>NC_030831.1:40021133-40646133 GCF_001704415.2 Capra hircus | reverse complement strand
TGGCAAAAGATATATGACAGTGGGCACGTGACCATGGAATGCAGTGGGTTCTCGCATACATCTTATTACCTGGAAGCAGTAAGCTTGTTGGACTGGCTTACTAAACGTTCCAGAAAAACATGAGCTTGGGGGTACTGTATTTCAGAATGGGCTTTGTGTGTCTAATTACTGGCTGATATAAAGATAGCTTGATTTCATGGATTCAGAAGCTAAGGGGAAAAAGTAGGACTGACTCTTTGACCACCACTCTTGGTACCCATCCACCCTACTTCCCTAAGCTCTAATGGGCTGAAAATCTCAGTAGAAGATGTCTTCAACCTGGGCACAGGAAACTTCCATGGAAACTGAAGCAAATCTGTCAGCTGAGCAATTGGGTCTCTTCAAGGCAGGAGATTAGCAGGCAAGGAAAGGACCTCCTGTGCTCTCAGGGTTTATTGAGATGTGACTGGCATATTACCTTGTATTGCTTTTAGGTGTAAGACATAATAATTGGATATATGTATGTGTTACAAAATGATGGCCACAGTTTAGTTAAACACATCCTTCACCACACAGTTACAACTTTTTTTCTTGTGATGAATGGACTTCCCTGGTGGTCCAGTGGTGAAGACTCCACATTTCCACTGCACGGTACATAGGTTTGATCCCTGGTGCAGGAACTAAGATCCTGCAAGCCTCCTGGTGCAGCCCTCCAAAACAAGTAACTGAAGAAAGATCTACTCTCTTAGCAATTTTTAAATATACAATATAATATTGTTAATTATCGCATTCCATCCCCAGAAATCATTTGTCTTATAACTAACAGTTTGTACTTTTTGACCAATTTCACCCACTTCTTCCAAACCTTCTTGTCCTGCCTCTGGCAGCCACCAATCTGTTCCCTTGAGTTTGGTTTTTCAGATCCCGTATCTACGTGAGATCATACAGAGTTTGTCTTTAGCTATTATTTCATTCAGCGTAATGTCCTGAAGGTTCATCCACGTTGTCTTGTATGGCACGATTTCCTTCTTTTTATGGTTGCATAATATTCCATTATATATGTACATCACATCTTCTTTATCCATCCATCCATCCAACCATGGACTTAGGTTGTTTCTACATCTTGGCTACTGCTAATAATGCTGTAATGAACATGGAGGTGCAGATGCCTCTTTGGGATAGTGATTGTATCTCCTTTGGAAATATACTCCAAAGTAAATTTCTGGATCATATGATGGTTCAGTTTTTAATTTTTTGAGGGGCCTCCATACCACTTCCCTTGGTGGATGTACCAGTTCACATCCCCACCAACAATGCAAAGGGCTTTTCTCTACATCCTTGCTGACCCTAGTTACCTCTTGTCTTTTTGGAGATGGCCATACCAACATATTTGCGGTGATGTCTCTTTCAGTTTTCTCCATAGGATACAAAGATGTATTGTGCTGTCTTCATCGGTGCTCAGCAGTCTGACTCTTTGCAATCCATGGACTGTAGCTCATCAGGCTCTTCTGTCCATGAAATGTTCCAGGCAAGAATACTCAGTGGGCTGCCATTTCCTCCTCCTCTCATTCAGTTTTGATTTGCCTTTCCCCGATGATTAGTGATATTGAGCACTTTTTTTCATGTATCTGTTAGCCATTTGTATGTCTTCTTTAAAAAATGTTTATTCAGCTCCTCTGCCCATTTTAAACTTGGAACACTTGTTTTCTTTTTTGGCTCTTAGGTTGTATGAATTCTTTACATATTTTGAATATTAACGCCTCATCAGACACATGATTTGCAAGTATTTTCTCCCATTTGGTAGGTTGATTTTTTTTCACTTTATTGATGGTTTCCTTTGCTTTGCAGAAACTTTTTAGGCTAATGAAATCCCACGTGTTTGTTTTTGCTCTTTTTTTTGTCTTTAATTTTGGTGTCCAAATCCAAAACATTATTGCCAAGACTGATGTCAAGCATCTCACCCCTTATAGCTTCTTCTAGGAGTTTTATGGTTTTAGATCTTAGTTCAAGTCTTTAATCCATTTTGAATTCATTTTTTGTGTAACAGGTAGAGGTCCGCTTTCATTCTTTTGCATGTGGCTGTCCAGTTTTCCTAACACCCTTCTATAGCTAGTTTTAGGTACATGGGAAAAATTCTATATTGATTAAGAAGAGCTTAAAACTTCTCCCTCTTGACTAAAATTGAAATTGTATCTTCCACCTCACTAGTCCCACCCCAGAAAAACTATTATTCTTAATCACTATGGTTAAATCATTTTTGACTTGAATTTGATGTAAATAAGGCACTGAATATTCATGCATTGGTTTATTGCTTTTATGCTGAAGTTTCGGTTTCATTTACATGATTTCTACTCTGAACGGGCAGCTTCTGCAAGACAGGAAATAAAATTGTGCAAGTCTCTTTGCTAAACAATTAGGTGCTTACCATTTATATTCCCCTTTTTTCGCTAAGGAAAGTGTTTTTTTTTCCTTGCTTGAAAATATCACTTCACTCACTTATGACTATGGATAAATATATCATGCCTAGAAAAGAAATCTTTGAAAATTATATGTGTCCTTTCTTATTAAATCAGTTTCCAACTATCCTTTCGACAAATGTCCTAAAGTATTAACAGACTTAATTTTCCGGAGGTCAGAGTGGGGCAGAAAGAGGCTTGAGATGGAGATCATTCAGTTAATTCAGTTAATGACCACACAGATTTGAGTGGGCACATGAGGAGCATCCCGGGCAGCGGTAACACAAAAGGGCCCGCAGTCCATGCTTCAGCCCAGCTCAGACATCATAATAAGTGCAAGTATTATTAGATCTCTAATGGATAGTTAGTAATCCAAGCAAGGGGGTGTTGCTTCCTATGATCTGTCTTGTAGGGAGTGCACTTCTTTTTTTTTTGTTTTCGGGGTGGAAAGTACACTTCTTTCGTTTCTAATTGCGCTCCCTCCTAAGAATGAAAGAAGTGCTGCAGAGGGCAGTGTATCTTCTGACCAAATGAAATAATTAAAAAATCAGGAACTCCCTCTTGGGCATGTCTCTTTAACGAAAACAACTCCTTCTGATCACGGACAACGGTTGTACAGTGCACGAACAGGTTCTTCTCATCTGCCTGGCACTTTTTCTCGTGTCTTTGAAATGCCACACTGGGTTTCCAGGTGTGAGAAGTGAGAACAGCCCTGGGAATCTGTATCCAGGTAGTACTTGGTCCATGAATGAGCATGTTTCTAAACTAACGATGCCATACAACGATGCAAATCAGAAATGTATTTTCCTTATTACACAGCACCCTATTTGGAGGTAATTAGAAGGCAACTATTAAAAGCACCACTTTGGGGTTTTTTCCTAATTTAATAATACTACAGAGGTATTGCTTGGCAACTCTTTATGTAGGCTTCCCAGGTGACTCAGTGATAAAGATTTTGCCTGCCAATGCAGGAGACGTGGGTTTGATCCCTGGGTCAGGAAGACCCCTTGGAGAAGGAAATGGCAACCCACTCCAGGATTCTTGCTTGGGAAATCTCATGAACAGAGGAGCCTGACAGGCCATGGGGTCGCAAAAAGAGTCAGACATGACTTAGAGACTCAACAAGAAAACAAACAAACAACAACTTTCCGTACAATAAATATTAGGTTCATTTCTTAGTCAGTATGAGAATGGGCTCTTTTTTTTTTTTTTGGCTTCAGCTGCTACTTACACTGTCACAGTACATTTGAAAGCAACAAATCTAAAGTGAATGAAAAACAGTGCCAAGTTTTATTATTATAAATATCAGGGGAAACAGATGGATTGAGTTTCCCTGACTGCAAGATGGAGGAAAATCTTTAGAGGTGAAGAGCTCTGTAGCCTTGCTAGGATCCAGCCGTGAAAGCAGTGGGGAGAAGATCTCTTGTGTGGAGCTTGGGGCCAGGAAAATACCAGAACATCCATGGCTGACATTTGTGTGGCTGGATGAAGCAGAAAGTAAGGTCTACACAAGACTGAGAAATGAGCAGCATTGTGGACATTATCAGTTGAGTGACCCTGGGACCAGCTCAGAGCGCTGTGCTCTGAGACCATGAGTAGTTAGGAAGACACTGCCCAGAGGATGGCTTATGTCCCATTATTGTATTAAAGGGACCTGCATTCGGCCTGCTCTTGAAATGACATCTAAGTAATCATTAAAGGAAACAGACTGATTCAATTTTTTTTCAATTTGGAAAACACAAATAATATGTAGAATAATTTGTCCTAATTGTATGCCTCATCCTTTTCAAGGATGAAATAAAATTTCAAAGAGCAAGAGTTCAGACCTCAGCACTAACTTTCTCCTGAGTCATCACAGGCTTGATCATGTTCAGCGCCTGATCTTGACCTTTTTGTTACTCAGACTTTTCCAAGAATGGTTCATGAATACAGCATGTATTATTGGGAAATTGCATTGGTCTCAAACCTTCAGCTCTTTAAAAATTAGATCTTAATCTCAAATTCCTTCAGCTGTCTTTGCTTACCCTAGTGGAATACGTTGGGCTTAAATTGTGTGAGTGAGTGTTCAGTCACTGCAGTCATGTCTGACTCTTGGCAATCCTGTGGACAGTAGCCCACCAGGTTCCTCTGTCCATAGGGATTCCAGGCAAGAATACTGGAATGGGTTGCCATGCCCTCCTCCAGGGATTAAATTGTATACATCCTTTTAATTATATGTCAAATTATTTGTTAATTATTTTATTAAAAGATGGGAAAAGGATTCTCAACAAGTAATCTGAGGGAATGAAATATTTGCACAGCAATTAAGAAAGAACTCTTTAATTTTTGTTTTTAAAAGATGATATAAATTTTTAATTAAATCTTAGTCCCCTCTATATCTTGTCTGATTCCATTTCCTCCAATTAACTAAAATATTAGGAGTTTAAAGTTGCTTATAAACATTTTTAGGGGATCTTATGTTTTGAGGTTTGATTACTTGATGAAGAGCATTAAGTATTCACCATATTATTAAGATTAAAATTTATCCTGGAAAACAGCACTTTGCTATATTACTCCTATTTCAGGGGGTCTCACTCAGCTTCACCACCACATTCTTTATGCCTCAGGGATCTACCAACCATGGGCCATGGGCCATGTACCAAGTTGTCCCAAGATTGTATAGCATGTAAGCTAAGCATAATTTTTATATTTTTAAATGGCTTAAAAAATGAAAAAATAATATTTGTGATGCATGAAAATTACAGAAATTCAAATGTCAAATAAAGTTTTATTGGTCCACATTCATGCTCAACCCTGTATATGCTGTCTATGCATGCAAGCTCAGTAGCTAGGTGGTGTCTGACTCTTTGTGACCCCGTGGACTATAGCCTGCCAGGCTCCTCTGTCTGTGGGATTTCTTAGACAAGAATACTAGAGAGGGTTGCCATTTCTTTTCCAGGAGATCTCCCCAACCCAGGGATCAAACCTGAGTCTCTTGCATTGGCAGGAGGATTCCTGACCACTGAGCCACCAGGAAAGCCCTGTATACTATCTAGGACTGCTCTCAAACTCTGCAAAGATTGCAAGTTGAATCATTGCAACCGAGACCATATGGCCCACAAAGTCCAAGGAATTTATCCTCCGACCTTTTCCTTGATGATTAACTTGACTTATTCTGATTCTATGGTTTTGTGTTTCTTCTACTGTAACCCAGAGAAAATGAAGCTAAACTGAATCTTGGGGGAAAAAAATCAACATAGGCCAACAGAATGCTGAGTAATTGAAAGCAATTGAGAGTGAAAAGGCTGGACAGGAAGTCTGTGGAGAGCTAGGTGAGAGCAAGTATTAGTGTTTTACTCTATATTTTTAAATCTTTTACAGTAAGACTGTATTTGGCATTTCTTGTATAATTTTCACAAGGTCTAACAAATTTTTACCCAAAAAGTGCCCCCTCCTCATCATAACCATTTTAGAAATTGAGTTTGAAGATGTGTGTACTTGTATTTATGTGTCACAGGTACCCAAACAGCTGTCACAAACAATGGCATGAGTGCATTCTGTTCAGTTCAGTTCAGTTCAGTTGTTCAGTCATGTCTGGCTCTCTGCGACCCCGGGACTGCAGCATGCCAGGCTGCCCTGTCCAACACCAACTCCTGGAGCTTGCTCAAACTCGTGTGTTCACTAGAGGCAAGAAAAAAACAAAAGAACCTGGGAATCAAGACAAAGGCGTGGAGAGGAGTGAACATCACAGATGATAGATTCAAACACAGCTGATCCCAGGAGAAGATGCGGGGTGAAGTTGCGGCTTTAGAGATTTGAATTAACTGCAGGGACCAGCTTCTTTATGGGTGAGCTACTTAGAGCAGCAGGAAAATTTAGTCACAGATGATTTGGGAAAACTGAGAGTCTTTTCCTTTGGATATTTTACAAATGGAATTTAAAAGTGCTTATTTCTGACCGTGTATGTGCTGTGTGCTTAGTTGATCAGTCGTGTCTGACCCTTTGTGATTCCATGGACTGTAGCCCGCCGGGATCCTCTGTCCATGAAATTCTGCAGGCAAGAATACTGGAGTGGGTTGCCATTCCCTTCTCTAAGGGATCTTCCCCACCCAGGGATCAAACTTGGGTCTCCTGCTTTGGCAGGCTGATTCTTTACGCACTGACTCACCAGGGAAGCCCTATTTCTGGCTAGTTAGGTATAGTTCAGCTATGGGTTGAATTAAGCAATATCTTCTTGTTTGGTTAATAGAGAAAAAAAGCTAATAGCAACTTTGAGTGTCACGCTCACTATGCATTCATTTTTAAATAAAATAAAGGTCAGGGATGGATTTATGTGTTCAAACTACCTAACTGAATCCTGAAGGATGAACTCAAATCTAATTTTAATATCTCTTATGAATATCTTCATTATAAACAATCTCAATTTTTCACCTTAGTTCAAGTTCAGACTTTCAAATCTTTTACATGTCTTAAAACATATTTCCTATTTCTCTATAATGAACACATATCTGTGTGATTATATATTTAAATGTATGATATATTTATTAAATATATTTTTATATAATGTAAAAATACAGTATACTATATACGACAAAGAGAAAGGCAAACTCCTGGACAGTTTGCTACACTAAAATCTCACTATTTTGGACTTGGGAGAAAAATCTTAAACATTTCATTTTAAATGAATTTAAAACTAAGATAAATATGTTGCATAACATAAACTAGGATTTTAAAAAGTTGTTTTCAATGAACAAATAAGAGTTATCTGCCTGCTATTAATTTGTCCTGGCAGTAAAAGGAGACAGACTTCTGTGGAAGGTCAGCACCGTCTGCACTTAATCCCAGTTTTGAAACAATGATTTCCTGTGGTCTGGCTTCCTTGTCTCCTTCCTCCCTGTGAAGTGACAATCTTCATTTCTGATTCGGAATGAAAAGGGACAGAGACAAAGACAGAGAAGAGGAGCAAGCACCCAGTGCAAGCTCTGTAAAGGAGGAGAGCAAACGAGATGCCCGCAATTAAAGATACAGGCCCATCTTCACATGCGATAAAGTCTTTGCCATAGCTGATTTGCTTTAAAATTCATCCCTCAAGGAGTATATGTATCACTCCCTAATGCTTACATCCTAGTCAACAAAAGATCCAGTAAACTTAAGTGAATCCGAATATCATCTTGAAATCCTGCTTATTAAGTCATATTAGTAATTACTGAAAATCACGGCTGTTTTCACTGGAGACATTTCAACCTTCACTTTTTGAACTGTGATGATTAGAAGTGATATTAACCTTTCCATTTAATTTGCTTTCATTGATTTTCAACTGTTATCTCCGTAGCCATAGCAATATTTAAGTAAATATTGTTTAGTATGAAACAATTACGTAAATGGTAGATTTACAACTGGTTTATAATGCATACCTTTCATACTCTGATGTTTTCTGCCTTTTTTGAATTTTTATCTAGTTTGTTTCACTTTTTCTATTTCATATTCAGAACTCCCATTTCATTTAGTCTATGTTTCCCAATTTCTCCAGCTCTTCTTTTCTTTAATGTTCTTTCTCAAGCCTTTATCAAGTATAGAAGAAAAGCTTTAGTATATATACATATACATATGCATATATACATACATATACATATATATATGCATATAATGTATATAGTTTAGAAAATTTATCAATTTTTGCCTAACTAAAAAATTTATGCCATTTTGATTCCACTTGTTTGACTTAGCATGAATAGAATGCTAGATTTCTAATTAAAAAAAAAACAGATATGCAACAAGCAACAAAGGTTTACTGTTGTAAAAGTTCTACTGTTTTACTGTAGAACAGGGAAATATAGTCAATACCTTGTAACAACCTATAATGGAAAATAATCTGAAAAATAATATATGTGTATAAGTGTAACTGAATTACCTTGCTGTGCACCTGAAACATTGTAAGTCAACTATACTTCAATAAATACATATATATATTATATGTATAAAGAAAAATAAATAAATAAAAACTAGTGAGTATCTATTACAGTAAGGGAGAAACTCCATGTTATGTGTTACTAAAAGAGCAATTGATTCAGAACCTGTGTCTTTCGGGGAGAGATTCACCCCAAAATCCTGTCTGCACGGAGATCTAGAGGAGGTCTCTGACCAGCCACCTCCCCCAAATCAGAAGGTCTGGGAAGCTCCAGGCCAGAGTGAGCCCCTACCTCTTCTCAGGGTCTGTCTGGGGAAGCCAGGGAGTCCTGCCTGCATTTCTTGAAGCTTCCAGGAACCAGGAAGAGGAAAGAGCTGGTTGGGTGCTGCTTCTCTCCCATTCCCTTCCCTCTCTTCCCCTCCCTTCTCTTCTTCTTCCTCCTCCTTCATATGGAAATGAATATAATTTTTTAAAATTCCATTAGAAAAGTATTGTCAGCAAAAAAAAAAAAAAAAGCATGCATGCATCCATTCACTCATTCACCCATTCATTCATTCCTCTGTACTGGCTGCCCCTCACGGGGATGCTGGCATATGCACCCTCTTCCACGTGCACGGGATACCTCTGCAGTGAAGTAATTTCCTACAGAGTACTAGGTGATCTACATACTTTCTTTCCTCAATACATCCCCCAACCAAGATAGTCACATGGTTTGCTTCTTTATTCAGATTCTGCTCTGTACCCTTTCCTGGGAAACCTGCGCTCTCTGCTCTTCATCAACCCCAATCTAGTTCTTTTCTCTCTCCCCGACTTAACCTCTGGTAACTTATTTATCATTTGCATCTCCTGACTAATATTTAAATTCTTTGAACACAGGAACTTGATGTAATTTGCTATTGTTCCAGGAGCCTCGAATAGTGCCTGGCACGTGGTGGGTACTGAGTATGTATTTGCAGAATGAATGAATGACTCCCTAGCCATCCTTCTCCTCGGCTTTCTGCATCCACTTACTCACCAAGGTCTGCAAATTCTTCATGAGGCCTTTCCTTTCCTTTCCCTGGTCATCATCAAAACCCAGTGCACCTTCTTCCTGGACACAGGCCTCTCTCAATTTCCCCTCATTTCGCTCTCAGATCCACACTGAACATTGATGTGAGCTGATGTCACACCTCTCTGCCTCTCTCTGTCTGTCTTTCTCTCTTCAGTCAAATAATTGAAAAGCCAAGTGGGAAGTTGCTGTGTAACACAGGCAGCTCAGCCCAGTGCTCTGTGATGACATAGAGGGGTGGGACTGGGGGTGGTGGGAGGGTTGCTCAAGAGGGCGGGGATATAGATATACTTACGGCTGATTCACATTGTTGTGCAGTAGAAACCAACACAATATTCTAAAGCAATTACTCTCCAATTAAAATAAATTTTTAAAAATTAAAAAGATGAAAATAACCGAGTATTCTAAAAAAAAAAAACAAACCAGAAAAGTTATTCTCTATTGCCTGTAACATAAGTACAAAATCCTTAGCTTGACTTTCAATGGACTTCACATCATGGGGTTAAAATATTCAAATTTTATTTCCAATTGTTCTCCTAATTGCACCTCTCTTTCCACGGTCTTGGACTAGTCCAAGTCCAAACTTATTTCCAGTTCCTTCCTAACATTCTTGCTCCAGCTTCTTCAAATGGGGCACAAATTGCAAGGCTTGGCTCAGGGCCCACCTTCTTCTATTAATCCTACAGCCCAGTGACAGCCCCTCTGAATTAGGAGCCCTTACTATGTTGGGATCACTCACTTCTCTCCTCATTCCATGATACAGCCTCAGGAAATTCTTCTTCTGTGTTAAACAAATTTTTTGCTTAACGTTCCATTGAGTTATCTTTTAAATTTGTTTGTGTTCCTGCCAAATGTGATTATTTAGGTTATTGTTAATTAAAACATTCAATATGAATATTAGTCAGTATAGACTAGCTTACATTGCAGCGATGAAGTGACCCTCAGATCTCAGTGGCTTGATGGGCAGGCACTTTCTACTCCATGCTCCTCACCCAGTTCAGGTCTCTGGGGAGACTGCCTCTCATCATCCCCCAAAGAGCTGGCTGAGGGACGCTGCACACTTCAGAGGTGAGCTCCCTGGTCATTATAGTGGGGAGCTGAGAGCGTGGGGGACTCAATTCAGGTCCTAAGTTCCTCAGAGCAGATGTGACATTCATCACCGTCACTCATAGCCTTTTGAC
Source organism: Capra hircus (assembly GCF_001704415.2). Classification (NCBI taxonomy): domain Eukaryota; kingdom Metazoa; phylum Chordata; class Mammalia; order Artiodactyla; family Bovidae; genus Capra; species Capra hircus. Next base: position 40,635,582 of record NC_030831.1, on the reverse strand, counting down.
CAGAGAAACTCCCATGACCTTACCTAACTGCAAAATTTGGGATAACACATAGATATTGAAGCAAAAAAATTGTATCTTGAATAACTCACAGACAGTCACACAAATTGGTTGACCTCACCTAGCGTGGATCAGACAGTAGGTAAGTGTCAAGATAGCAGCTGTTTCATACCACTGAGGGATGTTACATCATCTATTTACAGAATTGAGAATAAGTATCTTATTACTGTGATTTCGTTTAAGGTGACAGCTCAATTCAACACCAAGCCATAACAAGCTTATTTTATGCCTTGGAGTTAAGAATCAACAGTTGTCGATTCTTGTGGATGCCAAACCAGTATTTTAAAAACTTATTTGCAAAGTCTTAAAAGGATTTTCACGTTTCCCAGGATGACAATGGAAATCACCTCTTTTTAAAATACGTGGTCAATGCCTGGTTAGAAAAAAATGTCACTTTCTTAGCCTCTCTGACTAGCAATTGGGCAAGGAATTCTGACCTTTCATATGTCATTTAGTCTCTGCAGAAGGATGTTCAGGTCAGAGGTGCTCTTCTCAGCTTCCCCGCTGAAGTGACAAGATCTATAATCAGTTAATGAAATGTTTTCATGAATCATGACACGGGTATTTCACTGAAATGTAACTGAAATAGCACAGCCTATTCTGGCTTGAAAAGATAAAGCTTGTGTGCAAACTTATTATGCCGTAAAGAACAGCGCCATGTTCATTACGTTCAAATCACGCTTGGGAGGCTTGCATTTGGATAAGCTGAAGTCAGGGTAAAGGCTGGGTTACTTTTGTGGGACAGATGGTGTCTTCTGGGAGGCACTGCTGAAGTCCTAATAGCTGTTCCATATTCTGTATCAAAAAATATTCTGTTTTTTAAAGCTGGATTCCCTAATTGCGACTTTCAAAAGATTTTCTCATCATGTGAAACAAGAGTTTTGAGAGGATCTTTGTAATCTGCCTGTGCGGCAGATACCTGTAGCATGGCACTTGTTTTTTCCTCTCTCTCCTCTCTTTTTCTTCCCTCTCTTTTTCCTTTTGCCCTGGTTACAGAATTTTGACTTAAGGATTTATTAAACCTTACTATTCATGGACATGATCATCAGCCCATATAGGATGTTCTCTCATTTGCTAGTGAGTGAGTGAGTTTGGCTGTTTTTCGACTTGGTCTCCTATATCAGCATCCTTCCTGTCATACTATTGCTGGCAAATATTTATTTATTTATTTGACTGCTCCAGGTCTTAGTTGCAATGTGCAGGATGTTTAGTCGCAATATTGGGGATCTAATTCCCTCACCAGGGATTGAACCTGGGCCCCTTGAATTGGGAGCACAGAGTCTTAGCCATTGGACTGCCAGGGAAGTCCCTACAGGGAAATGTAGCATGCATCTTTGTATTTGCATGCCTTCTTGCAAAACACGTATTATTTTTCGTAGGTGTCCTTAGCTAATGTAAATAGTATTTTAAATCTCATTCTACCTTATATTTTAGGCCCATGTAGGTTGATATGTGAACTTCCATGGAGTCTAATTGTTGCATGGTAGACCACACCATGCATCTGCCATGGGTCACTTTACCAGTGAAGGAACCAGGTCACCTCCAGCCTCCTGCCAGCATAAACAATGTTTCACCGAATACCCTCAGGTATGCCCCTAATAGGCTTGCATCTTAATTTTGGAGGGGGCTTCCCTGGTGGTTCTGCTGCTGCTGCTGCTGCTACTGCTAAGTCGCTTCAGTCATGTCCGACTCTGTGCGATCCCATAGATGGCAGCCCACCAGGCTCCCCCCATACCCGGGATTCTCCAGGCAAGAACATTGGAGTGGGTTGCCATTTCCTTCTCCAATGCATGAAAGTAAAAAGTGAAAGTGGAACCACTCAGTCGTGTCTGACTCTTCTCGACCCACGGACTGCAGCCTACCAGGCTCCTCTGTCCGCGGGATTTTCCAGGCAAGAGTACTGGAGTGGGGTGCCATTGCCTTCTCCCCGCTGGTGGTTCAGTGATTAAAAAAAAACATCCACCTGCCAATCAATACAGGAGACTTGCAGGAGACAAGGGTTCAAATCCTGGGTCAGGAAGATCCCCTGGAGAAGGCAATGGATACTCACTCCAGTATTCTTGTCTGGAGAATCCCATAGACAGAGGAGCCTGGCAGGCTACAGTCCATGGGGTCACAAAGAGTTTGAAACAGTTTAGGAAGTAAACAGCAGCAAGAGAAAAGGAGGCCTTTGCCTCGTGCAATCACTCTCTGAAGGGGCGCCCAGCCCTGCCTTGTGGACATGGATGCTGAGGGAGCTGTCACCTCAGTACCATTCGATGCTGCCTCCTGGCCTCACTGGCCTTGATGAGGGGTCAATACTGAATTCACGCTGGGCCAGTGACTTCAATCCCAGGGTGTCAGGACTCGGTGAAGAACAGGTTGATTTGGAGGAAGAAGGAATTTCAGGGCAGTTAAGTCAGAGTGATGAGACAGAAGCCCCGCTCTCTGGAGAGAACCCTCTGGTTGTTGAAGATCCAGAGGAAGCTGAGGAGTGATGGATGGGAGGGTTCCTGGGGCTCCATGCATTCCTGGCTCCAGGGCTGCAGAGGGGCCGCCCCCGCCTCGACACCTCCTGAGCCCCAGCGGTTGGTGCCGAGCCGTGGGGCGAGCAATGATCCAGTTCTGGCAAAACATCATCTTCTCTCACATTAAATTAATGAGGTTAATTTGAATGTTATTGCTTTTGTAGTTCTGCTGGTAATTAATTGGTAAATTTGTTTTGGTTTTATAACTGTAAACGAGTCACAATCATAGGGAGTTTATACCTAATTTTATGTTTCTTTATATTCGACTAGCAATGTGGTAAAAAGAGGAAGTGTTAGTTGCTCAGTTGTATCCAGCTCTTTGCAACATCATGGACTGTAGCCTGCCAAGCTCCTCTGTCCATGGGATTTTCCAGGCAAGAATACTAGCGTGGGTTGCCATTTCCTTCTCTAGGCCATCTTCCCGACTCAAGGATCAAATCTCAGTCTCCTGCATCTCCTGCATTTGCAGGCAAATTCTTTACCACTGAGTCCGTTGGTAAGGTCACAGGAGAACCTTGGGCTGAGGCAGGGGAAGGGCAGGCTGAGCTGCAGGAAAGAGGCTGTCACAAACCAGTCTACAAAACCCCACTGGGAGGACAGTCCTGCCCTTGTGCCTGGATGCACCGTCTCCCAGGCCTCTGGCCCTGGGCTGCGGACACAGTCCCTGTGTGTGGCGGGAGTGCTAGTGTGGCCCAGGAACCTGGAACCAGTCTGGAAGCCCATCTCTTGCTGCCAGTGGGGATATGTCTGAGTCTCTTCTCTGAGCCCCCGCCTTCTGGTTCAGACTTGGGCTTGTGTGAGCCTTAGTGGCTGGGCCTCACTCACCTCCCTGCACCCCAGGGTAAGGACGGCCTGGAACACAGACCTCTGGTTCTCTCAGGATCTGATGTTGGAGGTGAGCCGTGCTCCCCATGGGGCTGGTTCTATAAGCAATTCTCCAAACGCAAGAAGGAGGTTCAGACACCAGGCAGGGGGGAGAAACGACAAATGACACTCTCCATGCCTTTTATATCTTTATCCAAGTGATTGTCAAAAGTGCAGACTAGGACCCAGGATGAGGATGGCAAGACTTGGCAAGAGGCCGTCAGCCTGCCACTCGGTCCATATTGACGACCAGCAGGGTGATTCCACGGCGCGGAACCAGGCAGCCTGTAAGGTTCGGCTCCGTGCTCTGCCACTTCCACAAATCATGTGTTCTCCCAAATCCACATCCACGAGGCGAGGGGAGGGAGGAGCTGGGTGGCGAGCAGGTTAGCTCTTGTTTCCGTTGTGCTCTTTCATCTAGCTGGATGAATTTCCAGAACCATGTAAATCCAAGGCTTTTTTCATGACCACAATCACATCTGCCTTTGTACCTGACTCCCTGGGGAGCAGGAACAGACGCAGAGCTCCTGCAGTTCACACTTCACCGCTCTCCGGCTCAAGGTCTTTGTTAAGACTCCGTTTGATCATTTCGTTTTTGATCTGTCTGTTTACTTGCAAGGAGCCCTCCCAGTCTGCCCAGGGCCTTGGACCGCAAACCCTCCGAGAAGACCCTCTTAGGACCCCCTAGCTTTTGTTTACTTTGGCTCGTCATTCCATCATGCCTCGCTCTATGACAGACCTGCCGGACTTGACAAAGCACTAATGCAGGGAAAGCCCAGGCCTGTTTGTCCACACACTTGTCTTTAAACAGCTGGTGTAGGCCGAGGACAGGAGGTGGGAGGTTGATGAGTGGACAGGATATTACATCAGCAAGCAAAGGAAGCCAGTAGCTGGTCAGTGAGAACCAAGTTATGCTTCCTTTTCGACCAGATTGAAAGAACAGGGAAGCCCAAGGAATGCAGGAGAGAACGATAAAGTAACAGATGCCAAGAAAGCCCACATATTAATCAAATATATATCAATTACTTGTGATGTATTTTCTAAACCAGGGATATATATATATACGCTATACACATATTATAGGGTTTTCCAGATGGCACTAGTGGTAAAGAAGCCACCTGCCAATGCCAGAGACACAGGTTCAATCCTTGGATCAGGAAGATCCCCTGGAGGAGGACATGGCAACCCACTCCAGTATTCTTGCCTGGAGAATCCTGTGGCCAGAGGAGCCTAGCAGGCTACTTCTACGGAGTCGCAGAGTTGGACATGACTGAGGAACTTAGCACCCATGCGTGCATGCATATTATATATACACATTGTGCGTGTGTGCATGCTAAGTTGCTTCAGTCATGTACGACCCCTTGGGACCCATGAACCATAGCCCACCAGGCTCCTCTGTCCATGGGATTCTCCAGGCAAGAATACTGGAGTGGATTGCCTTGCCCTCCTCCAGGGTCTCTTCCCAAACTAGGGATGGAACCCATGTCTCTTCTGCCTCCTGCATTGACTGGTGGATTCTTTATCACTAGCACCACCTGGGAAGCCCTATGTGTGTGTGTGTGTGTGTGTGTGTAGCTTGTGTGTGTGTGTGTGTATATATATATATATATATTCTTTTCCAGATTTTTTCCCTTATAGATTATTACAATATACTGAGCATAGTTCCCTGTGCTATACAGTAGGTTCTTGTTGGTTATCTATTTTATACATAGTATGTTACTAGGGCATCTTCTAAATTGAAGTGACTGCAAACCATAGAACATGCACGGCCAGTTGCTAGTACTTTTTTCTTTTTTTAGCCACACAACCCAGCTTGCAGGATTTCCGTTCCCTGATCAGGGATTGAATCCTGACCACAACTGTGAAAGATCTGAGTCCTAACTCCTGGACTGCCTGGGAACTCCCAGTTGTTAGCATTTAATTACTTGTGAATGTTAGAATGTTGGTCCCAAATATGATATCTTAATTACTCTGTATAAAACTGTATCAGGATGAGGCATTTCAGTGTGGACAGAGCCTTCAGTGGAAAATGCCTGGCCTTTTAAGCTGGATACAAAGGCAGCTCAGTGGCTGTTTGTTACACTCATCATCAAATCCTAAGGTACTTTGATAAGAAAGCCTTTTATCCATCCTCGTTTAATAGAATGGGAAGCAGAGCGATAGGAGAGCTGAGCTTCTCAGGGTCACAGCAATCTGGTGTCAGAATACTCAGATAATTAGAGTGATGTTTATTAAATACTCTCTTGGCAAATTAATCATGTGTACGTGAAAACAAATTTGTCCTCTTCAGAGAGAAGTAAAATGACAGACATTAGCTGATAGGATGTCAGGCCTGAATTCTCTGTCACAGATATTAGGAAAGCTGTCTGTCCTGGTCCTCCTGTCCCGTTCTTCCAGCTCTGTGGCCCCTCTCATCCTTCTCCAGCTGGAGAAGGAGCTGGGAAGGGTCTCACGGTGAGGGCTGGTGAAATCTGGGTACCCTTCTCAGGGTTTTCTCTCAGTCCTGCCACTAACTTGCAGCCAGGTCCTCTCTCTTCTGCAGGGGACTTACAGGGTCCTGGCTAGGCAGTCTCAGCCTGGGGTCCCACCCATTGTTGCATGCCTCTGGACCCTGGAAAAGTTACCTCCCAAGTTTCCTCCACCGCGTATTGAGGACAGAAACAGTACCTACCCCACAGTTTGTTGATAAAAGAGTCCATCAGAACGCTGGTCAGAGTGCCTGGTACATAGTAAATTTCCAATAAAGACCATTTATTATTATTTCAATAATCCTTCCTGTTGTGCCTTTTACTTGCAAGAATGATTACATGTATGTGACATGTAAGGAAGCGAGAGACTCAGATGTTGAGTGAAAAGAATACTCAAAGGGCTGTTTTTTGTGCTTTGGGACAGGGCGGCGTGGGCTTCTCGGGTGAGTCAGTGGTAAAGAACCCACCTGCGATGCGGAAGACCTGGATTTGATCCCTGGGTTGGGAAGATCCCCTGGAGGAGGGCAAGGGAACCCCCTCCAGTATTCTTGCTTGGAGGATCCCCTGGACAGAGGAGTCTGGCAGGCTACAGTCCATGGGGTCCCAAAGAATCGGACAAGACTAAAGCAATTGGGCATGCACACACATAGGGCAGAATACCACTGCTTCTTGAAAACAACCCCGTTACACGATTACCACAGAGCACATGCTCGGGGTGGAACCCTACACTCTGTCCCCTCGATCCTTTTGGGGCTCTGTACTGCAAATAAGCACATATCTATCAATAGTAACGTCCAGATAATTCTTATGGACCATATCTGGGTACACTCTAGTTTGGACTTTCACATTTTGATTCCAAAACATGTAGTTTTCCTTCTTCATGAAGTCTGATACCATAACAATATAACTAACTTCAAAGAAGAAAGCTGTCATGTTTATAATTTTCTAAGAACACTTTTTTATTTGAAAAATATCCTTTTACAGAAAAAGTACATTTTGACAGTGATCAAAACAAACAAACAAAACAGGATGGAAGTGTTTTGAAGGGTGAGATGCTTTTACTTTTACTAATTTATTCTTCGATCAAGAGATGTTTTTCAATTATAGAGTCATGCTTAACGTGGGAGGAGTGAGAAGTCTGTTAACGTGACAGTTTTGGAAACTTCCAAATTTTTTTTAAGACAACAACAGCAACAGTGAAGCCTTCTGCTTAAAAACAATGATGTCCTTTCATTTTTCAGTCTTCAGAACATCTGAGTTTATAACTCCCAGCCCCCTAATTTTTTTTTGTCTTTTGCTATACTCCAGAAATATATATCTACTAAATTTCCAGACCCCAGGGTCAAGTCTGGGTAGAAGACATCTTCCTAAGAATATCATCCCAAGACATGGATTCTCTTAGCCTGGATTTAAGTTATGTATTTTCATGATGTGTTTAAAGGTTTGGGGTTTCTGAACATATGTTTCTCTCAATTCATAAGATAACTTATTCCAACTCCAATTCATTCCCCAAAATATTTTGATGACTTCCCGAAAGCTTTTATTAGAGATACAATTAGGAAGAAAAATGAGTATCATAAGAGTCAGTCTAGCTGCTTCTAATGGTGTTGCTCTGAGCTTTCTCACCGTGAAAACAAAGAGGAAAATGAGATTAGTTACAACATTCATGTTGTTTTAAAACCTAACCGCCCACTACTTGCTTATGAGGAACATATTCTGTCCTGGTCCTGAGGCTTGAGAGAAGTTTTCCAATTACGTCTCATAAATAGGAAAGTTTGTAATATAATTTTTCAATGTTCCACAAAACGAAAGCAGTACTGAATTGCATGTGACTGTCCTTTCATAGATAGAAAAAGTGACTGCTGTTTAGTGGCTAAGATGTATTCAACTCTTTGAGACCCCATGGACTGTAGCCTGCCAGGCTCCTCTGTCCATGGCATTTCCCAGGCAAGAACACTAGAGTGGGTTGCCATTTCTTTCTCTAGGGGATCTTTCCAACCCAGGGATGGAACTTGCATCTCCTGCATTGGCAGGTGGATTCTTTACCACTGAGCCACCAGGGAAGCTCCGAAAACATGATGCAAAGCTACAGTTCAGTAAAAGCAGTTCTACAAAAGCCAAAACAGAAGCGAGTAATCTGAAACCCTTGGGTCATGTGAGGCCTGCCCTTCCTCTATCACAGACCAGAATCTAAGTCCAGGACGCCCTCACAGGTAAGGAGGTGACCTGCCCCAATATGCAGCAGGTTGGCGACAGGGCCAGAACAAGATCCACTCAAGCTGACCCAGCGGAACTCCTCCCTGAGAACAGCGGGGGAATATCTGAAGCTTTCTAGAGCAGAGCTGCCCATGAGAACCTTCTGCAATGGCCGACATCTTCCACACCCTCTGCTGTCCAGTGTGGTAGCCACCGGCCATGTGTGAGTGTTGGCTACGTGACATAGTGAAACTGCAGAACTGAGCTTAAAATTAAAAAAAAATTTTTTTAATTGGGGTAGCGTTGATTTACAATGTTGTGTTAATTTCAAGTATACAGCAAAGTGAATTAGTTACATGTATACATAAATCTACTCTTTTTCAGACTCTTTTCCCATAGAGGTCACTACAGGACACTGAGCAGAGTGCCCTGTGCTCTACAGCAGGTTCTTATTAGTCACCTATTTTATGCATAGTGTCGTGTATATGTCGATCCCAGTGTCCCAATTTATCCTCTCTCTCCCCTCTACTGCTTAGCCCCTGGTAACTGTAAGTTTGCTTTCTACATCTGTAACTCTGTTTATGTTTCTTTGAGTTTTAAATTTTACTTACATTTAATAACTAAATGTTAACAGCTATGGTGGCTGATGGCTGCTTCATCTCTACAGCACCCTGACCAGGGTGGGGGAGCACCCTGCTGAGGCGGCTGCTGCTGCTAAGTCACTTCAGTCGCTAGAACCCCCCTTTTCCTCCCCTCCTCCCTGTTGCTGGCACGTTTCTACCAGCCAGGCCTGGCCAAGAGAGGAAGATCCGAAACTTGCATTCGTCTAGAGGGTGGCTCTGAGCTGCACGTGGCCATGGGCTCAGTCAGGGACACGAGAGGCTGGGGCATGTGGGTGGGGTGTCCCGATCGCCCGCAAGCACGCAGTGGTCCTGGGTTCTTGGGCACTCGTGGGCCTCAGAGGCTTTAAGAATGGCTGCCGCCTGAGGCGCCCACCTGATGGCTGCTCCCGGTGGGGAGGGATGACGTGGGGATGAGGCTGGGACTGAGGACCTGACAAGCGGCAGGCTGCATCCAACATGGAGGCTCCGACGACAAGTTCAGGGTCAGCCTTGTGTCTATCCCTTCTCCCTTCTCAGGCAGAAAATGTGGAGTTCCCCAACCGAGAGCCACCATGCTTTGAGGAATAATGTCTTGCCTTGTTTTAGTTATGCTGCTTATAATTCAATTCATAAACTTAGAATTAAAAAAAACTTAAAGAAAGCACCAGTAAGAGATAGTAAGAAGCAAACCTCATTTCACGATACAGGTCCAGTTAAGGAAAGCAAAAATAAGCCAGATTCCATTGTATCTTACGCAACCAAATGTGTTTAAAGGACGACAAAACAACAAAAGGTTCCTCTAGTGTTCTGGTAATTTCTGAATTTTTACCCACAAAGGACACCCTCTGGTGACATAGAAATAATGAGAATATTATATTGTGGAACAGTAGTAGATACTGTATTCATTATTTGAAAGCATATAATTCTAAAATAAAAAAGAACAATGCTTGTAACATTGTTTTTTCAAAACTATTTTTCTTATGCAGGAAAAATAACTTGCACAGAAACGGACCACTGTAATGCACTTCAAATAAAAAGCTTTTTATACACTGGCTTAAACCAAAGATTTCCCTAAATGAGTTATGTGATTTTTTTCATCATGACCATAAATATGAAGGTAAATGAAAAACTATTATTCTCCTTTTGTGCTAATATATGGTGTTGGCGATGGGAAGTGATGTCGGGTTCAAGTCTAATTACTTCGATTGCATTCCTGCTATTTTTCTATTCTCTTTATTGTTTTGTTGTCTGAGCTCCCAACCGTTTCTTAAAAGATGCAGTATTTCTTTATCAAGTAGCAACAGAAATGATGCGAATAAATAATTCCTTACAAATTAAATGAAGCCAGTCTTCAGAGCAGAGGGAAACAAATCATTTGCTGACAGTGAGACTGGGGTGAGTAAAGAGATGTTTAAATAAGGAATAGGACTCAGATGCAGGTCTTGTTGAATTCAAATCTTCCTGCCCATGATTTCATTCTCACAGGGGCAAACAGGTTCTTAAGGCATGAGTTTCTTCAAAGTGTCCAGAGGTTAAATCTGTTCTCTCTCCTTCCCACTCTCACCTTTTAACTTTAATTGTATATCACAGACTAAGACCTCTTCCTTCCTCTTCTTTCCTTTTTTCAGATTGAGATATAATTGACATATAACATTGTATCAGTACAACTGTTGTTGATCTGATACATTTGTGTGTTGAAACACGATTACACCATAGCTAACATCTCTGTCACATCACATAATTATTTTTATTTTGTGACGGGAACAATTAAGAGCTAGTGTCTTAGCAACTTTGAAGTTTGTACTATAGTGTTGACTATAATCGTGACATTGCATTAGCTTTCCAGGACTTATCTACTAGTTCCAAGTGTGCACCCCTAAACAACACCTACCCAGTACCCTCTACCAGCCTCTGGTAACCACCATTCTACTCCCCTACTTCTTAATTGGTCTCAAGTTTCAAAGTACCTCAACTTTATCCATGACATTCAAAATATTAAAGAGTATATTCATTTTGTTGTTTTTCAGTCGATAAAGGGAGTCCAGCTCTTTACGACCCCATGGACTAGAGCACTCCAGGCTCCCCGTCCTTCGCTATCTCCCAGAGTTTGCTCAAACTCACATCCATTGAGTCACTGATGCCATCCAATCATGTCATCCTCTGGCCCACCCCACCCGACTCCACCCCACCCCACCACCGCCTCCTTTTGCCTTCAGTCTTTTCCCAGCATCAGGGTCTTTTCCAGTGAGTCAGCTCTTATCATCAGGTGGCCAAAGTACTGGAGCTTAAGCTTCAGCATCAGTCCTTCCAGGGAATCTTGAGGGTTGATTTAAAGTACCTCAACCTTATCCATGACACTCCTAATATTAAAGTTTATACTCATGAAGTCCTTTTTTCATATTAGCTTTCCCAGAGGGAAGTTCCCAATCTTTTTTGCATTGATTCTGGGAGGGGACTCTGCTTTCTGAGATTTTCTTGAGCAGTTGGAAGAGCAGGGAAATAGAGGTTTAGAAATTATTTTTGTAGGATGGAGTGCTCAGCTTTGTGAAAAGACCAGTGGGTACTGTCTACCCAGCCATTTGATAGATGCCGGGTTAATGTTTATAATGCCACAGAGTGCCACCTTGTTGCTGGGCAGACCTGAGTTGAAAACTTGGTTCTACCCCTGTGTGCCCTGGGGAGTAGTTTCAGCTTGGTGCACTATGGATCTCTCATGGCTAAATGGGGCCATCTAGCTCCTAAATGGGGGTGTGAAGTTTTTCACTGGGCAGGAGGGGGAAAGCCCTGGCCAAGGGAATCTATTGTGGTCGCGTGCTCTGAGGCTGAAGTGACAGCTCTAGGGGAACGGAGATAGCACAGGGCTACGTGTGGCCTTTCCTTCTGTGAAATGGAATGCTTTCTGCTCTGTGCTCTACAGTCAACAGTTCAGTTCAGTTGCTCAGTCGGGTCCGACTCTTTGCGACCCCATGAATCGAAGCACATGGGCCTCCCTGTCCATCACCAACTCCCGGAGTTCACTCAGACTCACATCCATCAAGTCAGTGCTGCCATCCAGCCATCTCATCCTCTGTCATCCCCTTCTCCTCCTGCCCCCAATCTTTCCCAGGATTAGGGTCTTTTCTAATGAGTCAACTCTTCGTATGAGGTGGCCAAAGTATTGGAGTTTCAGCTTCAACATCAGTCCTTCCAATGAACACTCAGGACTGATCTCCTTTAGGATGGACTGGTTGGATCTCCTTGCAGTCCAAGGGACTCTCAAGAGTCTTCTCCAACACCACAGTTCAAAAGCATCAATTCTTCGGCACTCAGCCTTCTTCACAGCCCAACTCTCATGTCCATACATGACCACTGGAAAAACCATACACTTGACTAGACAGACCTTTGTTGGCAAAGTAATGTCGCTGCTTTTCAATATGCTATAGGTTGGTCATAACTTTCCTTCCAAGGAGTAAGCGTCTTTTAATTTCATGGCTACAATCACCATCTGCAGTGATTTTGGAGGCCCCCAAAATAAAGTCTGACACTGTTTCCACTGTTTCCCCATCTATTTCCCATGAAGTGATGGGACCAGATGCCATGATCTTCATTTTCTGAATGTTGAGCTTTAAGCCAACTTTTTCACTCTCCTCTTTCACTTTCATCAAGAGGCTTTTTAGTTCCTCTTCACTTCCTGCCATAAAGGTGGTGACATCTGCATATTGGAGGTTATTGATATTTCTCCTGGCAATCTTGATTCCATCTTGTGCTTCTTCCAGCCCAGCATTTCTCATGATGTACTCTACATATAAGTTAAATAAACAGAGTGACAATATACAGCCTTAATGTACTCCTTTTCCCATTTGGAACCAGTCTGTTGTTCCATGTCCAGTTCGAACTGTTGCTGCTTGACCTGCATATAGGTTTCTCAAGAGGCAGGTCAGGTGGTCTGATATTCCCATCTCTTTCACAATTTTCCACAGTTTTTTGTGATTTGGCATAGTCAATAAAGCAGAAATAGATGTTTTTCTGGAACTCTCTTGCTTTTTTGATGATCCAGTGGATGTTGGCAATTCGATCTCTGGTTTCTCTGCCTTTTCTAAAACCAGCTTGAACATCTGGAAGTTCACGGTTCCTGTATTGCTGAAGCCTGGCTTGGAGAATTTTGGGCATTACTTTACTAGCGTGTGAGATGAGTGCAATTGTGTGGTAGTCTGAGCATTCTTTGGCATTGCCTTTCTTTGGGATTGGAATGAAGACTGACCTTTTCCAGTCCTGTGGCCACTGCTGAGTTTTCCAAATTCACTGGCATATTGAGTGCAGCACTTTCACAGCATCATATTCCAGGATTTGAAATAGCTCAACTGGAATTGTTGACTACAGTCAACAAGCCTCTTCCAAATGCAAATATCTGAGCCTAGATGAAACAAAGCCAGCTATTTGCAAGCCATCAGCTACTTCCTCCTGGTAGGTGCTGAGGAGCAGGGAGGATGTGAGAGGTGGCCATCTCTTAAGGTAAACAAGGAATTAGTATGTGAACAATGAAGGAAGCAGGATTGGCCCCAGATAGCTAGATGCACAGGAAAGAAATGATTTCTGCAAGCCTGGACACTTGCATCTTCCCATACACAGAAGACCACTAAATCTCTTGATATGAGAGATTTGTTTTTGTTCAGTCGCTCAGTCGTGTCCGACTCTTTGTGACCCCATGGACTACAGCATGCAGACTTCCCTGTTCTTCACCATCTTCAAGAGTTTGCTCAAACTAATGTCCATTGAGTCAGTGATGCCATCCAACCATCTCATCTGCTGTCACCCCCTTCTCTTGTCCTCAATCTTTCCTAGCATCGGGGTCTTTTCTAATGAGTTGGCTCTTCTCCTCGGGTGGCCAAAGCATAGGAGCTTCAGCCTCAGCATCAGTCCCTCCAATGAATATTCAGGGTTGATTTCCTTTAGGATTGACTGGAAATCTCTTCATGTGAAAGATTTAGTTTTCTCCCTATCAACAATAATCTTTGAACATTCACATTACCTGCCCCTGGCTGCAAACTTATATACAGTCTGGCTCCTCCCCTGCCTCCTCGAGTCAGCTTTCCCAGCGTCACCTGAGATACTGTCTCTGGGCAGAGGAGCCTGGTGGGCTACAGTCCATGGGGTTGCAAAGAGTGACTTGTGCAAAGAGTGAAGTGACTTAGAATGCACACATACAAAAGGAAAAAAAAAAAAAACTTACTAAAGAAATACTGCCTATAGTTGTTTTTTTGGCCATGCTGAGTCTTCATTGCTGCAAGGACCTCTCTCTAGTTGTGGTGAACAGGGGCTACTCTTTGTTGCGCCTCACTGTGGTGGCTTCCCTTGTTGTGGTTCCCAGGCTCTAGAGGACGGGCTCAATAGTTGTGGCACATGGACTCAGCTGCTCTGAGGCAGGTGGAATCTTCCCAGACCAGGGATCAAACCTGCGTCTCCTGCACTGGTAGGTGGATTCTTTACTACTGCACTACTAGAGAAGCTCTTCTTGTAGCTTTTTCCAACACAGGCTTCTCAGAGATTCTGTCAGCTTCTTTTACCAGCATCCCCTGCAAAGCCAGGAAGATCCCCTGGAGTAGATCCCCTCACTCCAGTATTCTTGCCTGGAGACTCCCATGGACCAAGGTGGCTGGCGGGCTACAGCCTGTGGGATCACAAAGAGTCAGACACAACTGAAGAGAAGCAAGCAAGCAACAAGTCTGTAAAACCTGGAGTAGATGTTGCATCCCCCAGGGAGGTTTTTGCTGGGTGTGTATTATTAGCTTCTGACTTACATGAGCCCCTTTGCTCCTTTCTGCAATTCGGGCATCTCAGTGACTTTGAATAATACTGGTAATTATAGTCTTTGTCTAGATAGCAACTTTCCCCCTTTGCGTGATGATAGCTAGACTCATAGGCCCAAAATTCCTAAGGAAATAAAGGGAAACATTGGTTGCCAGGCAGAGGTTCTCATGCCCTGCGTGGTAGGGGTGGTGGTAGGAGGCAGTGACTCCCAGACCCCACAGCTGTGCTTGGGTCTGGATGCTCTGTACCAGTGATACAGGGGCAGCTCTTTGCCTCAGTCTCTGTTTGCATCTTCTTTGCATCTAAGTTGACGGATGTTTTATTTTTTTTAATTTTTTTTTTAAAACAATTTTTTTTCCTTGGAAATTTTATTTATTTATTTATTTTTAATTTTTTAAATTTTAAAATCTTTAATTCTTACATGCATTCCCAAACATGAACCCCCCTCCCACCTCCCTCCCCACAACATCTGTTTTAAATCTACAAAGAAGATAAAGAATCTGCCTGTGATGCAGGAGACCTGAGTTTGATCCCTGGTCAGGAAGATCCCCTGGAGAAGGGAATGGATACCTACTCCAGTACTCTTGCCTGGGAAATTCCCCGCACAGAGGAGCCTGGTGGGCTGCAGAGTCATAGGGTGACTGAGTGACTAACATTTTCACAAAGAAGGCCAAGGGCCAAAGAGTTGATGCTTTTGAATTGTGGTGCCAGAGAAGACTCTTCAGAGTCACTTGGGCAGCAAGGAGATCAAAGAATCCTAAAGGAAATCAACTCTTAATATTCTTTGGAAGGACTGATGCTAAAGCTGAAGCTCTGATACTTTGGCCACCTGTGACAAAGAGCTGACTCATTGGAAAAGACCCTGATGCTGGGAAAGGTTGAAGGCAAGAGGAGAAGGGGGTGGCAGAGGATGAGATGGTTGGATGGCATCACTGACTCGAAGGACATGAGTTTAAGCAAAGTCCAAGAGATGGTGAAGGACAGGGAAGCCTGGTGTGCTGCAGTCCATGGGATCACAAAGAGTCAGACAGGACTGAGCGACTGAACAGATACATCAACTGTAGAATGCATAGTTATTTAATACAGCACTGATTTTAAAAGTTGCTACCAGGCCTAACTATAAGATACCACCAAGGCTAAGACACACCAGCTGTCAGAGATGTGAACACATGGAAACAGGGAGAAGTGGAAAAGCATCTTAGAGGAAAATAGAACTTAAGCTGGTCTGTGAAAACTTCTGGAAGAAAAGGAGCAGGAACCTTAGCATGGCCTGGGCTTTCAAAGGGAAACATTTAAATGGCAGGAAAAACCATGGGGTCCCTAAGAAAGAATCCACTGGGTGGCATGAGGGTCTCTGGCCAAGAGTCAAAGGCCAAGGGTCAGGGCAGGGGACTGGGGCCACGTGGGTCCCAGTGGGCTAAAGCTCTGGGGTTTGTGGACACACCCAAGTGCTATCGGTCTGTGCCTATGATGAGGAAGACAGGCCCGCCTGAGGGTGGAGGTTGGACCACTCGCCTGGGCTAATGGCAGGGCCTGCAGTCTGATGGCAACAGGGGCTTTAGGGAGCCAGAGACTGGGAGCAGGAAGAGTGGCAAGCAGTCTTTTGGATGAGTTGAACGTGGCTGCTTCCTGGGCAGGCGTAAGAGGCCTCAGGAAGGTAAACAACTGCCCAGGTCACATCGCCTGCACCCTGGAGGGAAATTCCATCCACCACTCAGGGCTGCAGTCAACCACTCCCCCACCTCCCCACTCAGACCAATCCCTTCTTTCAACAGATGGTGGAGTCTGAAGGAAACAGGAGCTATGACTCTGTTAGCACTGATCATCAGAAGAGCTTCCTTGTGATTATCTATAATGAATCAAAGGTGTCACTGATTTATTGCCTACAGTTTAAATTCCATTTATGCCTCTGAAAATTAAGCCTGGTGAAGCAGTTCACAGTCACATGCTCTTTTGTGTGGGGGGAAAACGTTATTCATTTCCTAATCCTGTCTGGTGTTTCCAACCCTGAATACAAAGCTGCTTTGTCCCTAAAGAAAGCAGCTTTGAGAGACAGGTCTTTGCTTCTTCAGCTCTAAGATGACACTGTTTTGTCCTTAGAGAGGGTCTTCCTGGGGACTGCACTTTGAAAGGAAGCCAGGTAGCAACCAGACTGCCAGTCCAGAGATCTGAGCAGAATTAACTTGTCAAAACACAGTCCAGTTGTTAGACATATCCCCTATTTTCCTCTTTTGTCTTTATCCTGTTCCAAATTTAGATCGAATCAGGAAACATTAAAGGGAGATAGGTGATATGAAGATGCTGTAAATGAGAATCTGTCCTGTCCATTGCCAAACATTTTGAAACTTCCTTTTTCAAGGGTTTCCCTGGTAGCTCAGACTGTAAAGAAACTGTCTATAATGCAGGAAACCTGAGTTCAATCCCTGGGTCAGGAAGATCCCCTGGAGAAGGGAATGGCTACCCACTCCAGTATTCTTGCCTGGGGAATGCCATGGACAGAGGAGCCTGGCGGACTACAGTCCATGGTGTCGCAAAGAGTCAGACACGACTGAGTGACTTTCACACTTCTTAAACTAAATCCTAAGAAAACTATCAGTCATCTTTATTCTGTGTATATGTTCTGCCTCATGTGTGAGAACAAACACAACAATACAAATACATAGAAAACTCCACAGTAGTGTTTGTTAGTTGGATTGTTTTGACAACACACAAAGGAACCTTTCCTGAACTTAAATATAACAGACTATGTTGATATGGTTACACCTTCAAAGACACAATTGGATGATTTCGGTTTGATTTCTGTGAATTTAAGAGCTTAAATTTCTTTTTCACTGGCTTCTAGGTGCTCATGTGTGTACATCAGACATCATTCACTCTTTCCATAATCCTGCCAATGTATTAGGTTAAAATTATTTTAACAGGTGTAATTGACACAGAGTGAAACTCTTTTAACTTTGGCTGCAAATTATGCACTGCTCACACTTGAGCCCCTGCCTCCAGTTGTCTCCAGTCTCCTGATGGAGCTGCCATTCTTGAAGGTTCATTTGCAAGCTCTGAGTGGGAGCTCCAGTCACTTAGCAGGCGCCCCGACCCCATAGTATACCCTGGGCCACAGAATGAACTGTGCTCAGTGGTGGCTGGAACCATGAAATGTGAATGACTCTGCTTTCCCAGCTAGACATGATGTGGTTTACTCAATGCCTGGAGAAAACCACATGCAATTAATCTCACGCCTTTCATCTGACAAAATATGCATTATCAATTCCATCGCATCATTTAAATATTCATCAGTTTCTAATCTGAAAAATTTTAAAACAATGCTAGAAATGATACCATTCTTCAACACACTTTTTAAATTATTTATAGAAAAAGAAAATAATTGGAGTATGCCACAGTAATGGAAATCATAACCACGTAGCTTTAGAAAATACGTGTTCGGTTTCTGTTTTTGCTTCATATTCAAACCCTTACTGCAAAATGCAAGTTCCTGCTCTATTTCCTGGAGTCAGGAACACGGAGTTCCTTAGCATGGCTTCCTCCAGGAGTATGGAGACAGCCAGCAACCAAACACGGTATAAAAGAATGAGGACTTCAGATCAAAAATGTTTATGGACCAGCTGGGTTGGGTGGTAAAGATGACAGTCTTGAAGGCACTATATATGTATGTGTGTGTGCTCTGTCCTGTCCAACTCTTTGCAACCCCGCCAGGCTGTTCTGTCCATGGGATTTCCCAGGCAAGAATACTGGAGTGGGTTGTCCTTTCCTCCTCCAGGGGATCTTCCCCACCCAGGGACTGAACCTGCGTCTCCTTTGTTTCTTGCATTGCAGGCAGATGCTTCACAGCTGAGCCACTGTAAAAGCCCAGGCGACAAAGAGTGCTGGAGAGCCCTCCCCACTCAGGATGCCTACAAAAATCATATGTCCCAGTATTTGTTTCTTACTCCACATCACTGACACTACTCTGCATTGCAAGGCTGACAAACCAGTGAGCTCCAGAAAAAGTGGCTTCCTCCTGCAGTCTGGCCCTTTCTCTTAAGCCACAGAATTAGGAAAGGAAATGTTTTAGCAATCCGCCTTCCAGCCTGAGCATAATCCTCAGAGCATCACTCAATTTTGTCACCTGTTTGAAGAAAATGTATTGTTTCCACATGTGTGCCTGTCCACGCAGGCTGCAGCCGAGACCTGAGAGTTCTCTGAACACGGAGATTCTTTCAAAGGAGACAGAGAAACTAGTTGTGCACAGATTTGGGGGAGCATCCGCTTTTGCCCACTGATTGATGACTTGTTGGGCTTCCCAGATGGTGCTAGTGGTAAAGAACCTGCCTGCCAATGCAGGAGACATAAGAGACATGGGTTCAATCCCTGGGTTGAGAAGATCCCCTGGAGAAGAAAACGCCAACCCACTTCAGTATTCTTGTTTGGAGAATCCCATGGACAGAGGAGCCTGGCGAGCTATAGTTCCTGGGGTCAGAGTCAGACACGACTGAAGCGACTTAGCCCGTACACACACATTGCCAATGAAATCTGTACAGAGTGTTTCTCACTGAATAACAAGCAGTTGACACGGTGCTGGTGTTTTCAGAGCCAAACATCAAAAAGAGAGTGAAGAGACAGAGGAAGTGGTCCTGCTCTCCTTCCTTCCCCTTGGCGCGGGGTACACATCTTATAAGCAATGGGGAAAGTCTGCTAGGACTGTTTTAGAAATTCCAAACAAAGGTGTCCACTCTGAGTACAAGTCAAACCTGACTTTGCAAACAGCTAACTTTCACTCCTGCACAGGGTTCTAAAGCTTGGATTTCTTCCTCTCGTTTCTAAAACACAGTTTGAATGTCTTTGTCAGAGCTTTAGTATTTGGGGCCTGGCTGAAGCAAAATGAAACAGCATCATGCTGGCTCGAGTTCAGCATTCAGCATGTTAGAAAAAGTCTTGAGAGAGGGGGCAGCTGGAATAGAGAGGCATCTACGCTCGGCAGGCCATCAAAGGGACAGAGAGAGCCAAGCCTCAGAAGAACCCCAGGGATCCACATGACGACTGGCAGGGGCCAGCAGAGGGAAAAGCTTTCTTGGGGCTACTGTTCCAGAACTTTCCTTGGGTACACAAAGGGACCTGAGAGGCTGATCTCTGACAAGAATATTGCTACATCAACCCAGATTTCAGAGACGGTTTAAAATGGGTCTCTGGGGACTTCCCTGGTGGTCCAGTGGTTAAGACTGCTCCTGCTGCAGGGGATCCAATATCCCACAGGCTGCACAGCACGGCCAAAAAATAATTAATTAAATAAAAGCTAAAATAAAATGGATCTCGGCTGCTCCTTCTGCTCCTTGCTGCTCTGGTTTCCATGCAGGGTTGTGGGGGCGGTGTGGGGTGGGGGAATGGCTCCAGCCCAGTGCCTGGCCTGAAAGGGCTGGACTAGAACATGAAATCGATGCCCAGGTCTTAGGAAGAAAAATTGTGCCGTGTGATCTATACCAGAGTGAGACACCAGGAGGGCCTGGCAGGCAGCATGCCACAAAGTGACCCTCAGAAAGGAGTACTTTCAGAGCCCTGGCTATGGCAGGATGTCACCTGTTACCTGGACACCAAAGGGCAGGCAATTGAGCTGGGAACTCTGAGAAGCCTAATAAGGACCAAACCTCCCTGCAGTTGTGCAAGTGGTCTCTCTTAGCTGGGGCTGTCATGCTCCTACACACATCTGAGCAGGGTCAGGTGAGGCGGGACAAACGCAGCCTATGACTAGAAGGGTGCTGATGAAGAGGGGGAAGGTGCCCCCACATTCCCTGTGAGGGTGACAGAGAACAGTTGCTTCCTCCGTGGTGGATAAGAACATTTTTGCTCACATGCTCAAGAGACTGGGCAATTCTTAGCAAGCCACTAGATATTAAAGAAACAGTGGATTTGAATACCAATGGTTTTAAAAGGTAAAATTAGCTGACCCCCTAGAAAAGAACTGAGATGAGGTAGGAAGATGCCTACCTATTTAGAGAATTTGCTGGAAAAGATTTCAAAGGGTTATTGTTGTGTTTTGTTTCCAGTAATAACAGCTCTATCAGAAGCAATGAAACTATGAATAGAAATAATAATATGTAGTAATCCCATCACAAGGAGAATGTTGAAAGCTCATAGTCCCATTTCTTTCTGGTCCAATTTTAGATTTCCCTACAAAAGAGAAATAACAAGGACTGTGGCAAAAACTCTTTTTCTCTCGTCTTGGAAAAACATTTACTCCATAATTATAATTTTTGATTCCATACTAATGAAGTGAGATGGATGCAGGGGTAGTTGAAATTCACAGCTAATTCATAAATATTATCTTGCCAAGAATTTCAGCCTCTCTCCCAGCAGACCTTTCTATATAGAGCGCTGAACTAAGCTAACCTGTTTTGGGCTTGGAGGCTTTAGCATTCTTTGTGCCTGATGTTGGGTGAGCAGTTCTCTGACACAGAGAAGAACTCAGCACAGTCATGGCGATCTTGTTTCAGCTGGAGATAGACTCTGTTAGGAATTGTTCTGGGTGTCAGGAGACCTTGTTGGGCGTTACCAGGGACTGAGCCCCAGAGTCAGTGGTTAGGAAATCTGAGAGGGTGGGGCTGTAATTAAATCTGGAGAGGTTGGCAAAATTCCAATTCAATTCTCTGTGTGTGTGCGCGCGCGCGCAGGCGCGCACATGCTCACTAAGTCACTCAGTCGTGTCCAACTCTCTGCGACCCCGTGGACTGTAGCCCGCCAGGCTCCTCTGTCCATGGGATTTTCCAGGCAAGGATACTGGAGTGGATTGCCATGTTCTTCTCCAGGGCATCTTCCCAACCCAGGGATCGAACCCGAGTCTCTTTATGTCTCCTGCATTGGCAGGTGGATTCTTGACCAGGAGAGCCACCTGGGAAGTCCAATTC
Source organism: Capra hircus (assembly GCF_001704415.2). Classification (NCBI taxonomy): domain Eukaryota; kingdom Metazoa; phylum Chordata; class Mammalia; order Artiodactyla; family Bovidae; genus Capra; species Capra hircus. The sequence goes on along the minus strand of NC_030831.1, from coordinate 40,614,211 downwards.
AATTCTGCTACTGCTGCTGCTGCTGCTAAGTCACATCAGTCATGTCTGACTCTGTGCGACCCCATAGAGGCAGTCCACCCAGCTCCCCCGTCCCTGGGATTCTCCAGGCAAGAACACCGGAGTGGGTTGCCATTGCCTTCTCCAATGCATGAAAGTGAAAAGTGAAGGTGAAGTCTCTCAGTCTTGTCCAACTCTTAGCGACCCCATGGACTGCAGCCTACCAGGCTTCTCTGTCCATGGGATTTTCCAGGCAAGAGTACTGGAGTGGGGTGCAACAGCCTTCTCCGAATTCAATTCTAGTAAATACTTATTCCCAACAGAGGCTGTAACGCTATAGTCTTTCCTGACCTGAATTAGTCCAGAACAGGCACCAGTCCATTAGGGACCACCCCAGTAGTCCATGGGCTGCCAAAATTGTTCAAACTGGCCAACCCTAAGTCTACTCTGTGGCTTACCCCAACTTGCCATTCCTTTCTGAATGAACTGCTGACATTGGGTGAGCTGACATAGAGGAGAATTCAGCAGAATTCATGAAACATGAATTAGTTACTTATTTTCCAGGGTCTGGGCCACGCTCTGCCCAGTCCTCTTCTCTCTGGATGGACCCTGATTCTTCCCCACATGGCCCTGTGTGGTTTGGTGTGCATGCTCTTCTAGGGATCTGCCAGGGGACCTTCCTGACCCAGGGATCGAACCGGCATCTCTTGCATTCTCCCATATTGGCAGGTGGATTCTTTACCACTGGTGCCACCTGGAAAGCCCAGAAACCTCTTTATACTGCCCATTGTTTATAATAAAAGAGAAATCACTCTAAGTCATCAGCTTTAGCAGATTTGTTAAGTAGGGAATGATACAGTCATACAATGCATTACTTATCAATCATCTGACATAGCGTTTCATGCCGTGTGATAATAATAATAATAGCATATCACTAATTTAAGAAATCAGTTAATTAAATGGTATTATGGTATAATCCCTTTTCATAAAACAGACATAGACATATACACGGAGATTAAAAACTGGAGATATCTCTGGATCATGACGTTATACTTATTTTGTGCAAATGTGTTTGTTTTTCTTCGTTTTCCAAATGTTGTACAGTAAATGTGTATTGGGCTTCCCAAGTGGCTCAGTAAAGAATCCACCCTCAAATGCAGGAAACATGGGTTCAATCCCCGGGTCAGGAAGATCCCCTGGAAAAGGGAATGGCTAACCTCTCTAGTATTCTTGCCTGAAGAATTCCATGGACAGAGGAGCCTGGCGGGCTACAGTCCACAGGGTCACAAAGAGTCAGACACGACTGAGCACAGTGCACAAAACATGTGTCAATAACTTAACTTACTTTCCAGTACATAGATTGCGTTGTCCCTATAGCAGCACAGAGAAACCCTAGAGACTCCTGGAGAAGGGAGACGCACAATGAGATGCCCCTCCCCCAAAGGCTGGGGAAGTTCCACACAGGGGCTTGTGAACCGTGGGAGATGAATAAGCCCAGGCAGTCTGGCCTGAAGACAAAGCCTGGTGGAAGTTTGTTTCCAAGCCCCACCTGCTAGCAGGTGAGAAGCCCTGGTACCAAGCTTCCTGGCTCAGGGTCCATGGCTCCAGGTGATTGGAGGCTCCCCTGGCCACAGGGCTGTTATTAGATGTGGGCAGGGATGGATGATGCCGTAGTGATGCTCCAGCTGGTGTAGAGAACTCATAATTAGCAACAGCGGGGTTACAGAGTAAGGAGCCCAGAGAGAAAGAAGGGGAAAGAAACAACCTACCCACCAAGGGCAAGAATAATCCACTCACCATAACATCACTGCGTTCATAATCAAGTGGTGATGTGCTTACATTAAATACGCTTTAGAAAAAACTGAATGCAATGACTATGATCAGATACAATACCTTGTGAAAAGGGTGAACACAGGAGCAAACAGTAGTTAATCCATCTACAAGGAAAGGAAATCAACACTGATCAATTCAAGCTGAGATCGCTGTTTTCGTGAGAAAACCGTTCTTTCTTTCTCAAACTTAGGGATGAGAGTAGCACTGCCTGTCATTTTCAATCCCCCAGAAATGTGCAGACGAACCAAAACGTGGGACACTCAGGTGCATTCGAAACAAATGCCCGGAAAACGTTTGTTGCAGGTAACTAAAGTCATGTGATGTTTTTGTAACTATGAAGAATTATTATTACAGTGTGGGTACCCCCAAATTTTAAGTCTGCTCTGTTCACAAGACAGCTGCTTCCTGACAAATAACCTGCGACAATTTCATAACATGGAGTTCGGAAACCTCATTAGACCACACGCATGGTGCAGCTGAAGCCCTCAGTGGTTTCCGAGGGTTTGTGAAAATGTAATTAGGCAAACCACAGGTGTCTGCAAATGCGGTGCTTTTGCTCCAGACGGGTGGGTGACATCTCGGGGATGCCCCAGAGTTTTCACGGGCACGAGTCACTCCCAGTGTCAGCAACGTGAACAGACACCTAAGATGGTCTTTTTGCTCTTGCAGGAGAAAGGACTGCCAAACAGATGAATTAAAGGATGAGTGAATGTCGGCTTTGGTTGCATCCCTGTGTGTGGCAGCAAATGCTAATGGGAGCTGGGATGCTGTTTACGCTACAGAATGGGACCAATTGTGGTCAGACTCCTGGGCCCTTGCAGGGCATTTCTGTAGGACTGGCTATAGGATCTAAGCAGAAAATACCATCTCACCCCTGGTAGAGGTTATTCCCAGTGCTCCTCCCTAAAAGCAACCTGTTGGCCATACTGACGGCATCGGTAGTGAGGCCTCTGAAGGATGCTCCATCTACTAGCTGGTGATACTAAAGTAACAGGAGGAGGCAGATGAAGTACCAACATGCTCTCTGGACCACAGAAGATGCGTCCCAGGAAAGGGAACCACTGAGATGTGCTACCGTGGGGGTGGGGGAAACAACAGAAGCTTTGGAATCTGACAGATCTGAGCTTGGGCTCTGGGTACACCATCTACCACCTCCGTGACCTGTTTAGAAGTATTTATTCACACGCTTATTGGGAGTTGCAAAGAGGCGGACACAACTGAGCGACTGACAGTTTTGTATCACTGAGCCTCAGTTCTCGCTTCTGTAAAATTAGAGAAATAATATTTCCCTACTGGCATTTCAGTGAGGATTAAATAATATGATATGTGGAAAGATTATTTTGAGATGTATTCGTTGATGTATACTCCCAAATTCCCTCTCTCTCACACACAAGATGCACACACACAGACTAGCCACACACATGCTTTTTATCTTAAAGCAAAGCAGCTGCAGCCCGAGCCCCCTCCATGTCTTTCTTGTCTGGGTGCACACATGGAGGAGACTGTAGAGGTCAAGTTGTGGCCAGGTGGGTCTGGATGCTGAAGACCCAGGCCAGCCCCCTGAGTCTTTTGTGGATAAGTGGAATCTTCTGCCCTAGAAAGAGGTTGGTGGAGAGAGGGCAGGGGCCCCAGAAATAATGTGGAGAAAGTGGGGAGATCTAGAGGGACGTATCAGAGAGGGTTCCAAAGTGGAGGGATGCCCGTGGCTGCTGCCACCTGGGAAGGAAAGGGGGACTGGGAGGAAGTTCACCCCTGAAGTGATGGAGAAGAGCTGTCTTTGCCTGAGACGATGGTTTCTGCCACCAGGCAGAATGGGGCTGAAAAAGAGGCTGAGTTCTAGAATGATGAAGCCTGCTTAATGTCTTGAATACTTGAGTGAATGGCCGGATGATGCAAACCGGCTCTGTATTCAGAGTTGATGGTGCTCCGCAGACCCTCCATAAAGCATGGCTGCTATCACTCTGCCAACTGGAATCCAGTGAGTTACTGTGGCACCCACCCCAGCAGCCTGATTGCTAGGAACCGGTCTCAGGACATTACACGAAGATATGCGGGGTCCCTGGGAACACGATCGAGCGCCACCTCTGCTTGTGGCCTCCGTGGCCTGGCGGTGAGCAGTGTTCCCCGAGCCCAGCTGCAACCCGGCCCTCTTTCTCGTCTGCATCTCTCTGCTCCTCAGGGGATTCATTCCCGCTGCAGACATACATGCGTGGGTCTGAATTCCATAGTCACAAAGTCAAGTGTGTCAAAATGAAACTTGACTTCTCTATAAATGAAGATTGTGAGCCCCATTTCCATGCATGGCAGAAAACTTGTTATTGCTGATTGAAAAGAATGTGTTCTAAGGATTCCTTGCTCTATTTTGGGTACATCATTTGGGATGTTCTCTTTTCCCTTCTCATCATCTCTCCCCACAGGTCCTCTAAGAATCCTTGAGCTTCAACAGCAGGGAGCGTGTATTTCTTCTTTATGCTGCTCTGTTCAATAAGGTCATGGCCAATGAAACATCCATTTGAACATGTTTTCATTGAATTATCCCATGTTTGGTCTACTGCTGAGGGTCCCTTGTTCTATTGTGTTTCGGGCTTCAGGTTGACCCAGGTCACTGTGTGTCATCTTGTCACTGTTGTTGTTTAGTAACTAAGTTGTATCTAACTCTTTGCAACCCCATGGACTGTAGCCCACCAGGCTGCTCTGTCCATGGGATTTCCCAGGAAAAGAATGCTGGAGTGAATAGCCATTTCCTTCTCCAGGGGATTTTCGAGACCTAGGGATTGAACCCGAGTTTGCTACACTGGCAGGCGGATTCTTTACCAATGAGCCACCTGGGACGCCCCTGCATCATCTTAGCCATGTTTGAAACCACAAGGTGTCTTCAAGGGCCCCCTGCCCACCAGTCCTTCTTGGGGATCCTTGGGTCTTAGAAATCTTTTTCATTCTTAAATTCTTTATTAAATTTGTTACAATATTGTTTCTGTCTGTGTTTTTGTTTGTTTGTTTGTTTGTTTTTGACCTTGAGGCATGTGGGATCTGAACTCCTGGACCAGGGATCGAACCTGCAACCCCTGCATTGGAAGGCAAAGTCTTAACCACTGGACCACCAGAGAAGTCCCTTGGAAATCTTTTAGATAGGCATCCTGCATTAGCTTATGAAAAGCTACCTCCTTCCTAAAACCTCAGTGGCTTGCAATAATAACGGTTTATTCTCACTCACATTATGTATCAACTGTGACTTTGATCAATGTCCTCTTACCATTGGGATCCAGGCAGAAGGGGCAGCCTCTATGAGTGCAAATATTTTGAGCAAATAATACAATCAACTGGACTCCCTTACTGCTCTGGAGTTGGGAGAGGTTTGGAGCAGAAAAGAGGTACATGTTCAGCCCCTCTGCTTAGAATGCCTGCTCTGTGGATTCTACTGAATACCAGCCACACTTGTCTGTGGGCTGGTCCTTAACTTCAAGACCATCTACTTTTCAGGCTCTGCTGCTCAGATGCCCCCAGCCTCAGGTGGTCCATTCTCTCTTCCCCTGGAGTCTAGCCCAGAGGGTCTGGGAGAAGGAGCCTTCCCCAGGCATCCCCAGCCTCACATGTCCTGGCCATGCTCCACTCTGGAAACTTCCCTCCCATCAGCTGCTCCATCTTACTTCTCTTTTGGCTGAGAGCACTGCTGAGATGTCACCCCCCATTCTCTCTGACTTGTCCCAGTCAGTGGGGCTCACAAGCCCTTCTCTGCCTCCAAACAACCTAGCTCTGGCAATAGATATCTTCAGCCATCAGCATCTCCATTATCAGCAAAAACACTTTTACTCAGACATCCAACTGATGTCTTTGTTCTTGGTGTGTCTGCCTTTCCCCAAAGCAGAGGGTGTCGCTAATGGAATGGATTGAGGGTGAACACCACAGGAGATGATGTCAGGGGGAACAGTTCTTATTTTTTCAGAACTCAATCCTGCCGTGCTTTCCATCAGGCTTTATTGAAATTTCAAACATAACAGAAGAGCATTAGATGGATGACTTACACCGACCCAACTTCCTGGGCCTTCACTCCCTCAGCTGGTGGCCACCACCCGTGTGCCACACAGCTGCACAGGGCCAAACTCACTCCTGGCGCCAGGGAGATGAAGAGGTTCCTCTTCTCCCTCTGGTCCTATGTTTTCTGCTCCAGGAGAGGCCCCCTGCTGGGTGAGTGACAGCAAGACCATCAATAGAGGGAACCCTTCATCCTCACTCCTTAGAGGTTCCTCTGACCCTGTGTTCCTAACATTAGAATTGTACCAATCTGATAACAGGACAAGCACCAATGTCTGGGTTGTGGACTTTCCAGGCAGTGCAGTGGTGAAGAACCTGTCTGCCAATGCAGGAGAAGCAAGAGACACAGGTTCTATTTCTGGGTTGGGAAAATCCCCTGGAGCAGGACATGGCAAACTATCCCAGTATTCTTGCCTGGAAAATTCCATGGACAGAGGAGCCTGGAGGGCAACAGTCCATGGGGTCACAGAGAGTCAGCCATGACTGAACTCATACACACACACACACACAAAGAGATACAAATAGCTCAGTTGGTGTTGCATGATGCTCAGATTAGCTAGTCCCTGCTAAGTGTTCCTCCATCAGTGTTGCAATAAACCTCAGAATCCAGGTCACTTAGGGTCCTTTTATTACTACTTAATTAGCCCCGTGGCCATCTTTGGACCAAGCCCCTCCCCACACTGTTACCGGGCCACTTATCATCCCTCACCTGCCATGCCTCCATCCCTCACCCTTGAAGTCTCATCTTTTTTAAAAATTACATTGTAGGTGTGCTGCTGTCTTGATCAATTTCAGTTGATCAAGGACCACGTACGTCCTGACCTTTTATTAAAAACCCTAGCCTTATAAATCCTGCACTGTTGTAAAGGCTCTAAGTCCTTCTTCATAAAACCCTAGAAGTGAACTGTTTTTTTCTTTCTGTTCTGGAAAAAAAGCAACTAAGAAATAATTAGTGAAAAATTAGCCAAGCAAGTGACCTCTGCGGCTAAGCATAATTTTTCTGTCCTCATGGATTCCCAAGAGCAACTGAATAAGAATTATTCTAATCATCATTCTGAAGAGGCTGCAGCTGTAGGATGAGGGACCGATATCTGATGCCTGGACGGCAGCTGGTACCCTCCATCCACCAAACCCAGGAAGCTAATAAGGGATGCGATCGTTCCTGCCTCCCACCCACATGTTTCATGGGGAAGAACCAATTACCATCATTGGTGACTCCATAACAAGGAGTACGGTGAGATAAGCCACGACCCAAGACTACCAGTTCATCTTCCTTTCCATCCATTTCACAGTCGTGTGGGCTTTCTGTTTTCAAGCACGAGCAAGATGTAACTCACTTAAAATTCTTTACAGATTCAAGTCAGGGTATTTTTATTCTACTCAAACAGCACCATTGTTGGGCTGCAAATTCAATTGAAGGGTTTGGAAATCTACAAGAAAAATAATAGTCTGTAATTGTTAGCTCATCTTACTTCTTCTTAGAGTGGCTTCTTTTTGGAACACAGAAGGACTGGTTTTGAATATGCCTGCTCTACTGGACTGCACAAAAGGAAATTAATGTCAAGTGTGACAGCCAATCCCTCGCCCATCTCGGTTTTTAATATTCCACGAGCATCATCATTTTCAAGATTCTATTCATAAGGAAGATTTCAGAGCGCTGATGTCCATGTAATTCTTATAGACGAATGGATACTTTTCAATTTAATAACACCTTACATTTAAGCCGGCGTGGGTCATCTTTAATTGCTCAGCAGGCTCTTGTCTGTTCCTCCAACTTTCCTTGGAAACACGTGGAGGTGTCCTTCCTGCTACACAGCTGAGCCATGCAGGATGAGTCGCAGACAATTTAAGGGCTTCCGTGGCTGATTAGGGCTTCGCTAGTAGCCTAGTGGTATAGGACCCGCCTGCCAATGTAGGAGGCATGGTTTCCATCCCTGGGTTGGGAAGATCCCCTGGAGAAGGGAATGGCAACCCACCCCAGCACTCTTGCCTGGGAAATCCCACGGAAAGAGGAGCTTGGCGGGCTACAGTCCATGAGGTCACAAACAGCTGGACATGACTTAGTGACTGAGCACACACACCATGGTTGATTATGGGCCAGATCCCAACAGAACTTTGAATCAAGGGCCAGAACTCCCATTACCTTATCATGTGTCTGAAAGAGCACTGGATTTGACATCAGAAAACTCGGTTTCAAACCTGAACTTTCTGCTTATTACACTAGTGGCAGCTATTTCACTGGGTGGTTGTGTGGCTAAGTGAGTACATGAAGGTAAAAATATGCCACGAATGTGGGCTCTTTTTCCTCTCGTGAATCCAGACAGTCTGCCCACTTTGAGGGCATGAGAGGGCCTCCTTTTGCTTGGGGGCTGATTTCAGAAAGCCCTATTGGGTGTGCCCACCTTAGCAGTTCTCACCTGGGGAGGGCAATCTCAGGAGACACTTCTGGTGGCCACAAATGGAGGGAGAGGCTCCTGGCATCTAGTGAGTGGAAACCAGAGATTCTGCTAAAGCATCCTACAAGGCACAAGACAGCCCCCCACAGACTCTTCCAGCCACAAACATGGGTGTTGAGGTTGAAAACTCCTTCTATAAACGAGGGCTTCTTGTTGCTTTAAATGTGTTTTATTGAAGTATAGTTGATTTACAGCGTTAATTTCTGCTATACAGCAAAGTGATTCAGTTAAACATACATATGTTCTTTTTCATATTCATTTCTGGAATGGTTTATCACAGGATACTCAATGTAGTTCCCTGTGCTCTGCAGCAGGACCTTGCTGCTTATCCATCCTGCACATAACAGTTTACATCGGCTAATCCCCAATTCCCAGTCCATCCCTTCCCCAGACCCTTCCCCCTTGGCAACCATAAGTCTGCTCTCCATGTCAGCGAATCTGTTTCTGTTTTGCAGGTATGTTCGTGTGTGCTGTGTTTTTGATTTCACACGTAAGTGATATCATGCGGTATTTGTTTTTTAAACTAGGGCTTCTTAACCTGAGACCCATAAATTCAGAGATGGGCCGTGGGGATCCAGGCACCCACCTAAACATCACACAGTCTGCCTGAGGCAAGTGCACCCCTTCTCTGCGCCAAGTGTCCATGACCATCAGCGGATGCTCAGAGAGGTCTGTGGTGTCAGATCAGTTCTCATCCTTGCTCTAGCTGTGTCTTGATACAAAGTGAGACTGCTCTTTACGTGGGGTTTTGTGTCTTCAATGCTTTGGGGGATTTGAGATGGACCAAGTAATGAACAAGACAAAGAAAGAAGGCCTGGAAGATCCAGCAGACCATGGGGTGGCCATTGCAGTTCAGGAGAGAGCGGGTGGTGCTGGGAGAAGAACTCCTCCTCTCTCCAGATGTCTTTGCACTTTGTCCAGGTTAAATCAGAATGAGACTCGTAAGCGTCTCTGAGTGACCTGCTCAGGAGATGAGGAAATGCACTTTTCTAGGCAACAGACTACTGCCCAACACCTTTTCCTCTGTTTGCTGAACAGCAGCCTGAGAAGTTGACTTGTGTTGCCTCATTGACATCATGTGAATCCCACGGTCTAGTTTGTCCCCCACCCAGACCAGATCTGACTCTCTTCCCAGAAGAAGTTAGGAGCCCTGGGAAATCTAAACCTTCAGACATTCAGTTAAAGGACCAGAAAGCAGATGTTGTCACAGTGTGAAAGATTCAGTGCTTTGCTAGGACAATGTTTCATAACCTAATAAATTATACCGACTGATGGGAGCCTGATGAAATTATGAATCCTCTCCGCAGAAAACTGCTCATGGAGCCCCCGCACCGAACACTGCCGTTTCAAGATGGCAAGCGTTGTGTTCTCTCTGGTAGGCAAGCAATTATGTCTGGATGAGAGCCTGCCTGTGTTTCTTTGTCACTGTATCCTGCAATATTTATTTCATAAGATCTTGAATTCACTTTAGCCCTTCTCTAGCTTAACTTTCTAAATTGCCCTCCTAGACTTTTAGGCAGTTGGGGGAAATAAGATAGAAAAGAATAGTTCAGGCCAACTTTCAGACAGTACGCTTTATTTGAATGGCTATGGGCTGCTAAATTGGAATCCATTTTTCTTCTCTAATCTCTATGCATTGAACATGTCCAAAATACAAATAGTTATTGTGAGCATTATTGCCCAGTTCATATTGTTTCCAGCGGGGCATGAATTCTGTGGGTGAAAATAGCCTATTTCTCTATATATATCTCTTGACTATGACTCAGAAAAACTCCTTGTGGTAGATTATAATCCTTACCTTCCATTTCATTCTGCATTATTATGCTCAACCCTGGAACATAAAGGAAGTTTACTGCAAATGAGATGGTTATAAAACTTTTTTTAAAAAGACAATATTAATGTAAAGGAAATCCTTTAAGGAAAAAATTTTTGAAAAGCTAGCCAGACCTTCATATGGAAAATGGATAAAATTGAGAAGCACTAATGGGTGAAAGAGTTAGTCCGATCACAGCTGAAAGTAATCACACTGTCTTACAGCCACTCTGCTGTCTCCCTGGTCTCAGCCCAGCTTCTAATTCGAACGCCCATTTACAAAAGCCATTGGCTCAGGGGGAAGCAGTCCTGGGAGCCGAGGTGCTCGCCCTTCAGGGTAGATATGGGCTCATCGGTTGTAACAGTGCAGCTCTGACCCATAGTTCCCTGTAAGCATGAAGTGAAAAAATTGTTTCTCCAGGGCTTTCAATACAGTATCTATCTTGGGAGCAAAACTCATTCAGAGACACTGAAAGGAAAGTAAGCTGTCATCCTCTTGTGTACATTGGTAATGCAGGTGAAATCAGGGCTCCCCACAAGCGGAGGGCTTGCCCATATCCTAAAGTCTATCATTAGTTGGCATTTGCAGGCTAACCTTGTCAGGTTGATCAATTCCAGCAGACTCAGACATGGCCAGTTAAAGGAGCAGACAGACAAACACTACAAAACTGAAAGGAAACACTTCCCAAGTGTCAGAACATTCTAGAAGCAGGGAAACCAGTCTGGCTCTGAGATACTTTGAAAAAGGTTGGTTATGATTTAGTGCCGAATAAGCGTGAAGCCTCAACTCTCTGAAATCATGAGACAGGATGAAGAGAACAGACGCTATAAAGAGAAAACCAGGATTCAAAGGCTGAGCCTGTCACCTCTGCGTGTGGATGGAGGGCAAGCCACTGAATTCCCTGGGACTGGTTTCCTCATCTGCCTGCTGAGGTCTGTACACTGCATTATTCAAGTTGTTGAAATTTAAGTGACATACGCTATGCTATGCTAAGTCACTTCAGTCGTGTCCGACTCTGTGCGACCCCAGAGACGGCAGCCCAGCAGGCTCCCCCGTCCCTGGGATTCTCCAGGCAAGAACACTGGAGTGGGTTGCCATTTCCTTCTCCAATGCATGAAAGTGAAAAGTGAAAGGGAAATTGCTCAGTCATGTCTGACTCTTAATGACCCCATGGACTACAGCCTACCAGGCTCCTCCATCCATGGGGTTTTCCAGGCAAGAGTACTGGAGTAGGGTGCCATTGCCTTCTCCATTAAGTGACATAATATATGTAAAATATGAAATCCTATGGGGAGTGCTCAGAACAACCCCTCATTCAACAAACATCTACTTTGTGCTTGTGGGCCAGGCGACTTAGCATTTGGGAACCAACAGTAGGAAAAGGGCAGAGATCATGCACAAACGTACACACACACGCAGCCATGCACACACGGCCACAGATTTATTTACTCGGTTGCACCATGTCTTGATTGCGGCACAAAGGATCTTCCATCTTCATTAGATCTTTAGTTGTGGCATGTGTGACCCAGTTACCTGATCAGGAACTGAACTCAGCCCCAAGTTGGGAGAATGGAGTCTTAGCCACTGGACCAAGGGAGGTCCCAGAGTTCACATTTTATAGACAATACCCAATAAATGTTCTCATTTTATAGCAAACACTCAATACATAGTTCTATGAAAAATCTAATGGATTTTTTTCATCATGCGTGCCATATGCATTCCAGAAAGCCTAAATCCTGTTTATCCAGACACATTGCACAGAGGCTGCGAGCACCTTGAGAGAATGTTCCTGGTTTTCTAATGAACCCCTTCTCTTCCCAGACAGCTTAACTACTGCTTCAACCACGCCATCAGCAGTGGCCGAGGAACCAGAGACTGGGCACCACAGAGAGAACCTCACAAGGTGCTGCTCAGGACGGAGGCCCTGCCAGCATAGGGACCTGCCCTGGTCACTGTAATTACAGCAGCTACAAGTTTTTGGCTTCAATGTGACACTTGAGCTGGTCCGTCTTGATTGTGATGGCCCCTCTTGACCTTTAGCGTGACTTTGTCCCCGCTTAGTGTGTGGAACCATGAATAAAGGCATTGTTGGGGCCTGTGACTGCAGGACTTGGAGCAGCTGGCAGGTGAGGGTTCAGCTGATGTCTGCCTCCAGCCGGTCACAGAGGTGACATCCAACACCTGTGACACTGCTGTCCCTCGTCCCAGGGGATAACGGACCAGGCAAAGTCGCTGACCCCTCCTCCAGTACATTGCAATTTCCTACCACTAATCTCCTTCACATTTAAGAAGGCATGCACAGCTATGCAAATTAGCAGAGGCCGATCAGCTCAGGATTTGAAATTGAGCTGATCTAAAATGAACTAATGGACAAGTAAGAATTTAACTGAAAATTTAGAACACACTCCACAGCCTGCCACCAGGGAAAGAAAGTTTTAAAAAAAGGAAAATATATCAAAAAAGAAAAAATTTTATATATAAATATATTATAAATATTTAATGATTAAAATATTTGTATGATAGTTTTTAAGCTATCTGTAAGGTATAACAATATTACATTATGATATACATTACATCATTACATATCTTTATAGATATGTACATTATATATATGTTTATATATATACACATATGTACTGCTGCTGCTAAGTCACTTCAGTCGTGTCTGACTCTCTGCGACCCCATAGACGGCAGCCCACCAGGCTTCCCTATCCCCGGGATTCTCCAGGCAAGAACACTGGAGTGGGTTGCCATTTCCTTCTCCAATGCATGAAAGTGAAAAGTGAAAGTGAAGTCGCTCAGTCGTGTCCGACCCTTAGCATGGACTGCAGCCTACCAGGCTTCTCCATCCATGGGATTTTCCAGGCAAGCGTACTGGAGTGGGGTGCCATTGCCTTCTCCACACATATGTACATATCTGTTTAAATTATTGAAACAATATACAACTTTGTTATATGAACACAATCTACACTAACATGAATCACTTCAAATAAAATTTATATGGCTCACTTTTGAAAATAATATATTTATGATAATTTTTAAATGAGCTAATGAAAAAATAAAATTATAGATTTATAGAGCTGAGAGTCAAATCAATTAACTATCAGTTTGGTTCAGGTTCAGAATTTATTTTCATGCTCCAAAATTATGTGAAAAAAGATTCAAATTTACTTACAGTTAAAATGTATTCTCTCATTATTTTCAGTTTGCTGAATTGGGTTAAATTTTTTAAAAAAAATTATGACATTTACATTTAGTTTAGACAGAGGCTCTAAGAAACCCACATGACTTCTTTTGTTTCTGTTAAAGTTGCTACCAACAATTCATGAATTTCATTGTAATTTAAAGATTTAACTTTCTTCCATCTACAATAATAAGTAGTAAAATGGACTTGAGTTTTTATTTGAGGAATCAGAGGGTAACCATAAAGAGAGGGGGAGAATGTGATATAATCGACAAACTGGATCAGAAACCCCAAAATAGATGAGTTTAACATTTACAGGATTCATGTACCCATTGTGCACGAATTAGAAGAAAAAAGTCGAATTATCTCTAAAAAGCAGAAAAGTGGTTTTGAAGTTTGACTTGCCCATACCCTGAATATTTCTCTTATTACAAGAAAATAGATGTTATAACTCAACTTGAAGCAGTATTACAGTCATGTCTATGGGTAATCTGTTTGGAATATTCTGAAAGAGCTCAGGTATTTTTTGGTTTTTCTTCTTATGGCTAAAATCAGGTGTAGAACATTATAATTTTTGTATTAATTAGTTTCAAAATCCTCTTTAAATGAAAGTGGCCTAGAACTTATGTTAAAATGTTACAGTCTTTTAAAAGTAAACATAATACTTCCTCCAAGAAAACAGTAATCTGCAGCAAGACACAGAGTCATTGATGTCATTTACTTTTTATGTGTTTTCCTCTTAAGTCTCAAAGTAAGATTGCAAAGACAGAATCATTAAAATAAAAGTTAAAAAGAGCTAAAAGAGACAACTGAACTAATGCTTATGCCAGATCACCCAGGTGAGAGGATCATTTCTGCAAGAGATACAGAGAGTTGCAAAGTATTTCTATTACACAGTTTCAGTTCTCTGTGTTTATTCCAACTGATTAAAACAACCCACAGTTAGTGGTGTTTTAAAAGTCCTGTTTAATAGATCACTGGTCCACATGCATGAGACAGGGTGCTCGGGGCCATTGTACTGGGACGACCCTGAGGGCTGGGATGGAGTGGGAGGTGGGAGGGGGGTTCAGGTTGGGGGACATGTCGTGTACACCCATGGGTGATACGTGTCGACGTATGGTGAAAGCCACTACAATATTGTAATTAGCTTCCAATTAAAATAAATACATTAATTTTTTAAAAACAGTCCTGTTTATGACTGAAGACCGATTTGTAAACCTGGAAGTGTCTTTAGAGAGCCTTCAGTCCCGCCTTCTCACTTTACTGGAGAAGTGAAAGAGATTCGGAGCAGCATCACTTACCTGAAACCACACAGGTAGAAACCACTGGCTTAGCCCAGAAGTCTCTCTCCCCCATCCCCCGCCCCCACCACACACACTTGCACTAACACTTCTAGCTATCAAATCTTCACTTGCCAACGTACCAGAGAGTGGGAGAGCGGTTATCTGGTCTCCCCACTTGCCTCTTTTTTTTCAAATACTCAGAGCTATGGCAACTCCAGCCCTGTCTGCCCCTCCCAGGCATTAGGCAAATGAGAGAGAGTATATATGGTGCCCCCTTAGTCTTTTGTGAATAACACTTGTGCATGACATAGATCCTGGATGATCTTTCAAAATAACCTTGAAAATTCTTTATGCCTCTGTGTTACTCCTCTATTCCTCACTAGTAATGGAAACACTGGCTTTAAAAAATTGTGTCTGCAAACAATAAATGCTGGAGAGGGTGTGGAGAACAGGGAACCCTCTTACACTGTTGGTGGGTATGCAGACTAGTACAGCCACTAGGGAGAACAGTGGCTGCTGCTGCTGCTGCTGCGTCGTTTCAGTCGTGTCCGACTCTGTGCGACCCCAGAGACGGCAGCCCACCAGGCTCCCCGTCTCTGGGATTTTCCAGACAAGAACACTGGAGTGGGTTGCCATTTCCTTCTCCAATGCATGAAAGTGAAAAGTGAAAGTGAAGTCGCTCAGTCGTGTCCGACTCTTATGGACTCATGGACTGCAGCCCACCAGGCTCCTCCATCCATGGAATTTTCCAGGCAAGAGTACTGGAGTGGGATGCCATTGCCTTCTCCGGGAGAACACTGGAGATTCCAGTTGAAAAACTGGAAATAGAACTGCCATATGACCCAGCAATCCCACTGGTGGGCATATACACAGAGAAAACCAAAATTGAAAGAGACACATGTACCTCAACGTTCATCGCAGCACTGTTTATAATAGCCAGGACATGGAAGCAACCTAGATGTCCATTGGGAGACAAATGAATAAGAAAGCTGTGGTACATATACACAATGGAATTTTACTCAGCTATCAAAAAGAATGCATTTGAAACAGTTCTAATGAGGTGGATGAAACTGGAGCCTATTATACAGAGTGGAGTAAGTCAGACAGAAAAACACCAATACAGTATATTAATGCACATATATGTAATTTAGAAAGATGGTAATGATAATCCTATATGCGAGACAGCAAAAGAGACACAGATGTAAAGAACAGACTTTTTGACTCCGCGGGAGAAGGCGAGGGTGGGATGATTTGAGAGAATAGCATTGAAACATGCATATTACCGTGTGTGAAATAGATCACCAGTCCAGGTTCGATGCATGAGACAGGGTGCTCAGCGCTGGTGCACTGGGATGACCCTGAGGGATGGGATGGGGAGGGAGGTGGGAGCGGGGTTCAGGATGGGGAACACATGTACACCCATGGCTGATTCATGTCAATGTATGGCAGAAACCACTACAATATTGTAAAGTAATTATAATCCAATTAAAATAATTAAATTTTTTTAAATTGTGGGAAATAAGTGAGTGCTTCACTGTGGCTGGGAATGGAGGGAGGGATGCGCTGCAAAGGGGCTGGAGGAACCTCCTGAGAGTGATGGAAAAGTCTGTATCTTGGCTGCAGTGGTGGTTTCTTGCGTGAATGTCATTGTCAAAACTCGGGGAATGGTGCACTTTCCATGGATTCGGTTTCTGCTCATAGATTACTCCATACAGTAGAGTTTAAGAAAACTATGTAGAAATCCCCCAATAGAGGCTTCTAAATGATTATTTCTCTTGTTGTAGAAAGAATGTAATTGGCTCAGTTATTGCTTGATGTAGGTTTAACATGATTGTCAGGAGGTAATTTTAAGAAAGCAATATTGTCTCTTTACATGATATGGGAAATGAGAGATTTCTGATTCTCAACATGTTCTAACATATGAGGCTGGGTAATTTAATCTAAGATTCGTCCCTTTCGTACACAGGAGGGGACTGAAATTGATCTTCACATACGTGAGAAGAAGCCTTATCTTTTTACCTCTTTGCTCACTGGAGTGTCACTTTGGTCCCCAGGCAAAAAAGAAATGCCTTTTAAAAGCTTACTAATTTGCTTATTCTCTATTTGCATGCGTGCATGGTTAGTCTCTCAGTTGTGTCCCACTCTTTGGGATCCCATGGACTGTAGCCCACCAGGCTCCACTGTTCATGGAATTCTCCAGCAAGAATACTGGAGTGGGTTGTCATTCCCTTCTCCAGGGGATCTTCCCAACCCAGGGATTTAACCCACATCTCCTGCATCGCAGGCAGATTCTTTAAGGTCTGAGCCACCAGGGAAGCCCATTTTCCATTTGACTTGATGTCAGAAATATATATAGTCATGTACTAGTGTCTTTTGTTCACGGCAGCAGATAATAAATCTGCAGTTTGGTCAACTGTCGTCTGTCTACCAGTTCACTTCTACATTACAGCTCGCCTCTTCTCGTGGCTTCTCCCAGTTTCCGGAGAGGGTGTCTGAATGCACTGCCCTATTTTCATGCAACCTGATGCTCTTCAACCCAATCCTATCTCTTGGATCTTGGGTGAAGCTTGGTGAAAAGGGCACAGAGTCAAGGCAGCCGAAAAGGCCTCATTACTTCTGCTGTAAGACTGTGGTATTATAAGACTGTGGTGTAATAAAATGGGGATGTTACAGGTTGCCTACATTAAATGGATGGAATTTCACAGTTTAGTGCAATTAAGACCAGTTAGGCTCTCTGCCAATGTGATCAGCTCTTTACATAACAGAGCAGGATGCCCTCTGGGGAAGATGCTGTCCCTTTGTAGAAGCAGGTCCTGGGGGCAAGAAATAGGGACCTGTCCACCTACGTGTGAGGACCAGGGGACCTGGGTCATCTCTCCCCTGCCCTTTCTCACTTCTCTTTTCCTATAGAAGCTCTGCTGTTGATAGGTGTGACTCATGGGAATTCAGGACCATAAGCAATTTAATGACCAGAAATTAGGTAAACAAGCCAAATTTTTCTCTCTCTGAAGACTTTTCCCTAGGGTTATCAAAGATTCTTTGTGTAGTGGTTTATTTTTCCCTTTGATCTGGTAAAGTTTCATAAAAGAATGCCATGTTTTATGCATTTTCTCTCTGTCTCTGTCTCTGTCTCTCTCTCTCTCTCTCTCTCTCTCTCTATATATATATATATGTATATATATATATGTATATACGAACATGAGGAAAGGAAACAAGGAAGGATTGCCTGAGGGTGGAATGGAGATCAGAAAGGGGATAGGCATGCAAATCACAGCCAGTGTCCTCAGCCAGCACCCTTGTTTTGTGGTGTTTGAGAGAGAGGCAGAATGGAATCAGCCAAGGAGAGTGCATGGGCTTTGAAGCCAGACTTCCCTGGAAAGGAGTCAAACCCTGATGCCTACCTACTGAGTGAACGTGAACACACACATTGGCTTTATTCACACCTTGATCAAGAAAATTTTTGGACGATTAATCCATAAAATATCCAAAATTGAAATTCAGAAAACTGCAGTTCACTTTGATCTACAATTCATTGTAAGTTCTTTCATTGAGAGTTTAATTTGTTTTAATAATTTAAATATACTTTAACTAAACTATTTAAATATCTAGTTTATTTTGGAAATATGGAAACTACTGAGGACTTTAATTCTGGCCAAGATGAAACGGTCCTGTTGTCTCCCATTCCTACCAGCCCTGCTCTTAACTACAAGTCCCTGGACATAACAAAGTCAATAAGCACAGGAAGATTCTGGGAAGTGGAGGGCAGCCTATGGAACCTGCCTCTTTACTATCAAGTTTGCTTGATCTGATGTTAATTTCTGTTTTCTTATGATTAATGTTGATATGATGTCTCTTCCCATTTTTTTTTTCTTTCAACCTCAGTTCAGTTCAGTTCAGTTCAGTTGCTCTGTCTTGTCCGACTCTTTGTGACCCCATGAACCACAGCACGCCAGGCCACCCTGTCCATCACCAACTCCCGGAGTTCACTCAAACTGACGTCCATCGAGTCAGTGATGCCATCCAGCCATCTCATCCTCTGTGGTCCCTTTCTCTACCTGCCTTCAATCTTTCCCAGCATCAGGGTCTTTCCAAATGAGTCAGCTCTTCGCATCAGGTGGCCAAAATATTGGAGTTTCAGCTTCAACATCAGTCCTTCCAATGAACACCCAGGACTGATCTACTTTAGGATGGACTGGTTGGATTTCCTTGCAGTCCAAGGGACTCCCAAGAGTTTTCTCCAACACCATAGTTCAAAAGCATCAATTCTTCTGCACTCAGCTTTCTTTATAGTCCGACTCTCACATCCATACATGACCACTGGAAAAACCATAGCTTTGACTAGATGGACCTTTGTTGACAAAGTAAATGTCTCTGCTTCTTAATATGCTGTCTAGGTTGACATTTATTTTAGACAGTATATACTTGGGTCATTAAAAAAAAAAAACTCAGTCTGCTCATCTTTGTCTTTTAACTGCTTTTTTTTAAAGATTTTTTTTAATGTGGACCATTTTTAAAGTCTTTATTGATTTGTTACAATATTGTTTCTGTTTCACGTTTTATTTTTTTGGCCAGGAGTCATGTTGGATCTTAGCTTCCCGACCTGGGATCGAACCTGCACCCCCCTCCTGTGGAAGGCAAAGTCTTAATCATTGGACCTCCAGGGAGGTCTGTTAAATTGGTGTTTTAGATTAATTGAATTTCCACTTAATTTAATTATTAATATGTTAAGGATTACTTCTATCACTTTACTGTTTGTCCTCTTTTCCTTCACTCTATTCCACTTTTTCTGCCTTCTTAGGATTTATTTGAACATTTTTTAGAATTCTGTTCTGATTTGTATAAAGTGTTTGAGTGTAGCTTTTTGTAGAGATATGGAGTGATTGGTCTCGGAGAAGGCAATGGCACCCCCACTCCAGTACTCTTGCCTGGAGAATCCCATGGACAGAGGAGCCTGGTGGGCTGCAGTCCATGGGGTCGCTAAGAGTCGGACACGACTGAGCAACTTCACTTTCACTTTTCACTTTCATGCTTTAGAGAAGGAAATGGAAACTCACTCCAGTGTTCTTGCCTGGAGAATCCCAGGGACAGGGGAGCCTGGTGGGCTGCCGTCTCTGGGGTCGCACAGAGTCAGACGCGACTGAAGCGACTCAGCAGCAGCAGCAGCAGGAGTAGTGGGTCTGGGCTTTACATTATATGCATATAACTTGGCCCTGTCCACCGATCTCAGTGTTTTAAAGTTTGAGTAAAATGAACGCAGTTTTCACCCACATAGTCCATTTTCCCTCCCCGTTCATATTATCAGTTCAGTTCAGTCGCTCAGCTGTGTCCAACTCTTTGTGACCCCATGAATCGCAGCACGCCAGGCCTCCCTGTCCATCACCAACTCCCAGAGTTCACTCAGACTCACGTCCATCAAGTCGGTGATGCCATCCAGCCATCTCATCCTCTGTCGTCCCCTTCTCCTCCTGCCCCCAATCCCTCCCAGCATCAGAGTCTTTTCCAATGAGTCAACTCTTCGAGTGAGGTGGCCAAAGTACTGGAGTTTCAGCTTTAGCATCATTCCTTCCAAAGAAATCCCAGGGCTGATCTCCTTCAGAATGGACTGGTTGGATCTCCTTGCAATCCAAGGGACTCTCAAGAGTCTTCTCCAACACCACAGTTCAAAAGCATCAATTCTTTGGCGCTCAGCCTTCTTCACAGTCCAGCTCTCACATCCATACATGACCACAGGAAAAACCATAGCCTTGACTAGACGGACCTTAGTCAGCAAAGTAATATCTCTGCTTTTGAATATAATATCTTGGTTGGTCATAATTTTTCTTCCAAGGAGTGTTTTTTAATTTTATGGCTGCAATCACCATCTGCAGTGATTTTGGAGCCCCCAAAAATGAAGTCTATTTCCCCATTATTTCCCATGAAGTGATGGGACCGGATGCCATGATTTTTGTTTTCTGAATGTTGAGCTTTAGGCCAACTTTTTCACTCTCCTCTTTCACTTTCATCAAGAGGCTTTTTAGTTCCTCTTCACTTTCTGCCATAAGGGTGGTGTCATCTGGTTGACAAGCATTTTCTCTACATATATTGAGAACAGCATCAGATAATGTCATTTAGTCTTTGCTTCACTCATCTGACACAAGGTATAAAATTCAAGAAAAGGGGAGCCTATAATACTTACTGTCATTGTGTGCCTTCTCACATGTTGCTGGTGGGGATGCAGAATGGCACTGCCACTTGGAAAAGTATTTGGCAATTTCTTTCAATGCTCAGCGTAGTCACTGTATGATCCAGAAATCACAGTTCTGAGAATTTATTCCAGAAAAATGGAAACTTATGTCCACACACAAAAATGTGTACACGAATATTCATGCTACTTTTATTTGTAATAATGAATACAGATTTGGAAGTTACCCAGCTGTAATTACAATGCATGAATAGCAAAAAGAAAAACAAAAATTATGGTATAGTCACACCATGGAATATGACTCAGCAATGGAAAAAAAAGCACAGTTTATAAACATAAGTTGGTTGGAACTCAAGGGAATTATGGTGAGTGAATGAAAGCCAGTCACAAAAGGCTGCATGCTATATGATTGCATTTATGCAACATTTTTGAGATGATCGTGGCATACGGAGATGGAAACATAAAACTCATTGAGTGGTTTCCAAGGATAAGGGACAAGGTTGGGGGTGGCGACTATCAAGGATAGTTCCAAGGATCTCTGTGGTGATGGAGCTGTTCTCTGTCTTGATTCTTGTGGTGGTTGCACAGATTTACACATGTGACTAAATCACACCGAACTTTGCACACACACACACCCAGGTGCACGCAAAATTGGAGAAATCTGAATAAGGGTACAATAACATTATACCCATGTTAATTTCCTGGTTTTGCTATTGCACTACAGTTCACGTTGCTATCACTGTTACCATGGGAGGAATGTGCGTAGGGGTACACAGGACCTCTCTGTACTCTTTTTGCCACTTCTTGTGAATCTGGAATTATTTCCAAACGAAAGTTAAAGAAATACAAACAGATAAACAGAATATAAAAATATTATCTTACTTTCCAACACTCACCTCTGAACATGATCTATTTTTATTTTATTTATCATTTTCTTGTTAGGTGTAAATATGAGTCTGTTTGCAAAAAGGACCTATAGTATTCACACTTCTTTTGTACCATTTTTTAATTTAACAATATGTCATGCATAGATTTCCATGCTTACATTTTTTTCTATAACATCCTTAAATGTATTTTGTTCAGTGAATCAAAATAACTCAGCTTTTTACAAACTCCTTTAGGTAGCAAAACACTTCTTTCTTAAATCCTGGTGTTACAGGGAGATCAATGTGGAGCTGATTTTTTCAGAGCAGAGAGCTTGAGGCATAATGAGGATTTTTACAAAAGTTTTTTTGAAGTATAGCTGATTTAGAATGTTTGCTAATTTCTACTGTAGAGCAAAATGACTCAGTTATAGGGATATATATTCTTTGTCATATTATTTTCCATTATGGCTTATCACAGGATACTGAATATAGTTCCCTGTGCTGTACGGTAGGACCTTATTGTTTATCCATTCTATGTATACTTGTTGGCATTTGCTAATCCCAAACTTTGTCTGCCATCCCCAGTTGGTCCCTGACACATCTCTAGCAGAACTTAGTGCTATGGAAAGGCAGGTGAAAATTACATCATTTCAAAACACAATGACAAAAATGCTGTATCAAGTATAATTGATGCTAAATTTTTAATTGTACGCACCCCCTCCCTACCCTTTACCAGCTGTGATAATCACCCTGGCCTCTTATTTCAACTTGAAGGAAAAAAGAAATATAAATGTTTGAGCTGTGGTTGCCATGATGACAAACAGTCAGAAGAAAAGTTGACTTTTCTCCTTGTCTTCCAGAAGTTTTCATTTAAAATTCCTGATCTCCTAAGCCATGTCCATCTTGACAGCTGAGTTTCATATCATGTATCTTCATCTATAGGAATTAGTTATTGGCATAACATACTTCGCAATGATCAATGTTTCCTACTGAAACTGAAGACACATCAGACTTCCAAAATCTCCCAGGCAGTAATTAACCTAAGCATGCCCTATATGGTTTCTGCTAGTCTAGATCATTTGTAAATACAGCACAATTTCTTTAAAAGTTTTAGCATTTAATAAAATAGGCAAGGAATATAGCTCCAGCTACATAAAATCCTTCTTTCCAAAGCACGTACTAGAAGAATATGTTTTGACCACTGTGTTCTAAGACAATGAATGCACCATATCAAGTAGCCCATAATACTGCTATAATTGAATGAAAAGGCAGTGTTCTCTTGGTGAGACACGCCTGTGGCAATTCTTTCTATTTGCAGGAGTCTCGGGTGCCAAATTTGCTGTTAATCGGGTTTTCTGACTCGGTTGACAGTCCTGGTGCAGTGACACACTTTTATTTCCTTGTGCTATTTAATGTCACAATTCAACTCTAGGGACAGTGGGATTACTTCTACCTGATGCACCATGTAAAAAGACAACCAGATTTTCTGGGGAAAATGCTTATTGATACAAATGGTAAAAATCACGCCCAGAAGATTCTCACCATCAGACAAATTTTAGCGTCACCACTGCAAGGCTCACCCTTCCTGCACAACCTTTTCAGAACCCACAAACATCCACCTCATGCCATTTACCGTGCAAATCTCAATTACCTTGCTGCCTGGGTAAAACGTAGTACCCTGGGGGTTGGAGAGCAGGGGGCTGTTCCAGAGTTCCAAGATGGATGTAAAGGCATTTCAATCTCATTAATGTTTCTTGTGAATTTCCATTAATCATGTTCCATTTCAAGGACTATTACAAAAGCTTTCTGAGAAGCAGCCCAAAGAATGAATGAACAAAACCGAAGCTTGAGGTCTTGATCAGTGAAAGCAGGTGAAGTAGGACAAAGGACTGAATGAAGACGTGAGGGCCATGTGCTGGGCTCTGCTGGACTTCCCATGGACCTTGTTGCTTCTCACGGGGAAAGGATGCACTTTCTTGTGACACTGCGTCCTTCTGTATGGAATCACTTTATGTTGTCTTTGAAGTTTATCTCTTTTCTTTTTTTTGCTTGAGTCATGTGGCTTCTGGGATCTTGGGTCCAGGGATTGAACCCAGGCCCTCAGCAGTGAAAGTGCTGAGTCTTAACCACTGGACCCCTAGGGAATTCCCACTTATGTCTTTATTAATTCAGTATGACCTTCTTACCCCATGAGACAGGTAGATAATGGACCGATTTTTCATTTATGAGATCAGAATACTTCATGTAGAGTTTGATATGTAAGCAAGACTCATTGATAAAGAGAAAGAGGGTCTGTGTGTTCTCAGTGACATCAAGAAATGAACGTCAGTGATGTGCTGGGTAATTTGGATTTGGTTGAGATGCTCTGGGGGCTTCCCTGGTGGCTCAAATGGTAAAGAATCTGCCTGCTATTACAGAAGATGCGGGTTTGACCCCTGGGTCAGGAAGGTCCCCTGGAGAAGCAAATGGCAACCCACTCCCATATTCTTGCCTGGGAAATCCCAAGGGACAGAGGAGCCTGGCGGGCTCATGTGTCCATGAGGTCACAAAAGAGTCAGGACACGATTTAATGACTAACAACAAGACACCCTGACCACTCTGCTGAGGTTTGCATCCTGGGTCGAGGCTGTATCACATGAACTTGATTCCCATACTTGTCTCCTTTTTCTGAGCTGCCCATGATGTACAATAGACGGCTATCAATTTACAACCAGCACATCATGTATTCTGAGCGGTTCACAGGGACTGCAACACAAACCACATACTTATTAGTGACATAAATCAAGGCTTTGTGTGCCTGAATCAAGATGCAGCCATGATCTAGACCTGCAAAAGCAGAGCTGGGCAGCAGAGCCAGCTTCCCCCGTGGTAAACACTAATAACTCCCTCCCCCAAACCCCGGCCGTACAGGTCGGATTCTGTTTCCATGGGAAGAAAGAGCAAATAGGAGAGTCGGCCCAGGGCTTAAATCAGTTATGGCCTCAGAGGACCCCAGATGCGGGAACTTTCTTAACTATGATGCATCTTCACGATGGAGAATGAAGCCTGGAAAATAAGAGTTGTGACCTGCATAAAAGATAACAAAGGGGCCTTCTGCACAAATAAAAAAACCTTCTGCCTGCCAGATCTTTTCTGATGATACAGCTAACGAGGAGTTTTCTCTGAGAGAGACAGGTACGGCCCAGGCCAGAAACTTTGGCTTGACAATGGCTGGCTCCCAGGCAGCAAATGGAATAATTCAAGATTAGATGACTTTGGGGGCCTTGCAGGTGGCTCAGTAGTAAAGAATCTGCCTGCCAATGCAGGAGATGCAGGTTCCATCCCTGGGTCAGGAAGATCCCCTGGAGTCGGAAATGGCAAACCTCTCTGGTATTCTTGCCTGGAGGATCCCATGGACAGAGGAGCCTGGCGGGCTATAGTCCATGGGGTCATGAAGAGTAAGGCATGACTTTTGGATGCCAAATGTTCTCCCAGTGGAGGTGAATAAATACTCACTGGGCATCTGACAGGCTTGTAGGTTTTGGAAGGTTATGAGGAGTTCATTAAAGGAGGCAAGAACATGAAACTCCTGGTAGACCCTTGGCTGGGGGTGGGTTGCTGCCCAGACCTCTTGAGCCCCAGCCCCTGGGCAGATTCCTGGGAGAATCAGCGAGTGGCAGCGTGGCCCAGGGCACCCAGGGGTGCTGCCAGCACCTCTGCAGCCTGGACTGGGGACTCTGAGATGCTCTTCAACTGAGGCAGAGGCAGTGATGACTTTTCATCAGGCTCAGAATCTCTATGAAGCCTGCAATCTCTGTGAAGTCTATCCACCCCCTTAGAGGGTTAAGTTATGAACATGGAAAAAAAAAAAAACAACAGTATCTTTGAGCATTGTCTGACAGCTCATGAGTAAATTGCCTTTATTTATGATAGAAGAACAGGGGACATGTCATTGTGACCGGGACATAACAACTGCAAAGTCAGGAAAATAAGCTGTCAGAATAAAGCCTTCTTAGTCCCTAAAACGTAACTTGCAAGGCTGTGCTCCGTCAGGGGGCGGAGGGGAGGGTAGGCACGTGGAGTGTATGAGGTGCATGTGCGTGGGATGTGTATGTGCGCACAGGTCTTCCTCCTAAAGCTCTTTCTTAGGAGCTCCCTTGGAGGCTGTTAAACCTTTCCTGATGTAGTAGTCAAATGCTGAATCCACTTTCTTCCCCTCTCTCTTATAACTTTAGAATACCTTGGAAAGTCAGTATCGTTCTGCTTATTGGAAGGAGCATTAAAATGTGTCCTGTTATCACACCTCAAGTTCTCCCAAATTTTTGTTCACAGTGTGGGATAAACAGTTTGATCAGGATCAGGACAGGGAAGCCTGGTGTGCTGCAGTCCTTGGGGTCGAAAAGAGTCGGACCTGACTGAGGACTGAACAGCAACCTTCGTCTAGTTTATGTGACTGTGTTTAGAGATTTACGTTTCTTTCTTGTGATTTCCTTTGTATACAATGCCATGCCAAGTGGGCTGGGCTCTCTCATTTCCTGTGAATTAGATTACAGTCACTCACCCAGTTAAGAGCATCAAGTCAGCATCAGGTAAAATAACAAGCTCCATGGACAGAGGAGCCTGGCGGGCTACTGTCCTTAGGGTTGCAAAGAGTTGAACACAACTAAGGGGCTAAGCACACACAAAAGGTAATCACCACCATGAAAAGAAGTTGGTGGATGTCCTTTTATCACCGCATCTTCAGGACAGCTGGCACCTGTGCCTTGGTCCTCCATCTGCCCCCCACGTGTCCCCTGCTCCTCTCCACGGCTAGACTCTCCTCTTGTGCCCCTCTTGTCCACTCCTGGGCATCTCTTGCATGACTATTCTGCCTCCTCCTGTTCCTTTGATTACACACAAACAGGTTTTCTCCCAGTCTTAAAGCTAGCCCCACTCCAGGCCCTGCTCCATCCCCATGCTCTCTTTACAGATGTTGGAAGAGGGACAGTTATTCTGTCTCACCCGCCCCCACCATTCTCTCTTAAATCCAATTCATTTGAGCTTCTGTCCCTACCTCTGCACCAAAACTGTCCTTTCAAAGGTTGCCCATGGCCCCGTGTCATTTACTGGGCTTATCAGTAACACCAGCCCAGTTTCTCATTCCATCCACTTGGTTCTGGGGCTACCATGTTCTGCTGGTTCCCTTTCAACTCTCTGCTGGCTTTTTCCCCTTTCATCAGTTCTTTTTGCTAGATTCCTATCACCTTGCTGACCTCTGGCTTAGAGTGCTCAGGGCCCCAACCCTTTGTGATCTCATCCATGCTCATGGCTTTAAATATTATTGGAGCAACTGTGTTTTTTTATTTCCTGCATGCAGATGCTCTGACTTCTGGGGACTTGCTGACACTGGAGGGGGTTGTCCCTCCTGGGCTGGCTGATTCCTAGATGTACTAAATAGCTCTCCTGCTTGGGAGTCCACATTTCAAAGGCAAACCAACAAATCTAGAGCCACTATCCACCTGCCTTGATCATCCCAGGACCAGATATCAGACATACAGATATTCTTTGTGCCCCAAGCATGTTAACTAACCAGTCCTAAGCATGCTTACCCTGCTTCATCCATTCTTTCCCATGAAAACAACAATGAAGGCTCTTTCTGTGTGCCTGCCCATCTCACCTTGGTCCTTCTCCCTGTGTTCCTACTTCCCGTGATTCCTGTTTCTACAGAATTGTGAGTATAAGCCCTGAGACCAAGATGAAATCTCTTTGAATCCAATTCCATTCTTTGTAAGGTTCAAATCCTTTCCAATAGTCATGTAGGGATGTGAGAGCTGGAGCAGAAAGAAGGCTGAGCACTAAAGAATTGATGCTTTCAAACTGTGGTGCTGGAGAAGACTCTTGAGGGTCTTGTACTTGGACTGCAAGGAGATCAAACCAGTCAGTCCTAAAGGAAATCAACCCTGAATATCATTGGAAGGACTGATGCTGAAGCTCCAACACTTCAGCTACCTGATGTGAAGGGCCGACTCATTGGAAAAGACCCTGATGCTGAGAAAGATGGAGGGCAGGAGGAGAATGGGGCGACAGAAAATGAGATGGTTGGATGGCATCACCTACTCAATGAATGTGAATTTGAGCAAACTCAGATAGTGGAGAAGAGAGGACACTGGCGTGTTGCAAAGAGTCGGACACGACTTAGTGACTGAATGACAGCAACAACAATCTTTTCCAAAGATTTCCATAAGTTCCCAAGGAACCAGAGTCTCATGATCACCTCTGACTCCAGCTTCCACGGAAATGGCTGAGTCTATGGATCTTTCTACTACATGGAAGTTGACACCTGACTCATTTTTCGCTCTCACAAGTTGTTCTAATTGTAGCTCAAGTTACTGAATAATTTGGATTCACCAAAGAGTGAATGAATATTTCAGAAACATGATGGTTATTTCAGAAACATGATGGTTTCACACTGAACACCACAAGTCATCATTTACCTAACACTGGGGTCTTCTAATAGCAGTTCATGTCACAGGGTCTCCAGCATCAAGCTTTTCCCTCCCTGCCACAAAATCCCATGGATGGAGGTGCCTGGTAGGCTGCAGTCCATGGGGTCGCTAAGAGTCGGACATGACTGAGCTACTTCACTTTCAATTTTCCCTTTCATGCACTGGAGAAGGAAATGGCAAGCCACTCCAGTGTCCTCGCCTGGAGAATCCAGGGACAGGGGAGCCTGGTGGGCTGCCGTCTATGGGGTCGCACAGAGTTGGACAGAACTGAAGCGACTTAGCAGCAGCAGCAGCAGCACCCCCATCTCTTTCCTCCCACAATGCTACTCTACCCCCACCCTCCAAAATTCTTCTCATTCTTTCCAGGAGCAGAAAAAATGGATCTTCCATGTTATAAGACTTTCCTTTCTAAAACCGTAGTTGAGGGTTTCTTTGTTTCTACTATAAATTACTTTTCATTATGAAAAAGTTCAGACATATGAAAAAATTAAAAAACAGGACAATGAACATCCATACATTACTCCATCCAGATCTAATCATTGCTACTGTTTCCATATTTTGTCATTTTTGCTTCATCTATAGTTTCGGCTGGACCATTTGAAACTCATTTACAGATGTTATGGCACTTTTGCCTTGAGCATCGTCCTCAAAAATGAGGACATTCTTGTACATATCACAATGCAATTTCCACCTCTAACCTATTAACAAGATTCCTTAAAAGCATCGAACGCCTAATTTGCTTTCAAATTTCTCCACTTTCCCCCAAACTGTTGTGACTGGAAAGAACAATTTTATTGACTGATTTATTTGCTCAGTGGAACCCATATTTAAGATGGTACTCTATTGTTAGGAAACATTTTCATTTGCTTGCATGCTTTTCCCAGCGCCTCTCCTTGTTTGAAGTGGAGACAAACACCAGTAGCCAAATGCTTTCTATTATATTACCTGTTGGAGTAAACCAGTTCCATTAAGGCGGGTCTCTATTTCACACAACTATTTAATGGCATAAGATGTATGAACTCATTTGTTAAATTGGGGTCTGTGAACAAAAACAAATGGAGGGGAAGAGCAACAGAGACAATGAGTAATGGAAACAGTTTCCAGACCACAGAAGCCAAGGCTTTTGTGGAAAATATATGCAGCCCAGAGCAGAGGCTTTCCAGGGTCCCTGTGTCTGTTACCTAGCAACAAGCCCATTACACCGGGCACACCAGAGTCCAGTTAACAGGGCTCAGGGTGAGCACGTGGGAATGAGGACCACATTTCTCCTTTTCTGCTCGGTTAATAACTCAGGTCTACAGCTTTCTCTGACAGGGGTGAGTGTCTGAAGAGCCTTCCCTGTGTAATGCTTTCCCCGAGCTAAATCGCTAAAGGAAGAAAATGGTTTTAGCTTAATTTACTGTGCACATGTCGATCCGTATTTGTCCATATATCTGTCTGATAAGAGTTAAATACACCATGTGAAACAGAAAGTCATTGGAACTCAAATTAGTTTTGATTCATGATATAAGGCTTCAAGACCCATCCAAATTCATTCCTCACAGCAAATGAACTCTGGGTCGCAGATTTACTGTTATTATTTTTTCCCTTTTAAAATTGCTTTTAAGTAAATGGCTGCATTTTTTTTCAGGTTTGCCCTCTTTCTTCTATTAGGGTGTTAATTTGAGCTGGCAGGATAGCTTCTCATTCATCTGATTCTGCCTATAATCTGTTAGGGCAAAAAGGTTTGTTTTGCTAGTGCACTGTTTTAACAGCGTGATTATGCCAATGGTCCTTAATAACAATACCATCCTTTTTAAAAACGCTGAAAGTACTTTTCTAGCACTGGTTCTCATGTATATTTTAGCTAAGTTGAGCGAAGATATGAAGAACCAAAGTCAGAGCAGGAATCTAAACCTCCTCATTTCTGGTCTAGCTTTCCATTGATTCAACTGTGTTTTTTCAACTCCGTGTGTGGTTTTCAGTTTTTTAATTGTGGTAAATAACATAACATTTAACATAACATCTTTAGCTACTTTTTTAATCTTTATTTTTATTGTAGTTTTTTTGGTTTTTTTTGTGTAGCATGTGGGATCTTAGTTCCCCAGCCAGGGACTAAACCCGTGCCTTCTGCATTGGGAGCATGGAGTTTCTGAACCACTGGACCATCAGGGAAGTCCCTTTAGCTATTTTTAAGCTTACAGCTCAGTAGCATTACCTACATTCACATTGTTGTACAACTAATCTCTAGAACTTTTTCATCTTCCTAAAATGAAATCTCGACTCATTAAATGACAGCTCCCCATTCTTCCCCCCAACCTCAGCCCCTGGCTACCACCACTGTGCTCTCTGTCTCTATGAATCTGACTACTCTAGGCACCTCCCGTAAGTGGAACCATCCAGTATTCATCTTTTTGAGACTGGTGCCTTTAACTTAGCATAAGCATCTTCAAATTCATTCATGTGGTAGCATGTATTAGAACCTCCTTCCTTTTTGAGACTGAATCATATTGCAATGTATGGACAGACGAGTTTTGCTTATCCATTCACTAGTCACCGGGCACTTGAGTTGCTTCCACCTTTCCAGTTTTGCGAATAATGCTATGAACATAGGTGAGCAAATACCTCTTCAACAGCCGATTTTCAGCTCTTTGAGGGTAGATCTTCAGAACTGGAACTGCTGGATCATATGATAACTCTGTTTACATTTTTGAGGAATTTCCATACTGCTTTCCATAGCGGCTGCACCATTTTTCATTCTCACTCATGGTACACAAAGGACTGTGTACACATCCTCTTAAACACTTGTTACTTTTTCTGTATTTTGATGTCAGCCATTCTAATTGGTATGAGGTGCCATCTCACAGTGGTTTTGATATGCATTTCTCTAATAATTCAAGATGTTGAGTATATTTTCATATATTTATGCACTATATGTATCTGTTCTTTGGGACTTCCCTGGTGGCTCAGTGGTAAAGAATCCACCTGCCAATTCAGGAGACACGGGTTCAATCCCTGGGTCAGGAAGAACCCCTGCAGGAGGGCATGGCAACCCACTCCAGTATTCTTGCCTGAAACATCTCATGGATTTTAGAGCCTTGTGGACTTCACTCCATGGGGTTGCAAAAGAGTTGGACATGACTTAGCAACTAAACAACTAAAATGATATGTTTTTTGTAGAAATGTCAAGTTCTTTGCTCATTTGTTGATCAGGTGTTATTATTTTGGGGTGTAGAAGTTCTATATATGTGCTAGACTTTAGTCCCTTATCAGATATTAACTGCAGTTTCCACCAATACCATGAGTCACATTTTTACTCTCTTGCTTCTTTTGACACAAGTTTTTTAACTTGACATAACTCAGGGCCACCATTTACAAACATCACCAGCCAATGGGCTGAATAACTCTAAGTTCCACTTGATATGTTATTGTGATATATAAATGAGAAGCCATGAGCACCCCACCTACATCCATTGCCCTCTCCACTTTGGTACACTGAGGTTATAGCCCTCAGCACCCAGATTTCCTTTCCTGAAGGCATTCACTGGAGTCCAGAGTGAAATCCATTCACCGTGATAAAAGCCCATGCATGGGGCCCATGAGTCCTGGGAGCGGCCCTCAGACAATAGCAGCTGGTGGACATCTGGACACGTGACTTCTACCCTGGCTCCCAGTTTCTACGGCAGGGTGGCGCTCCAGGCACCTGCCCTGGGAACTCCTCCGCTCTTTCTTAGCTACCTTTTCCTCTGTTTACTCACTGTGCTAAAGCTGCGTCCTGAACGCCATCTCAAGTAAGTGAATCGCACTTGACTTTTTGTTCGAGGGTTTTATCTGGGATGCCCAACCTAAGAACATGTCTGAGAACTCTCCCCCTACAGGTGACAGAGGATGAGATGGTTGGATGGCATCACTGACTCAATGGACTTTGAGCAAACTCCCGAAGACAATGAAGGACAGGGAAGCCTTGTGTGCTGTAGTCCATGGAGCTACAGGGAGTTGGACAGGACTTAAAGACTGAACGACAGGCTCAAGAGAGTCCTGCGGCTGCTTCCATCAGGCCCTCCTCATCCACACATGCGTCCCAGGCACAGCTGTTCCAAGAGAGATCTTCATGCAAAGCAAAACAAAAAACCTTCATAACTTCCTTCAAGCAGAAACCAAGAATCTTAGCAGGTGCAGATCTGCCTTTTAGAAACTTTCGTGACCCCTGCTGCTACTTGGCTTCATAAGCCCATTTACTCATTGTATCCAGATTCATTGTTTAGAGAGTTCAGTCTGTACCGTTCAAGCAGGGCTCAGCAGTCTTGCCTCAGTGCCTCTGGTCTACAGGTTATAACAGCTCAGGAAACAAAGTTCACCGTATCACTGTTTTGAAATTTTATCACAGGCGAAATCTGTGCTTTGAAGCTACTTTCCTGGAGGTGCCAGCAGTCTGGAGATAACATTTCTCCCCAGTTGCCCCTATGTCTTCTGTGATGGGGGAAAATTCAGCTGAGTGTGGGGAGCACCGTCCTGATTGCCCTGCACACGTGGATGTATTTTTTTTTAGCCAGAAATGTGTCCATCTAGAGAAGAGTGAGATGCACTAGTCCATCAGGGAGGAAGGCAGCATTTGAGGAGAGAAATGATGGAAAAGGTAGAGAGGGAGGCAAAGTTTACAGAGTACAAGAGGGAAATTGACAAAAGGGAGAAGGAGAGAGACAAGCAGCAAGTGGGACCAAAAAAAAGAAGCCAAACAAGTTTTCTGTCTGCTCTGCTGCTCTGCAGTTGACCCCTCTGCTTGGAAAACAAACAGGAAACAGGAAAAGAAACACAGACAATCAAACAGCCTCCGACATCCTGATGGAACGCCGTCCAAGACTCCGCACAGGGCTGCCCAGATCATCCGGCCGCACTTCAGGTGGTCTGGTGATTGCTGTCTGAGGGCTCCGCGGTGATTTTCATGTCTCATCACACGCCACGCAAACTGACAGCGTCGGAATCAGAGTCTGTTGCCGACTGTGGTTTACTACGGGAGCTTAGTGGCTGCTCGGGAAAGGAGAGGCGGCCCCGGCAGCGTGTGGGCGCCGTCTCACGATCCGTGTTTTCCATGTTCTGCCCCCACCCACCCCCTCCTCCGGACCGACCGAGCGATTTCACTTCCTTTCACCCCACCTTGCTTTCTCTCAAGGCTGGAAAATGACAAAATGAGCTTTCTCTCCCTACTTCTTTTTGAATACTCTTTAACCATAAAGTGAAATGCAGCAAAGCAAAACGCTTTTCTGTTTTCAGATTTGTGGAGCATCCTGCCATCCAGGGAAGTCAATTTCATCAGCTTGATGCGAAAGCATCGCATCCTTTTTAAATGGAATCGTCCCTTCCGAAGACAAAGTTCCAGAGAACCGGGTTACCAACTGCACCAGCGCTGGTTGAGGATTAAAAATAGGGATTCGATCTCTGTGTCTGCCACCCCTCCACATTTCTAAGCCACCCAGCACACAGAAACCATTTGACAGGCTTCTCATCCCGGGTCGCCAGGGCTGGGAGAGCCACAGTTGGGGACACAAGCAGTGCACAGTCCCTGCACGCCTAGAAAGGAACTGCCAGCTCAGGGCCTGCGATAAACTTTGCAGTAATCTCCCTCAAATATTAAATGTCCACAAAGAGCAGATGGGAGCCCTGCTTCTGCAAGGTCTTCTTCCAGAGACCCTTCCACAAGCAGCGGCAGGGAACCAGCCCAATTCCCTTTGGAGGAGGACAGGCTAAGCTGATTTGGCTTCCATTGCAGTCTGAGCTTTTGGCTGTGACTCTGTAGCAGAAGGAGGGACACAGTCTGGGTGGGGGGAAAAAGGCTATCTTTATTGCTCTCCTGCGGGCATGGCTACTCTTGCCCCTCGCTGGACCTGTTTCCCATCTGAAATGGGGTGATGATGTTTACCTGGGAGGAAGGCCAGAGATGCAATGTATGCGTGCAGGGCTTGGAAATCGAGCACAAAAGGTGTGATGGGCACAGAAAGCACTGTTGCTCTCTCTCCGCTCTTCTGCCCGAGTTCTGCTGCTCCTCCCTGTACACCCTTCTCCAGATTTTTGTTCAGAAGCTGCTGCTGCTCGGCTAGCAACACTCATACCACCCAGCCTCTGGTTTTCCGTGTCCTTCAGAGGGTGGCTGGTTGCCCTGACACAGAGATGATGGCTTTCCATAAACACTGGCACATCTGCTGCAGAGGAAAAGCCAAAGGCGACTTTCATCTTCTGTCCCAATGCCACGCACTCAGGCTGGTCGTGGTATCTCTCCCTGAGGACTCCAAGGCTGCGGGCTGGGAAAGGGAAAGTTTGGGGTTTCGGAGGATGAAAGGTCACTGGTCCTTCTGGACCATGGAACTTAGGGGCTGAGGATGGGGTTGAGGAGTCTCTTTCCTCTCCTCTCTCCTACACTGCAGCCGTATATATTCATTTGTTGTTGTTCAGTCGCTCAGTCGTGTCTGACCCTTTGCGACCCCGTGGACTGTGGCATCCCAGGCTTGCCTGTCTTTCACTACTCCTGCAGTTTGCTCAAACTCATGTTCATTTAGTCAGAGATGCAGGGAGCTTCCCTGGTGACTCAGATGGTAAAGAATCCACCTGCAATGCAGAAGACCTGGGTTCGATCTCTGGGTCAGGCAGATCCCCTGGAGAAGGAAGTGGATATCCACTCCACTATTCTTGCCTGGAGAATCCCATGGACAGAGGAGACTGCCAGGCTACAATCCATGGGGTCTCAAAGAGTCAGACACAACTGAGCAAGTAACACTTTCACAAATATTAAGAGCTCCTTTTTATTATTATTTCTGCTGTATCTTGCCTCGGTTTATGGATGACGTTAATGCTGCACTTGAATGTAAAGGGAACTGCAGGCCTTGTTAAGATTCTGACCACCTGGGGAGATTTGCTTAGGCTTTTTCTTTTCCCTGCAATAAACACACCTCGGGGGAATGGCAAGGGGCTTATTTTTCCCTTGGATGCCCTAGTGAATTTTGGAGGGACTGAGTCGTAAGCAGCAAAGCAAGCATCCCCTCCCACACTGAACATGCGTTCAGGCTGGAGGAGGAAGGTTCTTACTCCTGTCTGCTTTTACAGAGGGAAGTGCCAGGAGCTCCCACGCTGGAGCAGCCGGGCTGAGGCTGCACCTTCATCCCCTACGAACAAGGCAGGCACCCCGCAGCTGAAACCCATGGGGGCGCATCCCACATGAGGTGGGCCCGCCATCAGGGTGTGTGGGCTGCTGGGCACCAGCCGTGTTCCCGTCCTCACCCAGACGTGGTCCCTGCTTAGAAGGGTGACTAGTTGTGGGGTATGAGGCTTACTCACAGTGGAGCTCTTGATGTGTGGGGGAAGATGTAGGGATCAGAAACCGCATTGGGGAGAGGTTGGTCCAGTCCTTTGGGCTCTGTCATTTGCTTGGAAGAGGTGGTTTTGAGAGGAAGAGGTGCTCATTCAGCGATCAAAACCCCAACACCCTTGATGACAGCAGTGTGTGTGTGTGTGTGTGGTTTCTCAGCCAGGACCTCAGCCTGCCTTCAGAGCCGTGTATCTGATAGTCTGCTTCTCACCTCTCCTGATGCCCATAAGCACCTGTAACACAGCATCCTCAAAACTCACCCCATATCGTTTCCCACCGAATCCCTTCTCTTTCTCCTTATTTGAGAAAATCACGTGCTGTTTGGGCTTAGCAGATACAAACTAGCTTATAATAAATAAGACAGGACTTCTCCAGTGGCTCAGTGGTAAAGAATCCGCCTTCAACGCAGGGGACACGGGTTCAGTCCCTGCGTTGCAAAGATCCTCTGGAAGAGGGCATGGCAACCCCCTCCAGTATTCTTGCCCAGAGAATCCTATGGACAGAGGAGCATGGTGGGCTACAGTCCACAGGGTTTCAAAGAGTCAGACGCGACTGAGCCCCTGAGCACACAAGCACACAAAAAGCAAGATCCTACCATATAACACTGGGAACTATGTTCAACATCCTGTGATTAAATCGTAATGGAAAAGAATATGGAAAAAATACATGCATACATGTAATGAATCACTTTGCTGTACACCTGAAATTAACACAACATTGTAGATCAATTATGCTCCAATAAAATTTTTAAAAATTAAATCACATGCTCTTCTGCTCAGTGACCCAAACCTGAAGCAGTGAAGCTCGTCTTGCTGCCTTGCTTCCTTGGCCCCCAGTCCACATCCACTGAAGTCACCGGTCACTTGGATTCTGATTTATCAATAGCCTCTCAGTCCTCTGCTAGTCTCTATTCCAGTTGCTCTCAGCTCATCGCTGGCTGCCCTTTTAACTTGCATTCCTGCAGGCAGCCCCCTCTCTGGCCCTCTGACCCAATTTCCCTGTGCAGCGAAGAGTGACAATGAAAGTCATATCGCCTTCAGATAAGGGGCAGGCCTGTCACGTGACTGACAGTTTTGTGGTCCAATTGCTCTTGCTGTCCCTGGCAGCTCCAAGGTCCTGGCCACAGTGAATTACCTGCACCTCCTCAAACCACCTGTCTGTTAAGTGGACTCTGCCCATGTTTCTCTTCCGTGCATGTGTGCTAAGTCGCTTCAGTCGTGTTCAACTCTTTGAGACCCATGGACCATAACCCACCAGGCTCCTCTGTCCATGGGATTCTCTAGGCAAGAACACTGGAGTGGGTTGCCATGCCCCGCTCCAGGGGATCTTCCTGACCCAGGGATCGAACCTGTGTCTCTTACATCTTCTGCATTAGCAAGCGGGTTCTTTACCACTAATACCACCTGGAAAACCCCTTGTTTCTCTCCCTATTGGGGTCAATCTTCTCTCTACACCTAATTCTAAATTAGCCTGCAGTTCTTGGCTTAGATACTACTCCTTTCCAGAAACTCTTTCTAGGAATTCCCTGGAAGTCCAGTGGTTAAGACTTCCCTTCCAATGCAGGCTGTGGGTTCGATCACTGGCCGGGGAGCTAAATACCAAAATACAAAACATCAAAACACAAAATAGAAGCAAACTTGCAGCAAGTTCAATAAAGACTTTAAAAATGGTACACATTAAAAAAAATCCTTTAAAACAGAAGCTCTCTCTGCTCAAATGCCCTCAGTTGGGCACAATACCCTTCTGAGAGACCCCTGACAAGGCTCCCTCAGCACTCTTGACCCAGACAGAGATCAATAGGAAGGGGTATGGTGGAAAGAGGGACCTCCTACAAGTGAGAACTTTTTCTAAACCCTCCCCCGACCCACTATGCCTGCCTTCCATCCTGAAAGGACCTCAGACATCTTGGCTTACAAGCCAGTGCCTCCGATTATCCTCCA
Source organism: Capra hircus (assembly GCF_001704415.2). NCBI lineage: Eukaryota > Metazoa > Chordata > Mammalia > Artiodactyla > Bovidae > Capra > Capra hircus. The sequence continues at coordinate 40,576,826 of NC_030831.1, read as the reverse complement.
CACAATGTGCTCTCCTGAAATGGCCTGTTTACCCCTGAGTCCTCCATACAAGGCAGTGAGCTCACTGAAGGAAAGTAACTCTGTATTTTGTTCACTTTTGTAATTCCCAGCATAGAGTGCACTTCAAGCATCTAGTCAGCACACGGAGAAGGCAATGGCACCCCGCTCCAGTACTCTTGCCTGGAAAATCCCATGGATGGAAGAGCCTGGTGGGCTGCAGTCCATGGGATCACTAAGAGTCGGACACGACTGAGCTACTTCCCTTTCACTTTTCACTTTCATGCGTTGGAGAAGGAAATGGCAACCCACTCCAGTGTTCTTGCCTGGAGAATCCCAGGGACGGGGGAGCCTGGTGGGCTGCCATCTATGGGGTCACACAAAGTCGGACACGACTGAAGTGACTTAGCAGTAGCAGTCAGCACACACATATTAATATTTGTTCTTTTAAAAACATCCATGAGTCTTTTTATACCCAGTTCAATGGTTTTTAACTCTTTATGGTTTCCTTTCCTCTGTGTTTCTTAGTTTATTTTAAACTCTGTGTTATGATGTTGAACTCAGTACATCTGCGTGTAGTGTGTGTGTGTGTGTGTGTGTGCGCGCGCGCGTGCGCGCGTGTGTGCGTGCGCACGCTCAGTTGTGTCTGACTGTTCATGACCCCATGGACTGCAGCCCACCAGGCTCCTCTTTCCATGAGATTCTCCAGCAAAGAATACTGGAGTGGGTTGCCATGCCCTCCTCCAGGGAAATCTTTCCAACCCAGGGATTGAACCTGTTTCTCCTGCATTTCCTGCATTGGCAGGTGGATTCTTTACCATTAGTGCCACCTGGGAAACCACATCTGACTGAACCCACAGTTTTATACCCCATGCAAAACTGTGGTTCATATTACCAACTAGACTCACTTTACTGTACACTTGAAACCTACAAAACACTATAAACCAACTATACTCCAATAAAAATTAAAAAAAAAAAACCTGGAAGGAATTTTGTTGTTTCTTAATATTTTGATTCAGTAAAGAAAAAGTGGAAACTTAAACAAAGGTTGCCAATGCATCTGGAGTGTATCAGCCACAACAACAGTGGTGGACAACACTTATTAAGCACTTGCTGTTTGCCAGGCACTGTCCTAGGCTTACATTTGTTATTCACTTAATTGGCACCAGAACCCTATGGAGGAGGAACATTTAATGCACTCATTCCAAAGATAAGATAACCCAGGTATAGAGAAGCGAAGTCTACTCCATAATTAGGAAGTGGTGCAAACCTGAACAGACCAACTTCTTTAAATAATTAATTAATTACTTTTATTGGAATATGATTGCTTTACAATGTTGTCTTAATTTCTGCTGTACAATGAATATTACTCAGCATAAAAAAGAACGAAATTGGTCTTTTGCAGAGATGTGGATGGACCCACGTCTGTGATACGGAATCAACGAAGTCAGACAGACTTTCAAATCCAGCCTTTGAATCAATACTAGGTTTTGTAGGGTCAAAAGTGAGCTAAAACATGGTATTCTGAATGTTTTCTTCTGGAATTTTCTCCAGTGGGAATCACATAGTCCTGCTGAACTTGTGTTATTAACAATGTATATGTTAATTGGCTATACCCCAACACTAAATAAAAAGTTTTAAAAAATGCATAAGTGTGAATGAATTTCAGGGATTTTTCCATTCAGGGAAATTTTCACTTTTCTCTGAGGATCTGGACTCAGACAGTCAATTGCATCTTGTAAACAAAGACATCTAGGGTCCTTTCAAAATGGGAGTCAGCTGTTGGGGGAAGGGTTCAAGGAAAAGCGCTCCCTTGTAGGATGTCCCTCTCTTTTTGCAGCCATAACCCTTCTGATGGACTTTGTCTCTGGTTCAGGAATGCTGTATAAGCATTACTTGTAGAATAAAGAGTGTGAGCTTTGGAAATGAGAACGTCATTCCTGTTTACTCCCAAACACGTTGGCGGAGAAAAGCATTAACTCAAGATGTTAAGCCTAAGTCAGGGACTGAGACAGTGCCCAGAGGAAAAGCATCTGAAACAGGCGGGGCTCAGGGTTACAGAGAGGATGGTCCAAGCGACCCCATGGGAAGATGGAGAAGGCAGAGCAGTTTGGTCCAGGCTTCTGGGTACCACTGCCACATCACCACTGCACCCAGTGGAGGGTATGAGGCTTTGGGATGGCCACTTCAGGATGGAGATACCCCGTGGATGCCTTCCTCCTGGGGGCCGCAGAGGTCCTCCTGCATTCCGTCTCCACATGAGCTGCAGCCTCACTCAGAGGTGTCCTGCCTCCTCTAAAGATCCCCTCTGTCACTGAAACCAAGCCGCCTAGCAGGCAGCAAGCTCCTTTTCTCTCTTCCTCTTGCCTGTGACCTTCCTTCAGTTCTCAGAGACAGAAGGCTAGGGGAAATGGAGAAGCAATAGGGCTTCCTAAAGAAGCCACAATCCTCGACCTGTGCTTAAGTTCACACCCATCTGCTCCTAAGGTTTTAAGTCCAACTGTGATGGGGGAAAGATTAAAAGCTTCGATTTGAGTTTCCAGATTTTAACTAGTGGGCCAGGCTCAAATGGAACTTACCAGGCTGATTTCTGGTGCTTTAATGCCAGAGTGTTGCACCAACATTTTTGCCAGGGAAAGATGGCTTCCAGATGAGGCATCTGGCATTTGCTGTGCCCAGATAAGTCAACACTTTGCATCAAGCACCCACCCACTCGGTGCCTGAGTCTGGACAGAATCAACTCGAGTGTCTGGCAGCAACAGTACACACATTTGCCTTCAGCCTGGTGAGGGCAGAGGAGCAGGAGAGAGGAGAAGGCAGTCACATGGCGAGCTCTGAAGAGCTCTTTCAGGGTATGTGTTTGTTCAGCTCATTGGTAAAGCTCTCTCTTCAGTGCATTTTTTATTACAAGTCTGACTTCTGCCCTCTCTGTGGAGGCTAAGAGACAGCACAAATCGGCAACAGGAAAACTGAAGACAGGTCAAGAGTAGGCGGTGTCTGGACACTTGACTGGTGGAAATTGACATATTTATTTTTAAATTGGCGACACACATAGAGCTTATAACGTGGCTAGTCCCTGTGAAATGTTACATACAGACTCACTCTAGTCCACGACAACCTTGTGATAATTATGATTATTAATATTATTGGCATTTGATGGATAAGGAAACAGAAGCAGAGAGAGGTTAAGGAACTCGCACATGGATGTGTATTTACCCTTCCAACAACAAGGGCCAAATTCATTTGCCAACACTTACAAATTGGGAGCCTTTTGCACTAATGCAGAGGCATGAATCCGAGGACTTAGTAAGGTAGGAACTTGGACCTGGACCTACCTTGTGTGACCTGCACATCCACCCATCCCCTCAGCTACCTCAGGAAGGTCTGGAAAACATTCTTCATGAAGGGGCAGAGGTTTGTATTTACGATGGGAATGCCTGTGGCCATGAAAAGATCCATGATTCCCCATTGTGTTGTCCGGGTGTGAATGCAGGGGATCTGGTCTTTCATGCAGGCTCCTGGATTTCAGTGAAGCTGAGGGGTAGGTCTGTCTAGTCAAGGCTATGGTTTTTCCAATAGTCATGTGTGGATGTGAGAGTTAGACTATAAAGAAAGCTGAGCACAGAAGAATTGATGCTTTTGATCTGTGGTGTTGGAGAAGACTCTTGAGAGTTCCTTGGACTGGAAGGAGATCCAACAAATCCATCCTAAAGGAGATCAGTCCTGGGTGTTCATTGGAAGGGCTGATGTTGAAGCTGAAACTCCAATATTTTGGCCACCTGATGCAAAGAGCTGACTCATTTGAAAAGACCTTGATGCTGGGAAAGATTTAGGGCAGGCAGAGAAGAGGATGACAGAAGATGAGATGGTTGGATGACATCACTGACTCAATGGACATGAGTGTGGGTGGACTCTGGGAGTTGGTGATGGACAGGGAGGCCTGGCATGCTGCAGTCCATGGGGGTCACAAAGAGTCGGACACGACTGAGAGACTGAACTGAACTGAACTGAGGGGTTCCTGGATCTTCACGGCTTGGTGGACACACACACACACCATGCGTGGTGATGCCCAAGCAGCAGGTGTAAACTCTGGATCCCAGGAGGCAGAGTCACAGTTTGTTTTTTTCCATCCAAATGCAGTAGCAGCGTCTGAAGTGCTTGTGTCTGGAAAGCAGAGCTTTGATTGGGGTCTTTCACATGGTAACTAAGCACCCCTAGAGCATGGATTCCTAATTTGAAGGGTCTTTTAAAGTTAACTGCACCTAGGGTGTTGATTAAAATTAAATTGTACACACATAGGTATCCTACTGAATGTGCTGAAACATTTCAAAGTAAATTAGAGGCTATAAAATCAACAGGCTTTCTCACGTGATGATGATCAGCGCCCGCTAAGTGCCAGCAGTTCTGAGACCTGCCCACAAGCCCCATCTCACCCCAGTTCCCGCCACTCCCTAAAATCTCCCTGCAGGAGTGTCAACCGCTGTTCGCCATCATGTTTACGCTGTCGTTTCTTTCGCAGTTGTGTTCAAAGGAAAGCGGAGTCTTGATTTACTAACTCTCTGTCCAGTGAAGGAAAATGAACATCAGACCTGGGAGGACTGTATATTTCTCACTATAGAACTAGTAGAGAGTACAGTGATTATTTATTGGTGAAAGATGTCTATGCAATCAATGTGCAAAGCAAAGCAGATCCACTTAGAAAAGGGACAATTTAAGACACTGAGGAGGATGGTTTTTCCAAAGATGGCTGTGGCTTTTCTCTTCCCCATAGACCTCTCAGTGATGTGACTGGTCACCCTTCAGTGACAGGTGGGGCTTACAGATGAGGAGACAGTCGTGACAGGTCTTGCTATGGAGCCACCCACGTGACCTGCAGTGCCACTGGGTCCTCTGACCCCAGCACAGTGCTCATGGCAAAGTAAACGGAAGGTAAGTACTAGGAAGCACCATGGGGCTGAGGGGTGAGATGCAAGCTTGAGAGAGAGGAGGAGAGGGAGGTAGAGGGTGAGAGGGGGAAATTGAGAGGGAGAGAGGAAAATACTAAGAAACCAAATCAGTGGTAGATTCAAAAGGGATGCCGAGATAAAGGCAAGCCATCTGACTCAATTCAGATAAAGACTTCCCTGGTGGTTCTCTGTGGTTAAGACTCCACGCTTCCAATGCAAGGGCCACAGATTTGATTCCTGGTTGGGAAACTAAGATCCCACATGTCGAGAAGCAAGGCCAAAAGAGAGGAATGTAGAAAATATCAAACAAAGATACTAAAATCTGCACTGATCTTAGGGACTTGCTTGTTGAATAAAATGTAGAAAGAACATTCTGGAACTTCTGGGGCACGGTCACTTTTGATTCAAGTAAACCCATAGAAACGCGAGATAAAATGATCAGCTTTTGTTTGAAGCCTTTAAGCCTGGGCGTGACTTGTTGCACAGCAGTTGGAGACAAAATCAAGTCCTTACAAGGAATATAGTCCTCTTTTCTAATTACTACAGGTGCCCACGTGAGTTGGGGACCTCCCATTTTGGAGTTTTGTCCTCCTTGGAGACTTGTTGTTAAGCAGCTGCCTTGACCAACCTTTAAGCATCATGGATATTCATGGTGCACACACACATATACAGTTGGCTGCTGGGGAACAAATGTTTTATTCCGAGGGAAAGAAGAAAAATCTCCAGCCCTCCCCTCTTCACCCTCCACCTCAAAGACCAGCTCCTGGGTCCCCCAGATGCCTCTTTCAACAGAGAGGCACTTTATACTTAGGAATAATAGTTAATTTGTTGTGCATTTTAGCAACTAGGTTTGCTTCACACATCTTCAAAAGACTTCTCAAAAGAGGTTAAATGAAGCTGTTTCACTATAGGGCAGTGGTCCCTCTGTGGCTCTACTGAAGTGGGGTAGAACCTAGGCTTTGCACTGTGACCCACTTGTCCGGTGACCCACTAGGAACCATCCCCCTCACCATTTATAGCAACGTGGACCTGGAGACGATCATACTAAGCGAATTGAGTCAGAAAGAGAGAGGCCAATACCGTATGATATCCCTCATATGTGGAATCTCAAATATGACACAAATAAACTGATGTATGAAAGAGAAACAGACTCACAGAGACAGAGAGCAGACTGGTGGTGGCCAAGGCAGAGGGGAAGTGGGGGAGGGCAGGACTGGGAGTCTGGGATTAGCAGATGCAAACTAGCATATATAGGATGGATACACAGCAAGGTCCTGCTGTGTAGCACAGGGAACCACATGCAATATCCTGTGATCAACCGTAATGGAAAAGAACATGAAAAAGAAGAGACATGTACATCTGAATGACTTCGCTGTACAGCAGAAATCAGCTCGGTGTTTCAAACCAACGATGATTCAATGCAGTAAAAGCGTAAAATAGCCATGGTGCTGCCACTCCTTCTCCAGCCCCCCGCTCATCCCTCCAGGCTTGCCTCCTCCCTCTCTGCGAAGGCTCTGGGTTTCATCTCCCATGTGCACTTTGCACCTGCATCCCAGCCCAGTTCGTCTCCCTCTCCACAAGCTCATCCTCATCTACCAGGCTCCAGCCCGGGGCCCAGCTGGCTTACAGGAGCCCCTGTTGCCTGGCCGGCTTTGCCAGGAGCACCATCTTGGGGTCAGAAGCACTGGGTCTGGGGCGTGGCGGGGCCCAGAGAAGGCGAGTGGCTCCCCAGAAGGACCCCACACCTCTGTCTCTCCCCATGAGGAAAAGAAAGCAGGGGGCTGCATCCTGGGCTCCTTCAGGCTCCACGCTCTCAAGCCCGCTTTCACTCTCCAGCAGGCAGGAGAATCTGGCAGGTGACTAGCGAGTAACTCGGCAGGTGATGTAGCTCTCTCTCATACCCCCTCGGGCTTTTTGAGCATTAGAGCCTTTACAAGGATCTGCAGGGATGGCGTCTGACCACAAAATACCTTCTCTTCTGAATATATATTATTTTGCCCTTTGCCCTCGGCAGCTTCAGAAATCCCAGGGAATAGCTGCCAAGACTACAGCCAAGTCTGTCGTGATTTTGGTGTTGATATCTCACAGAAGCAATTTCTTCATCCATCGCCTAGTTCCCTTCCACGCTAATCAGATGGAGATCACATCATAACCTTTTTCAGAACGCTGACCAAACAGTGGAGTTCAAATAATGCCTCTACCGAGACCTTAATCTATTGTTCTGAACAATTCAAAAGCCTTCCTATCAGAGAAGGCCATCTTTTTCCTGCCCGGGGCCAGCGGGCCCAGCTCTGGGAGAGTCACAGGCAGACGGGAAGCCACTCCTCTTCCTCTTCCTCCATCTGGCTCCGTAAAAGGCCTCAGTGGTCCCAGCTGCCCCGGTCCCTCCACTCAGCGGGACCTTGGGGCACCCTGGAGTAGCCATGTCCCCCGAGGTCTCATCTCTGCATAGACTCTGTCCCTGAAATCATCCCGGCCCCGCCAACCGCTGTGTTTATCTCCTGCTCTTTCCTGAGTCCAGCCAGGCGGTCACAGCTCACCCGTGCTATCAGCTCTCTGCTTCTTCCCCTGCAGATACGCCTGGGAACAACTTCAGAATATAAAGCCTTTAAACAATGAGCAGCGTTTGAGCTAGAATTAGGGCTGAGTCTGCGCAAACAGCTGGACCAAATACGCCTTTATCGGTGACTGTCTCCAATTTAAACAACCCCTAAGATGTTTGTTCAAAACCCCGCTCGGATCTGGCCATGCTGCGTTGATGAATTCCACGCCGCCATGCCCCCCTCCTCCCACCGCCCCCCCCCCACCCCCGCCCCGTCAGCTGCAGGAGAAAATGACGTCTTTTCCTGAAAGGAGATTACAGTTTCCCCTCCTCTAGGCTTGTACTCCCACCGTATTCAGCGCCAGCTCGGTTTTCTGAGGGCAGTGGCTCAAGGTTGCCCTGGCCTCTGTTCCCAGTGGGGCTGGTGTCCACACTGGCATTTCTGGGGTGGCAGGGGTTGGAGGTGCAGGAGCATCTGGCATGTAGCTGCCTGTCTGCTCTGGCCTTCCTGATCTCCAATTCGGTTTTAATTGAATACTTTGCAGAAGACATGCGTGTGTGCTAAGTGTCTGACTTTGTGAGCCCATGGAGTGTAGCCTGCCAGGCTTCTCTCTACCTGGGGATTCTCCAAGCAAGAATACTGGAGTGGGTTGCGATGCCCTCCTCAAGGGATCTTCCCAACCCAGGGATCGAACCCACTTTTCTTGTATTTATTGCATTGCCAAGCTGGTTCTTGGAGAAGGCAATGGCACCCCACTCCAGTACTCTTGCCTGGAGAATCCCATGGACGGAGGAGCCTGGTAGGCTGCAGTCCATGGGGCTGCTGAGGGTCGGACACGACTGAGCGACTTCATTTTTACTTTTCACTTTCACTTTTCACTTCCGTGCATTGGAGGAGGAAATGGCAACCCACTCCAGTGTGATTGCCTTGAGAATCCCAGGGACGGGGGAGCCTGGCGGGCTGCCGTCTATGGGGTCGCAGAGTTGGGACACGACCGAAGTGACTTAGGAGGAGAAGCTGGTTCTTTACTATTAGCGCCCCCTGGGAGACCTTGCAGAAGAAGCAGGGGAACAAATTACAAGGAGAAAGTCATCAGTGATATTTCCATATCACGAATGAGGTCAGAGAGGGATCCAAGGGGATAGCTCTAGAAGGAGAGGCAGGGTGAGAGCAGGCCAGGGCAGGAGTGACCCTCACTGCAGGTCTTCTGTCTGGAGTGAGCTGGGCCCCTCGCAGAGGAGGATGGTTCTTGGATGGTTGCGTTCCTGCTGACCCCGCCCCTCTCTGTCTCCTGCCCTCAGGATCCAGATTCTCAGAGCTCTCAGTCCTAGCTTTTTCCTTGAGTCTCCAGGAAAGGGAGAAGGCGTGTCTGCGTTAGTGTGTGTTCCTCACATCCTCCCTTTAGATGCCAGGTCCACGTGCCACTAGAAAGGAGTTCTCACAGTCACCTCCCTGCCCTACTGGAACCCACACCCGACGACTGTGAGAACTCCATCACAGGGACCGCAGGAGACACAGAGCCGGCGAGCCAGCCAAGCCAGGGATGTGGCTGGCAGAGGAGGGACAGCCCCGTGGGCATCTTTTCTTGCCGACTCTGGTAATCTTGTCTGCAAATACTGTCTTCTTGAATGCATGAGGAGTCCTGACACATACGCCCACTGGCTGACACTGGGGGGTGAAAAGTTGGCACACTTTCTAGGGGTTTCTATCCAGAGAGGGAAAGGAATCCAGATATGCTATAGCTACTAGTTTTGCCCAGTTTCAAAAATGTGTCGGGGAGGTGAAGCTGACGGGCAGCACGGAGTAGCAAGTGCATACGTAACCAGGGAATAAGATGTGGGTGTAATAAATAAGCCACATGCCTGTTTAGGCCCTGACTAAGGGCCACACCCCATCCCACCCCCGCCACCTGCCTGTCCCAGTAGACCCACTAACCAGGATAAGGAAGCCACGTGGGGTCCCTGCGTTGCTCTTCTGTAGGAATAGGTGCCCGGCTCTATGCCAAGGACTGGATCACAATATAATAGTGCTGCAAGAGGAATCAAGTTCCCTCCCGAGAGCACCCTGAAAACCAGTGTGTTGCTAATTATAAATGTGGCCGCCAAGACCCCAGCTTCCTTCTATTCTTCTTACATCCTGCAGCTGGGCAAGCCTGGGGACTAATCACCAGATTCCTCTGGAACAGCAGCTGGTGGCTTGATAAGGCAGGAACTCAACCAAGGGGTCTGGGCTGTGAGAGACAACCTCTCCATCAGGTGGGGGTTCTGTCTAGGTGCCCTAGAGGACGTGAGAGCACATCCCGTTCCTTGGCATGCTCCACGTGGGTAAAATGCCTCCATTCTTAATCCTTGGGCATCCCTAACTCAGCTATAGTTCTGTCCCAAAGGATCTATCCTCTTGTAAGAGTGACTTCCCAGAGTCGGAGGGTGGTGTAGAAAGTGGATCATAGATCATCTCATCAGCCTGGAGGCAAGATCAGAAATAAGCAGGTACCTGATCTAGAACAGTCTTTTCTAAAAGTGATCCTGGGATCACCTTTCCGGAAACATGGCGGTCGGCTCTAGCCTGGGCATGCGGTAACGTCTCAGTTTCTCTCTCTTCGCTGGGGACAGAGCCCTGTCACTGAGTCCTTTAGTTCTGAGGCTCCTAGGTGGTTATTGTTTCTGGATTTGTTCCTTCATTTTATTTTTAGTATGGTTGGACACCTGCCCAGCTGTATGTAACCTGCAGAAAATCAAAATGAGAAAACATGTCAGACTACTGGTACAGGTTTCTGAGAGCAGACAGGAGGACCAAAGGATTCAGAGTCAAAAGCCTGTGTTTAAAGCCGCTCTGCCCTTCCCCCTTACCTGTCTATGACCTTGGGCAGGTCATTAAATTGCTCTGGCCTCCAGCTCTTCCTTCCTGTAAAAAGAAAGACATACCAGAAGCTTTTCCAGTCACCACTCTTAAATAGTTAATCATTTAACAGCTACGGGTTACCCACTTGTGCCAAGTGACATGCTGGCTATTGAACCCAGCAGCTCTGGGAGCCTTGGAGAAAGACTGAGGGCTGGAAAAGGTGGGGATGCTCGGGCACCTGGAGTGGCCCCACCCCCGGCAGCCTCCCATCTCCCACAGTAGCAGCTGAATCGAGAGGTGGCAAGGTGGGGGGTCACATGGGGCCCCGTGGTCACTGCACCCCGTTAACTCCTGACCCTAAACTGGGCTGCTGTCACTCCCTAGAGAGGCCACCCAAATCGCTCCAGAAATGAAAGACCAAGGCCAAGCCGGTGTGGACTGGCTGCTTGGATGGCAGAGGAGGGGCGGCAGGCCTTGGTCTGTCCTGAGACCCCTGGGTGCAGCCCCAGGTCCCCAGCAGCATACAGGTTCAAAGCCTGGCTTTGCCACTTGGCTGCTGAGAGAGCTTGCATCAACTATGCCTGTTTCCTCATCAGTAACGATGCCGATAATCCAAACGTTCGCCCTGGTGGTTGTGAGGCTCCCGTGAAATCACACCAGAGGGCACTTTGCACAGGGCCCAGCTCAGACGCTGAGGTCAGGACTCACCAGGGCTTAGTGATACTAGCTCTTTCCCAAAGCGTCTTTCTCGCCATGGGAGTCTGAACACCACTTCCGCAGCCCACGCTCCAGCTGCAGGGCATCATCTATTGTCCATTATCCTAACGGCCACAATGGCCAGCGCAGGAATGCAGACACTTCCCCGCAGTTGTGAGAAGAGGCCCTAGAAGTATTTCCTTCTCTGTTCCTGCATTAAAGGGCAAAGGAGGTGTTGTCGACAGCATGAAGAATACACAGCACCCTGTCCAACCTCAGGCTTCTTGGGGAGCTCCCTGGCTAATTCAGAGCCTCTTTGAGGTCACTTACATCCATAATTGCCCCAGGATAACTGTTTTAATGCTTGCACTCAAATCACCCTTTGTGCTCCATGAAACAAACTGCTTTACTTTCAGCAGCTTTGTCTGGAGTTTACTAAATGACTTATTCTACAATAAACCTCACGAGGGGCATGCTTCATTATTCTTGAGCTCTACCCTAGCAGAAATATAATAACGTTGCTTCCAGCACTTCTGGGTTGCACATATGTTTCATTCAGTCTTTCCCCTCCTTCTCTCCTCCATCTCAGCATCTTGTGCTACGCTGGATGCCTGCCCACCCCTCGTGCTGTGACCAGGGTCAGTCTGTAGAAGGAGGGAGCACTCCCTGGGGTGGGTGGCGTTCACCAATCCTCTGAAAGTCAGGACAGCAGAGATGCAGAGGGCAGCACAGACAGCTACACCTGAGGACTCTGAACTCAGGCTGAGGTTCAAGGACTGACCTTGCAGCTTGGGAAGGCATTTCATTGGTAGGCTCAGGGGGTAGAGAACCTGCCTGAAATGCAGGAGATAGGAGACATGGGTTCAGTTCCTGGGTTGGCAAGATCCCCTGGAGGAGGGCATGGCAACCCACGCCAGTATTCTTGCCTGGAGAATCCCCATGGACAGAGGAGCCCGGCAGGCTACAGTACACAGGGTCACAAAGAGTTGGACACAACTGAAGCAACTGAACATGCACGCACGTACACAGTAACACCCACCCCACTGGATAAAGCCCTGAGCACTATGCCTGACACATACAAAGCTAAAATAAGCTGTATTTTAGTGAAAGCAGGATATAATAAAGCCAGCTAAGGTTTTGAACTTGGATACACATGGTTGAAACCCCGGACGGACCACATCCATCACACCTTAGGTTTGAATTTCAAAACACTAGTTCAAAACTTTCCTTCAGAACTGGTATTGTCTCCCCAAGGGTATTTAAGGGTATATCCAGAACATGATCAAAGGCCTTTAAAAATATTGTTTAATATTTATTATTATAGTGGTTCGTTCATGTGCTCCGGAACAACAATGGAGAGAAAAAAGAGGCGTGTACATTGGGTGGGGGGTGGGGAGGCAGGGAGGGAGGCAGGGAGGGCCCTCAGCATCTCGCTGCCCTGGCTCTGTGTAGATCGCAGAAGGACCCGCCCCCAGGGGACAGGACGCTGGGCACTCTGGTGAGCACAGATCAGAGAACAGAGATGCTCCTCACATGTGAAGGAAAACTGACCAGCAAAGTACAACTGTGGGAGTAATTGGTAGAGATGCTTCATCTCAGAGTGATTTGCTCAACCATACTGGTCTGGTACGCAGTATACAGATAATCCTTTTCAATCCTGAGAGGAGGTTGTTTTTTTTTTTTCTTTAATGACGAGATATAGCTGAGAGAGGGTAAGTGGCCTGCCACTGCCTTAGAGCTGTCATGTAGCAAGGCTGGGTTGGGAGCTGGCTTTCTGATCCCAACACCTGTCTTCACTATTCAGGGAGCAATGATGCCAGGCTAAAGACATTTCCCTGAACACCCCCACTCCTGTTTGCAGATGCTGGAAGTTCTGATAGGACAGAAAACACTACAGGATTTCATTTGTGATCAAAAGCAAAACTTCTTTAGATTTTGAATGTGAGAAAGAGCATCTACATTGGGAAGGCTTATATTCCTGGAGAGAAATTGCATCCATTTCATAACTTGTGGTTGGTGGCAGTGAGTCATAGGTCAAGGGTGGGGTATCAGTGTGGCTGGTGCAGGAGTGAGGCATGAACCAGTCTGGGAAATTCAAGGCCCTGCCAGTCGGTAAATACTGAACTGTACACAAATGTGGGAACAGTGATAAGAGTCAGGACTTCCAGAAAAAAAAAAGAAAAGCTTCCATTTCATTTCTCCCACGATGTATAAAGCCACAGAGAATGAGGTGGATGTAATAGCAGATAAAATAAAAGGGTAATATAGGACCAACAAAGGCAGCAGGCTCTGAACAGTTTTTTGAAAATTAGAGAAAGAATTTCCTCTTTTGAAAGCTCTGGAATTATGGGGGTAGAAATGAATGCAGAGGGCACAGAACATTTCCTGGCTCTTTAAAGGAAAATGTGGGTGGGGATGAATTTCAAGGAGAGAAAGTCTAAGGGAAGTCTTACAACAGAACACCATGTTCAGCAGTAATAACTAGAGCTACAAGTAACCACGTGGATAAATCTCAAACAATGTTGAGAAAAAGCTACCTGTTGTATTATATTGTTTACATAAACTTTAACATAAGCAAACCAGTTAGTTCTATATAGTCTAAATGTTCGTGCCCATGTAGCATGAGTATAGTCATGAATAGGATCAATAATACCCTATCCAGGATAGAGAACTCTGCTCAGTATTAAGTGGCAGCCTGCATGGGAGGGGAGTTTGGGGGAGAATGGATACATGTATATGTATGGCTGAGTCCCTTTGCAATTCACCTGAAGCTATCGCAACATTGTTCATCTGCTATACTCCAGTCTCAAATAAAAATTTAACTAAAACATAAAATCTCAATGTACCAACAAAAGATAATACCCCACCCACAACTGCAGATACCTCTCTGCTGCTAAGTTACTTCAGTCGTGTCCGACTCTGTGTGATCCCATAGACAGCAGCCCACCAGGCTCCCCATCCCTGGGATTCTCCAGGCAAGAACACTGGAGTGGGTTGCCATTGCCTTCTCCAGTGCATGAAAGTGAAAAGTGAAAGTGAAGCCGCTCAGTCGTGTCCGACTCTTATCGACCCCATGGACTACAGCCTACTAGGCTCCTCCATCCATGGGATTTTCCAGGCAAGAGTACTAGAGTGGGGTGCCATTGCCTTCTCCGAGATACCTCTCAGTGCAGAGGAAACAGAATTATTGTGGATGGAGAACAACATAGGGGATTCCTACTCTTTTGTGATAAGTCGCTGGTTAAGCTGAGTAGAGACACACTGATGTTTGCTAACTCAGTCTCTGAATGTTTGATGTCTGAAATATGTCCTAACAAGAGAGAGGTAGGTGACAAAGATGAATTTAGCACAGGACAGCACAGGGCAGGGCAGCCACAGGCTGGGGAAGTAGCCTGAGAATAGTTTGTCCAAAGGATGATGTCCTGCTGTATCGCATGGTTGGCTGACAGTAAAAGGCAGCTTAAGCGTGGCTGTTTTCACCGATGAATCAAACACTTCATACGTCTCACCTCTCACTTCATGCAAATACAATGCCAGTCACACAGTGGGGAAATCTCTTGTGGTGATTCATCATGGGAGACTGGTATGTTTTCTTTTCTAGTCTTTTTATCTCGGTCAAATTATGAATGTTTTAAATGTCAAAGACGAGGAAGAACAATGCCATGTACAGTCGTTTGGGGAGACAGGTAATCCAACAGTGCAAGGCAGAATTCAGGATGAACAAAGGTGTTGCCTTCAATGGTGGCCAGCTTCCAGATGTGCAAATTTCCAAAAGCAGAAACTTGCATTATTATTTGTTGTTCAGTCTCTCAGTCACGTCTGACTCCTTGAGACCCCAAGGACTGCAGCACACCAGGCTTCCCTGTCCTTCACCATCTCCTGGAGCTTGTCCAAACTTACGTCTAATGAGTCAGTGATACCATACAACCATCTCGTCCTCTGTTGTCCCCTCTTACTCCCGCCTTCAATCTTTCCCAGAATCAGGGTCTTGGGGGTTTTATATTGGTTAAAATATCATAATAAATTTACCATATACAGAATTTGTATAAATCCAATATTAAAGAATACGCCTGCCAATACAAGAGATGCTGGTTCGATCTTGGGTCAGGCAGATTCCCTGGAGAAAGGAATGGCAACCCACTCCAGTGTTCTTGCTTGGAGAATCCCATAGACAGAGGAGCCTGGTGGGCTACAGTTCATGGGGCTGCAATGAGTAAGACACGACCTAGCATCTAAACAACAACAAATCCAAATGAAAACAAATACTCTTTTAAAAAGTGGACAAGGAATATGAAAAGACAGCTTCCAAAAAGAAACATAGATGTCTCACATAAAGGCTGTTTCAGAAGAAAGCTTCTTTCGAGGGAGTTGTTGTTTTGAAATCTAATAAGCTGAGTTTCCTGAGAAATGGTGTTTTACTTAGCCCTGTGGACAACTAGTTTGCATCTGTGTGAGTGGATAATCATTTCAATACCTTTTATTGGTGGTAAGCTTGAAAAAATAATATAAGTATATAATGCAGAAATGTAAATAAATTTCTATACAAACTTAAGACGAGCTGAATATACTTAAAGATACATTTATATGTTCTTTTATGAAATGTATAGTTTAATAAAGTTCCTGCTTATGGGGAAAAAAAGAAACATAGATGCCCAAGACATATTAAAATGCTGAATTCCGTTAATGGTCAAAGAGATGCAAGGTCAAATACTGAGGTCTCATTTCAATTTTTCACTTGTCAAATTGCAAGAGATTAGAAAAATTGAAAAGATCATCTTCTTATCATGAGTTTCCTGGTGTGCTATGATACATTGTTTTTCTTAGGACAAGACCAGTTCCATATGGATAGGAAAGTAAGTCTTCAGAAATACGATTTCTGAGCTGTCCTTGGAGCAGGACTTGCAGTGTACTGGAAAATCCTACAAAATATCTTAAAATTAACCTAATATAGAAAATTAAGTTTATTCCCCTGCTCAATCATTAGATAAGACGTTCAAGTGTTTCTTAAAGTGCAACACATTACCTGGGTGTGGTAAACCCTTCAGCTCAGTTCAGTTCATTCGCTCAGTCATGTCCGACTGTTTGCGACCCCATGAACTGCCGCACGCCAGGCCTTCCTGTCCATCATCAACTCCCGGAATTCGCCCAAACCTATGTCCATTGAGTTGGTGATGCCATCCAACCATCTCATCCTCTGTCGTCCTCTTATCCTCCTGCTCTCAATCTTTCCCAGCATCAGGGTCTTTTCAAATGAGTCAGCTTTTCACATCAGGTGGCCAAAGTATTGGAGTTTCAGCTTCAACATCAGTCCTTCCAGCAAACACCCAGGATTGATCTCCTTTAGGATGGACTGGTTGGATCTCCTTGCAGTCCAAGGGACTCTCAAGAGTCTTCTCCAACACCACAGTTCAAAAGCATCAATTCTTCGGCTCTCAGCTTTCTTCACAGTCCAACTCTCACATCTATACATGACTACTAGAAAAACCATATCCTTGACTAGACGGACCTTTGTTGGCAAAGTAATGTCTCTGCTTTTCAATATGCTGTCTGGGTTGGTCATAACTTTCCTTCAAAAGAGTAAACGTCTTTTAATTTCATGACTGCAGTCACCATCTGCAGTGATTTTGGAGCCCAGAAAAATAAAATCAGCCACTGTTTCCACTGTTTCCCCATCTATTTGCCATAAAGTGATGGGACCGGATGCCATGATCTTCATTTTCTGAATGTTGAGCTTTAAGCCAACTTTTTCACTCTCCTCTTTCACTTTCATCAAGAGGCTCTTTAGTTCTTCTTCACTTTCTGCCATAAGGGTGGTGTCATCTGCATATCTGAGGCTATTGATATTTCTCCTGGCAATCTTGATTCCAGCTGTGCTTCTTCCAGTCCAGCGTTTCTCATGATATACTCTGCATATAAGCCAAATAAGCAGGGTGACAATATACAGCCTTGACGTACTCCTTTTCCTATTTGGAACCAGTCTGTTGTTCCATGTCCAGTTCGAACTGCTGCTTCCTGACCTCCATATAGGTTTCTCAAGAGGCAGGTCAGGTGGTCTGGTATTCCCATCTCTTCCAGAATTTTCCACAGTTTCTTGTGATCCACACAGTCAAAGGCTTTGGCATAGTCAATAAAGCAGAAATAGATGTTTTTCTGGAACTCTCTTGATTTTTCGATGATCCAGCGGATGTTGGCAATTTGATCTCCAGTTCCTCTGCCATTTTTAAAACCAGCTTGAACATCTGGAATTTCACGGTTCACGTATTGCTGAAGCCTGGCTTGGAGAATTTTAATCATTACTTTGCCAGCATGTGAGATGAGTGCAATTGTGTGGTAGTTTGAGCATTCTTTGGCATTGCCTTTCTTTGGGATTGGAATGAAAACTGACCTTTTCCAGTCCTGTGGCCACTGCTGAGTTTTCCAAATTTGCTGGCATATTGAGTGCAGCACTTTCACAACATCATCTTCAGGATTTGAAAGAGCTCAATTGGAATTCCATCATCTCCACTAGCTTTGTTCGTAGTGATGCTTCCTAAGGCCCACTTAACTTCACATTCCATGATGTCTGGCTCTAGGTAAGTGATCACACCATTGTGATTATCTGGGTTGTGAAGATCTTTTTTGTACAGTTCTTCTGTGTATTCTTGCCACCTCTTCTTAATATCATCTGCCTCTGTTAGGTCCCTACCATTTTTGTACTTTATTGTGCCCATCTTTGCATGAAATGTTCCCTTGATACCTCTAATTTTCTTGAATAGATCTCTAGTCTTTCCCATTCTATTGTTTTCCTCTATTTCTTTGCATTGATCTCTGAAGAAGGCTTTCTTATCTGTCCTTGCTATTCTTTGGAACTCTGCCTTCAAATGGGTATATCTTTCCTTTTCTCCTTTGCTTTTCACTTCCCTTCTTTTCACAACTATTTGTAAGGCCTCCCCAGACAACCATTTTGCTTTTTTGCATTTCTTTTTCTTGGGGATGGTCATGATTCCTGTCTCCTGTACAATGTCATGAACCTCCATCTATAGTTCATCAGGTACTCTGTCTATCAGATAGTCCCTTAAATCTATTTCTCACTTCCAGTGTATAGTCATAAGGGATTTGACTTAGGTCATACCTGAATGGTATAGTGGTTTTCTCCACTTCTTCAATTTCAGTCTGGATTTGGCAATAAGGAGTTCATGATCTGAGTTATAGTCAGCTCCCAGTCTTGTTTTTGCTGACTGTATAGAGCTTCTGATCTTTGGCTGCAAAGAATATAATCAATCTGATTTTGGTGTCAACCATCTGATGATACCCACGTGTAGAATATTCTCTTGTGTTGTTGGAAGATGGTGTTTGCTATGACCAGTGTGTTCTCTTGGCAGAACTCAATTAGCCTTTGCTCTGCTTCATTCTGTACTCCAAGGTCAAATTTGACTGTTGTTTCTTGACTTGCCCAGGTGTTCCTTGACTTCCTACTTTTGCATTCCAGTCCCCTATAATGAAAAGGATATCTTTTTTTTTTTTTTAAGGGCAGACCCTTAGCCATCAGGTATTAAATCCATTGCTAAAATTAGTTTAACTGATTAGCTGCTAATTAACCACTAACAAACTCTTTTCCTCTAATGTTTTTTTATAATTTTGACCAGAAAATACAACTGCAAAAGTAGAAATCATGACACATATATAACAATCTATGTATATGTATCTACCCATGTACAAATATATACACATGTATTTATATCATACATGTATAATGCAACATTGTAGAAATGTATCAATTATAGGTCTCTCTCCATAATGAATACTCCTTTATTTTCTTTTGTAATGAAACGATTTATAATGTAATAAATTATATGATTATAATGTAATAAAATTAATGATTATAATGTAATAAATTATACATTATATGATTATAATATATAAATTATTATATTATTATAATGTAATAAAATTAATTTGGCATATTCAGTGAGATACATGGTTATTTTTGTACTATGCAAAAGGGCTGGGAAACCCATACAATTTTGAACATATTTTTGCTTTGTTAGTTTCAAAACAAAAGTCTATAATCAGTACCAAAAAATCTATGATCAGGAACCTCCATAAAATTCTCCATAGTGGTTATCCCAATTTACTTCCCACCAACAGTGATACATGAACCCCAGTTGTCACCGAAGCACTAGTTACGATAGCTAGGACATGGAAGCAAGCTAGATGGTGATCAGCAGATGAATGGACAAAGAAGATGTGATTTCTATATCTCAATGGAATATTATTAAGCCATAGAAAAAGAATATAATGATGCTATTTGCAGCAACCTGGATGGATCTAGAGATTATCATATTAAGTGAATCAAGTTGGGCAGACAAAGACAAATATCATATGATATCTCTTACATGTGGAATCTAAAAAACTGATACAAATGAATTTATTTACAAAACAGAACTAAATACATAGAAAACAAACTTATGGTTACTAAAGGGGAAAGAGGGGAGGGGTAAATTAAGAGTTATACACAAAGTAGATGAACAACAAGGAACTGCTGTGCAGAAAATGGAGCCATATTCAATATTTTGTGATAACCTATAAGACAAAAGAATCTAAAACATATTTTTTATGTTCAAATGTATGTGTATGTCTGAAATATTTTGTTGTATACCTGAATCTAACACGACATTGTAAGTCAACTGTATTTTAATTAAAAATAAAAATTTAAAAATCTGTAATCAATATCATTATTAACAACATTTTTTATGCAATTTTGTGCAAACTATTTAAACTTCTCATGCACAGTATCAGTCATTCTTGTGAGGATGGCCAGGACCATCCTCCATGGGGTTCAGCTGTGGGTCAGGCAGCCACCCCCGCAGAGCAGGTGGACAGCACAGAAGCCAAGGGCTCCTCCTTGTTCTATTCTGAACCAGCCTGTGTACCTGGACATCCCTCAGGCTTGCTGAGAAGTTCAAATGCAGTCCTCTGCCTGCGCCCACTTCTTTAGGAACTTGAGAAGCCAACTGAGGCAGCTGCTGTGCCATGAGTGGGGCTTTGGGGAGATAGATAGTGAAAAGGATCTTTAACAACTTTGCTCAAACTTACAAACAAAATCCCTTCTTGAAAATGTATTTAGATTTTTTTAAATTGCTTTGAGTTGCTTCTCTTGAGGGTTTTCCTGATAACCCAAGCTGGTAAAGAATCTGCTTGCAATTCTGGAGACACAGGAGACGTGGGTTCAATCCCTGGGTCAGGAAGGCAACCCACTCCAGTCGGTCTTGCCTGGGAAATCCCATGGGCGGAGTCTGGCTGGCTGCAGTCCAAGGGGCCACTAAGAGTCAGACACAGCTGAGCACGCACACATGCACGCTTCTCTTGATATCTGACTGCTGCTTCTTTGGCATGTGATGCTGTCCTGAGAACTTGAAGGTTCAGCTTTATTTGGGTGACACACACAAGATGTAACTCCCATGCCTCTGGTGGGGGAGAAATAAGCCAGGTAGGTTCCCTGTTGGTACACCTAGTCTGAAAGCCATCGTGCAAGGGACCACTGAGCTTGGAGAGCCAGGTGCTGGGTCAAGGCACCCCAATTTCTCCTGCCTTGGCCTTTCTCCTCAGTAGATCTAGCTCAGCTTTCCCGCACCCGGGCATCTTCTCCGAGGGGATCATCTTCTCACCTGTCACATCACTGGAACTCAAGAAAAAGGGCTTTTTCACAGCTGCGTTTCCAGTGCTGAGAACCCTGCCTAAATATTTGTTGAATGAAACCACGTGGATGGGGGCACTCCCTTGATGCCCTAGGTTTCACATTTCTTTCATAAATACCTTTCAGAACAGGTGTCACTTGGTAAAAAAGGCTTAACAAAAGCTGAGACTGACACACCTAAGCATTGCCCAGGATGCAAACAGGCCGGCGGGGGAAGTGGTTTAGAGAAGCAGACAGGTTCCTGAGAGCATTTTAAGTGGAGGCAAAAAGGAACCCATGCCGTCTGTTGCCTGAATGATTTAGTCCAAGAAATACTGCTGCACTGTGAAATTAATTACTATCAGAAAAGAAAGCCTCCAGTGATTTAAAATTATGCTACATATATCTATATAGTATATTACAGCACATTAAGAAAGTTAAAGTAAATTAAAAGCCCTCAGCCAATCCACATATTATTTCAAGATCCCAGTGGCATATGAATGATGCCTCCTGCTCTCGTCTTTCTGTCTCTTTTGTAAATATAGGCAGCTTCCGAAAGCAACCACTTGACTAGTAAGAGGCTCTTGCATAGAAACAGCCACTGGTCCTCTGACCCCTTCAATGTTACAAGAGCTGCAGCCACCAAGGTTCTGGCTGTCACTCACCCTTCCAACATCCCAGAGCTGTTGCTTGTGGAGGTCCCAGTACTAATTTCCAATCTCAGTTTCTCTTGTTTATGCCAAAGGCCTCCAGCACTCAGTCTTTTGGGCTGTAGTTGCGAAGCAGTGTTTCACAGCAGCTTTAATCTCCCCTTCTCTAATGATTAGTGATGAAATGTTTCTTCAGAGCTTTCGCTGTTTCTTTTATGGGTTGCTTTTGCTTTTTCTGGTGGCTCAGTGGTAAATAAGCCACCCACCAGTGCAGGAGACATAGGTTTGATCCTGGGGTTGGGAAGATCCCCTAGAGAAGGAACTGGCAAACCACTCCACTATTCTTGCCTGGGAAATCCCATGGACTCAGGAGCCTGGCAGGCTACAGTCCATGAGATCTCAAAGAGTCAGACATGACTTAGCAACTGAGCACGCACATGGTTTCCTTATTATTGTTTGGAGGGTTTCCTGTGTTTTCTGGATTCAAGTCCTTCATCAGACACATGCATTGCAAATATTTTTTCTTGGACAGCCAGTGCTGTCCATAATCTACCCTCTTGCTGTCCTGTTCCCTGAAACAAGAAAGAATCTAGAACACTTCCAGCCATGTATCCTTGTTAACAGACGTTCAGTGCCCAAGTGCCTGACATATCACTGAGCTTCAGATGAGAGTCACAGTGATGAACAGAGGTGATCCTGTCTCCAGGGAGCTATCAGGTTTCCCTGAAACACCTGCATGTTTAGAGGAGCTTAGAGGCAGCTGTATGAGTCACAGTGATTTTTAATACATTCTCCAACCTTATTCATCTGTATTAGTTTAGGATTACTTATAAAAGGAAGATTAAACAGAATCCTATCTTGCTTCAGATATCACTGGTATTTTGGAAGTCATGAAGATGCTTTGGGAAACTTTAAATAATTTATTTTACAAGACCAGCCCCTGTCCTGGGAGGTTTTCATGTCGAATTCCAAGAACTGCTTTTGTCTTTTGATATAATGCATATATGAACAATTAAAAGTCATTTAAAATAATTGATTCAATTCACTAAAGCCAACAAATTAATTAACTGATGCATAATTAATCAGAGCAGCAAGGCATCCCATCTTAAGGGGCCAGAGAGAAAAGCTGTGATTTGTGTGTTCATGAACAGAGCAGATAACAGTCAGCTATGCTCTTGAACCAGACACTGATGCAATCAGGGGCATAATTTAAGAGCTGAAGGTGATTCTCCAGGCTCAGGCTGGGTCTTAAGATAGACCCAGAACTCTGGCTCTCAGAGTGGGGAGGGTGGGTTCCTGAGAGCGTCCTGGTTCACAGATATACAAACCATTACAATCAAATCACCATCCCGGAAAGGTGCCCATCAGCTGTTTGTTTCAGGTCCCTGCAGAGATGAGTCCAGACATTGAGAATAAGCATTTAGAAACTTTTACAGGAATTTGACAGATTCATTTTATGTTTGTTGAATCTAATATTTTAAACTTAGGGTGTATATTTTTATGTCCATTTTCATTTAATTTTTCTAGCAGTTCTTTTCATTGTATTTTAAGTATTTATCAGTATGCAATAGATTCCCTGGTGGCTCAGACAGTAAAGAATCTGCCTTCAATGCAGGAGACCCAGGTTTGATTCCTGGGTCAGGAAGATCCCCTGGAGAAGGAAATGACAATCCACTCCAGTATTCTTGCCTGGGAAATCCCATGTACAGAGGAACCTGGGGTCACAAAGAGTTGGACAGGACTGAATGACTAAACAACAGTAGAAGAGAAAACACCTCACCTTCTGTTTGGCACACGGAGATGAACACGGGCTCCATTTACGCAAATGAATGGGACAAGTCTGCTGCCCTGAATCAGGCAAATTAGACTTCCAGGACCGGATGGGTCAGTCCATCTGGTCATGTAACATGCCTGATACTGTTGGCATCACCTAAACAGCAGAGGAGAAAATCAGAGCCATGTTCAAATACTAACTTCTCTGCTTCCTAGCTACATAATCATCGACACTTTACTTGACCTCTGTGTTGTCAGTCTCCAGCTCCATAAAATGGATTTGGTAACACGGATCTTGAAAGTCTAGCACTGATAGAACCCTCTTGTGCTGTAGAACCAGTACCTGTACTAGATATTTATAGTTTTTTTCACTTATTCTCAGAGTAAATCTTCCAAGTTACATACTATGATAACCTGATACCCAAGTCCAAACACTTAACCATTACAGCTTTAGAGATAAAATATATACAGGACTGAGGACAGAACTTGGTGCATAGCAGTAAGTCAAATTGCTCATCTCTTATTATTGTTATAGCTACGACTGCTTAGGGGGTCAAAGGCAACACGGGAAGTGAAAACTCACACTTGGCTTTTGCTCAGAATTCTCTTCTCTGCTGGAGGAACCCTGGGCTGCCCTGCTTGAGGTGCTGGGTGGCGGCCTGGCTCCAGATTTCTCAGGGCTCGGATGCAACCCCAGGAGCAGGGGTAAGAAGAGCAGGTTTAGGTGCAGGGAAAGTTTAGGCAGAAAATGATTTAAAGGCCAACTAGAAGGCTCTGTGACCTCCCATGTTCCTTAGTTGCTCAGTCATGTCTGACTCTCTGTGTCCCCATGGACTGCAGCCCATCAATCGGTCCATAAGATTTTCCAGGCAAGAATACTGGAGTGGGTTGCCGTGTCCTTCTCCAGGGGATCTTCTGGACCCAGGGATCAAACCTGGGTCTCCTGCATTGCAGGCAGTTTCTTTACTACTGTGCCACGTGGGAAGACTCCCATGACTTCCCAAGCCACTCCTGTAAAGCCCAGATGTCACCTGAAATGCATATCAGGGGGGTTCAGCCATTCATTCTGCAGGATCTCTGGAAAGGGCCTCCCTCCTGGTGCCAGGAGATATTACACGGAAGTATGAAGGCTTTCCAGGCCGACAGTATAGGATGATACCGGGGGCTTCCCTGATAGCTCAGCTGGTAAAGAATCCGCTGGCAGTGCAGGAGACCCCAGTTCGCTTCCTGGGTTTCAAAGATCTGCTGGAGAAGGAATAGGCTACCCACTCCAGTATTCTTGGGCTTCCCTGGTGGCTCAGCTGGTAAAGAAACCGCCTGCAGTGTGGGAGACCTGGGATCAATCCCCGGGTTGGGAAGATCCCCTGGAGAAGGGAAAGACTACCCACTCCAGCTTTCTGGCCTGGAGAATTCCATGGACTGTCTAGTCCACAGGGTAGCAAAGAGTCGCATACGACTGAGCGACTTTCACTCACTCACTCACTCATAGGATGATATCAGGTCTTACTAGCTGAGCCAGGGTGAATCTGACACTTAGAAGAGCACTGGTCGCCTGAAAGGGTTAGAAGGTTCACTTGAGAGAAAGGCAGGCTGGAACAACTTGGAGAATGCGCCCGTTGGTACCCAGCTGACCCAGCTTACCCCGCTTATCTTCATCCAAGTGCAGATAAGTTACACGTTGTGAAGACAGAAAAGAAGCCTCTGGGAGGAGGCTGCCGGGCCCTTAGCACACCTCAGCACCCCCTCAGCGAGGGGGTACGGCCGCGTGGCCCAGGACATCTCCCCTCAGGCCGTGGGCTGGGGGTGTGGAGGTGCGTGGCCTGCTCCCGCCTCTCTCCCTTGCTTCCTCCTGCACGCGGCATGCTAGTTCCTAGAAGCAGGCTGCCCGTCTTCAAATCCCACCTCCTCACTGAGCAGGCGCCTGACTTCTGTTGGGCACTTCATCCCCAGGAACAGGGAGCTCCCGGAGGTGTGTGAGGATGGACAGACGCTGAACTCTGCTTGGTGCCCACGTGGGACACGCAGGCAGTGAGAGCCAGCCTGGCATGTGCTGCGCCATTCGTCTCCTCAGACCAACCCTGCCCGTCAGTGAGGAGTCGATATCTGTTTACAGAGATGAGCCAGGCTCACATGTTTCCTTTCTGCTTCTTAGGGCAGAACCCAGGGACTCATCCTTTTTACATGAATGTGGGTCTTTAGGAGATGGGGTTCTAAATGTCACATGTACTTTGTAACCCCGAAGCCACCTCACTCACCCCTCCTTGTTACCATCTCTTCTGGGAGGAGGCGCTTGAGATAGCCCTTCAGAGCCCCTTCAGCAGCATCTCTCAGTTTACGCGTCTGCAAACCGCCCCCCCGCCCCCCGTCACACTGCCTGATGGCCACTGACTTCTTATGAACATTAATGACCTTCACGTTCTCCTTCCAGCCCTCGCAAGTATCCCTCAGGCCTTGCTGCCCTCCCCCCAAAGGAAAAGGGGAAACAAGAGCGTTAACCAGGTTCTGGGGACTGTACACACACTGATGAAACTATACAAAACCAGGAAGGAAATCCAGTCCATGGACTTTTACACGCAGTCAATAAACAGCAAGAGCCTGTGCAAGGAACACAGATACTGCTGAGTACCTACCAAGTGCTAAAATCTTTGACAAATTGAATTCATGTCTTTGTTGTGCAGGAATTTGCAGCATATTCTGGGGAGATAAATGCATGAATCCAAGTAACTTCAGCAAGGTCAGAGGGGATAAACGCCACAAAAGAGATACAAATTTAAGTATCATATGAGTTCATTGGAGAAGCTACTTGTAACTTCTAGGAAATCAGGCCCCCTTACACTCTCAGTGCTTACTGTTGAGGAGAATGATGACCGCAGAGCGTAAGTAGGACATGGGTCTGTGGTGATGGGATGTGGGTGGGGGTCTGGAGGAACATCGCAGAGCAAAGGCAGGGAAGGGGAAGGGGCAGGTCTGGGGTAGGTGCCTTGGCAGTGAGTGGCTTATTTGATTGGCTTGATTCTGAGTTATGAGGTTGTAAAAGTTGGCTGAGATCCCAGAAAGCCTTGAACTGTGGGCTGCATAATTTCTGCCCTATTCCTTAAATTATCAGAAAATGTTGCAAGTTTTGCAGCAGGGAAAGATATGCAGGAAAAAAAGGGAGGAGAGCTGGAGGGGAGGGGGCCTTTGTGGAGAGAGAGTCCATTACTAATGAAGCTTAGAGGGGATGATGGTCTGGAGAAGCGATTTCAAGACAGAAGGACCACACAGCCTCTAGGCTGCCAGGGACTTGTGCCCCGAGCCTGAGTGATTATTAATTCCTCTCTCTTTATAAGTGTACCAGTTTGGGCAATAAATGATAGGCTTACCTTAGTTAAAGCTGAGTAGCTAGAAAGGTAAGACAGAGAAAAAGAATCAGGTTTCGGGGGAAAATGAGTCTGGTTGTGGACAAACTAAATTTGAGGTAGTGTTCAGGCTTCTAAGTGGGAACAGATAGGAATAATAATAGCCAGCATTCCCTGAGTTCTTCCCCTGGTACCCGTTTATTCTTCACAGTGATCCCATGAGGTGGGTATATTATTATCCTCATTTTATGGAGGGTGAAACTGGACAGAAAGTCCCATGAGCAGTAAATAGTTGAAGATTCAGGGGAGAATTCAGAACAGAGACAGACATCCAGAAATTATCCACCAAGAGGAGGTGGCAGCAGTGGAGAGGTCCAGGCGGATTGCCAAATAGAGAATAAAGCAGAGGCAGAAAGGCGAGAACAAATAAGGACCTAGCAGGAGGAAGGGGAAGTCAGGAAGCCTCAAAGGGAGCGCTGGGTTAGGGAGGTGGGGAAACAAATGACAGCATCCTGAAAACCACGCAAGAGAAAGGGGGATGAGGGCTCCTGAGCACAGGACACTCTGGAGGGATGAAGCAAGGCAAGGCAGAAAGGACTGACGGGTCGATGACTTCTGACCCAACACCAAGCTTGTGGATTTCCCCATCGTCAAAAAGGGTTCCCTGTACCAAGGAAATCGTTGTCGCCCCTCAACCACATGAGGGCAGGTGTCGGGTTCCTTCCGCTGTTCTGCGTGGCCTGCCGGCTGCGCTCCAGCCTCCTGCCGTAGGGGTGGAAGCCCAGCCCGGAGGCCGCTGCTGGCTCTGGGAGGTGCGCCAGCCGACACAGCATTGAGAAAGGCTCTGTGTGCGCCAGGGGTCACTTCTGCCTGGAGCTTCCATTGAACTAGGTATTTTAAAAGAAAAGTGATCAGACACCTCCCTCAGAATGGCAGTGGATGAAAAAGAGCCATTAATAGAAGGCTTATCTTGACTTGGACTACTGAAGGCAACTTGCTGACCTCCAAGGGTAAAATTTTGCTCATCTGTAAACCTAATTTGGCCTGAATCTCACCCAAATTAATGTAGGCTGTGTGTGCCAGGTGAGAACGAAATGAAATTCCAGTGCACCTATTACTATGTTTTAATTCATTTTCACTGAAGTACAGTTGATTTACAATGTTATAAAGAGCATAAAGCAAAGTGATTCAGTTATGCACATACGTTTATGTGTATATATGTATATAGATATATATATATATCCCTTTCCAGATTCTTTTCAATTATAGGTTATTATAAGATATTGAATATAGTTCCCTATGCTATACTGTGGGTCCTTGTTTATTTTATACATAATAGTGTATATCTAATAACTCCAAACTCCTAATGCCCCCAGCCTATTAGTATTTGGAATCTTTGTCTTGTGTACTTTTGGAAGTAGGATGCAATTAACCTTGATACTTCTACTTCTCTTAATGCTAGATACAATCAGCAACTGTGCTGAAACTATGGGCCCTTGCAAATCTGGAGTACACTAGGAATTATTTTCTCTCTCAGTTTCGATTTCTATTCTTCCCATCTGCACCACCATCCTCCTTGAGGAATTCAGTCTGTTCATGATGAAACTATTTTTTGATGCAGGAGAGAAATAGAGAGTTTCTCAGCCTCAGTGCTATTGACACTTGGGGTCGGATCAGTCTTTGCTGTGGAGTCTGATCCATGCCTTATAGGATGTCCAGCCTTCTCTCTGGCCTCATCACCCCTTCCCCCAAGATGGGACATCAAAAATGCCTCCAGACATTGCCAAAATCTCCTGGGAGCACAAATTCTCATGTTTGAGAACCACAGTGATAAGCTCACCCAGACTAAGATGTTAATGATTATAAATACCTTATTTCTTGGATGAATATTTTCATGTTGTAAGCAGAATCAAAGAGTGATACAGTTGGGTAGCAATGTCAATTTCTCTTTTTTTCTGTGACTCAATTAATCTCTCATCCAAGCATCCTGATGGCAGAAACACAGTGCATGTGATGGATAGACTTGGCCTTCTTTGGGTTTGGATGGAAGCACCCAGTTCAATTCAGGGTTCCTCACTCAGTCCTGGGACGTTTGTTTGCACAGTGCCGTGATGCCCGTCAGGAGCAAGCAGCAGCAGCCACTGGGACTTGGTCCTCCTTGGGCGGGTACCCATGGTGTCATGGGCCCATCCTCTCTGGTTCAACTGTGGATTCATCCCCGCCACTCCCAAAGGGTTCTACATCTCTTCACACAGGCTGTCCCCGCTTCGCATCCTCCTTGTCTCTTACCACACGCTCCTTTGGGACATAGGAAACTGGAGAAGTTGCTCCCCATCTTCTCGGAGATGGAGACAGACCCTCCTGGCCTGGATGCAGCTTCCTCTGCTCCTGTCCCTGGTGGCTGATGCATGCTGTTGTGATGTCCCCCCGTCACTGGGTTCTTGCTCCCATATGGGCTTTGCTCCTTACCAGCACCCCCAGCACAGGTGAGGGAGGCAGCCAGGGTCCACCCCTCATGCTTTTCCTCTCCCCCATCTTAGAGGAGGGAGAGCAAAAGAGAATGCTCTTCGACTTAAAAGTCAAGAATTTAATGCCTTTGTTCGGTTCTGCAAAGGCAACTTCCCCCTTCGACAGTGATGAATCGCTCATTGCTGCCTGGGCTGGAGGAAGGCCCCCAGGGTCTAGTGGAGAAATTGACTGGAAAGAGAACACATGGCTTAATCTCCTCCCCCCCCCCCCCGCCCCGCCTCACTTGGCACCCCTCCACTCCTTTCTGCAGGTACCGCAGCTCTGGATATACAGACAAGAGATATCCAAACGCAGCCTCCACAAACCGAGTGACTTTGCACTGGGTGACTTACTTTACCTAATTCCATCAGGCTCTTTGATGGGTGAGCAGAGGACCTTAGAGAATCCATTTCTCATCATTAGTCGTCAAGGCTACATTCAAGTGTCTACTTAAAGCAGTCCTGCAGACCTGAGGGTTCTCATGGGACATCTGGGAGGGTGACAACATGAACACAAATATTACTAAATGTGTGCATCCGACCTGCAGAGAGTAATAATCCCGTCCGTACTGGGGACACACAAGACACGGTGAGAAATAGCTGCACCTTCCCACATCGGTAGTTAACAACACACAGCATCGAGCGTTTATCCTGCTATGAAGAACAGCTCATGCGGTCTTAAAATCACAAAGATAACTCTCTCACATGCTCTCTTTAAGCCTCCTACCCTGTCCCTGCCCTGTGATGCACTTGCTTCTGATCTCGCTGAGAAAGGGGAAGCAGAGAGAATGGGCACACACCCCACCGTCTGCACCTGTGCCCATGTTCCCTCCTTCCCGTCACTGCGGTCGGAGCCAGCTCCGCTCTCTCGCTGGACCCCAGGCCCTCTCCTTCCTAGAATTCCTTCATTCCTTCATCCTCCCAACTCTCCTCTCCTGTCAAAGCCTGCTTTTCTTCTCTTTTCTCCTCATCAGAAGAGTGAATATACTCTTTCCA
The DNA here is from genome assembly GCF_001704415.2 of Capra hircus. Taxonomy (NCBI): domain Eukaryota; kingdom Metazoa; phylum Chordata; class Mammalia; order Artiodactyla; family Bovidae; genus Capra; species Capra hircus. Next base: position 40,546,884 of record NC_030831.1, on the reverse strand, counting down.
CTTCCATATCAAAGGAGAATAAATAAATAAAATCTCTCTCTGGACCCTGCTTCCCTCCAAGACCACCTGATCTTCTCCATCGCACGACAGCAAACTCCCAGGAGAACCGTCTGTCCTCACCTTTCACCCACTCACTCCAGTCCACATTCGTCCACCTGGTCACAGAAACTGCCTGGATCCAAGGGATCATGAACCTCCAGGTGTGAGCTCAGTGGTCAGTACCTCTCAGTGCTCTTCACACTTTCTTCACTTGAGACCCAGAAGCCCACATCTTCTCTGGTTCTCTCACTCCCGCTTAGTCTCCTTTACTGCTTCCTCTGTTCTCCCTGGATATTACAGCATCTTTGGATGTGTTCTTTTTTTCTACCTGCACTCACTCCCTGGGAGCGCTCAGCCAGTGAATGACTTGAAGTCCATTTATATGCTGATGACCCTGCAACTTACACCTCCATCTTCAATGCCTCTCTTGGACTTCAGACCCATGTACCTCTACCTGCTTGAAACCTCTGCCTGGATGCCTACAATATCTAAAACTTGTCACGTCCACACTGAGCTCCTGACTGCCCATCGCTCACCTCACCCACCCCCAACCTGCCCCCAGCAGGACAAATCTGCAATCTGGCTATTACTCATTATTTCAGCCCTCAAGCTCAGAAAGGCTATGTAATTTGATTAAATTCAGAAAGTCAATGAGTGAGAAATGACGTACTTTATAAAAAGTAGGTGTGCAACACACCTGCCATTCTAACCTTGTAGGAGACAGGGCTTAACCTCCCAGAAACCAGCTCCCCTTGGAGTGGCAGGGGTGAGACAGAGAAGCAGAAGGAAGTAGATCTTATCTGTAATCCTTTCTTAGACTTGCTTATCTTCCTACCTCTTAAAAAGAATTTAGAAAGAGTCATACTCTTTTAAAAGTGCTCTAGGGAAACAAAAAGTATGTGTGGGCCGGGGGAGAGGGAAGATAGATGAAAACATGTTGGACAAAATGTTAATACTTTTGAACCAAGGTACTTGTTCGGGGTTCATTACAGTATTCACTTAATTTTGTGTACAGTTGAAATTTTCCATGTTAAAAAGAAAAAGGAGGGAGGAGTTTCAGCTAAAAGAATGCTTGTCCTATAATTACTCATGACTGGAAAATACAGGAAATATTCTAAATATCTAATAATAATGTTGTTGTTGTTTAGTTGCTAAGTCATGTCCAACACTTTTTTCAACCCTATACTCTGCAGTACACCAGGCTCCTCTGTCCATGGGATTTCCCAAGCAAGAATACTGGAGTGGGTTGCCATTTCCAATGGGTACCTGAGATAAATCATGTTACATTTTATCTGTGCACCTAGAATGATTCCGATGCAATTGGTTGATATGGCAAATAGTTACCATGTGCTAAGGAAAAATAAAAACTAATTTTCAAGATAAGATGTATATTAAAATTTAGTTTTAATTTTGTGTACACTTACATTTTAATTTGTGTGTTTCTATCTGCATTGATAAAAGAAATATCTTTGAAGAATTAACTGTATACCTTTTAGGCCATAAATGAACGTTCAAAAAAAGTATGTATCACCATTACAATTAATTTAAAGAAAAATTAAAGCAGATCATAAAACAACATGTAGTTGGCACTGATGGTAAAGAACCGGGCAGCCAGTGCAGGAGACATGAGATTCTGATTGGACCCCTGGGTCAGGAAAATTCCCTGGAGGAGGAAATGGCAACCCACTTCAGTATCCTTGCCTGGGGAAGCCCATGGGCAGAGGAGCCTGGCGGGTTACAGTCCATAGGATCGCATAGAGATGGACATGACTAAAGCGACTTAGCACACAGTGGAAGATGATCATGTTTTCAGTTAAGAAAAAAGAAGGAAGGAAAAAGGAAGGATCCGAGCCTGGATAGGATGCAGACTAGCTCTCAAACTTCCAGGACCAAAGCCAATTAGCTGGAGGGACAGTTTGGGTGAAGAACCTGGGACCAGGTACATTGCTGGTCTCACAGAACACCAGCATCCCACCAACCCAACACTGGGAAGGGGCTCTGGTGTCCAGGGGAAGGCAGAGCTCAGCAAAATCTTGTTAAATTTAAAAAGCTCCTCTCGTCTCTGCTCTGTGCATTCCCTGAACAGAGGGGGGGAATCGTGCTCATTATTTCTTAGATTGGAAAGTTCTGATGAAAGGAAGTCGCCTCTGAACGGAGAAAGGCAGCGATGAGCAGAGCAGCAGGAGTCAGTGCTGCTGGGAGCGGTCCAGGCATCTGTCTAGTGACAGCTCTGTGGAGGGATCGGGGGCGAGGGGCCAGACACTGCCCACGCACTTTTACTCCAAGGAGGGCCAGAGGATGAGGAAAACAAGTGCATTAGAATGCAGTGGGCACTCGAAGGGGCTGTAAGTGCAGACATAATGGGAGCCACAGATTCGGGCCGTACAGCTAAATGGAAATCTGTAATTCAGACCATGAAGTCAGCAGCCGGGTCTGCTGCCTTAGTGAACATAAATCTAAGGTCAGAAATCTTACCCTGGATGTGCCGCGGGACAAGGTTCTCATCTGTATCCTTTAGCCATCAGCTACCAAGATGAGCGAACACGTCAGTGCGCTACTAATGGGGCTCCGTGGATTCCATTACTCAAGTGCCTCCAATCAATTAGGGGTTTTAATGTAGTCATCCCAACGTAAAGATCCTTTAATACCCAATTAAGGCCACTGTTCATCATCATGATGGCTGTATCCTGGTATGTGGGGTTGTAAGCTGCTCAACTTTTATCAGAGAGGAAGACCAGACATTCAGAACTGAGGTAGGAGATGTCCTGGCTCCTTGACCCACACAGGTGCCTGGAAATAAAGGTCACACCTGCCCTAAAGATGCTCCATAACCACATGTTCCTTTGGCTCGGGGGGTGGGAGGCATTCCATGGGACAAATCTCTCTCAGCAGACTTTTTTTTTTTTAAACTTTTTATCTTGCACTGGAGTATAACTGGTTAACCAACAATGTTGTGAGTTTCAGGTGAACAGCAAAGGGATTCAGTCATACATATACATGCATCCATTCTCCCCCAAACCCCGCTCCCATCCAGGCTGCCACGGAACATTGATCAGAGTTCCAGGTGCTATACAGTAGGTCCCTGCTGGTGATCCATTTAAAACATAGCAATGTGTACCCGCACACAAAAATAAACTCAAAATGGATTAAAGATCTAAATGTAAGATCAGAAACTATAAAACTCCTAGAGGAGAACATAGGCAAAACACTCTCAGACATAAATCACAGCAGGATCCTCTATGATCCACCTCCCAGAATACTGGAAATAAAAGCAAAAATAAATAAATGGGATCTAATTAAAATTAAAAGCTTCTGCACAACAAAGGAAAATATAAGCAAGGTGAAAAGACAGCCTTCTGAATGGGAGAAAATAATAGCAAATGAAGCAACTGACAAACAACTAATCTCAAAAATATACAAGCAACTTCTGCAGCTCAATTCCAGAAAAAATAAACGACCCAATCAAAAAATGGGCCAAAGAACTAAATAGACACTTCTCCAAAGAAGACATACGGATGGCTAACAAACACATGAAAAGATGCTCAACATCACTCATTATCAGAGAAATGCAAATCAAAACCACAATGAGGTACCACTTCACACCAGTCAGAATGTCTGCGATCCAAAAATCTGCAAGCAATAAATGCTGGAGAGGGTGTGGAGAAAAGGGAACCCTCCTACACTGTTGGTGGGAATGCAAACTAGTACAGCCACTACGGAGAACAGTGTGGAGACTCCTTAAAAAATTGCAAATAAAACTACCTTATGACCCAGCAATCCCACTGCTGGGCATACACACTGAGGAAACTAGAATTGAAAGAGACACATGTACCCCAATGTTCATCGCAGCACTGTTTATAATAGCCAGGACATGGAAACAACCTAGATGTCCATCAGCAGATGAATGGATAAGAAAGCCGTGGTACATATACACAATGGAGTATTACTCAGCCGTAAAAAAGAATTCATTTGAATCAGTTCTGATGAGATGGATGAAACTGGAGCCGATTATACAGAGTGAAGTAAGCCAGAAAGAAAAACACCAATACAGTATACTAACACATATATATGGAATTTAGGAAGATGGCAATGACGACCCTGTATGGAAGACAGGAAAAAAGACACAGATGTGTATAACGGACTTTTGGACTCAGAGGGAGAGGGAGAGGGTGGGATGATTTGGGAGAATGGCGTTCTAACATGTATACTATCATGTAAGAATTGAATCGCCAGTCTATGTCTGACGCAGGATACAGCATGCTTGGGGCTGGTGTATGGGGATGACCCAGAGAGATGTTATGGGGAGGGAGGTGGGAGGGGGGTTCATGTTTGGGAACGCATGTAAGAATTAAAGATTTTAAAATTTAAAAAATAAAAAACTAAAAAAAAAAAAATAAAATAAAATAATTAAAATCTTGCCACCATAAGCACCTTCAGGGGTGCTATGGAAAAAAAAATAAAAATAAAATAATAAAACATAGCAGTGTGTACACAAATCTCAAATTCCCTAACTATCCCTTTCCCCTGGCAACCATGCTTTCATTCTCTAAGCCTGTGAGTCTCTATTTTGTAAGTAAGTTTATTTGTAGCATTTCTTTTTAGATTCCACATATAAGAATATCATATGATATAACAGCCTATTTTGAATGAGAAACTTTGTGAGGCTGGGGACTTTATGACACTGAATAAAATAAATAGATGAAAGCCCATCACCTTCCAACAAGGTTTCCAAAGTTAAATAACATCAGTAAATGTCTAAATGGTAAAGAAACACTGATTGGACCAAACATTGCAATCACTGGCTTAGAATTAAACTGCCTCCAAGGCAAAGAGAAAAAAAAAAAAACACAATTATATAATGATTTTCACCTTGTTCCTTCTGTCACAATTTTTTCCCTTCTTCCTTCTCCCCTACCTAAAAATCTGCAGTTGAAGGTGACAGGAGTGAAGGGGGACGTTCTGTGTCCTAATTGCTGTGTAGCGCATAATCTTGGCACAGGGAGCAACATAATCCATAAACATGATCTGAAGCATAAAATGCTTTTAAGCACCTTGAATTACATTAGATCACAAAAACTTCTCTAAAAGATTCCCCCAACATTTATTTAAATAAAAGTTAATATGTTAGTAGTATGCGGACGTGCTACATTGCTTCAGTCCAACTCTTTGCGACCCTATGGACTGTAGCCTGCTAGGCTCCTCTGTCCATGGGATTCTCCAGGCTCTCCAGTATTCTCCAGTACATGCTCTCCTCCAGGGCATCTTCTCAATCCAGGGATTGAACCCTCCTCTCTTATGGTCTCCTGCATTGGCAGGTGGGTTCTTTACCACTAGCACCACCTGGGAAGCCCTGTTAGTAGTATATTGACTGTAATTTCCAAGTCTTCTCAGAACCCTGGATGCCAGAGAAAGGGCTTCCAGCTAAAGTATAAGCAAGCATAGCCTTTCCATCCCTCCCTCTACCCACCCACCTATTCATCTATGAAATCCACTTTGACCCATCTTAGGAAGAAGAAACTGACCTGGGACTGGGAAGAACTGTTGGCAAATCACAACTGGAATCATCCAGGCATTTATTTTATTTTTTAAAAGTTTTATGGGCGGATAGTTGATTTACAGTGTTGTGTAAATTTCTCTTGTATGGCGAAGTGATTTGATTATACCTATATACATTCCTTTCATTTTTATATTCTTTCCCATTATGGTTTATCACAGGATATTGAATATAGTTCCTTATGCTGTACAGTAGGACCTTGTTGTTTATCCATCCTGTATGTAATAGTTTGCGTCTGCTAATTCCAACTTCCCATCCAGGCATTTGCTGCTGCTGCTGCTAAGTCGCTTCAGTCGTGTCTGACTCTGTGCGACCCCAGAGACGGCAGCCCACCAGGCTCCCCCTACTCTGGGATTCTCCAGGCAAGAACACTGGAATGGGTTGCCATTTCCTTCTCCAATGCATGAAGGTGAAGTCACTCAGTCGTGTCCGACTCTTCACAATCCCATGGACTGCAGCCTACCAGACTCCTCCATCCATGGGATTTTCCAGGCAAGAGTACTGGAGTGGGGTGCCATTGCCTTAGGCATTTAGATATTTGTTAATATTCATTCAGAAGTTACATACAATTCAGATGCTATATATGATTATCCAGATTCAACGTTTTTTACATATTTAAAATGTACCCTTCCCCTATAAATCTTTACGAATCCTCAATATATACACCTATGTTCTAGTTACGTGTGCCACTGTGCTTGTATATTATGCACATAATAAAATACACGTAAAATATACACTAGTAAATGCATGTGTGTGGGCTCAGTCGCTTCAGACATGCCCAACTCTGTGCAATGCTATGGAGCATAGCCCGCCAGGCTCCTCTGTCCATGGGATTCTTCAGGCAAGAATACTGGAGTGGGTTGCCACGCCCTCTCCAGGGGATCTTCCTGACCCAGGGATCGAACCCAGGTTTCTTATGTCTCCTGCATTGGCAGGTGGGTTCTTTTCCACTACTGCCACCTGGGAAGCCCCACATTTGTAAATACTCACTTTAGGTTAAGCTATGAGGCTTTCCTCATAGTTCAGTTGGTGAAGAATCTGCCTGCAGTGAAGGAGACCTGGGTTCTATCCCTGGGTCAGGAAGATCTCCTGGAGAAGGAAATCGCAACCCGCTCCAGTATCCTTGCCTGGAAACTCCCATAGACAGAGGAGCCTGGTGGGCCACAGTCTACAGAGTCACAAAGAGTTGGGCACGACTGAACAACCAACACACTGTAAGTTAAATATGTGTGTGTGCTTAGTCACTCAGTTGTGTCCGACTCTTTGTGACCCCATGGACAATAGCTGCCAGGTTCCTCTGTCTGTGAAGATTCTCTGATATTTTCTCCCCTTACTCAGTCATTGCATTCTGTATCTTGGTCTTACACATTCCTCTTTAAAGGCACTGGGTTAGAAGGTATTTTACATGTTGCCTGCTACCATGAGTGGCAAATCCCATATCCCATCACTTGAACAGATATTAGAAATAAACAGTGGCAGCTCTGTTTTCTCATGGAAACTTTGCAGGGAAGGGGTGCTCCCCCATCCTTTCAAATGAGCAGTGTTCTCTTAATAAGTTAGGGCTGGTCAACTCTTGCCTTCCTTAGTTGAACAGGTACCCAAGGCTCCTTGATCCCCAGGGCACTGTCTTACACTCTGGACTCTGAGGCTCATTGGGCAGCAGTCATACAAGTGGGTCACGAGGTCAGTGTGCTGAGTGTCAAGTGTCGAGTGCAGAGGAAGGGGCTGCAGATCTATCACTCCTGTCCTTCCCTGAGATCGCTGGCAAGATCCAAGGTCAAATGTGCAGGTAAGTTGTCCCCATGAGCTGTTGCTTCTTTGTAAGCCTCAGTTAAATCACACATTAGGCTTCATCACCAGGGTTCCTTGAGAGAGAAACGAACACACACACTGAAGGGCATAGCCACTCAGCCGCCTTGTTACCAACCCGCTATCCACTCACTCACTTTGACCCCATGATCAGTGCTGCGATCAACAGTCCAGCTCTTCCCCTGGTGGATGGCAGCAGCTCTACACTGATGCATCCATTCCCCCAAAATGAGAAACAGAGACACAGAGACGGCCGGTAACTCGCGATGAGCTCTGGGTGATAACAGAGCTGATGGGAGAGCCCTGTTATCTCCCATCAGACTAGGGGGATGTCCCTCATTTTATTTGCCCTACCCCAGCACGGTGCAGCACATGATGGAATTTCTGCAAACACAGAAGGAGGCAGAATCCTTGGGATGCAAATAGGCTTCTAGGACAGAAATGGAAGACTAGGTTGAGAGACAAAGATAGAGCTGGGAATGCTGTACTGATGAGTGAAGACCACACTCGGCAGTGAGGACCTGAAATGATGGAAAGTTTTTGAAATGAAAGTAGAAAACCATAAACTCAAAATGGATTAAAGATCTAAATGTAAGACCAGAAACTATAAAACTCCTAGAGGAGAACATAGGCAAAACACTCTCAGACATAAATCACAGCAGGATCCTCTATGATCCACCTCCCAGAATTCTGGAAATAAAAGCAAAAATAAACAAATGGGATCTAATTAAAATTAAAAGCTTCTGCACAACAAAGGAAACTATAAGCAAGGTGAAAAGACAGCCTTCTGAATGGGAGAAAATAATAGCAAATGAAGCAACTGACAAACAACTAATCTCAAAAATATACAAGCAACTCCTGCAGCTCAATTCCAGAAAAATAAACGACCCAATCAAAAAATGGGCCAAAGAACTAAATAGACATTTCTCCAAAGATATACAGATGGCTAACACACACATGAAAAGATGCTCAACATTACTCATTATCAGAGAAATGCAAATCAAGACCACAGTGAGGTACCATTTCACACCAGTCAGAATGGCTGCGATCCAAAAGTCTACAAGCAATAAATACTGGAGAGAGTGTGGAGAAAAGGGAACCCTCCTACACTGTTGGTGGGAATGCAAACTAGTACAGCCACTACGGAGAACAGTGTGGAGACTCCTTAAAAAGCTGGAAATAGAACTGCCTTATGACCCAGCAATCCCACTTGCTGGGCATACACACCAAGGAAACCAGAATTGAAAGAGACGCGTGTACCCCAATGTTCATCACAGCACTGTTTATAATAGCCAGGACATGGAAACAACCTAGATATCCATCAGCAGATGAATGGATAAGAAAGCTGTGGTACATATACACAATGGAGTATTACTCAGCCATGAAAAAGAATACATTTGAATCAGTTCTAACGAGGTGGATGAAACTGGAGCCAATTATACAGAGTGAAGTAAGCCAGAAAGAAAAACACGAATACAGTTTACTAACACATATATATGGAATTTAGAAAGATGGTAATGATAACCCTGTATGCAAGACAGCAAAAAAGACACAGATGTAAAGAACAGACTTTTAGACTCTGTGGGAGAGGGAGAGGGCGAGATGATTTGGGAGAAAGGCATTGAAACATGTATACTATCATGTAAGAAACAAATCGCCAGTCTAGGTTCGATACAGGATACAGGATGCTTGGGGCTGGTGCACTGGGATGACTCAGAGAGATAATATGGGGAGGGAGGTGGGAGGGGGGTTCAGGATTGGGAACTCATGTACACCCGTGGCAGATTCACATCATTGTATGGCAAAACCAATACAGTATTGTAAAGTAAAAAAAAAAAAAAGTAGAAAACCACGCAGATCTCTTTAGAGAAGGATAAGAATGGCCATGTCTCACCCGCCTCTATGGGGTGTTTCCCAGACCCCAGCACCATCTGATCCCTTAGCTGGTCTGAGCTGCAGCCTTGCCGGCTGGGTGCTTTCTCTTCACTGCTTTATAGATGGGGAAACTGAGGCACAGTGGAAGAGTCGTGGGTCACTGACACCGGGCAGAGCACTGGGCTCCCAGAATCCGCCCGTCACATCAACCTCCTATCTGGATTGGAGGGAGTCAGGTTGGAGAAAACAGAAGCAACCAGATGAAGAGTTGATAGACTCCTAAGTCTCTGTGATGGTTGCGAATGGAGAATCCTGGGAGGGTGTGATGAACACGGCGGGAGAGACAAATGAGCTACTTTTCCAGAACTTCCCTGGCGGCCCAGTGGTTGAGACTCCTCGCTTCCAGAGGAGTGGGGGAGATGGGGAGGTTCGATCCTGGGGTCAGGAAACTAAGATCCCACATACTGCGCAATGTGATCAAAATTAAATGAATTAACAAATAAAATATAAAGATCATAAAAAAAGAAATTTCTGAGCAGAAAAACATTCCAAATTTCCTAATAAATAAATGTTTTCTTTGTGTCCAAGTACAGCCTTGCTGTCTGCTTAAGCAGCCTTGGTGCAGATTTTCCTGGATTCGCAGCATATCACCAGAAAGTCAGGATGTACAAACACACAGCAAAGCCCCACTCTGCTCAGAAAGCAGGCCAAGTCAGCCTGCAAATCCGCCATCCCATCTCCCTAGAAGGCTTCAACCACAGGCCTGTGGGCCACCTTCCTCCTGAAAGGCCTTTTGAATACAGAGCAATCTGATTGTATCTAAATACGTTTTATCCAATTTGACCTCAGTGTTGTTCTGCTGTGGAAACATTGATGGGTGTTAACTGACAGGGCAGACAGTCTGTTTAGAGAGAAAGCCGATCATCCCCGCTCTTTTGGGAGATCTTCTCCTTCAGATTTTTTGAAGTGGATCAACATGGATTTTTGTAGGTGCTGAAGAATTGATTGGGAAATCACTTTGTAGGTTGCTTCAGACACGTGGTGACTTTATTTTTGAGAAAAATGAAAACAGTCTAAATCTGTGTGTTTTCTTTTCACGGCTCTTAGGGCTGAAACCTGGCTTCTTTTTGTTTCAGATTTTCACTTCGTGTTCCCGGGGTCTGGTCACGCATGACCACTACAGACCACTGATCCCAGCCCCCCTCGCTGAGGGGACAGTGCTCATCGTGCGTGGAAATGACCAAAACTGTAACCACCATCGGCTGCTCTCAACCCATGGAGGGCCCCACATACTCTGCTTAGAGGGGGGGCATTGCAGGAGCTTTGAAAGAATACTTCGGGTCTGGTCTCCACCTATGACCCGCATCTTCTGAGATGCTGGGTCCTGGCAGGGTCCTGAGATGCTGGGTTCTTTTTCCCCCAGTTACTCCCCACACTTCCCCCTCATGCTCCTCCTAAACATGCCTCCCGCACAGGAACCGCTGTGTGACTTCCCCTTAAGTCCTTCAGAGCAGCCATCGCCCTCTGAGATTACAGGATTTACGACTTGCTCAGTGCTCCCTGATGGACGTGGACTCCATACGGTGAGACATGATGCTCCTGTTCTCTGTCACCGTATCCACTGAGGCAGTGACACACACACAATAGGTGCTCAATAAATACCTTCTGTGCATACATACTAAGTCGCTTCAGTTGTGTCTGATCTGTGCAACCCTATGAACTGTAGCCTGCCAGGTTCTTCTGTCCAAGGGATTCTCCAGGCACAAATACTGGAGTGTGTTGCCATTTCCTTCTCCAGGAAATATTTGTTGGGTCTTTCCCAAATAAACACCCTCCTGTAGGTGGAGTGTTCATGCTTCACTGTGATTCAGGGCAGGGAGGAACACAGCCAGCCTAGAAGGTATTTCTTTCCTATTCTGGAGGGTGTTCAGAAGGTTGACAGGATATTTAATACATATCTGTGGAAAAAAGGAAAAATCTAGAGCAGTGGGCTATACAATGTTGTCATTGTATGTATTCATTAGTGTTTCTCACGCTTTAAACCCAAGCTTCCTACAATTGACATAGACATTGCTCAGCATTGCCTGCTTCTGGGAAGTACAACACACACACACACACACACACACACACACACACACACACACACACACACACACACACACACACACTGGAGTGAGGGAGTGGAGGTCCTTCCTAGGAACCCCAGAAGCTGAAGAAGAGTGAGGTTTGCTTCTGGTCTTTTGCCTCATAAATCTAAGAGACCCTCCTTTTCATTCCCTGCTCCAGATACATCATTTGATTGAGAATCACTGTTTTCCGAGCCAGCAGAGGTTTGGGTGCATCTTAGGAGCAACATGGGGCTTCCCTGGTGGCTCAGTGCTAAAGAATCTGCCTGCAATGCAGGAGGCCTGGGTTCGATCCCTGGGTTGGGATGATTCCCCTGGAGAAGGGGATGGCAACCCACTCCAGTATTCTTGCCTGGAGAATCCCATGCACGGAGGATCCTGGCAGGCTACAATCCATGGGTCGCAAAGAGTCAGACACTACTGAGTGAGTGACTAACACTTTCCCTTGCCGTAGGAACAATATGGGTTTCCAGTTTGGTTCAGGAGCACTATTGTGCCAGCCTTGCAGACAATGTGGTCAAGTGGCAGAATGAACAAGACCGTTTGGGGACGGCTCGTGACTTGTGCTTGCTTCTTCGGCGGCTCGATTGATTTCATGCTCATACGAGCCAAAAGAGGTGGGTCCAGTTCTCTAGATGCAGATACTAGGCTTAGCCAGGTACCAAGCCTTAACTCTGCTAAGGCCAGCCCCGTAGCATGCTGAACCTGATCTCTGAGCCATCCCTCTGTAGCTCAAGTGTCGTTCTGGCCCCCCAGGTGGCCTCAGTGTCCACAGGGCAGAGCAGAATCAATCGCTCTCTGTTGAGAGGGAGTGGCCGGGGCGTCCTCTCTCCAACCACACCCCAGCACAGCATCTCGGGGAGGTGACTGCTGCCGCCAGCATCCCAGCCTCACGGTGGCGGGTCCCCAGGGAGCCGTGAAGCAGGCTCACTTTGAGAATGACAGCAGGGTAGTTGAGATAAGAAATAACACAATTCTCCCGGCAGAACTGCAGTCTTCCAGCCCATATAAATGATTCCTTTAGTCATTTTGCCAAGGATTATGTGTTATGTGTGCTTGGGGAACCAGCCCAGCCTGAGAATCCGTCAATATTTCTAGAGAAGGGTGCGCGTAATCAGTCAAACATCCCCCCCGCCAAAAAAAAAAAAAAAAAGTAGTCAGTGATTTTAACAGCAAGTGGTTTTGACTGTGAAAGCATTTAACTATAGTTTTTCAGGTTTTTTTTCTTGTTCCCCAAGAATTACCCAGAGCGATTTCTTAAAGAATTAAAATGAAATGTTTCTGGGTTAACAAATCACCCAGTATTCTGGCTCAGAGCTTTATCTCTCTGCAGATAATGGGTGTGAAGAGAGATTTTGGAAGATACTCCAGACTGCCGTAGGCAGCCTGCAGCCAGGGGAAGACACGGGGAGCTGCTGTCAGAAGAAAATCACGCAGGTTACAAGCTAGCTTCTTCATTATGCCCTGAAATAACGAGGTGAGGATGGGACAGAGTGAAGATCCCCAGGGAAGGTGGGGTCCCGCTCAAGGGGAGCATGGGCTTAGGGGGGCCAAGGTGGTCTCTGGGAGAGAGGTGGTGGGTGGGTCTGGCACGACGGGGCCTGTCATTCACGCAGTCCCCTCATTTCTGCCCCAACTGTGCACCCAGGCCTGGCTGGGTTCATGTAACGGCTGTCCTGGTGTGGGGCCATTTGTCATCTTGTGGAGAAACCGAAGTGGATGTCTGTCCTGGAAGTGACATTTTCTTTGGCGAAGAAGGTATGATGATTTATTACCAGGTGACTGAATTCTGGACGCTGGCTCAAATTTGCAGTCCTCCAGGGAACATTACTGACAGAGCTTTGCTGGTTTCTAAAAAACATCCATGAACACCTCTGCTGCACAAATGATCCCTGAGGGAGAGAGAAGGGCAAGGCGGCCCCCTGCTAACAACGGAGCCACGTGCTGCCCTCGGGGCTGAGATGACGTTGTCCCCAAACCACCACCTTGTGAAAGGAGGGCCAGGATGGACTGGACCTTGACTGAACTGTCTCAGGGGGCCCTGAGAGAGTCACCCGCTGTGAACCCTACAGAGACGGGTTCTGGCCTCACGCCCCCACCTCCCACAGCTTCTCCGTGATCTGTCCCTCTTCTCCATCCCTTCTGAGTCTTGTCACACCTGTCACAGGTGACCCGGAGCCAAGGCCAGGCCCACGTGCCTATCCTGCTGCTGCTGTTAAGTCACTTCGGTCGTGTCCGACTGTGCGACCCCATAGACGGCAGCCCACCAGGCTCCTCCGTCCATAGGATTTTCCAGGCAAGAACACTGGAGTCGGGTGTCATTGCCTTCTCCCCGTGCCTATCCTGCCCACCTGAAATTCTCCTCAGGCCTCTTAGCAATTTCTACTGATTAAAGAGTTTGTGGCCCAGGTTGGTTACAGGAGAGGGTGTCTTCAAGTAAAGCCTCCCCATCTCCGGCCGGGTAGAAAATAAGACTAGAGAGGGAAGGGTTAGAGTGGCCGTGTTGGCTGCCGGGGCCAGGAGGAGACCGGTGGGGGCTATGGGAGGCTTGAAGCAGGCACATCCCTCTCCCCACCCCAGAGGCACGGGTGCAGATGAAGGCCGAACTTAATCACAGTGCTAGGCACATTTCTGGGTCATTAGCTTAGATTTTGAGTCTCAGACCTATATTTTCCAGGTGTGGGTGCTGGGTTTGGAAGGGGCAGAGAGGAAAGAGGGTTGGTTGGAGGGGGCGTGTCACCGAATCACACTTGGTTTCACTGAGATTAAGGACTGAAAATACTAGGTCGTAAGAAGTCTGTTTTGAAAACTCGGAGTGCCTGCCCATCCAGAAAGACTGAGCTTTGAAGTCCAAAACGAGTTGAATGGAACATTTTAGAGCCGAAATGGAGAAATTAATCAGCTTATAGTATACACCAAGGCACCTGCAGTGTAAAAAGGAAGGGAGAAAACACAGAAAGAATTGACTATAAATTTCCCAGGATGTCAATAGACATGAATTTTTTGAAAAAAAAAAAAAAAAAAATTCTTTTCTGGGGGTTGGGGAGATCTATTTCGCCTTACAAGAGAGATAGAAGGAGACGGGGGGACACTGAAACAGAAATGTGTTACAAGCTGTTTGGGGGACAGTGAGAGTCTGGGGTCTATTTTCTCCATGCCCTTGTGTGTATGTCTCCCCAAAGCTTATGTGAGCGATGTGGCAGAGACTTGGGAGAGGGGCATCCATAGTGCTTAAGTGATTTCTTTATAATCTTTCCCAAAGCACTTATCAGCGCTCATGATATCAAACTAAAAGCATGTAATCCATTCAATATTGGTATTTATATTAAAGGCACCACAATTTGGGAACCACTAATGTGGATGGGATTAGTAATTCAATGATTAAATGATACGGATTTTATGGCAGAGAATGCATTTTCAGATTCTAATTAGAACCAAAATGAGCTGTGTGGATTCTTGTGAACTCACATGGATTATCTTATACATTATAATATTAATAAAATTTTTATGTGTCATTTCCCAAGGCATCTGGGAGCCAAAGTGGGCAACCACAGGACACAAGTTTCTCCAGCCAAGTCCAACTGTCCCTGGGATCTGAGGACAGGCATGTGCACCACGCACATACAACTCCCGAACCCCCACCAACAGGCGAGTCAGCTGGGACATCCACAGAATGCTGGGAATCAGGCATCTGACCAGAGCTGGACAGATGACCTTAAATTCCCTTGTGGCTCCAAGATTGTTGGGTCTATTGTTCTTGAAGGGGTTATTCTGTGCTTTTCCTCTGTGGGCAACTAACTGCCTGCCCCATAAAGGATGGGAAAGATGAGACTTCCCGTTTCTGCCTAAGAGGACGATCCTTTCTGGGCGCTGAGAAGGTGCAATCATCAGAAGTGCTGTTTACTGATAGCAATTCTGCCCAGCCACAGGAGCTTCCCAGCTAACTATTCACACACTTTATTTTTTTATTTTTTTGAGATTTACTTGTATTTATTTGGCTGTGCCAGGACTTGGTTGTGACATGTGAACTCTTAGCCGCAGCATGTGGGATCTAGTTCCCTGAGCAGGGATGGAACCCAGCCAGAGCCCCTGCATTGGGAATGTGGAGTCTTTGCCACCAGGCCATCCGGAAAGCCCCTCACACTCTTTAAGCTCTTACAACGAGTCTCTCTGTGCCAAGACAAACCAGCACCTTCACTAATTGATCTAGAAGACTTAACCAGTCTACGCGAGTCGTTAGCACTAACCAGTCTCAGCTCATCCTCCACTCCTGCTTAAGGAAAGAGGCTTCCTTGGTTGTGCCGTGAATCAGAAATGTGGGTCAGCCTCGTTCACCTTACCCTTGGACCGTGAGAATGACATGATTCTTCACTTCTGAGGAAGAGAAAGAGAAAAGAGAAATAGTACTTTTCTGGTGTCGAAAAACTAGACCCACGCCACTTGTATGAATGTCCTCTCATTGAATTCTCAGAAGATCCCAACAGGTAAGGGTTGCCGTCTCCACTTTACAGATGAGCAAATTGAGCCCAGTGAGGTTAAGCGACAGACTCATGCTCATACAGCTCTCACTCACAGTTGATGTAGTGAATGGCCTCCATTCTACACGGGCCTTCAGCAGGATGATGTGGCTTTGCTGTAGCCACCTTCCCCCTTGCTCCTGAAGAAGGCAGCTCCCCAAGTTCCAGAGAGAGGGGCCACACGTACCCATCACAGAGCTCCAGGAGCTGGCAAACTGGCAGGCCTGCACTGTGGACTCTCCAGGCCCCCCTCCCTCCCTAGCCTCCTTCTCCAGCCTGGCCCACTGCGTCTGCAGGGAAACAGTCATAAATGATTGAGGAAACAAACACATCTCCTGAAGTTTGCGTAGCTCCCGTCTCTGCAGACTGGGAGCCTGTGCATTGTTTCTCTCTGCTGAAGACAGTTTTCATATAAATAAGGGTTCCAGCGTGACTCCTTTCACCAATGTTAAAATTCCATTTAAAAGTAAATTGACTTCCTGAAATATATGTATTGGCAGCGGTGGCCACCGCAGCTGGTATTACATTTTGCATTTAACAGAGTGCTGTTTGCCTTGACAGATTCCATATTTTTCCATCCATAAATCAATAGAGTGATGTTTGAGGAGCTGGAATCCATCTCTCACCCTCCCCTCACCCCAACCCTGTGTTCTGAAACCCATAAAGAAGGAAATTTCCAGCAGGTGTCATTTAGGTGGAGACTATTATTTATAGTGTTTGACTGTAGCACCATTGACTGTAGACTCAGACAGGAAATGCTGGCATGGAGAGGAAGGAATCTGGCTCTGTAAGAAAGCATTCTAATGATTTTTAAGAATAATTCACATGTGTGTGTATGTCCGTGTGTGTGTACACATGTATGCGTGTGTGTGCACGCATGTGTGTGTGCATGCGCATGTGTGTGATAGTCGCTCAGCCGTGTCTGACTCTTTGTCACCCCATGGACTGTAGTCGGCTAGGCTCCTCTGTCCATGGGATTCTCCAGGCAAGAATACTGGAGTGGGTTGCCATTCCCTTCTCCAAATGTGTGTGCATGCATGTATGCTTATGTATAGGGATATGTGTATGCATGTGTGTTTAAGACTAAGTATATGTAGCTTTCTCATGACCCTCTGACCTGACCATGGTGGCCTTTGGTATGGGGAGGAGCTCCCCCCTCGCATCGAGAGGCATGAACTGTCAGGCTGAGGTTGCTGAGAGAAGTCGGGAACGGACAATAGTGGGGTGGTAGATGTGAGAAGTTAAGGGAAGTGTGGCTTCAGAGGAGGCTCAGAGAGGGTGTGCGTTTGGCGTTTGCTTGCCAAGGGCCTTTGATCAGCATCTGGCTTTGAGAAGGAAGAAAGCCACTTTGCCTTGAGCCTCCACCCAGCTCTTCCACTCAGCCATCAAGGAGGCTGTTGCTTACCAGCTGATCACAACCTGGGCTGAAGACCCAGTTCATTTTCTAGGGAATGGAGCCCAGGGCTATTCAGGAGCTTGTGAAAACTACAGGGAGCCTTCCTTGTTTTGTTTGTTTGTTTGTTTGTTTGTTTTAAGTAGCAGGAAGTCAAAAGTTTGACTGAAACCTTTTGTATTGTTGCTTTTGAGACTAATGACCCATCATTCATTGTTCCCATAGAATGACATGACTTGTAGCATTATTTTCTGAATTGGTTGATAGATTTAAGAGTTCGTCAACAACTCTCTGGGGCCCTTTAGTGTGTAACATTTTAGGTGATGTCATAGATGCTGAGTCATGATAGACGCCTGATGAAGGGGGATGGAGAGGATGGAGGGGAGAGGGTGGGCACTTCCAGCCAGGGGCTGACACCAGTGTCCACGTTCAAATGGCCCGAAGGACAACGCCGAGTCCAGAGCTGCTGTAGGAATCTGATAATCAAGGTCATCTCCAGAATTCCCCTCCCCAACTTGCTTATGAAAAAAAAAAATTTTATTTATTCTAATCTGAAGCATTCTGATTGTTTACAAATTTAAACTTCTCAGAATATCTCACCTCTTTTCTAGGCTATGTAGTGCCTAGATTTTTATATTATGTATTCTTTTCTATAAATGACATTCACTTGAAGGGGCGCCCATTTGATTTGGCTTTTATTCCTTTGCTGTCTGATGAATTCTAACTTGGGGTCAGAAACGAGGGTCACTCTTGAGACTTTTTAGGGGAGAGGTGTCTCCCTGCGTTACTCCACAGTCAAGGAGAAAAGGAGCAGGCCCAGTGGCTCCAGCTGTCTTGTCAGGTTGGTCGAGCTTACAGATAAGCATCCACTGTTACAAGGAAATTAAGGCCCTGTGCTGGTTCTTATCAATCTGGGGTGTAAATATGGCTTTTCTTGGTGGAGCAGTATAATCTGAAATTTAGGTTTGGACAGAGAGAAATGCGACTACTTAGACCTCAGTCTGGACAACTGAGTCTTTGCCAGGATCTGGCTGAGTCTGTTGAAGTTCTGCATGGGGATTTGGGTCAAAAATAAAGGCAGGGACTTTCCTAATGGTTCAGTGGTCAAGACTCCGTGCTCTCAATGCAGAGGGCCTGGGTACAAACCCTGGTCAGGGAACTAGATCCCACGTGTTGCAACGAAAAATCCTACATGAAGACCCAACCAATGCAACCAAAGAAATAAATTAGTTTATTAAAAAAGAGGCAGTGCAGATATCCCTTAGCCTTTGACATACTAATCATAGTCCTTGAACCTCAGAGACTTAGGAGGGAGTTGGTATGATGGGCAGGATTTAATAGCCCTGGCTCCCTGAGCAAGTGCTTGAAACACCATTTAGTGGCTTCCAATCTCCCCATATGACAACTTTACCAACATGTTCCAGGATATTGATTGTTGCAGTTATTTAGCTGCCAAGTCATGTCCTACTCTTTGCGACCTCGTGGACTTCAGCACGCCAGGCTTCCCTGCCCTTTACTATCTCTCCTGGAGTTTGTTCCAACTCATGTTCATTGAGTCAGTGATGCCATCCAACCATCTCATCCTTTGCTACCCCTTTATCCCCCTGCCCTAAATCTTGATAGTTGGGGCATAAAGAGAACTCCAGTCAACCAAGACGCATGGCTAAAAATTGAGGAGAAGAACCCCATTTAGATTCACTGGCCAGAAGATCACAGAGAGAGAGAAGCAATGTGATGGAGGCAGAGGAGACTCAGTGAGTCCAAGGTTCCCTGACGGAGGCTGGAGGGGAGGGGTCAGCACGTGGCCATCTCCAGTGAGGTCTCTGATGAGTTTTCACAGCAGATCACTTTGCTTTTCCCATTTAGTGAAGCACAGAACATCCTTTACCACGGTCTAGACCTTCTTTCTTTCTCAAGATCCAGCTGAAGTCCAAAGTCTCCCCCACGACCCCAGACCACAGTGATCCTTCCAGGATTATTTGAAACATAATATGATGGCTTTGTCTGTTCGAGTTTTTCTTTTCTTTTTTACTCTATGTGATTTCTCTTCTCAACTAAGTTACAAACACCTCAAAGGTTGTTATCATATTTTATATTTCGCTGTACTCCCCACAAAGCCTAGCAGAGTGACTTGTATACAGCCAGCGTTCACATATACTATTAATGGATTTTTGAATGAGAGTCTAAAAGACCCAAGAATGAGAAACCCTACCTGAATTTTTGGTAAAAAGGAAAACGAACTCTTCAAATCTACATCTTCAAATCTTTGATGACTTCTCGGCATACCATCACCTCTACCTATTTATTTCAATAAATAAATTAATTGGGAAATAATCTAGTTTTTCCTTTATTTAGGTATTGATTGATCCTCCCTCCTATCAGTCCTGGAGTTTCAGGAAGGTCTTACATCACTCCACTCCTGATTGGCTGAAGTCAAGGCCCACAGCCCGTTCCAGAGAAAGTATTTAGCAATGGACATGTGACCCAGGTTGGAGCCCTGAGATGTGTGTTTCTGAGAAAGAATATTCTCTCTGCTTCTGAGGAAGCTGGTAGACAAAATGCTTTTCTGTGGCTTGAAAGGGGTGTTTCAAGGCTGTGGTGTCTGTTCTTGATTAAGATTATGTAGATATTTGTTGGCTGACCTAGAAACCCAACAGATCTACATCATTTTTATAATAGATTATTTTTATCTTGGGGAAAACATTGGACTTTTTTTGGGAAACCAACCTGTTCATCGATCCAAAAGTAATAGTGACAATTTTTAAATAATAAGAGTCATTGATATGTATCCAAAAAGTGAAGATCTTTTCTACAATATTTCAAAAATTCGAGAGTGACATTGTGTCCTGAAGTGATATATGAGATTAGAAGAGAATATGACATCCTGATATAAAAAATGCAAGAAACAGAAGTAATTTATGAAGTGCCAGCAGCTAGCTTCATGTTATCTCTCTGGGTGGGCACTAAATTATTTTGGACACTGTGATGAGATGCTTCAGTAACTTGTGTTTGGAAAGCACCGAGTTCAAGGTCCCATGGTCGAGGTGGGAAGCTCTGGGGAACAGGGGAAAGTAGGCCTATTTCAGCTCAGTCTGGTCTGAGGAGCAGGCGCCGGGACATCTGAAGGATGAGAATCATTTAGATCCAGGACGGTTCTGAAGAGTCTGCTTTGTGGGTCACCATCCCACTCACATAATAAATAAGGAAAACAATGACTAACAGCCCATGAGTTCAGAGGATTTTCTAGTTTGCAGGATGCTTGTACATTCGTAGGACTTCCCTGGTGGCTCAGAGGTTAAAGTGTCTGCCTGGAATGCAGGAGACCAAGGTTCGATCCCTGGGTCGGGAAGATCCCCTGGAGAAGGAAATGGCAACCCACAGAATCCCATGGAGGGAGGAGCCTGGTAGGCTACAGTCCATGGGGTCGCAAAGAGTCAGACACGACTGAGCGACTTCACTCTCTCTCTCTCTCTGTACATTCATATCTCAGGTGAAGCTCAGGGAGAGGGACTTCCTCTTCTAGAAAAACAGCATTTTGGAGAAGGGAAAGCTCAGGGTCTCACAGCAGAGCTGGGTCCCCAACACCCTTTTTGATTCTCAAACATGAAACTTGAGCTCCTTAACTAACAACCCAGATGTTCCTACCACAACATGTCTTGAGCTTTACCGAGAAAGTTGAGACTACCCTTGGGAATGGGGGAATCCCTTGTTTTCCACCTTCTGCATTTTCATGTGTCTTCCCAATCACTTGTGCTCTCTAAGCATTCTCATCTTAACTGAAAGGAAAACATGAGCCCTCCCAAATCTACAGAGCGAGTCCAGTGGCCTGCTTCTTCTTCTTCTGTCCACCTGAGACCATCTTTGGTTTCTTTGTTTCCAGCTTCCTTTCCTTCCCTTTTGTCTCCCTTCTGTGTCAAGCTCTCCTCTATACAAATAAAAGCTGAAAAACAAAAACAAAAGAAAATTTTAATCTGTGGTCATCAGGTTTATCCTTTTTCTCCCTTCCCCTTTGTCCTTACCTTTTAGGAAATACGGTCTCCATGGGCATCTTCTCCCTCACCAAAACATGCAGGCTTTCGCTGAGAGTTGTTAGTTCTGCTTTCATGATGGCTCCAGGTGTCTTTCTTCTTCTCCATGCTCAAGGAAACCATCTTCATTCAAGCCCTTAGTATCCCTGTTATGGACTGAATTGTGCCCCTCTCCTCCCCTGGTGGCTCAGAGGTTTAAACGTCTGCCTGCAATGAGGGAGACCCGGGTTCAACCCCTGGGTCAGGAAGATCCCCTGGAGAAGGAAATGGCAACCCACTCCAGTATTCTTGCCTGGGAAACCCTATGGATGGAGGGCTACAGTCCACGGGGTCACAAAGAGTCAGACACGACTGAGCGACTTCACTCACTCCCCACAAATTCACAGCTTATAGTCCTAACTCCTGGTACCATACAATGTGACTGTGTTTGGAGACGGGGCTTTTGAAGGGGTGATCAAGGTAAAGTGAGGTATTAGGGTGGTCCCTAACACATTAATAATGTGACTGGTATCTTTGTATGAAGAGGAGATTAAGATGCAGACACACACACACACAAAAGACCAAGTGAAGACAGAGGAAGAAGACAGCCACCTTCAAGTCAAGGAGAGAAGACTCAGACGAAACCCACCCTGCTAACCTCTTGATCTCAGGTTTCCAACCTCCCGAACTGTGACCATCCGTGTCTGTTGTTTAAGTCCCCAAGTCTGAGATGCTTGGTGATGGCAGCCTCAGCAGACAAACACAACCCCCAGCTCTCATCAGCTTACTGGCTACTTTCCATGCCCCAGTTTATCCTCCTCCACTGGAGCTTCCCAAATGGTGCTAGTAGTTAAAAAAAAAAAAAAATCCACCTGCCAATGCCAGAGATGCAAGAGACTCGGTTTGATCCCTAGGTCAGGAAGATCCCCTAGAGATGGAAATGGCAATCCACTCCAGTCTTCTTGCCTGGAGAATCCCATGGGCAGAGGAGCCTGGTGGGACACAGTCCATAGGGTCGCAGAGTTGGACACAAAGTGACTTAGTTGGCTTTTAGTTGGCTACTTCTTGCCAGAATGCTTTATACATAGCAAGTGATCAGTTACTGCTAATAATAAGATAATAAATCATAGTACAGGTTAAAGTGAGTCCTTACCGTTTCCTCTGTCCTAAAGAGTAAAAATAACATGATGAGAGGTATTAGAAATTTGAGCTCTGTCTCTGTTCTGCAATGGACCTTATATATTTTTACATACTTACAGCCTTGGTTTTCACTTTTACCTCCTGTTTCTAACCTATGGGTTGTTTTGTTTTTTATCTGATTACAGGGGAACTGTTGGTATAGAATACTGCTCTATTTCACCTGGGTTCTCACTTAATTACTTTTGTAATGTATTCATTGCCTTGTTTGAAGCAAGCAGCTCCTGCATGACTTTCATGATTGAGTGTCTTCATTTCATGCAGATTAAAAATGGATGGCAAGCCATTTTTATTATCCTATATGTGTGGTTAAAGAAATGATGCTATTGCTTTGGAACTTCTGATTCAGAGAGAATTTCCCTTTGTTTACTGTGTGGCTGAATAATTCTCCTGCTCGCCACCCCAGCCACCCTCCAGAATAGCTCTGGCTTGGCAGTGCTTGCTGGCTAGACAGATAGATCACTGCGATTGGAAAAATATCACAAGATGGACAGATCCAGGTTGGAAAATAGAGCAATTAGCTCTCAGCGTGAAAAGGTGTGTCAGATGCTCTTGAAACTGAATGACAGATCGTGTTGGCTCGAGCCAGACATGATACCAAGGGCTGAGACGGCCACGGGGGCTGCTGCCCTGCGTGCGTCTGCCAACGAGGATGACTTCTGACCTGCATTCCGTTGAATTCTGCTGCTCGGCCCAGGAGAACTTGCCTCTGGGGAGTCCTACAGAGATATGAGGTGTGCCCGTGCCTGCTCGGTTGCTTCAGTCATCTCCAACTCTTTGCAACCCTAAGAACTGCAGCCCACCAGGCTCCTCTGTCCGTGGGATTCTCCAGGCAAGAATACTGGAGTGGGTTGCCATGCCCTCCTCCAGGGGATCTTCCCAACCCAGGGATTGAATCCACATCTCCTGCATCTTCTGCATTGCAGGTGGATTTTTACCACTGAGTCACCAGGGAAGCCCTGCAGAGATGTGTGGATATGGGGTCAAATATTCACTCTCATTGTTTCCTTCATCTGCAGGAGGAGGAATTTGCTGTGCACATGATGCACTGACTCTTCAAAGCAGTCACCATGGTAGACAGTGTGGGAACCTTCCTCTGTTGGAGACACTTGTCTCAGCTTTTGTGTCTGGTGGGTCTACTGATCCTGGTTTCTGAGACCTGCCAGGGACGCAGAGCGCCAGCCCCGTCCCAGTGGCTGGTCACAGCAGTGGGCCAGTCACCCACACCAGGCCAGTGAGGGAGCCTTGGCAGGAGGAAGACACACCTTTCCTCTGGGGTTGCTCCACTGACACGATGTAAGCCTGGTTTTAGCCGGCGGATATAAATTGTTTACATTAGAAAGTAAAGAACAAGTTGTTGTTGTTGTTCAGTCGCAGTGTCCCACTCTCGGTGATCCCATGGATTGCAGCACGCCAGGCTCCCTGTCCTCCACTATCTCCTGGAGTTTGCTCAGATTCATGTTCATTGAGCCAGTGATGCTGTCTAACGATTTCATCCTTTCACCCTCTTCTCCTCCTGCCCTCAATCTTTCCCCAAATCAGGGTCTTTTCCAATAAGTCGTCTCTTCACATCAGGTGGCCAGAGCATTAGAGCTTCAGCTTCAGTATCAGTCCTTCCAATGAATATTTAGGGTTAATTTCTTTTAGGATTGACTGATTTGATCTCCTTGCAGTCCAAGGAACTCTCAAGAGTCTTCTGCACTACACTAACACAGTTCGAAAGAGCAAGGCAATCTACCAAAATAAGCAAAGACAGGCTGGAGAGAGAGAGAGAGGACATTATTTGCACCACTGCATCCAGTCTTCCCTGAGGCCAGTTCTCCCTTGGTCTTCCCAACCCCAGGAGTATGCAGTTACATCGTGGATCCATGTGTGTGTTAGGCTGAAGCGATGCCCCTGGAAAAAGTATGGAGATGGGGTTGTGAAAAGTGGGGGAGCCTGCCTCATAGGAGGGCTGTGTCTTTCCCTCCCCATGCAGAAGTCATGCCTGGGAACATTGGCTGGGGATCAGGAGGGACTACACAGTGTCCTGGTCAGCTTGCTGGGAGCCGATACCAAGTAGGATGGACATGGTGGTTGGGTGTTGCTCTCTGGCTTATATTTTCTGTCCAAGTCTCTTCCAGTCTAGTCAAGGAGATCAGACAAGACTCTCAGAGAAACAGAATTCTGGGGTATCATGTCAGCCCACCAACACGCATGCAGGTTCATCTTGCCTTGGGTGCTTGTGGTCCTTGTTCATGGGCTTGGATGGTCAGCTAGAGTTAATAATCAAATAGAATCCCAAGTCTTTTATTAAAGGGTATTCATTATAGCTCCCCTGCTATGCTGTAGAAGCTGGTTGTTTATCCACTTTATGTGTAGTAGTTTGCATCTGCTAGCCTCAAAATCCCAAATCATCCCCTTCCTCTGCCTTGGCAGCTGAGTGTCTGTTCTCTATGTCAATGAGTCAGTCTCATAGATAAGTTCATTTGTATCATATTTTAGATTCCACATACAAACGATAGCACACGGTATTTGTCTTTCTGTTTATGACTCACTTAGTATGATCATCTCTAGGTCCATCCACGTTGCTGCAAATGACATTATTTCATTGTTCTTATGCATGAGTAATATTCCAGGGCTTCCCTCAATACTCAGACAGTGAAGAATCTGCCTATAATTCAGGAGACCCGGGTTTTGTCCCTGGATCCAGAAGATCCCTTGGAGAAGGAAATGGCAATCCATTCCAGTATTCTTGCCTGGAGAATTCAATGGACAGAGGAGCCTGGCGGGCTACAGTCCATGGGGTCACAAAAGAGTCAGACACGACTGAGTGACTAACACTTTCACTTTCAGTATTCCACTGTATACATATATTCCATATATACCATATATACATATATAGTATATATATTCCATATATACATATGCATTGTATATATACAAATATATATTCCACATATACTATGTATATATATTCTTTATCCATTCATCTGTCAATGAACGTTTAGGCTGTTTCCATGTCTTGGGTATTATAAATAGAGCTGCTATGAAAATAAGGTTTGTAACATTGTACAGGAGACAGGAATCATGACCACCCCATGGAAAAGAAATGCAAAAAAGCAAAATGGCTGTCTGGGGAAGCCTTACAAATAGTTGTGAAAAGAAGAGAAGTGAAAAGCCAAGGAGAAAAGGAAAGATATAAGCATCTGAATGCAGAGCTCCAAAGAATAGCAAGGAGAGATAAGAAAGCCTTCTTCAGCGATCAATGCAAAGAAATAGAGGAAAACAACAGAATGGGAAAGACTAGAGATTTCTTCAAGAAAATTAGAGATACCAAGGGAACATTTCATGCAAAGATGGGCTCGATAAAGGACAGAAATGGTATGGACCTAACAGAAGCAGAAGATATTAAGAAGAGATGGCAAGAATACACAGAAGAACTGTACAAAAAGGATCTTCATGACCTGGATAATCACGATGGTGTGATCACTCATCTAGAGGCAGACATCCTGGAATGTGAGGTCAAGTGGGCCTTAGAAAGCATCACTACGAACAAAGCTAGTGGAGGTGATGGAATTTCAGTTGAGCTCTTTCAAATCCTGAAAGATGATGCTGTTAAAGTGCTGCACTGTATATGCCAGCAAGTTTGGAAAACTCAGCAGTGGCCACAGGACTGGAAAAGGTCAGTTTTCATTCCAATCTCAAAGAAAGGCAATGCCAAAGAATGCTCAAACTACCGCACAATTGCACTCATCTCACACATGAGTAAAGCAATGCTCAAAATTCTCCAAGCTAGGCTTCAGCAATACGTGAACCGTGAACTCCCTGATGTTCAAGCTGGTTTTAGAAAAGGAAGAGGAACCAGAGATCAAACTGCCAACATCCACTGGATCATGGAAAAAGAAAGAGAGTTCCAGAAAAACATCTATTTCTGCTTTATTGACTATGCCAAAGCCTTTGACTGTGTGGATCACAATAAACTATGGAAAATTCTGAAAGAGATGGGAATACCAGACCACCTGACATGCCTCTTGAGAAATCTGTATGCAGGTCAGGAAGCAACAGTTAGAACTGGACATGGAACAACAGACTGGTTCCAAATAGGAAAAGGAGTACATCAAGGCTGTATATTGTCACCCTGCTTATTTGACTTATATGCAGAGTACATCATGAGAAACACTGGGCTGGAAGAAGCACAAGCTGGAATCAAGACTGCCGGGAGAAATACCAATAACCTCAGACATGCAGATGACACCACCCTTATGGCAGAAAGTGAAGAGGAACTAAAAAGCCTCTTGATGAAAGTAAAAGAGGAGAGTGAAAAAGTTGGCTTAAAGCTCAACATTCAGAAAATGAAGATCATGGCATCCGGTCCCATCACTCCATGGGAAATAGACGGGGAAACAGTGGAAACAGTGTCAGACTTTATTTTGGGGGGCTCCAAAATCACTGAAGATGGTGATTGCAGCCATGAAATTAAAAGACGCTTACTCCTTGGAAGAAAAGTTATGAGCAACCTAGATAGCATATTGAAAAGCAGAGACATTACTTTGCCAACAAAGGTCCATCTAGTCAAGGCTATGGTTTTTCCAGTAGTCATGTATGGATGTGAGAGTTGGACTGTGAAGAAAGCTGAGCGCTGAAGAATTGAGGCTTTTGAACTGTAGTGTTGGAGAAGACTCTTGAGAGTCCCTTGGACTGCAAGGAGCTCCAACCAGTCCATTCTAAAGGAGATCAACCCGGGGATTTCTTTGGAAGGTATGATGTTAAAGCTGAAACTCCAGTACTTTGGCTACATCATGAGAAGAGTTGACTCATTGGAGAAGACTTTGATGCTGGGAGGGATTGGGGGCAGGAGGAGAATGGGACGACAGAGGATGAGATGGCTGGATGGCATCACTGACTCAATGGACGTGATTCTGAGTGAACTCCGGGAGTTGGTGATGGACAGGGAGGCCTGGCGTGCTGTGATTCATGGGGTCGCAAAGAGTTGAACACGACTGAGCGACTGAACTGAACTGAACTGATATCTAATACTGTGGGCAAGAATCCCTTAGAAGAAACTGTGTAGCCCTCATAGTCAACAAAAAAGTCTGAAATGCAGTACTTGGGTGCAATCTCATAAACAATAGAATGATCTCTGTTCGTTTCCAAGGCAAACCATTCAATATCGTGGTAATCCAAGTCTATATACCAACCAGCAACACTAAAGAAGCTGAAGTTGAACTAGTTCTATGAAGACCTATAAGAACTTCTAGAACCAACACCCAAAAAAGATGTCCTTTTTAAAAGTAGGAAGTCAAGAGATACCTGGAGTAACAGGCAAGTTTGGCCTTGGAGTACAGAATGAAGCAGGGCAAAGGTTAACAGAGTTTTGCCAAGAGAACATGCTGGTCATAGCAAACACCCTCTTCCAACAACACAAGAGATGACTCAACACATGGACATCACCAGATGGTCAATACCAAAATCAGATTGATTATATTCTTTGCAGCTGAAGATGGAGAAGCTCTATACAGTCAGCAAAAATAAGATGAAGAGGTGACTGTGGCTCAGATCATGAACTCCTTACTGCCAAATTCAAACTTAAATTGAAGAAAGTAGGGAAACTGCTAGACCATTCAGGTATGACCTAAACCTCTTATGATTATACAGTGGAAGTGACAAATAGATTCAAAGGATTAGATCTGATAGAATGCCTGAAGAGCCATGGACGGAGGTTCGTGACATTGTACAGGAGGCAGGGATCAAGACCATCCCCAAGGAAAAGAAATGCAAAAGGAAAAAAGGAAAAAAGAAGAGAAGCTAAAGGTAAAGGAGAAAAAGAAAGATATACTCATTTGAGTGCAGAGTTCCAAAGAATAGCAAGGAGAGATAAGAAAGCCTTCCTCAGTGATCAAGCAAAGAAATAGAGGAAAAACAATAGAATGGGAAAGACTAGAGATCATGTCAAGAAAATTAGAGATACCTAGGGAATATTCCATGCAAAGATGGGCACAACAAAGGACAGAAATGGTATAAAGAACAGAAGCAGAAGATATTAAGAAGAGGTGGCAAGAATACGCAGAAGAACTATACAAAAAAGATCTTCATGACCCAGATAACCACAATGGTGTGATCACTACCTAGAGCCAGACATCCTGGAATGTGAAGTCAAGTGGGCCTTAGGAAGCATCACTACGAACAAGCTAGTGGAGGTGATGGAATTCCAATTGAGCTATTTCAAATCCTAAAAGATGATGCTGTGAAACTGCTGCACTCCATATGCCAGCAAATTTGGAAAACTCAGCAGTGGCCGCAGTTTTCATTCTAATCCCAAAGAAAGACAATGCCAAAGAATGTTCAAACTACTGTATAATTGCACTCATCTTACACACTAGCAAAGTAATGCTCAAAATTCTCCAAGCCATACTTCAACAGTACATGAACCATGAACTTCCAGATGTTTAAGCTGGTTTTAGAAAAGGCAGAGGAACTAGAGATCAAATTGCCAACATCTGCTGGATCATCGAAAAAGCAAGAGAGTTCCAGGAAAACATCTACTTTTGCTTTACTGACTATGCCAAAGCCTTTGACTGTGTGGATCACAAAAAACTGGAAAATTCTTCAAGAGATGGGAATACCAGGCCACCTGATCTGCCTCCTGAGAAATCTGTATGCATGTCAGGAAGCAACAGTTAGAACTGGACATGGAACAACAGACTGGTTCCAAATAGGAAAAGGAGTACATCAAGGCTGTATACTATCACTCTGGTTATTTAATTTATATGCAGAGTACATCGTGGGAAATGCTGGGCTGAAGGAAACACAAGCTGGAATCAAGCTTGCTGGGAGAAATATCAATAGCTTCAGATACGCAGATGACACCACCCTTATGGCAGAAAGTGAAGAAGAACTAAACAGCCTCTTGATGAAAGTAAAAGAGGACAGTGAAAAAGTTGGCTTAAAACTCAACATTCCAAAAACTAAGATCATGGCATCTGGTCCCATCACTTCATGGCAAATAGATGGGGAAGCAATGGAAACAGTGAAAGACTTTATCCTGGGGGTTCCAGAATCACTGCAGATAGTGACTTCAGCCATGAAATTAAAAGGTGCTTGCTCCTTGGAAGAAAAGCTATGATCAACCTAGACAGCATATTAAAAAGCAGAGACACTATTTTGCCAACAAATGTCCATCTAGTCAAAGCTATGACTTTTCCAGTAGTCATGCACAGATGTGAGAGTTGGACTATAAAGAAAGCTGAGCACAGAAGAATTGATGCTTTTGAACTGTGGTGTTGGAGAAGACTCTTGAGAGTCCCTTGGACTGTAAGGAGATCCAAGCAGTCAATTCTAAAGGAAATCATTGGATATTCATTGGAAGGACTGATGCTGAAGCTGAAGCTCTGATACTTTGGCCACCTGATGCGAAGACCCAACTCATTGGAAAAGACCCTGATGCTGGGAAATATTGAAGGTGGGAGGTGAAGGGGATGACAGAGGGTGAGATAGTTGGATGGCATCACTGACTTGATGGACTTGAGTTTGAGCAGGCTCTGGGAGTTGGTGATGAACAGGGAAGCCTGGTGTGCTGCAGTCCATGGGGTTGCAAAGAGTCAGACATGACTGAGCAACTGAATTGACTGATACTGATGAAAATAGGGGCACATGTATCCTTGAATTATAGTTTTGTCCAGATATATGCCCAGAAGTGGGATTGTTGGGCCATATAGTAATTCTTCAGAGTCTCAGCTCTTTAAGTGACAGGATAAAATTATTCTCTTCAACTTTTAGAATAGCCAGATGTGTTTTATTTCTACTTCCCTGAGGGTTTCAGGGTTTTCTTCCTGTCTTACTCTTTAATTGTCCCAGGGATGATAAAGACCCATCCAAGAGAGCAATACAAACTCTGCACTAATCCTGTCTTGGCCAAACTGGGGGGCCCGGCTGTCAGAGCCACAGGGAAAGGAGTGGGTCTTTCCAAAGTGGTTAACTGGGGCCATGCTCCTTCTTGCTTTTCCCACTTCCCAGGATTATTATGACCAAACAATAAGATCAGCTGTGTGACAGCACTCAAGAAAAGCAAATACTGAGCATTACCAGTCAATGAGTCTCACTCCAATACATTACCCAAAAGAAATGACCACAGCTTGCAGACTGGGTCTGAGTGGGTCAGCACAGTCCTTTCTCCTTGACAAGATGGACCAGGGGAATCCATCCCGACTGTTATCCTGGCCAGTGATGCTACTGATCCTTCTACTTTTCACTATCTACAAGGAAAGAACTTTTTCAAGCAACTGTGAATGGGAAATAAAAATAAACCATTGACTGAACCCTCTGCAAGTTATACAATTGCTTTCTATTTATGAACTCATAATACAATGCATATTTAAGACAGACTAAAACTAGAAAAAAAAAGAACAAATAGTAGTGGGAGACAGAGCAAAGACAAAAAATCTGTGACAAGGACTGTTCACAATGATTTAAAGTTTCAGGGGCTACTTTCTTTTCCTGTAGATCAAGAACCCCTGGGAAGACAGAATTGATGGAGCCATCTCAATCCATCCCATGTGAGTACTAACACCTTGAGTGAGATAGTGAACAGCTTTTAAAGAGATGAATCTTCATTCTGGGGACGAATATTAAATTTCACATTTCATAAAAGCCTTGAATCAGATTTACTGCGTGAAAAGCGATTCTCAGTTAACATCGTCCACAGGAAAGAGGGTGCCCTCTGCTCACTTCTGATTTGGATTGTCTGGCTCATACCAGCAAAAAAAGATTGTTTCCTCCAGGAATTCACCTCAGCTGTCCCTTGTACTTTAAAGGTACTAGAAGGACATTTTAATTCTGCACCAGAAACAAGAGGTTTTTGAAGCTGTCAAGATTTGTCTGAACCTACATTTGGTCATCAAGAAATGCAGCAAACATAATCTCTCGAACTTCTTGAAACTTGTCCAACTGGTAAGCACACTGACGTAAGACTAACTCATCAGAGAAAATGACTTTATAACGGAATGTGTCTTTTTGACTGTGCTCCCCTCACACCTCTGAATTAGTATGTGTTTGTTCACAAAAACAGAGACCACTCTAGTGGATCAAGTAGGAAGGGACTGAGTAGAAGAAATAAGGTGCTTATAAAAATTTTGGAGAAAAGTGAATATCATATTAACACATACATATGGAATTTAGAAAGAGGCTACTGATGACTCCATCTGTAGGGCAGGAATACAGGTGTGGAGCATGGACTTGCGGACATGGGGGAAAGGGAGGGGAGAGGAGTTGAGAGAGTCGCATTGACATATATACACCAAGTGTCAAGTAGGCAGCTCGTGGGAAGCTGCTGTATCAGTTCAGTTCAGTTCAGTTGCTCAGTCGTGTCCGACTCTTTGCAACCCCATGAATCGCAGCACGCCAGGCCCCCCTGTCCATCCCCACTATACAGCGGCTCAGGTCGGCGCTCTGTGATGGCCTAGTGGGGTGGGGTGGGGCGGCGGGAGGGAGGCTCAAGAGGGAGGGGACAGATGTATATGTATAGCTGATTCACATTGTTGCACAGCAGTAACTAATAAAGGTTGTAAAGCAATTATCTTCTAATTATATATATATAACATATAGTGATAGCCTATAATGGAAAAGAATATGTATTATATATGTTTTTGTTTAGTCGCCCAGTTGCGTCTGACTTGTTTGTGACCCCATGGACTATAGCCCGCCAGGCCCCTCTGTTCGTGGCATTTCCCAGGCAAGAATACTGGAGTGGGTTGCCATTTCCTCCTCCAGGGGATCTTCCCAACCCAGGGATCTTCCAAACCTGGGTATCAGGCCTTGGCAGACAGATTCCGTACCACTGAGCCACCAGGGAAGCCTATATATATATATAAATCCCTTTGCTGAACACTTGAAACTAACTTCAGTAAAAAAAATAAAATTATATAAAAAGCCACACTGGATGCCTGATGGAGCCAGCACTGGGCACTGCTGCAGCTTTCAGCTTTGCAGTTAGAGACCAAAGAGCTGCTGTCTTCCCAAGTCAGAAAGCTACAGAGAGTCGCTGCGGGTCCCCCAGATGAACCTCTGCAGGCTGATGCCAATGGCAGGGCGGACACTGCTGATAACCCAGTCTACAGAGACCACAACTGCGGCTTCTGGAGCAAGAAATGAAATGGCTGGCTTCCTCCCACTTTCCAAACATCAAGTGAGCTCCTCTCACTGGATGGAATGTTAAGCATATGCAGAGCACTTCTGGCTGGGGAAAAGGGAAATGGAGGTTCCATAATTTTGGCCTGTGAAACATGGGAAAAAACAGGAGATATATTGCCCAACCTTCATCGTCAGGATTTCTAGCTTGCTACTCTTCCCTGCTGGCTCAGTGGTAAAGAATCTGCCTGCAATGCGGGAGACCTGGGTTCAGCCCCTGCAAGATCCCCTGGAGAAGGGAATGGCAACCCACTCCAGTATTTTTGCCTGGAACATCCCATGGACAGAGGGGCCTGGTAGGCTACAGCCCATGGGGTCGCAAAGAGTTGGATGTGACTGAGCGACCAACACTTTCACTTTCATTTTCACCCTCCCTTCACCCTGCACAGGTTTGATTGCTGCTTGTTCTGGATAAATGCATCTCCTGGATGAAAAGCAACAACCAACGATCTTCAAAATAATTCCCCATTCAATTCCATTTTCTCTCCTTCGGACTTCAACCTCCTCAATACCTTCCACCTCTGCTTTGCTTGATTTCTTCTTAAATGCGTAGGTCAACATTCTAACAAAGAATGGGAACGCCGATATGTGTCAAATGGATTAGATCTGACAACAGACGTTACCGTCATAATGAAAGCTGTTGAAAGCATAGTTGCTATGAAAGTGCATTAATTCAATTCAACACATCCATTTGCATTTAACAAAAGACCCACGATGACATTTTGACATACTTTTCAGGCTCTTGTATCTGATTTTGATGAAAAGTAATACCGGGCTAAGAAAACAGGAGGAGGTAATGATAGAAGGGAGGTGAAAGATGAAGTAAGGAAATTGTATTTGAATCTTCGAGCAAAAGAGAGGAAATAAAGTTATGCTATGTTCAGTGAAATTTTATGTCACATTGGGGCTATAAAAGGACATGGGTCCTCTGCTGGGCATCTGGGTGGAGCCCAGGGGGATGGGAATGAAGCTGAGTTGGTGTGCGTGCGGCAACTCAGCTGTAACTCTACACAAATCACCCCTCCCTGCGAGGCAGGGACTATGATAGCTCACTTTTCCTGCCCAGTCACTCAGTTGCATCCAACTCTTTGCGACCCCATGGATTGTAGCCCGCCAGGCTCCTCTATCCATTGGATTTTTCAGGCAAGAATACTGGTGTGGGTTGCCATTTTCCCCAGGGGATCTTTCTGACCCAGGGATCGAGCCTGAGTCTCCCGCAGCTCCTGCCCTGGCAGGCAAATGCTTGACCACCGAGCTACCTGGAAAGCCCCTGTGATGGTTCCATCATCACTTTTGGCCCTTGGCCCCGATCTGGCAGTGGGGGCTCTAGAGGGAGCGAGCAAGGAAGGAGGAGGAAGCCATTCCTCTGATCAAATCCCCTGCTGCACTTCTTCACCCCAGAGGGGGCAATGTCTGTCCACAGCAGTGGCCAACTCCAGTTTGCAGTGTTTTTTTTAACACTCACAACACTGTTCTCATCACACAGGCTCAGAGACCTCCACCAGTTGAGCTGAGCCTTGTCAGGGCTGGGACCCAGCAGGATTGAGCTTTCAGGAATGATAGTCCAGCCCCCCCGACCCCGGGGTGGGGGGAGGGGACAGCCACTCTCATCACTTCCCCTGGAGGATACTTTACTGTTCTTTCGTCTATGTGGTTGTCTTGTTAAGAATATATGCAGAGTTTACCCTGGAGGCTCAGTGGGTAAAGCATCTGCCTACAATGCGGGAGACCCGGGTTTGATCCCTGGGTCGGGAAGATCCCCTGGAGAAGGAAATGGCAACCCACTCCAGCACTCTTGCCTGGAAAATCCCATGGACTGAGAAGCCTGGTAGGCTACAGTCCATGGGGTAGCAAAGAGTCGGACACAACTGAGCGACTTTCCCTTCCCTTCCTTCCCTTACAATTCTTTAGAATAAATTCTCTCTTAAAATAGCAGGAGGAGATGGAGGGCAGGAGTAAAAGGAGACGACAGAAGACGAGATGGTTGGATGGCATCACCGACCCAAAAAACATGAGTTTGAGCAAACTCTGGGAGATAGTGAAGGACAGGGAAGCCTGGAGCGCTGCAGTCCACGGGGTCACAAAGAGTAGGACACATCTTAGCGAATGAACGATGAACAACGAAATAACTGATGGGTTTTTGTCTCCTGATTGGACCCTGTCTGATACATGGGCAAACCACGCTTTAGAATATAAGGGGTCTTGCGCTTGCTGAATGAATGATTGCAGGAGTGACTGAATGAGTGCTCGGTCGCTGACAAAAGGCCGAGCTCAAGCAATAGTGGGAATGATGGTGCCCTGGGAGGCCAGCTGGGCGCCCCTGGGATGGGCGCCCGGCTCACTCCCTTGCCTGCCACCTACTCCCACTCAGCTTTCTGCAGAAACCTTTTCCTGGCTCTGGGCTCCCTCGCTGCAGACAGGGGAGCAGACAGGCTCCACACTCAGGCAAACAGGACACAGTCAAGGGTGTCTGCACGAGGCCACCTGGAACTGTCAGGAGGACACCCAGCTCGGCATGAAAACGCAGCACCTCACCGGCCTCCCAGACCTGCACTTACCCCTCACTCCCAACTCTGGCAGGTCTCAAACCTCATCCCCTGCTCAAGGAAAGAACACAGCCAAGGGAGAAGTCGGGTTGACTATTACCCAATTGAAGTAACACAGTAGGAAGCAAATGAACCCGATTCTAAAAAATGGAGTACATTTCTGGCTTGGCAGAGGGAAAAAAGTGCATAAATGTTTAAATGCACCTGAAATTTTCCGTGATTACCTCCTCACCGAGGAGCTGGAATCCTAAAACGAGAGCGCCACCTGCTGTTCATAATCAGAACCTACAAGTCGTGCATATTTCAAAGCAGCTGCCCAGAATGGTACAGCTAAGGATAAACGTTCCATGTTAACAATGTACCAAACCAAACATGCGTGATGCCTAGAATTCACTTAGCTCCCCCAAGAGATTTGGCTCAACTCAGAGCAGGTGAACTTACCACACGTCAGAGTGATTCCTAGGAATGCATGTTGTCCAGCATCTGGGACTTTGAAGAGGTTTCTCTCCTAAAGATTGGCAGTGTGCCCCACACTTTCTCGCAAAACTCTTGGCAGATGAAACAGAAAACAAACAGTTAATGCTTGAAAATAAATAGTTATGGCTGTGGACTAGACAGGATAAGAAGAGCACAGGAGCCTGTTCCACGGAACTGGCAAACCCAGGATGTTAGGACTAGGAGGGATCTTTGAAACCTTTTACAAGGACCATAGCAAGCCTTAAGAGTAAGTGATGTGACTGACAGCTTGCAGATGTTACTGTAGGGTCCTGGAGGGGATGGTGCTTGTGGAAGAGCTTTGAAAGTCCAGAGTGGTGATGGTGATGAGGACGACGATGATAAACATTACTTGTTAGCCCACATCCAGGGAGACAGTGAAAGACAGGGAAGCCTGGCGTGCTGCAGTCCACGGAGTCGCAAAGAGTCGGACTTGACTTAGTGACAATCCTAGATGAGGAAAAAGAGACCACTTTTCCCCATCAGTTTCTGATAATTAAAAAAAAATAAGGCATAGCTCTCTTAGAAAAAATTCAGGGTGAGGATTAAAATGCAAATACGGGGACTTCACTGGTGGTCCAGTGGCTAAGACTCCAAGTACCCAATGCAGGGAGCCTGAGTTTGATCCCCGGTTGGGGAACTAGACCCCATAGTCTGCATCTAAGAGTTCACATGCTGCGACTAAATATCCTGCAGGCTGCAACTGAGAGCCAGTGCAGCCATGTAAATAAATAAATACAAAATACCACAGAAAACAGGAAAACGCAGACCCACGTGTGCTTCTCCAAACAGCAAAGGGTGTTATTGCAATAAATTAAGTTCTTTCCTGAAACAAGTTTTGGAGGATGGCAGGGAGGGGCAGAGTGTCTAGCGTGGTGTTACTAGTAGCTCGGTCATGTATGACTCTCTGCAACCCCATGGACTGTAGCCCTCCAGGCTCCTCTGTCCATGGGATACTCCAGGCAAGAATACTGGAGTGGGTAGCTCTTCCCTTCTCCCAGATATCTTCCTGACCCAGGGATCCAAACTGAGCCTCCTGCATTGCAGGCAGATTCTTTACTGTCTGAGCCACCAGGGAAGACCCCTAGCATGGGTGAACAAGAGCTAAAAAACTGAAAAGGGTTGACGACGGCGATCACATCAAAGGGGCCCAAGGAAGCACAGATGACTGGGGCGGCATCAGCCCCAGGACACATGGTCAGGGCAGGTGATCTCAGACCTGCGAGGCTGGGAGGGTCCTTTTCCTGCCAGTTCAGCCCCTCCAGCCTGCAGCCCGGGAAAGTGGGCAGGGGCCATGGGAGCCAGAGCCCTGCTTACAAAGCCTGTGTGACCTTGGGATAACTTGATGCTCTGGTCTCCAAAGGAAGAGGGTCCTTTTCTGTTAGGGTGCAGTGTTTCACCTTTTCTCCTGCCTTATTTTTACCTCGTGTGGGGCTTATTGCACAACTGCTGGTGGATGTATGATTATCCCCTGTCCCACTGCCAATGAGAGTCTCCGTCATGGTCCCCGTGAATTCATGCCATCTCTCTCTGACCAAACAATCCATCATGATCCCCTGACACCCGGCAGAGCCAAGTGGTAGTCAGTGAGACACCACAAGACCCCAAGGTGCTTCTGAACCATCAACAGCTGGGTTATAATCAGTGAGATTCTAGTGTCAAGTACATTTTCCGGTGACCCAATTTCCTGAAATCGCACATCAGCATTGCCAAACATGACATTTGGTGATTCCCTGTTAACCAGGATATCAACTGACCAGAATTCCTCTCCTAAGGGTGTTCGCACATCATTTGCAATAAGAGCCTATAAAGCCAAATTAATTTCTATGCTGATATGACATTTTCATTTCACTGATAATTGAAGGCTTTCTGGACCAGAGAAATATTCCTTAAGGTAAATCTGAAAAAACTATTAAAGCATGTCAGTCATAATAGATATTTTTATGATACTGATAACATTGGCTAAGAAAACTATTAATGTTATCCTGTAGCTCCTCGGACTTTGCTCAGCATTCTCAGGGAGGAGGAGTGAATAAGATGGGGTCTTGTCCTCTCTGCAGGAGCTTTCTTTGAGGCTACAAAGATACCACTGCACATATATTTCCCAGAATTATTGGCAGGTGGGCAGAGCAAAGACCTGTCCATGTCACACGCAGCCAATCTGGCCCTGGGTGAGTTTGCAGTTATGCTGTGGAAGGATTTCTTAGGCAGTGAAGAAGGCCATAGGAATGCAGGGACAATTCAAATGTTTTTGTCTCCCTTAGAGGCAATACCATTTAATCACTGTTGACTAAACAAAAATATACTCACAACCTAAAAGTTGAGAGTTAGGTTTTTATTCGGTGGGAATGTTAGGAGTCGAGCCCGGGAGACAGCATCTCAGGTGACTGGGAGAGAGCTGACGTCCAGGAGGCAGGGGAGGAGCCAGGCTATATACAAGTTTGCAGCAATGGGCAGGTAATCTGAATATGAAAAGATTACTATTAATTAAGAGAAAATGAAATCTCTCACATGAAGAGATTTAGCAGTCTCCTATATATGGGAAGATGCAAGCATCTGGCTTGCTGAAATCATTTCTTTCCTATGCATCTAGCTATCTGGGGCCAATCCTGCTTTCTTTATTGTTCAGATACTAATTCCTTGTTTACCGTAAGAGATGGCTAATGTGTTGGATGGCCACTTCTCGCGCGGCACCTCCCCAACCCAGCTCGTTAGCACTTACCAGGGAGGCAGTAGCTGATGGCTTCCAAAGAGCTGTCTTTGTTTCACCTGGGCTCAGTAATTTGCACTTGGAAAAGGCTTATTTAGTGGTAGAGCGTAGAGAAGAAAACATTTTGCTTCTCATCATCAAATGAGAATAATCCAGAAATGGATGCAGACTGCCTAATATATGAATTAATAATGGTGCCATGAGTCGACTAAGCAGTTTGGTCTCGAATTAACAACTCTATTGATTGTGAGCCTGGGAATTCTGAATAAGGGCTTTTTTTCCTTTTCTTTCTTTTTTTCCTTTTACACTGCTCAACAGAAAGCTGAACGTTGACAAAGCCTCAGCTGACCCCAGTTTTGTGAACAAGCAGACCAGCCACCACGCTGGGGAATATCTATTGTCTGCCCCCTCCACACACAGCAGACACAAAATTACAAGGTGCCAGAAAAGAGGAAGGATTCTTTCCATCATCCTCTACCCAAGAAGGGAGCTAGCAGGAGGCCTGTGCAGATTCTGTCCACAAGGGAACGAGAGACAGAGCAACTTTCTAGGTGTCCTGAAACTCATGGTTTGTTAATTAGAGGAAAGCACGCCGGGTTCCCCCAGAGGATGGGAAAAGAAGGACCTCCCTCCCCTGACTCGAGGGGGTGCCACGTTCAACCAGCAGTCTTCCAGAATGTTCAGCCACTCGGGTGTCTCATCGGGGGTGTTTTAGATTATTAAATGAGACTCTTGTAAAACAATTTGATCATTTTTCACAGGAAGGCTCAACTTTCAATGCTTTGTTTTGCCACACCTGTGAAACTGTCTCTCTCTTTCTGCTTCCATTGGGTCCCTATTCCCCAAGTGCTGCTGCTGGTGGGGAGTCCTGGAGCAGATGGATAGGTTGGGGCATCAGCAGGAAGAAGGCCGAGGGAGGTGTGGACAGACATCTGGTTAGTCTTGTGGACAGGGTCAGGACTCAGGCAAAAGACAAGGAAATAAGGGGCCGCCCCTAAGTCTGAGCAGTGAGCACACTTCTCTGATCCTTGGGGCTGTCGGAATGCCCCAGGCAGAAGTCATTCAAAGGTTGTTCCCACTGAAAGTTTCGTGGTAGGACATCAGTGCACTGTTTGCCTCTTTATTCCAAGATCTATTTCTTCTATATGTAGGAGCAATGTCCACATGTTGTCCGTATGACGACTTGCAGGACAATTACTAGGAGCTACTATTTACAACAGCCAAGACATGGAAGCGATCTAAGCGTCCATTCAGGAGTGAATGGAATCGCTTCTCGGCCTTTTGGCTAAGATCAAGTGTAGGAGTGAATGGAGAGATGTGGTACACGTAGACAATGGAACATTACTCAGCCGTAAGTAAGAATATTGCTCAACCGTAAATGAGAATATTGCTTAACCGTAAATAAGAATATTGCTTAACTGTAAATAACGCCATGTGTAGCAACGTGAAGGGACCTAGAGATGATCTTACTATGTGAAGTAAGTCAGAGGAAGAAAAATATCATATGATATCATTTATATGTGAAATAATGATACAAATGAACTTGTTTACAAAAGAGACTCACAGACTTCAAAAACAAAGTTATGGTTACCAAAAGGGAAATGTGGTGGGGGGTGGGGGGGGGAGGGATAAATTAGAAGTTTGGGATTAACAGATATGAACTACTGTATATAAAATAGGTAATCAATAAGGACCTACTGTATAGCACAAGGACCTTAATTCAATATTCTGTAATAATCTGTGTGGGGAAAGAATCTGAAAAAGAATGGATATGTGTATTGGAGACAAAGCCAGGTTGGCCCAAGGTGAGAAGTCTCCCCCAATGCCACAAAAGAATTTAGCTTCAACCAGATTAAGCCTCAAGATACAAGTAAGCTACAAGTAAATCCACATTCCTCTCCCCAGAGGCGAGCTAGAGAAATGTCTGATTTTAAAGATTTGGGCTGATTCGGGAGAAAAAAAAAATTCGCCGAGAGTTCATAAGGACAAGTCAGGCCTTAAGCGAGCTGTCATTCTCTGAGTAGTCTAAAACTTTAATTCTGTACCTTAGCTAAAAACCACCCCTGGTAGTCTGGTAGCTGGAGGCGCCTGGAATCAACAGAAGCAACTGCAAAACCTCTCTGAAAGAATCTCCTTTTGACCTTCAACCTGGTTTTCAAAGGAAGCTTTCAGTTTCTTCAGGGAAAGCTTCATGGTCCAAAATCATGAGATTTACAAGGAGGACCCATGAGCAAGAGGCAACAGAAACAAAACTCGGCAGAACTGGAATAAGATATTGGATGTTGGATTGTCAGACAACAGACTTTAAAATAAGCACATTCGATAAGTTCAATGACATAGGGAAAAAAAATGGATCAAAAAACAGTAGTGAGGAAGAGATTAGAGAGAAAGACCTAGGCGACTGGATTAAGAACCAAGTGGAATGCCTAGAAATGAAACCTATAACATCAAAGCTTAAAATTCAGTGACTGCTGTTTAACTGATCAAGATTCAGCTGAAGAGAAATTAACAGATTAAAAGATAGACTCGAAGAGATTTTTCTAGAATTCAGTCCAGAGAGGAAAAATCAGATGAAAAGAGGTTAAGTCCCATGATGTGTGCTAAGTCACTTCAGTCCTGTCTGACTCCTTGCAGCCCCATGGACTGCGGCCCCCCAGGCTCCTCTGTCCATGGGACTCTCCAGGCAAGAATACTGAAGTCGGTTGCCCCTTCCTCCTCCAGAGGATCTTCCCAACCCAAGGATTGAACCCAGGTCTCCTGCATTGCAGGCGGATTCTTTATCACTATCGCCACCTGGGAAGCCCTTAAGTTAAAATTATAACAAGCACTGCAACATGGTCTCTGTGGCTACTGATTGCACGTCAGGCAGGGTTTCAGGCAGCAGTGGGGTGTGCCGTGTAATTCACACATCGCTATATAGTGTCCACAAGGCCACAAAGCTCCTATCACCCACAGAAGGCACGAAAGGATCTGTTGACTCAACCAGGTGGCATCGTTAGATGAGTGGCCGTCACAGGCACGTATCTGTAACTGTGCTCGGGAGCCGTGGGGTCATCAGAGCCGGAGGCTGTGGACACGGGCGGTGTCCCTGTACAGTACTGGGATTAGTCCTGTCGAAGAACGTGATAAATATAGTGCAGGACAGGTGGCTGCACTTCGTGACTCTTGAAATGAGAGGCCCAGCGAGAGCCTCAGAGATGAGTGATGCTAATCCCCTTCCGCCTCTTGACAAGGACGGCCAGGACTGCGTCTCATAGCTCGTGGGGACAGATGATCCCAGGACAGCATCTCAGGAAGTGGGGAGGGGGCTGCCGCAGAGCCCTGGGATCAGAGAAGCCAGGGGCTGACCTGTCACTCCACAGGCGAGATTTCTCCCAACAGAGGGAAATGGCTTCAGAGGACTCGGAAAGCAGAGCCAGAAATGGAGATGGAACCAATGTGATGGGCAGACAATGGGGCTCCACAGTATGGAGACTTTAGGACACAGGAGGAGCACCTGGGCCGTGGGCTTGGGAGGACTCTGCTGGTGAGACCAGGCAGAATGCA
The DNA here is from genome assembly GCF_001704415.2 of Capra hircus. NCBI lineage: Eukaryota > Metazoa > Chordata > Mammalia > Artiodactyla > Bovidae > Capra > Capra hircus. The sequence continues at coordinate 40,504,906 of NC_030831.1, read as the reverse complement.
GCTCTGAGAGATGGGGGTAGTCCCGGAGGATCCTGCAAGGATCCAGGGAGGGCCTGGCAGAGCTGCTGACTTCTTGGTTGTTTGTCTCTCCCAAGAAAGGCTAAATGCAGCATAGTGTGCCTGGACTCCCATCTCTTATAAGGATATCCCGGGGCATGGAAGCTCCCATGGGATGAGGCTAAACTTTGCCTGACATAAAATTTTTTTTTTCCTTCTGACCCAGGATGCACAGTGTAAAAAGCATCCTCTGTGTCAGCAGCCAAAGCCACTCACCTGGGACATGCAGCCTCATCCTTCACGTTTGGCATTTTGATCCCCTGTTCTATCTGAGGCTTAAAATGACACAGCTGCTATGGTATGTGAAAGCCGCCTTCGCTCTGTTTACTGTTTCATTTCATCCTTGATTTCCCATCACTTTTTGAGCTATTGAACGCATTATTGAAAGGCTGGGTTGACGTCTACAACTCTCCTTCAACTGTCTTCGATTTTCTCAGCCAGATATTTTAACAGAGTTACTGCAGCTCTGTTGCAGGGTGTAAAAACATTTGTGTTCTCTTATTAGAAAAAAAATAATCAGTAAAATCTGACTACAACATCTGTGGATCTTACTACAATGTTTGAGTCAGAAATGATAGAGTTTCCATCCAGACCCAGTGGCATTTGAAATTCTGAACGATAGAGATGTTCTGGAGCCCATGATGCAGGGGCTTAGCGCAGTTAACCACGCTGTCCAGCTGGACTGCGGCTGGGAAGCGAGTCTCAGACAGAGTTCCACTGGGGGACCACTGCCGCCAGCCTGAGCCCAGAGTCCATCTAGGAGGAGGATGCTCATGGGGGGTTGGGGAAGGAGGTAGGACGGGCCACCTGAGGCATGGGCAGAGTCCTCTCTGCCAGCACGTGACACACAGGAGACTTTCTTTCCCAGCAAACACCCACCAGGGAAGTCTGGGAACAAGGTACCCACAGAAGCCAAGCGTGTACTGGAGCCTGGAGCGGAAGGCCTGCATTGGAAGCACCCTGACTCCCCAGGGCTGCAAGTTTGGGCATCAACCACTAGGGCCTCAAGAACTGTCTTTGGGAGAAATGTGACAGGGGTGAGGGTGGTGTCATGCACTCCATGCAGCTAAGGTGCAGAATCTGTCCTTGGAGGATGTGACCAAGGCCACCATGGCACAAAAACACCAGCTTTCTTAGAGGAGCTGGTTGTGATCTCGGAGGGTCCACTCTAACTGTGACAGCGGGGACTCTGCTGGCCAGAAGGGAGGTGATAGGGAGGGCTTCCCAGAAGCAGACAAGACTGCTCCCAAGGCTCCTGGCCGGTGGCCAGAAACACGAGGACCAGCAGGGGTCTGTGTGCCAGGCCAGCTTCTTCAGACACATTTACACTCCCAGCATCTGTGTGGAAGCTTTGCCATCTAGCCCCCTCTAGTTTTGCCTGCACTGGCCACCCTGCCTTTCTCTTACTGGCTTCAGCTTGGACTCACACTGACTTTGGCCCTACAGTGGTCCCAGTCTCTGCCTCAGTGACACCCCTCCTCCCCACCCCATTCACTTGGGTCCTTATGTTTCCCTAAGGCAAGGAGATGAACCCGGCATCCTGGGAGGTGGGGGCGGGGAGATGTCTGCTCCCTCCAGGCTGGCTTCTCCTGGCATATGACTTGGGCACAGTGTTGGTCCCACTTCCCTCATTTATGGAAAGTCACCAGTTCACAGAGTAGTTATAGAGATGAATTAAGAGACATAAATATAAATTGGGCTTCCTAGGAGGCACTAGTGGTAAAGAATCCACCTGCCAACGCAGGAGACATAGGAGACTCAGGTTCAATCACTGGGTCGGGAAGATCCCCTGGAGAAGAAATATTGGCAACCCACTCCAGTATTCTTGCCTGGAGAATCCCATGGACAGAGGATCCTGGCGGGCTACAGTCCATGAGGTCACGAAGAGTCAGACGTGACTGAGCAACTGAGCATGCATGCTCAGAGAATGAAGTGATACTGCCTGCAGTGGCCGTTCTGTCCCCAAGCTCATCATTTATTCATTCAACTCATGACTGCCCGTTTAATTATATATGCACTGTTAATGTAAGTGTTAGCCTAAATAAGTGATGACCACTCTCCTCTGTTTATTCTTTGCTTCTCAAGTGCAATATTTTTAAACGAATGTTAACTTTGTTTTCTGCTGAAAAGCACTTCTTCATTAGGGATACACGCACATCATTTACTTCATTTGGTTGATAAAACAAATTTCAACAAAGGCACAATTTCCAAATTAATGATTTTGACTAATTAGATGTGAATGCATTCTGTACAAGGCATTCAGTACTTACTGTGGGCCAGAGAGAAAGTTACACGCCAGGCGATGCAACCACGCTGCTGCTGTCACACGTTGCGGGGGGTGGGGTGGGGTAAATCCTTACAAGTTACACATCTGTATGTGTATCTGTGTGTTGACATGCAGTTATTCATGATCATACTCTAATGCATGTAATTTCAGCTGTGGTAGGGGCAACGAAGGAAAAGCGGAGAGTCAAGGAAAGCTTTTCTGAGAAAGCGTGTTTGATCTGAAACTTGGAGAGCAAACAGATGTGAGCCTTCAAGGTCATTTCAAGAAGAGGGAAGAGCACACTTAAAAGTCCAAAGACAGGATAGAATCTTCAGGAACTGAAGAAGCCAGTAAGGGCACACATTTGTAAGAGAATGAACAGTGGAGAATCTCTCCTGATGGTCCAGTCGTTAGGAATCTGCCTTGCAGTGCAGGGGATGCAGGTTCAATCCCTGGTCCTGGAGCTAAGGTACCATGTGCCACAGGGCAACTAAGCCCTTGAGCCCCAACTAGAGAACCTGTAAGCGGCAAAGACCCAGAACAGCAAAAATAAAGTAAAATAAGCAAATGAATAACAGAAAATTTCATCTGTGCCCCCTCCAAAAATAAAGAATGACCAATGGAGCTGAAGCTTGTAAAACCTTATAAATCATGTGAAAGATTTTGGATTCTATTGCAAATGCTGAGCAGGGGTCTGCCACACTTCAATTTGCATATGTAAAGGGCCCCCTTGGTACCTATGCTGGTTGATGAAAAGGGGGCCAAGGAGATGAATGAAGAGGCCAGAATGAGGTGCAGTGTCAGCTTGAACAGGACAACAGAAGAATTTTGGAGGTGGAATCTCAGGACTGGGTGAGAGAGTAGATGAAGGATTAAGAGAGGGAGAAGACTAGAATGCATCTTAGGTTTCTGGGTGGCTTGGGGTATCATTTGCTGAGATGGAAAATGAGGAGAAGACATATCAGGAAATCAATGCACTGAACCATTTGCACATGGGTGAGCCCTCTGTTACTGAGAGTGTTTGAGCATAAATGTTTTTTAAAGACATGTATGGGGGAGAAATTTAGATGAGATGGACTTTAAGATTTGTTTGTTTTAATTCTAGAGTTTGCAAGTATTGGATAGAAAAGCATAAATACTTGGCCATCTCCTGACCTATAGAAATGGGTACAAGTAAAGTTCTCTATTACCTTCAATATGAAAAACTGACACGTCTCTAAATTATTGCTCAACTGGTAAAGAATCCGCCTGCAATGCAGGAGACCCCAGTTCAATTCCTGGGTCAGGAAGATCCCCTGGAGAAGGAAAAGGCCACCCACTCCAGTATTCTGCCCAGAGAATTCCATGGACTGTATAGTCCATGGGGTCACAAAGAGTCAGACACGACTGAGCGACTTTCCCTTTCTCTGAATTATACAATATTGTTACAGTATATGAAACTTTGAAAGTTTTAAAGATTTGACATAGTACAGTGACATCATTAACAACACTTCATTTTTGCAAAGAATTCTAAATAATGTCAATCTTCTTTCCAAGTTAAAAAAAATAAGAATTTTCCATCAATAGATCAATGGATTAAAAAGATGTGATATGTACACACACAATAGAATATCAGCCATAAAAATGAATGAAATAATGCAATTTGCAGTAACATGGATGGACCTAGAGATTACCATACTCAGTGAAGTAAGCCAGACAAAGACAGATATCACACGATATCACTTAGATGTGGAATCTAAAAAAACAATACAAATAAACTTACTTACAAAACAGAAACAAACTCACAGACATAGAAAACAAACATGGCGATCAAAGGGTAAAGGAGGAAAGGATAAATCAGGAGTTGGAGAATGACAGATACACACTATTGTACATAAAATAAACAACAAGGATTTACTATATAGCACAGAGAACTATGTTCAATTTCCAGTAATAACCTATGATGGAAAAGAATCTAAAAAAGAATTCACTTTGCTTACTCCTGAAACTAACACAATATTGTAAATCAACTATGGTTTCAGTTCAGTTCAGTCGCTCAGTCGTGTCCGACTTTTTGCGACCCCATGAACTGCAGCATGCCAGGCCTCCCTGTCCATCACCAACTCCCAGAGTTCACTCAGACTCATGTCCATTGAGTCGGTGATGCCATCCAGCCATCTCATCCTCTGTTGTCCCCTTCTCCTCCTGCCCCCAATCCCTCCCAGCATCAGAGTCTTTTCCAATGAGTCAACTCTTCGCATGAGGTGGCCAAAGTACTGGAGCTTCAGCTTTAGCATCATTCCTTCCAAAGAAATCCCAGGACTGATCTCCTTCAGAATGGACTGGTTGGATCTCCTTGCAGTCCAAGGGACTCTCAAGAGTTTTCTCCAACACCACAGTTCAAAAGCATCAATTCTTCGGCGCTCAGCCTTCTTCACAGTCCAACTCTCACATCCATACATGACCACAGGAAAAACCATAGCCTTGACTAGACGGACCTTAGTCAGCAAAGTAACATCTCTGCTTTTCAACATGCTATCTAGGTTGCTCATAACTTTTCTTCCAAGGAGTAAGCGTCTTTTAATTTCATAGCTGCAATCACCATCTGCAGTGATTTTGGAGCCCCCCAAAATAAAGTCTGACACTGTTTCCACTGTTTCCCCATCTATTGACCATGAAGTGATGGGACCAGAGGCCATGATCTTAGTTTTCTGAATGTTGAGCTTTAAGCCAACTTTTTCGCTCTTTTCTTTCACTTTCATTAAGAGGCTTTTTAGTTCCTCTTCATTTTCTGCCATAAGGGTGGTGTCATCTGCATGTCTGAGGTTATTGATATTTCTCCTGGCAATCTTGATTCCAGCTTGTGTTTCTTCCAGCCCAGTGTTTCTCATGATGTACTCTGCATATAAGAAAAATCAGAAATTGTCATTTCAAAGGTGATTAATCCTGTGAATGTTGAATTGTGTTTCTGTTCCTTTCCTAAGGCTGTGTCATTTTAGCTGGTAAACAGAAATACTGTCATTCTTTCCTCAAATGAACGGTGAACTATGACAGTTTTGAATTAGGTAAGGAATAGAGGAAAATATCCTCATTTACACTGAGACTTCCTAAGTAGCAGAATTATAGGAACTTAGCTTAGAAATTAACTTGTCCAACTCACATAGATGTAGCTTTATATAATGTAATACAGCCAGTAGAATTAGGGAAACTTCTCTTCCAAATATTATACATATCTTCTCAAATATATTATTTTAAGTTCTTTCTTCTCTTCCCCTTTGTCTCTCATTTTCCCAAAGCATAGATTTAAAGTAAGTTGTTAGCAAGTGTGTAGACAGTTTTTAAACTGCAGTGGTACGTGGGCTGAACGGCAAGTATCGAATCAGAAATTATTCCTTACATTTCTATTCTCCTGAGGAGGAGGAACAGCAAGATGGAAAAGGGCCTGTCATCATCAAAACATATGTGGGGAAAATAATTTCCCAGTGAGAAGATAAAATTCTGGGGCTGTCTCTGTGGCTGGAGCTTGGAGCGTGCAATCTGTTCAAAACCTTTGTGTCTGCAAGATGCAGAGCATCATGGGGTTTCTGGACCAATATGTGGGAAAAATAAGTGCATGAGCATGCCAGCAGGACTTTTTCTTGGTTTTTCAAAATTGTTCAGCATTTTGTTTTGTTTTCTTTCAAATAGCCTGTGTGGGGGAAAAAAAAAAACAAAAACAGAAACAATAGATCATAGTCTGCATTGATCCCAGGAGGAGCATCCTTTTCTGTCTATGACTTGTATAAAAGCAGATCAGAATGTACGGGGCAGTTTCTCAGCTTCACATGTGAGTGTGTGCATGCTTAGTCATGTCTGATTCTTTGGCAGTCCCATGGGCTGTAGCCCACCAAGCTCCTCTGTCCATGGGATTTCCTAGGAAAGAACACTGGAGTAGGTTCCTGCTCCAGGGAATCTTCCCGACCCAGAGATCGAACCTGCGTCTCCTGCTTTGCAGGTGGGTTCTTTATCACTGAGCCACCTGGGAAGCCCAAGCTTAAGTAGGAGGGACACTAGCAATTCAGATCAAGAAAAGCAGCTGAATACACATTGCGTCAGAGAGTACCAGAGGAGCCTTCTGGACTTCTTGTCTTCACCATTAGGTGAAGCAGGTGTATACAGTGCTCAGGTGGGAAATTACGTTTGTCACATCTTGCATTCTAAAATGTTTTTATTAGAGGGAGGTGGGAGGGGGGTTAAGGATCAGGAACTCATGTATACCCTTGGCGGATTCATGTCAATGTATGGCAAAACCAAAACAGTATTGTAAAGTAAAATAAAATTTTAAAAAATTAATTAAAAAATAAATTTAAAAAAATGTTTTTATTAGAATGATAGACTGGAGGGAAAATTTTCCTTTCCAAAGTTTGGAGAGGAAATCTAGCGTGAGTACTAATTTTGCTCCTCCTCATCCTTGATTTAAACAAACTGAATCATGTTCCTTAAGTTCTGCTGCTAAGTCACTTCAGTCATGTCTGACTCTTTGTGACCCCATGGACTGTTGCCCTTGAAGCTTCTCTACCTATGGGATTCTCCAGGCAAGAATACTGAAGTGGGTTGGCATGCCCTTCTCCATCCTTAAGTTCTAAACAAAGTAAAACAAGTGGAGAAGGAAAAAGGGAGAAGGAAGAGGAACTGAGGCTTTTCCAACTCTGTTTCGACGAATCTTGAACAAAACCAACATCTATCTTTTCTTGCTGCTGCTGCTGCTGCTAAGTCGCTTCAGTCGTGTCTGACTCTGCATGACCCCAGAGATGGCAGCCCACCAACCTCCCCCATCCCTGGGATTCTCCAGGCAAAAACACTGGAGTGGGTTGCCATTTCCTCCTCCAATGCACAAAAGTGAAAAGTGAAAGTGAAGTCACTCAGTCATGTCCGACTCTTAGCGACCCCATGGACAGCAGCCTACCAGGCTCATGGGATTTGCCAGGCAAGAGTACTGCAGTGGGTTGCCATTGCCTTCTCCGATCTTTTCTTGAGAACTGACTAAAATCACCTGGCAGTTAGGGCGGTGGGAGGGGAGGCTGTAATTTAGCAGAAAGAAGGCAAACGGGCATCAGTGTCCACTCAGAACTGGCCTTGCTATGCTCTGATTTCTATGTGACTAGAGGAAGCCTTTCTTCTGTTAACCAACACTTTCAAGGGTTTTCTCCTCTTTAACTCATTCTTTTTGGGGTCCCTAAGAACACCCTTAGGCTCAGTGATTTGCTAGAAGGACTTGTAAAATTCAGAAAATCTGTCATACTCATTGTTATGACTTAACACAGGGAAAGGACACAAGTTAAAATCATCAAAGATAAAAGGAGCATGTTCAGGCATGGTTTCCCATTGTCATCTCCTGGTGGAGTAATCTGACGATACTTGATTCTCCCAGCAATGATTTATGACATGTACGCACTATTGCCAACCAGGGAGGCTCAGGTGAGCCTTGGTTCCAGGGCTTGTTTTGGTTCGGAGTCTGTCTTGGAGGCATGGCGCTCCTCTGTGGATGACCTTAGCACCTAGGTTCCCAGCCTCTCCAGAGGTTATACAGATTGTGTTGCCCAAGACCCTACCATCAATCACAGTGTGAGTGCAGACTATCCGGTATGACCCCTGGCCCCAGGTAAACAAAGATGTCTTTATGAGGCAGGGTATTCCAAAGGCTTAGAGATTATTTCCCAGGAGTTTGTCAAAGGCCAGACCTTTCTTTGAAATGTACAGAGTTTCAACACCCCAGACCTGCTGAGTCAACTTTTTATTGCACACGTCATGTGATTTTGCCAAATTCATCCTTGGCCTTTGCACAATAGATGATGACCACGAAGGACTCGACTTTGGTGGTTAAAAAAAAAAAAAAAAAAGAAAAAAAGGGAACCTGCTCATCCTGATCAAAAAGGATTACATTGCCTCTTCAGCCACAGAAGTAAGTTAGCTAAAATGATGGTAGAGGATGAATCCCTGAAAACTTGGCAAGTTCATTTACAAACTAAGGAGGTCAACTCAGTTTTCTATAACCAGCATATTACATGGTCAGATGGACGGTTACAGTTTTCTACAACAAGCATATTAGATACATTTCTGGGAGAGTAAACAGATTTCTTGATTACCAGCAACAGAAAAGTAATCATGATAATGAGAAGGTAACAGGTAGGAAGGCCAGAGGTCCCCAAGTGGAAGGAGGAAATAAACTGCAGTTGCAGACATTTTTTCCTTCTCTGCACAAAATTAGAAGAGGCTTCTTTTAATTCTGTGTTGACGACACCTGGTTCTGCCTTGAGCTAACCGATGTGTTTTTCTTATGGAAATATTTTTCTTCAGCTATGTTAATTAAACTGTGTATTTGCTTTGGAAACTGCCTTTCTTCAAAATGGTTCTGCCTAAGACTAACTTTTTCTCTTTTCTCAAACCTTGGGCTGATAATGGCTCAACAAACCAGTATATTGTTTAATGGCTGAGGGATGATACACCTTGTGCCATCTTATCTCAAAAATGCATATTGTGGGCGAGGGGCCTGGTGAAACTCCCTCAGCCTTGAGGTGTTTCTTTTATCTGATTAGAAGCTTGCTAACAGACATAAAATGCCTTGCAAAAAGCCAGCTGGCGGGCACTCTTTCTGTCCCCTTCTGATGTCTATGTCAGAAGCTTTCCCTATGTCTATTATACTTTAATAAAACTTTGCTACACAAAAGCTCCAAGTGGTCAAACCTCGTCTCTGACCCTGGATCAAATTCTGCTCCTCCTGAGGCCACGAATCCCGGTGTAGCCCACGGCTCACAGCAGCAACCTTTCAATAATAAGAAAGCGTGAAAGTAAAGCATAAAGAAGATGTTCCTTCTTCTTGCTAGATTCTTTGTTTGCACTACTCCTGTGATTTCCTGGATGCAAATATTCCTGAACTTATACTCACATACCTCGGTGGAGAAGGTTCATACCAGAACTGTAATTTCAATTTTCAAAGTACTTATGTATTTCAAGATTACTCAGGAATTCTTATCCAACACAACTGTAATTTGCCCTCCTAGAATGAAGGGAAATCAAAAACCAAATTACAGTCATTAATTTCTAATTTCCACACTGTAGATATTATCCATTTGTGGTTTTGATTAAAACAGTGGAGGCAGAGAAGTAATGTTATTAAGAATCAAAGAAACCAAAGGAAGAGCTATTTTGCAAATGTCTGTCTACTTGAAGGAGTTGCTTCGGGAAATTTATAGCCGAATTCAAGTTTGACTCACATGTGTATTTGGACTGGGATGTAGAGAAAGCATGACTCATTACAAATGTTCAGGTCAAGCTCTGGAACAGATTATGCTTTCTCTTCTCTAAGACATTTCAGCTCTGTGTACCCAAATGATATTTCATCAAATCCAATTCTTTCTTCAAAAAATGGGAAAGAGATAATTAAAAATTCCTTCTCTTCCAGAAACATAAGAGAAGCTTTAAATCTTTCACTCCCTCTGGACCTCCAAGCCAATAAAAAGAGAGAGATGGAGCCCATACAATCTAGAGATCCGCAGACTCCTGGATTCACGCTTCACAAAGCCTCAGCTCTTTTCATACTTTTGAAAGCCAACCAAAAGTAAATTATATTTTTATGGTACTACAAGGAGATACTGATTTTGATCCATTGAGTCAACGTTTTTGGCTTTTCTTGAGTAATTACAATGACTCTAAACTCAGGTAGCTATGCACTGGGGCATGAGACAGGAGAAGACAAAGCAAAAAATATGTATATAATATATATATGTATATATATGTATATGTGTGTATATATATATATATATATATATATATAGTCTGAATTTCAAAGCTAAGAAAAGCTTAAAGTGAGTTGACTTTAAAGTGAATTCAATCAAGGAAACTGGAACCTCAGTCCTACAACCCTATAGAAATGAATTTTGCTACCAGAATGAGAATGGAAATGAATTCTACCCTAGAGCTGACAGAAACACAGACCAGCTAAACCTTGATTTTAGAGACATCTGTGTTGACCTTCTAACCTACAGAATTAAAAGATAATAAATAATAAAATAAGTGAATTCAGTTGCCTCACTTTGTAGAAAACTGAATCCTGGACAGGAGACGTCACCTGTACAGACTTGTTCACTTTTTCATTACTCATTGGATATGTTATGACTGAATCTTATGATTGAATCAATCTTATGATTGAATCTTCCCTATGCTGGATGTGAAATCCAAGTCAGCCAAGAGGACAAAGTCCAGTGGCTTTGCAGTCCGGGGACCAGCAACATCCAGGAGCCTTGCTGCTGAGGCTGGAATACAGATTTGCCCCAGTGGCATGTCCTGGCTCCTCTGGGGGAACTCAAGTTACTCAAGGCTGAAGAATATGGGGGGCTCTGTGATGCTCCAAGGGTGACTAGCTCATCCTATGGAAGCCAGTCATGCTGTAAATTTCATAATGTATGTTTCCCTCAGAAATATCCAGAAGTACTTTGACACTTTCCAGAAAGACTCAAGTTCACTTTCATTTTCTGTCCTGTGCTGAAATAAGAAAGTTTAAGCAGTGGGAAGCAAGATCTCTCCTTGCAAATAGATTCCTATGACACTACTAAAAAAAAATCTGCATAGCAAGCTTGATGCTAATAGCTTCCAGTTATGCTCGCCTAATGATGCCCAAGCTCTTACAAATTCATTATGAACCCTCTCTGCTTCCCTTTTATTACTATGCTGTCCTTTTTTAAAATTAGTAATGCTTTGGATTCAACGTGTAACTTAATGGGTACCTTCAAAGAACACTCATAAAAAGTTCTTTTCTCAACAAGGTCAAGATTGTTCCTATTACTATTTATAATAGCTTTGATGTTCCTCTGAATTTTATTTCATTTTCTTACAATCTATGAAAAGTTGTATTTTGATGTGCTTGGATTGATTATAATTACCTGATGGAATCAATATTTAGTTGCACATTTAATCTAGGCTGGGAATTTTGTGTTTCTCTGTTTCTCACATGGTGCTGAAAATAAAATTCTTCGGTGGGATAAGAAGATAGAGAACCCACAGATACCTAAGGAGGTATTGTTTAGGATGGAGTTGTTGCTTAGTCGCTAAATTGTGTCCACTCTTTGCGACCCCATGGACTGCAGCCTACCAGGCTCCTCCATCCCCCACTGCCTCCTGGAGTTTGCTTAAATTCATGGTTGCATTGTCTTCCAGGGACCAAGCCCACAGGGCTTTCATCTTTCACTGTGTGTAACGCTTAGCCATCCACACGCATATTCAGTCTGTGCTTGGAGGCATAGGAAATGGCATTTTAAAATGCAGTAACCATTCCCACAAGAAAAGGGTTTAAAGCATCTGTACAGATAATGACAGCTTTCCCCCTCGATCCCTTTGCAGGAGTGTCTTGCTGTGAAGGACAGGTGTGTCCCGTCTGTCTCTGGTTACTACAGAGAGGCAGTACATTGACTCAAGTCTGAGAACAGAGCACGTTACTTCTATTAGCCATTTACTCAGTCAACAAGTAACTAATGACGACACGCTTCTTTCTAATGTGCAGCAGTTTCATGCATTTAGTGGTATTATTTCTCGAACAGATGTGTCTTTTCAAAACCATCTTCCTTTCCTAGGAACAGAGGATTTCTTCTTAATTGTGGGTTTGCAAGCTGCTTCAAAAGGTGTCTTCTTACTGAGAGCCTGGTGACATGCAACCACCCCACTATCAGGATGTGAACAGTCAGCTCCCTACATCAGCCCCCAATTAGCTTGCATTCTTTGGCTAAATGTACTCCACAGCCCTTGCAGTCAGCCTCAGGGCTTTGATTTCAGAAGTCTTAGAAATACCTGGGAGTGATTCAAATGTGGCAGCATCAAAACTACAAAAGATAAGCAAGATGCATTTCACCGCCCGTCAGCAAACTGTAGGGTTTTGATGGCAGACACCGAGCGCTGTATCAAATTCCCTCCACGTGGGTGTTTTGAATAACCAAGCACGTAAACCAGGTTTGTGCTCAGCACTTCCCTTTATCAATAAAAAAGGAGCATTCACAAAGAATCAATATCTAAAGCCCATCGGGCAACTGCTATTACTTTCATGCAGTCCTCAATGCTGACTGTTCACAAAGAAAACCTCGCTCTATACCTCTGAAAGGCACCGATGGAAGCTGCCAACCACACTGATACCACCCTTTCCTTGAGAAGTATAATAAGCTCTCGGGTCACCTTCAAAATATGGTTATGTTCTTTCCCTGGAGTAGAGTTACTGTGAGGTATCAAGTGACTGAAAAAGTGAGGAGAGGAAATAAAATGATTGCTCAGCAGGAAAAGGGCGATGGTGGTGCCCCAGCCTGACTCTCGGCCCAGAGCAAGGTCATGGAAATTCAGCATGAGCCCAAGTGGGTCTTCGGCAGCGGACACCAGGGGACACCAGCGGGTGAGATCCTGGCACGCACAGTGTTTGTGCGACAGCTGCCTGTATGGTCTCCAGCTCCAGCCTCTGTCGTGCTCTGCAAAGAAAGCCTCACACTGCCGTTTCCCTCTGAGTCATGAGATCGAGTAAGAATTCCACTGATGTCTTTAAATAGTCTTGGCTCCAGCAAGTGAACTTGGGTGAGGTTACTGAGTGTGCCTGTGTGTGCCCAGCAGGGATAAGCAGATCTCCGGTTGCTGCTGGGGGGCGGTGGAGGAGGGGAATGTGGAGGGGGCTTCAGCTGCCTCCCGGTGACACTGCTGAGATCTGTTTGCAGTGGTTCAGCACATGTGCCCAGGGTGTTCACGGAACAACGGTTATCTGATGATAATGGCAGGAATGGGCCTCTTTGACGGATGGGATATTGACTTTGGGGTCTGGTGGGAAATCCATTTGTCCTGTGAATAAGTTACATGGACACACCCCTCCTTGATCAGCGCTTAGAAGAAGACGACGGCAGCCTATCCCCCCGCCACTAAAGCTGCCTAAGTCAGCACCTGAGAATGAGCCCCACAGCCCCCTGGGCTGTGCTCCCCTCCCCAATGCGGGGCGAAGAGGGTGGGGGAATTAGGGTGAGACGGCTGCCAAGAAACGGGGTTTGACTGATTGATCCCAGTTGTGACTTTTGGTTCTGAAACTTGGGGCTCAGCCTGCGCTGCACACCATCCAGTATGCTATCTTTGTTTCAATCTCTCTTTAGCGGGGATCACGACTAGCCGCACCGCGGAAAGCCACGTACGTCTGTCTCTTTCGGCACACTTGGAGCTCCTTGGTAGAAGGAGCTGAGCCTTATTCCTTTCAAGGTGTCTGCCCAGGAAAGGTGCCAACAAATATGAATTTAACTGAATTAAACTAAGGGTAGTAAGAAATTAGATGATCCTGGCCACATACCCCATTCCTGTCTTGCTATTGTCTGCTGTGCCCTGTAGACAAATGTGCCAAGAAACCTGAGGGCTTGTGGATGCCCAGATCCAGATCTGTGGATCTGAAGGCATTGTACGTTCACTGCCTCATTCATTCTAATTCTTGAACCCTGAACACACAGTGACATCTCAGGGGCTCACGGCTGGGACAGGGACAGTGAGGCCCAGTGATTCTCGTGGCAGGAACTCGGTAATGGCTCGTCCTGATTCTGCGTTGAACTAACAGACGTGTAACTCTTGGAACTGAAAACAAAGCAAATAATATTCTTACAGAGCTTTTTCTCCAAAAAGCTTTGCATGTCACTCAACTCATTTGTAATCTGTAAAACTTTGAAATAAGTGAGATCTCTAAAGTGTTTTATTTCATTAATTTATTTACTTTGGGCCACGCCCCTTGGCATGGGGGACCCTTGTCCCCCGGTCAGGGATTGAACCTACATGGCCTGCATGGGAAGAGTGGAGTCTTCATCACTGGGCCACCAGAGAAGTGCTCAGCTAATTCTTAAAGGACCGCAGGTGAAAGCCAAGTAGCAAACATCCTCCTCCTCTGAATACGAACGGGTAATGACTTTTGGGGGTGGGCTGTCTATGCCTTACCTCCTCTTTCCTGTCTTTTGAGCTTTTCCCCTGGTTGTTAGCTCACCTCCGAGAAGGCAAATCTAGGAAGAGAGGAGGAGTGAAATCACAACAGGGGAATGTAACCATCGGCCAGAGTCTCTAGAAAAGCTTGAGGATGTGACTGAGCGCAAGAGAAGGATTGGAAAGAAGAGGGACCCTAAAAAAAAATTTTTAAAAAAAAAAAGAAGAGGACCCTGAGTGTTGGCTCTGTTTGTGTTTATTCTCTGAAAGCCAGCACGCTGCACCCCGTCACCCACTCCCAGACGTCAGCAGGAGTGGCTGGACTGCTGCCCTACAGTCATTCTGGAGGCAAAGTTCCTGTGGCTTGTCTCCCCTGGGACTCAAGGGGAAGCTCTGTTGCATTTGGTCATTGCCGGGAGGGCTGGGCGCCGGCTTCTCTTTGGTCCCATGGGATGCTGGATGGAGATAGAGGTGTGGGCATGTCTTGCTGGGGCTATGTGGCTGCAGGGTGCCAGCTCAGGGACTGAAACCAGATGCTCTCAGCCCCTCCTATACTATACCTGGCCCACAGTAAGTACTTAGTAAACATTTCACTTTTGGTGAACACTGAATCATACCTGCTGTCCTCTTTTCCAAAGGCTGAATCCCACGGCTCCCCAGAAGAATCAGAATTATTTTTCTTTGGGGAAAAAAGCCCAGGTCCTCTATCCACTGATATTCAGAAGGAGATGATATTTGGGAGAGGTTTTTGGGAAAGGCCAGCAGGCTAAGTCTCTTCAGTCGTTTTGGACTCTTTGTGACTCTACGGACTGTAGCCCGCCAGGCTGCTCTATCCATGGGATTCTTTAGGCAAGAATACTGGAGTGGTTACCATGCCCTCCTCCATGGGATCTTCCCATTACCCAGGGATCGAAGCCGCATCTCCTGCAGTGCAGGTGTATTCTTTACAGCTGAGCCACCTAAGGAGCCCACTCATAGAAGTATACAGAGCTAAAAAGCAAACACCTGGTTAAAAGGGGCGTTCAGCACAACTCAGCACATAGTAACACAAGCCTCGACCCACAGCAACAGGAAGAGGAGAGGGTTTAGACTAGGGAAGTTCCCGTCCGAGTCTTGTCGGTGCCTCCAACGCCAACATCAGGTGTGTTTTCTGTCCTTCAGGTAACTGACGAGCATCTCCAGACCCCCCTCCAGCAGCTCGGGCAGAGGTTTGGATAAAGGGTTGCGGGAAATGTGCAGCCCTTTGTCCATGGGGTTCCAGGCGATCCTGGTCAGCTTGCAGAGCATGTAGAGCTCCGCAGGGAGCGTCTGGATGTCATTGTTGTTCAGGTTCAGCAGCTCCAGGCTTGTGAGCAGGCAGAGTGAGCGTGGGAAGGTGTGGATGTGGTTGCCCTCAGCGATGAAGATCTGCAGGCCGGCCAGGCACTGGATGCTCTCGGCAATGTTCTCCAGGCGGTTGGAGCCCACGTGCAGGAAGTCCAGCTCCTTGAGCGAGAACACGCAGACGGGGATGTGAGCGAAGCGGTTGTGGCTGAGGTTCAGCTTGCGCAGCCGGGACAGGTCGGCGAGGCTGGTGGGCAGCTGGGACAGGCAGTTGTGCGACGCGCTCAGGACCTCCAAGCTCCGGCAGGCGCCGAGCTCCGCTGGCAGCTCCGTCAGGCCGTTCATGTGCACGAAGAGGACTTTGAGGCTCTGCAGGAGGCTGACCTCCCGGGGTAGCGTCTTCAGGCGGTTCCCGCACAAGTTCAGGACCACCAGCCGCGTCAGCTTCCCCAGCTCGGGAGGGACTGCCCGGAGCTGGTTGTGGGACAGGTTGAGCTTCTGCATCTCGGACAGGCCCCACAGAAAGTCGGGCGCGTCCGTCATGCCTTTGGTGACCAGGCTGAAACTGACATGGCGCAGCCCCCGCTTCAGCAGGCAGCGCGGGTCCCTCCCAGGAAGCAGAGCATCCTCCCACGAAGAGAACTTCTGCCTCCCCCGCAGGAGCCCCCGCCCCAGGGGCCCCTTGTCCTTGCGGCGGGCCCCAGACTGCCTGGCCCCCATGTACCTCCTTCCTCCAGCGTCTCTGTTGCCACAGATGGGGATGGAGTCCGAACCCCGCTGCTAAACTCCAGCAGGGAGCCGATCGGGTGATGGGAGCCGTGGCCGGTGGTGCCGCAGGTGGAGCAGGACTCGGGGAGGATGAGGGGGGTGGGAATCCCAAATGCCTGGCTCTCAGGGTCCCTGGTGCCTGGTCCTCGGGGTCCCAGATGCCTGACTGTGGCTCCGAGAGCTGCGAGCACCCCGACTGCGTTGAGGTGGCTTCTCTCAGAGCAGCAGGGCTGTAATGGCACACTTGTCCCCCAGGCTGCAGAACTGAACTGCTTGGTTCCCTCTGAACACCACGGGCAGCTGTCGCTGTCACTCTGCCTGCACTTTATTGGTCTGGTGTGAGCAAGCAGGTCACGGCGAGGCTGCCTCTGACTGTCCCCTCTCAGCTTCTCTGGGGTGTCACAGCTGAGCAGGGCGATTAACCAGCCCATCTCCAGAGAGAAACCAAGGGGGAAAATTGAAGCCAGGGTGTCGGCAGGTCTCAGGCTCATCCCGACCCCAGAGCAGAGCTGGGCTGCATGCTGGTCGCAAAGCTATCATTATATGTTCTCACAGCCAGGAATCGGTAGAAGTAATACACACACACATACCCGATTCAAATTGCTGTGAATCACGGATTGTGAAAACAAGTAGCAGCAGGAGTCTCGATGCCTGGAATCCTCCAGGCCAGGGTTTTACATGGTGCTGGTCAGAAGTGAGTTCTTGAGGAGAGGGTGAAGAAGGGTGCTGACTCCACTCGCATTTTTCTCCCAGAGGAGCTCTGGGGTCACCTGTTTCACAAAGAACTCCTGGATCTGTTCAGGCGACTCCAAATGTCAGGACAGCACTCGAGTGATGGCTTAGTAAGGAAAACACGTAAGTAAGGTGCCCATTGTCCTGGAAAGTGGTCTGAAGAGGCTCCCTGGTACACACCTCCTACTCTCTCCATCCCTCTCTCTCTTGTTGAACAAGTTACCTTATTTCCCAAGCCGCTAGAGTCAGCAGCTGGTGTCATGGGCTGAACTGTGCCTGCGCCCCCCGCCACCCCCGACCAAGATTTCCAATGTTGGAGTCCTTCCAGTAACTTAGAATGTGACCGTGTTTGGAGACGGGGCCACATTGAGAACACGGGGAGCAGATGGCCATCTGCAGGTCAAGGAGCCAGGCCTCAGAAGCAATCTACCTAGTCTCACCTTGTCTTAGATTTGCAGCCTCCGGAATTGTGGAAAAATACATTTCCCTGTTTAAGCCCCTCCATCTATGGAGATTTTTATGGCTGTAACGGCAAGCCCATCCAGCTGGGGCACTGGCGGACACACAAAAAAATCCTAAAACTAAGTCGTGGTTCAGGGAAGAAGAGATACTGAGGTTGATGACCCAGGTTCTGAGAAAAGGGCTAACGGGCTATGGGAGGCTGGCTTGGCCTGGAGGCCTGTGGCTTTTGCTGGCAGAAGTCCTGGCCGGGCAGTTCTCCTGGACGGTGATACTGGTCCTGTGATCGAGGTCTCAGAGCTGTCACCACCAAGCCTGGAGCTCGAGCTGGGCTCTGGCTGGGTGCCACCCCTGAGGAAGCTCAGATCCCTCCATGGAGGAGGAGCAGCTGGACATGCAAGACAATGCCAGGCCATTCCTGCCCCACTTGGCCTTTGAGAGACATCTGGCCCCTTTTGCCTGACGAAGCCCCTGGCACTCCTGGACAAAGGTGGAAACCTTGGATGTTTTTTATAATGGGATTCTTGACTGTTGCAGCTGTTAATGGAAGAGAAAAAAGCACCATGGCTAAATCTGTACCCTAGGATTTAGAGCAGATCAGACCTTATATACGTACATTCCATGTGACGATAGTATTTTGCTGCTTCCATGAGTCTGAGAAATTATGCTAGGATATCTGAACTGTTGGGACTAGCAGAAGCTGGGATGGTTTGAGAAAGGGTCACGGCTTTCTTCTTTGTGACAATTATCTCTCTGTGTCTAATACATTCTTACCAATAAATAATTTTTGAGTACTTATCAATAGCCGATATTATCAAATATTTACTATATGAATCCTAGACACTTTATGGAGAAGATGAATGTTAAAATTACCTCCATTTCACAGATGAGGAAATGAAGACAAGAGAGAGGTTAAGTTATTAATACAACATCAAGTCACTCCTAAGTTCAGGGTCTACTCAGTGGCAGAACCAGAATTCAAGCCCAGGGAGTCCGACTCAACAGCCCTGATTAGAACCATAAGAAAGTGCTAGACTTAGCCCTGTAGAGAGCTCGAATAACTGCAGCTAGGATATGGCTTTCTGTTTTCAAGTTTCTATGGAGTGGGGCTGGAGGGACCATCGGTAAAGAAGTGACTATGAAACCACACAATAGAAATAACTACACAATTAGGCATTAACCCTGCTTTCTCTGCCAACACAACCAGGAGAAGCCAGAGTTAAAATATTCCAGAAGACTTTTGCATAACAAATTCAATCCCCTCCCCCAAACAGTTCAGTTCCTTAGCGAGGTTCTCATCTATCAAGTGGATGAGCTGTGTGAATTGCTGACTGTTTCTTCTGAGTTTTTGAAACATGGGTGCTGCCTCTTGTTAACCACAGTGATCCAGTCCGAGCAGGTTCATGGGGGGGAAGCTCACTGTCTCTGGGCTGTGTCCCTGTCTATGCCATAGAGACCCCCTTTCTACCCTACGAGTCAGATTCTTACTGTAAGTGAGACCATTGCAAGGAAGTGCAAGTCAGACTTAACCTCTTTCTGGTGAAAACAGGCAAAATCCAAGCAAGCTTTTATCTTGCTCGCATTAAGACTGGTCCCTGAGAAATAAACAGTAACTGCTGTGGGCTTTAGAGTTCACTGTGAAGCCCACACATCTGACTTTTGCCGAAAGAGACTTTTTGAAGCTGAGTGGATTTCAGTTTGACGTTAAGTCTCAGAGCACAGCCTTGTTGACAAGTTCTCAAAATTCCAGGGCATGGTAAGTAATGGGACTGTCTTTAAAACCTAAAAAAGGTATGTAATTATCAAAGTATATTTATTATGCCCATCATGGTAACTACAGTTTTATATATTCCAAGTGATTCTTGTTCAACATACATAAATCAACATTTCTTACTTTTTTAATTCCCAATAAAATAAAACTGAAATGAGGAGAGTATAAAATAGTGGGTTATGAAAACATCCAGAACTACTCCTGAATTTACACTAATAGAGCATCTATTGAAAATAATTCCCTTTATACATCATGTCTTAATTTTTGAAGGGAGAAATTCTCCTATTTCAATAGGTTATTAAAAAAAACCATTTTATTGATTTTAAGTTTTAAAGTAGAAAATATAGAAAAATGTGGACACAATCTAGTTAATGTTTTGCATATGTAAATTTTGATATTTTTCCTATGCATATCTACTTCAATGTATTTTCTTGTAACAAAAAAGATTTTTTTTTTTTTCATCTCCGTTAGCCCATATTTCCTCAATAGCAGAGGTGGAGGTAGGAGCTCCAGGGCTAAGCTGGCCACATCTTAGCCCAAGCTCTGCTTGCTGCTAGGTTTCACAGACATCTGCATAGAAAGCTGGACCGCTGTGTCTCAGAACAGTCCCTGGATAAGCATCTGTAAAACATAATGTATAGACATGATCTGAAAAGCCATAATGAGAATAAAGAAAATTATTTTCAATAGATGTTCTATTAGTGTAAATTTAAGATCTGTAAAATGTAATAGTGAAAGGTGAAAGCCAAAGTATGTAGCAAAATGCCCTAAATTCATGGTTATGAATGGTTTAGTGGTGGTTCATGGTGACCTCAGTAAATGACAGTTGCTGTATGAATGGTAGCTATTCCACAATAGACTCCACACACCAGACCCCTAGATTCATTTACTGAACACCCCCACCCGTTTGATGCTGAGTTTGTCCTTGTTTGTGAACTTCACATACTTGTCAAAGGCAACCAGACACGTGTCTATGAAGAGTTTCTAGATCTTTCACTCACCATCTGTTTACAGAGTATTTATTTAGTGCCAAGAGTTGTTTCAGACACTGTTATACAGTTTGATAGTCAGAAGGCTTATAAGATCAATATTGGTAAAGTGAAAGTGAAGAAGCTCACCAGGCTCCTCTATCTATGGGATTTTCTAGGCAAGAATACTGGAGTGAGCTGCCATTCCCTTCTCCAGGGAATCTTCCCGACCCAGGGATCGAACCTAGATCTCCTGCATTGCAGGCAGGTTCTTTACCATCTGAGCCATCAGAGAAGTCCAATATTGTTAACCTTATGTTAAATATAAGGAAACTGAGAGTCAGTGGGATTAACTGATGCAGAACTAGTTAGTATTAGAATTTTAACCCACACCCAGTCTTCTGATATAAATCCTGTTCTCATACTTGTTCAGTAGCCCAGTCATGTCAGACTCTTTGAGACCTCATGGACTGTAGCACGCCAGGCCTCCCATCGGTCACCATCTCCCAGAGTTTGCCCAAGTTCATGTCCATTGCATTGGTGATGCCATCCAGCCATCTCATCCTCTGTCGCTCCCTTTTCTTCCTGCCCTTAATCTTTCCCAGTACCAGTGTCTTTTCCCATAAGTCAGCTCTTCACATAAGCTGACCAAAATTTTAGAGCTTCAGCATGAGTCCTTCCAATGAATATTCAGGGTTGATTTCCTCTGAGATTGACTAATTTGATCTTGCTGTCGAAGGGACTCTCAAGAGTCTTTTCTAGCACCACAGTTCGAAGGTATCAATTCTTTGGCCCTCTGAATAACCTGCCTCTGTCTGCACAACTTCCCTTCTTAGTAAAGAGGCTTATTACTATTCTGATTAGGGCATGCCCTCAACTGCCATCTCAGAGCTACTGCATTGAGAGACAGCTAGCCTGGTGGTCAGCATTGTGAGCCTTGCTTGCCAGGCCGGGGACTCTTGGGTTGTCATCCTGAGTTTATTACTCAAAGACGATGTGGCCCAAGGCAAGCTACTTAGCTTGTCTGTGTTTCCATGTTTTCATATGTAAAATGGAGATAATCATAGAATTGCATAATGGTACTGTGGGAATTAAATGGCTTAATACGCCTAAGACCCATGGAACCTATCTCCACGAGTAACCTGTGAGTGGATATACAACACAGCATATGAAGACGGCCAGTTGCACAGCTGCCTCGGGGTTCCGGAACCTCACCCATGCAGAGCGAGCCTGGTCTCTTTCCTCTCCTGGACCTTCCTCTTAGTCAAGCTGTGCCAACCGTCAGCTTCCCGTGGGGCAAAGCACACTTTCCCCAGAGAGCAGGAAGCCCTCAGGCAGATCCAAACGCAACTGTTTCTCTCTCTAAGTCAAACTTCTCTCCCAAACACGCTTGTCCACAAAGCTCCTTATCACCTCATGTCCCTGAAACAATTCTGAGGACACAGTAGGTGCTCAATAAATGGTCACTGAAACAAACCATCTAGGTCCTGTTGGAAGTCTGATATGAAGAAAAAGAACAACACAGAAGCCTTCTGGCTTTCATGTTTATCTGTGTGTTGTTTTTTATCGATTGATTCACTGATGTATGGTTGATATACAATACTATGTAATTTGCAGGTATGCAATATAATGATTCATATTTTTTAAAGGCTATATGCCATTTACGATTAATATAAAATATTGGCTATATTCTCCATGTTGTTCAATGCATAGTGTGGCATGCATGCTCAGTTGTGTCCAACTCTTTGCACCCCTGTAGGAGCCCACCAGGCTCCTCTGTCCACAGAATTTCCTGGGTGAGAATACTGGAGTTGGGGTGCCATTTCCTACTCCAGAGGATCGTCCTGACCCAGGGATCGAAACTGCGTCTCCTCTGCCTCCTGCATTCACAGGCAGATTCTTTACCACTGGCGCCACCTTGGAAACCCTGGACAGTGTATCCTCGTAGCTCATTTTATGCGTAATAGTTTATACTTCTTAATCCTCTACCCCTATATTGTCCCTCCTCCCTCTCTCCCCACCAGTAATCTTTCTAGTTTGTTCTCTGTGTTTGTGAGTTATATTGACTAGTTTGTTGTATCTTTTAAATTTCACACAGAAGTGATATCATACAGTATCTGCCTTTCTCTGTCGAACTTGTTCCACTTAGCACGGTGCCCTCTGAGTCCATCCATGTTGCTGCAAACAGCAAAGCTTCATTCCTTGTTTATGGCTGAGTGGTGTTAGCCTGTTTGCTTTTCATTGCATCTCTGTTCCTATATTTTGATATTTGTCTTCCTAGAGTACCCCTCCTTCTACCCACATCCTGCGTGCCCGGGCTCATCGCAGAATCCAGAATTGTTTTAATGGGAGTATAATTGACATATGACGTTCTATTGCTTTCAGGCATACCACATAATGATCCATTATTTGTAAACATTGTGAAATGATCCCAACAAGGAGTCTAGTTAACACTCATTGTCATGCACAGTTACAGAATCTTGTTTTCTTATGATGGGAACTTTTAAGATCTTCTCTCTTAGCAACTTTCAAACAAGCAACATTGTGTTAACTTTAGTCGCCATGGTGTACATTTTGTTGTCAGGGCATTTATTCCATAACTTGAGGTTTGTGGGTTTTGCCCGCTTCACCCATGTTGCTTATCTTCACCTCTGCAACCCCTACTCCATTCTCCTTATCTATGAGCTCCTTTTTTTGTTTTCAGAACCCCCAATTTAGCCCCCATCGCTGCAGCTCCTTGAACAAAGCTTGGTTCCACAAGCCGAGTCTATTTCATCTCTCAGAAGAGACCTCACCTCAAACAATGATAATTGAGCTTTTAAAAGGGTTGCCTCCAAAGAGAGATACATTTTGCTACCCCCACTCCTTTCCTTCTCAAGAAATCCTTCCTTGGGGAGAATGCTAGTTCTCCTTACTTCCATTTCCCCTGCATCCTCCCGTTCGTCCCTGTGGAACTGAGTAACCACTAAAGATGTTAGAATCGCTCATTTGGGCCCGATCCTCAGAGCACACTTCATGCTGAACAGCAGTGAAGGAATGAGGAAATAAAAAGATGTTTTGATTAAAAGCCGAGAGAGTAATTAAACACCGAGTCGACATCATGCATAAGTCCATAATGGAAAGCAAGGTCGTGAGTTTAAGAACAATGAGAGTCCACGTAACATCCTCAGACCCGAGCAGAGCTTCATTAAAGATTGAAGTTTCAAATTATTGTGAAATTTTAGGATGATAAATTTTTTAATGGCTCAGAAAATAAAAATAGAAGCAAAAAGACAAAAGTTCAGTCAAGGGAAACATACAGCCCCATCTGAGACAGTTGCTTCAAACAGGAAATGTAAAATAGGTATGGTGTGTTGTGGGGAGGGAGGTGGGAGGGGGGTTCATGTTTGGGAACGCATATAAGAATTAAAGATTTTAAAATAAAAAAAAAATAGGTATGGTGTGTTATTGAACTTACATGTTTGATTAAATTATAAGCTGGAATCTCATTTTAAAACTCCTCCAATGGCCTATTACTGTTTTAATTTCAGATTTGGCGTGAACCATGTTGGCAGAACAAAGCTCCCCTCCCTGTCAAGGTGAAGCCCTGAGTTGGAGGGATTCTACATCCAGTTTTAAATTCTTATTCGAGTAGGATTTGCAGGCAGAGAGCTTGGGATCAAGTCCTTGTTCTGTCACTTTCTAGCTGTGTGACCTGGCGCCAACTACTTAACATCTCTAAACCTCAATTCCCTCCTCTGAGAGACAGGGGTAATAATAATTTGGGATTGCCGTGAAGATTAAATGAGATGAAGCAGGTAAACTGTTTAGCTCAGCTCTTGGCAGAAAGTAATCGGTGAATGTTAGTGACGATGAGTACTATTACAATTACCCTTCTACTAGCTTCATGACCTGATAAAGCAAGTTTTCAGTCTGGCTGAGTTTTTTCTGAGGATTAGACTATGTACAACAGTGGCCCAGATTTCAGCTCCAATAAGTGATAATATTGGGGCTTCCCTTGTAGCTCAGTCAGTAAAGAATCTGCCTGCAAGGCTGGAGACCCGGGTTTGATTCCTGGGTTGGGAAGATCCCCTGGAGAAGGAAATGGCAACCCACTCCAGTATTCTTGCCTGGAGAATTCCATGGACAGAAGGGCCTGGTGGGCTACAGTCCATGGGGTCAAGCAGAGTGGGGCACGACTTAGCAACTAAACAACAAATATAATATCAACATCATCATCATCATGATCTGCCTGGGCCATTACTCGATTTTCAAGTGCTTGCATTTTAGCTGAAAGGAAGGGAGTTAAGATGCCTCTATACTTAGAGTGAGAAAGACAAACACCATATGATATCACTTATATGTGGAATCTAGACTATGACTACAAATGAACTTATCTACAAAACAGAAACAGACTCACAGACATAGGGAACAAACTGTGGTTGCCAAGGGGGAGGGGGTAGGCAAGGGATGGGCCAGGAGTGTGGGGTTAGCAGATGCAAGCTATTATAGAGAGAATGGATAAACAACAAGGTCCCACTGTATAGTACAAGGAACTATATTCAATATCCTGTAATAAACCACAATGGAAAAGAATATGAAAATGAGTATATGTATCTGTATATGCATATATGCTGCTGCTAAGTTGCTTCAGTATTAAGTATGGGTTAAGTATGGGAAATGCTTTAAAATTTTTGCAGTTATGAATCATGCCCAACTAAGTCAATTTCATTTGCACATTAGCACATGTCCTGTGGTTGCACAGTCTTTTCTCTTGTGCTTGTCCCCTCACAAGCTCTAGGCAGGCACCCAGGCTTTTTCTCCAGCCCAAGCAGGACCTGTGTTCCACTGCTCAGAGTTCTGGTCTTTGCAAATCCCTGTGCACTGCCTACTGCTCCAGCTAAGCTCCTGAGGGAGGCACTTGTTGGAGTGGTTGTAAATTTATGGGATCTTGACCACCCCCTACCCCCACCCCCCTGTCTGGAGACTAGACTTAAAGAAAGCAGTTGCCCAATTTCCTGTCTGGTTTCCCTACAAGGTTTTGATGTTATAAGTCCAACAGAGAGAGCTCAGAACCAAGGAAAGGATGCTGAAGGAGAAACTTTAAAATTTGGTTGAGTTAAACCAAAAATTACT
The DNA here is from genome assembly GCF_001704415.2 of Capra hircus. Taxonomy (NCBI): domain Eukaryota; kingdom Metazoa; phylum Chordata; class Mammalia; order Artiodactyla; family Bovidae; genus Capra; species Capra hircus. The sequence goes on along the minus strand of NC_030831.1, from coordinate 40,479,522 downwards.
GCAAAATCTATGATCTAAATTGTCTTTTTAAGGAAGGTTTTGTGTATGTTTTCCATTTCCAGGCAGCTATGAGAGCTTGAGAAAGACTTCAGTTTAGTTCTAAGAAAACAAAAAGTTATTTTTTTGTACACCTCGGTTTGCTTAAAAATCATGCAGGCTCCATCTTTTTAGAACTCAAAAACAAAATTAATGAAAACATGATGGGAAAGAAAGCAAAACATGTTTTCTTTTTTTTGAAAGGGAAAGAAAACCTTTGCCGTGGTTTGTGGCTCTATAAAAATTTGTGTATTTGGTTCAATTTGTTCTGCAGTTCAGTAAATTGGAGCAGTTTGTTTGGCTTTTGGTTCCGTTCACATCCCTGTAAATTCGTCCTTTGAGAAGCAAATATGCTCCCAAAGAATAAGTCTAGAATAGTACCTTTGTTTTTGTTGTTCAGTTGCTAAGTCATGTCCGACTCTTTGTGACCCCATGGACTGTAGCATGCCAGGCTTCCCTGTCCTTCGCTATCTCCCAGAGTTTGCTTAAATTCATGTCTGTTGACTGGTACCTTATGCCCCACAAAATCTCCTCTATCAACTTGTCAGCATATGAAATACAAGGTGTGGAATCAAATGCGCTCTCAGAGGCTTCTGTCTCCATGTGTGGACTTGTGGCCTCAGGGAAGCCCAGTCTCATTCTCATCCTGAGATATTCTCTCGTGCTCCCAGGTGAGCTGGATTCACTGAGAAGCTACTGCAGCTTAACCTTAGGGCATCTCACTTGCTCAAGATACTTCCAAGGCACCAAGCGAGTCCCTAGTGATGAGCTCACATTGTAGAATTTTTTAAAAAATGAAATGTATAAAGGTAAGGAAGTAATATTCGCTACAATCCACTTGACTTCCCCTCCAATCGCTCTTCCCCCAGTTCAAGAGGCATTGGAGCAGCTAAACATCATGGTGGGGTAGGTAACATATGGGAAGAATTTGGACAAGGTATGTATCTTGTTTCGAAGATTCTCTGTCACTTCCATGGATAATTAGATCATTGCTAGCCATCCTGGGGTGGCTTCCAGGATGACTCGACACTCACCATATTCCATGATTAGTGCCATGATGTGGAGGTGCAGAACTGGAGGTCAGATTGAGATATAAATGCATCATAGGGCTCCTGGAACCAGAAGCAAATCTTTGGAAAGTTCTTTCAGCTGTTAGATAATGGTGGTACATTGCTTGCACGTTTGGGTATAATAAGTCTTCCCACTCTGCACACTCACTCTTTCACATTGTTTTTGCTGCACTTCCCATGAAGAAATGGTGTCTGTTTCCCAATGTCTTGCATTCAGGCTACGCATGAGACTTAGTTTGAGCAACAAAATATAGCGGAAGTGATGGATTCAGTTTCTAAAGGTCAGTGAGCTGTTTAGGCTGAGGGCATTCAGAGTCCACTCTCGCCCTACTTCTATCATATGAAGAAGTCCAGGCTAGCTCCCTTGAGGATGAACATCCATAAGGAAAGAGATGTCCAGCTGACAGCCAGTGCCAACCAGTGAAGCCACCCAATGACTGCAGCTCCAGGAGTGATGGCAGGTGAGACCAGCAGAACCACCCAGCTGAGCCCAGCCCAGAGACCCAGAGAATCATGAACAAATATAATATTCATTGTTCAAAGTAGTTCTCTTTAAGAGTGACTTGTTATACTACAACAGATAACTAACTCATACGGGTAAAATTGTACACAGTAGATTTGGTTTTCATCCATGCATAGTAAAATCAGAAGTGGTCTTCTGTCCGGGGTGTTCTCAACAATGCCATGTATAAAATTATAAGTCACATATTTTCCTTTGTTACTTTCCATCCTTCCTTCTTTCCCTCTCTTTTTTTAATAGTCAAAAATAAAGTTAAAGATCACTCAGTTCAGTTCAGTTCAGTTCAGTCGCTCAGTCGTGTCCGACTCTTTGCAACCCCATGAATTGCAGCACGCCAGGCCTCCCAGTTCATCACCATCTCCCGGAATTCACTCAGACTCATGTCCATCGAGTCCGTGATGCCATCCAGCCATCTCATCCTCGGTCATCCCCTTCTCCTCCTGCCCCCAATCCCTCCCAGCATCAGAGTCTTTTCCAATGAGTCAACTCTTCGCATGAGGTGGCCAAAGTACTGGAGCTTCAGCTTTAGCATCATTCCTTCCAAAGAAATCCCAGGGTTGATCCCCTTCAGAATGGACTGATTGGATCTCCTTGCAGTCCATGGGACTCTCAAGTCTTCTCCAACACCACAGTTCAAAAGCATCAATTCTTCAGCGCTCAGCCTTCTTCACAGTCCAACTCTCACATCCATACATGACCACAAGAAAAACCATAGCCTTAACTAGATGGACCTTAGTCGGCAAAGAAATGTCTCTGCTTTTGAATATACTATCTGGGTTGGTCATAACTTTTCTTCCAAGGAGTAAGCGTCTTTAATTTCATGGCTGCAGTCACTATCTGCAGTGATTTAACCTCTTAAAATGCAATTTGAAAGATACTTCAGAAAGTTTTAGTATAAGAAGTAAGAACTCATAGACTTGTTATTTGAATGTATAAGAAGAGAATCTTCTCTTGTGATCTTTATTTTTCACTATTAAAAAACACAAAGAAAAATCAGGTTAAAAAATAAATAGCAAACCCTAATAGAGCACACCCTTGTTTAACTTATATGCAGAGTACATCATAAGAAATGCTGGGCTGGATGAAGCACAAGCAGGAATCACGATTGCCAGGAGAAATATCAATAACCTCAGAAATGCAGATGATACCACCCTTATGGCAGAAAGTGAAGAAGAACTAAAGAGCCTCTTGATGAAAGTGAAAGAGGAGAGCGAAAAGTTTGGCTTAAAGTTCAACATTCAGAAAACTAAGATCATGGCATCTGGTCCCATCACTTCATGGCAAATAGATGGGGAAACAGTGGAAACAGTGTCAGACTTTGTTTTGGGGGGGCTCCAAAATCACTGCAGATGGTAACTGCAGTCATAAAATTAAAAGACGCTTACTCCATGGAAGGAAAGTTATGACTAAACTAGACAGCATATTAAAAAGCAGAGATATTACTTTGCCAGCAAAGGTCTGTCTAGTCAAAGCTATGGTTTTTCCACTGGTCATGTATGGATGTGAGAGTTGAACCATAAAGAAGGCTGAGTGCTGAAGAATTGATGCTTTTGACCTGTGGTATTGGAAAAGACTCTTGAGAGTCCCTTGGGCTGCAAAGAGATCCAATCAGTCCATCCTAAAGGAAATCAGTCCTGAATATTCATTGGAAGGACTGATGTTGAAGCTGAAACTCCAATACTTTGGCCACCTGATGTGAAGAACTGACTCATTTGAAAAGACCCTGATGCTGGGAAAGATTGAAGGTGGGAGGAGAAGGGGATAACAGAGGATTATGTGGTTGAATGGCATCACCGACTCAATAGACATGAGTTTGAGTAAACTCTGGGAGTTGGTGATGGACAGAGAGGCCTGGTGTGCTGCAGGCCATGGGTTCACAAAGAGTTGGACACGACTGAGTGACTGAACTGAACTGAACTGAATAGAGCACAATTCTGCAGTGTAGATGGTTTTTACTTTCAAGCCAATAAAAAGAAGAAAAAAAGAACTAAAAAATTGTTCCAGAGAAAAGAAGCAAAAGGAAAAATGACAATTAAAGGTAATATATATGATACTTAATTGGATCTTGAACCAGAAAAAATTAATTTTCTCATTTTATTATGAGGACATTAGTGGGATGATTCTGAAATTTGAATAAGGTCTGTAGAGTAGATCACAGTGTTGTATCAATGTCAACTTTATGCTTTGAAAGTCATTTCATGGTCATATAAGAGAAAGTCAGTTTTCAAAAGAAATACATAGTGAAGTATTTAGGAGCAAAGAAGCATGATGTCTATATCTTACTCTCAAATGTGTATACAAATGTGTAAGAAAATGTGTATACAAATATAGCTTTATATATATATATATAAAACCAAATAATAAAGCAAAAGAAGTAAAATATTATTATTGGGAAATTATGGGCTAAGAATATGTAGGAATTCTTTACACCATTTTGAAACTTTTTTCTGGCCAAAATTATTTCAAATTAAAGTGTTGATTTTTTTAAAAGTAATCAGAAGAAGAAGCAAAAGTGGTAAAGATGAACAATTAAATAAATTGAAATTATTCTTTCAGTGTGGAGCAAACTGTAAGAACCACATGGTGAGTCAACAAGAAGAAAGGAAATTGAAGTTTTAAACAGGAGCAGACACATTTTAATACCTAAAATTAACAAAAGAACTGAGAGATTTACCCAAGATGTGTTTAGGAGGTAGGCAAGTATAGTTAAAGGCAGCAATTGGAGAAAAGAAAAGCATTTCACTTTTGTGCCCCGAGCTTAGATTGTTCAATGCACGAGTCTTGCTCTATAACCTTACCTGGAATCTGGAAGAGAATCCTGAAAGCAGAGGGCTGAAGAAAAAGAGGATATAGAATCTATTTCTTCACAGGTGTTACTAGCAGAGGGTGGTGTAGCCGAGGAGATGCTGCTTTCAGGAGTCAGAATGCCAGGATTTACGTTCAGCCCCCGCTTTGCCCTTGGCTCTGGAGACATCACTCAGCTCACTGGATCTTGGCTCAGTTATCTATAGATTCAGAAGCAGTAAACCAGAGACCTGGGAGTCCTCCATGCTTTAGGGGCTAGGTTTTTGTTAACCTTTCTGTATGTTTGTTGTTGATGTTTATCCTTTACAACCGTTTTGAGTCATGAGATTAGCATCAGCAGTGGAAGAACACAGACTTCTGTTTGCTGACCTACTTCAGAGAGCCTTTGGTGTCTCCTGGTTAAAAATAATTTGCTTGGCTCCAAAAAGATGGTTGTGAAACTTTTTGACAGGACCTTATATGGAAGGACTTGACTGTGGTTAGCCGGTTTCAAATGGTGCTTGTTGATGTTGCTGAAGACAAACTCTTTCCAGAATACTCTTGTAGAAAAAGAAGCTGCTGTGCCACCTTGATTCTGAGTTCAGCCCGACTCCTACAATGACTGTCAATGACTTCTCAAATCCCTCCAGCTCTTATCCTCAGGCATCCAACTCCGTGTCCTTTTCGTGTTTACTCCTCACACTTTCTCTTCTTTCCCTCCCTCTCCCTCCCCGCCCCCTGCCTCTTTCCATCTATTTTCTGTTCCATTTATTTTCACTGTCTATTCTACTCTCTGGAAGAATGCCTAGGGCTCACTGTCTTACAGACTTTCGGTAAACAGAAGAGTTTTATTGTGTCATTGGGGCTAATCTAGCTAGTTGATGGAACTGCTGAATCTGTTAAACCTGTAAAATGTCATTCTTGGGATTATGTTAAACCTTGTGATTAGTTAATAAAAACCATTACCCTGCAAAAAGCCTATTCGGCAGTTGTGTTCTCATCTTCCATGTCCCACCTGTCCCCTCTCCCCCCATCACCCTCCTCCTCTGGCTGCTGCTCAGGGCAGGGGTCCATATCCTGGTACATTCGTCCTGTGAAGGGAAAGTGAAAGTCATTCAGTCATCTCCAACTCTTTGCCTCCCATGCACTGTAGCCTGCCAGGCTCCCCTGTCCATAGGATTCTCCAGCCAAGAATACTAGCCCATATGCCTCTGCCCTAGCAGATGCCACAGTGTCCGATACTCAACAATGATGCTGGATTTAGAAAGAGACAGAAAACTAGAAAGAGTAGGTGTGCCAGATAGTAAATGTACACAGGCAGATTGGAAAGGGAAGGAGAGGAGAAGCAGGAGACCCAATTCCTTTGATGGTGACTGTCTAATTTCCCTAACGTGCTTCCTGATTTCCCTCCCCTCCCCCTGCCCCCCCCTTCTTCTTCTTCGTCTGGCCTTTGTTAAATCTCTTTTCATATCTTTTCTCTAGGTTCTCTCATAGTTCCTTTCTCATCGGGTATTCTAGTGACCTTATCCTTTCCAGGCCTGTCTACCCGCAAGACCTCCCCATTCCACCCCCTCTGCTTAGGTAACACGCACTAACCTGGTAGCTCTTCCCAGGCACAAGAATATTTGCATTTCAACTGGGTTTCCCTGACTTTTGGATCTTTTTAGAGACCCAGCAGTCAAGTAAGGGTTATCTGTATTTAAGAAATCACCCACCGTGATCCATTCTGGCTTGGATGAAAAACTGTAGTGTTTAATTCATTTAGCTGACAGCTCTTGGCATTTGGTTTTTATTCAGTGTCATCATTTGGTAATGTTATTTTTTAACATTCCTGACTGGCTTTAAAAAAAAACAATTAAGGACTTTGGAAGTATGAAACAGTAATCAAAAGTCAGTATTTTTAAAAATTATGAAATGGAAATGAGGAAGAGCCTAAATAAATAGTGGCAGATGGTGGAGGACTGGAAATCAGAATGATGGAGAAGAGGACAAAGGAGCCTTAACCAAGGAAAAGAAACATCTGTGCACATTTAGTATCTTAATTCAGGTGGATGTCAAGGAGTGTCAGCTGTGAATGAAACAAGGGAAGCGAGATGTCCTCATTCATATATCACCAACCATCAGGGAAATGCAAATTAAAACTCACATCTCTTAGGATGACTGTTATCAACAAGACAAGAAATAACCTTTGGCCAGGATTTGGAGGAAAGAGAACCCATGTGCACTGTTGACGGCAATGTAACCTGGTGCAGCTAGCATGGACGGAGATTCCTCAAAAAAAATTAAAAGTAGAAGTACCTAGCAATCCTACTTCTGGGTATTTATCCGAAGAGAATGAATACAGGATGTTAAAGAGGTATGTGCTTTCCCATGTTCACTGTGGCCCAAATATGGAAATAATTTAAATGTCTGTCATTGGATAAATGGATAAAGAAAATGTGGTATGTACTCATTTGATGGAATATTATACAGCCACGAGTAAGGACAACCTACCGTTTGTGGCAACATGCATGGATCCTGCGAACATTATGCTAAGTGGAATAAGTCAGAGAAAAACAAATATTGTGTGACATCACCTATATGAGGGATATATGACATAACCCAGAGCCACATGTTCAGGTCTCAGTCTCAAAGAGGAGTCAGACAATGTACATAAACACAAGGAACACAAAGATGGAGTCCTAACTGTAGCCAGGTGAAGAGATGGGGAAGAGTTGCTTCCTGGTACCTTGGTCCCTGTGCTTCGTAGGGTCTCACTCCCACCAAAGGCTTGTCTCTACTCCTGAGCACCTTCCTAAGCTTCGCTTTCGAGGGAGGGCACAGTTGAGCATCATGCCTATCCACACCCGGAAGATACAGCTCTTTCTTTAGCTAAGTTTCCATTAAGGAGAAGTTACTGCATGATTTGATTGGCAGTTCAAAGAATAAGCAGAAGTCTGAAAATCAACTCATAGCAGATCTGGAGTCTGCAGGGACTACCAGTGTCCCTGTAAAAGTTGGTGGTAGCCTCTTATGAAACATTCATTGGGATTGTGGTTTTGAAAACGACAAATCAATTTAAAGTAATGTTTCTTCTGGTAAATGGAGAAACACAGCTAGCCTCACACCCATCCCAGGCTGACATTTCCCTGAACCTCCTAGCTTCATCCTTTCAGTGTGTCGCAAATGTGTGACACAAATGTAGCAGAACTGAATGCTCCCGCAACAGTGTCAGACGCTTTGAAAGGGCCGGCACAGCAGTCCGCATGCCCAACATAAATAAAGCATCAGCAACCACAGGACAACAGAAGGCGTAAATGAACAGAGATGCGCACAAGAGTCAGGTTTTTTAAGATCATCCCTGAGTGGATGAAGCTATTGGCTTCATAATTTTTTCCCAGACCAGGGCTGAATGGTTGAGTAGGAAGCTTTGGGAAGTCCCTAGCAATCAGGGAAGGATCCCAGACATGCAGAACTTCCAAGCAGCAAACCCAGGCTGTCTTGCTGGGGAAATAGTTTTCTGGGAGGCTTAGGAAATGAATGGAGGGAGAAGCAGAAGGTGAAAGAGAAATGGGTAAGGGTGTGCTCTTTTTCAAAGTGAAATCCTCAAGTCTCAGAAAACTTTTCCTATTCAAACTGTGGTGCTGGAGAAGACTCTTAAGAGTCTCTTGGATTGCAAGGAGATCAAATCAGTCAATCCTAAAAGAAATTAACCCTGAATATTCATTGGAAGGACTGATACTGAAGCTGAAGCTCTAATACTCTGGCCACCTGATGTGAAGAGACGACTCATTAGAAAAGACCCTGATGCTGGGAAAGATTGAGGACAGGAGGAGAAGCAAGTGGCAGAGGATAAGATGGTTGGATGGCATCACTGACTCAATGGACGTAAGTTTGAGCAAACTCTGGGAGATAGTGAAGGACAGGGAAGCCTGGCATGCTGCAGTCCATGGGGTGGCAAAGAATCAGATATGACTTGGCGATTGAACACCAACAACAACTGTATTTGACTCTAAATCCATAGAGGGGCATGGTTCATGCAAAGTCTAATGGCACCAAGCCTGATGTTTCACAGGTAGGCGGAACCTACTGAAGGTATTGAACTATTTTTATCTTTAACTTGATTAATTCTTTCTTCCTGCTTTCAAACCCTGGATTCTCCTTTAACAGGACTTTGGTTTCATGAAATCCTAACGTCTGATTAGAAGTGGAAAGGCAGGCAGAGAAGACAGAATTATGTAAACTGAAATTAGTATAAATAGTAAATTTGAGGACTTCCCTGGTGGCTCAGATGGTAAAGAATCTGCCTGCAATGTGGGAGACCTGGGTTAGATCCCTGGGTTGGGAAGATTCCCTGGAGGAGGGCATGGCAACCCACTTCAATATTCTTGCCTGGAGAATCCCCATGGACAGAGAAGCTTGGTGGGCTAAGGTCCATGGGGTCACAAAGAGACTTTCACTTCCAGTCAAGATGGGATATAGAAAAAAGAGGACAAAATCCATGAAATGATGATTTTCAGAAATTGGACATGAGCAGAGGAGAGTGATTCCTGAGAAAGGAGAAACAGACGAGGTTAGCCCAGCATCACCTGGAGGGGAGGGCCATCAGGTAGAGCCGGGCAGGCTCTCTGAGTTCACGAGAAGGTACTGGGAGGACGAGGAAGTCAGAAGGGCTGGAGTTCTCTGGGCAGAGAACCAGAGAGGCAAGAGCTCCATAGACAGAACTCAAAATCTGCAGAGGGCCCCCTCCCCTCAGCTTGCAGAATGCTGATCAGCATCTGCACGTGATGAAACTACCCAAGGCCAGGAAAAGAACCACCAGAAAGAATTACAGAGAACAGCTGCTTCAGCTCACATGGGACCAGCCATCATTTGGGCAGAAAAACTGGAACCCTTGTCATTTATACCACATCACTTGGGGTGGAGGGGGTGGAGGAGGGATGGAGAAGGAGTTTGCATTCGCAGATGCAAACTATTATATATAGGATGGATAAATATGATCCTACTGTATAGTGCAGGGAGCTATATTAATATCCTGTAATAAAACCATAGTGGAAAAGAGTATGAAAAAAGAACATATGTGTGTGTGTATAACTGAATCACTCTACTGTAGAGCAGAAATTAACAGGGCACTGTAAATCAACTATAGTTCAATAAGGCAAATTTAAAACTTATATTATCAGTTTAAAGACTCATGTAGTCCTGACATAGTAGTGAAAAAAACTTCAAAAGGGGATCTGCTTGGACCCAGTCGACAAAGCTAAAACAAAAGGAGCCAATCCTTCTGAAGGAAATGAACGGCATTCCAGAACAAAGCTCAGAAATATATATAGTAACACATAATATCCAGATTCTAACAAGGTAAAATTCAAACCACTATTGATATCCAATCAGAGAGTGCTAGACAGGCAAAGAAACAGGAAAAGATGACTCAGTTGCAGAGTGGAGGTGGGTGGGTGGGTGGGAAGGCATTTGGAGCTCTGATACTTAAGGAAGAAATAGTATTAATTCTATACAAACTCATCAATGAAATTCCAGATGAGGGAATGTTCACCTATTCATTCTGAGACCAGCATTCCTTGGATACCAAAACTAGACAAAAATATCACAAGAAAGATGACTAACATCCTTAAGAATATAGATGTAAAAATACTTAACAAAGTTGTAGCAAACTTAATCAAACAATATATTAAAAGGATAACATATCAAGTCCAAGTGGGGTTTATTCTAGAAATACAAGGTTGATTTAACGTTTGAAAATCAATCATATAATTCATATAGTAACACGCTACCTGATCACCTCAATAAATGCAGGAAAACTACTTGGCAAAATTCAACATCTGATAAAAACTGATATTCCCGACTGAAAAAAAAAAAAAAAAACCTGTTTACAGACTAGAAATAGAAGGGAATTTCCTTGACCTGATAAACAGCATCTACAAACCACCTACAGTTAACATCATACTTAGTGGCTAAAGACTGGAGTCTTTCTCTCTGAGATCAGAAACAAGGAAAAGATGTCCACTCTCATCACTTCTATTCAACATTGTACTAGAGGTCCTAACCAATGCAATTTTAGAGGGAAAAGAAAGAAGAATCTTTTAGATTAGAAAGGAAGAAGGGAAACAGACAGGAGCAAAAATTATCTAAGAATATGAAGAAACTTTGGTATGTGTGTGTGTGCGCTGAAACTTTTCAACTTATATTTTAAACATGTACTGTTTGTTTTATATCCACTATACCTAATAAAACTAAATAAGCAAATTAATTTCCTAAATTGTTCAATTATGAAAAATAATATTATTTGTGTGTGTGTGTGTGTAACCTTCTAGTTTTCAAAGAAATACTACTTTCATTTCTGATTTTCCCAAGACCCTTGGGGAGTTAGGAGGTGGAGTAGTGCTGTTTCCATTATTCAGAGAACGTCTGATCTCAGAGAGGCAAAGAATCTTGAAGTTCCCGTGGTCAAGCAGTGGTAGACCCACAGTTAGAATCCACTGGAACAAGCACAATACCTGCGCTGTTTAGAATACAAGTCTCAGGGGAAACATTGTGGTTGACTTGTTGGAGATTCCATTAGCCAAATTCAACCAGTAAATCTCCAACATCATTGATAATAGGTTTAGAATAAGACCAAAGTTACAAGTGATAGTTTGAGAGGATTTTCAATCACAGAATGCAAAGTACCTTATACTCCAGCCACCCTGATGAGTTATTAGATAGTTTATTGATCAATCATGTTGGGTAATCATTGTAAATCTGGAAGCTGTAGAACAGAGAACCGGTGTAATGGCACCCAAGTCATTCCCAATAAAAGGAGTGCATAAAGGAAGGTTTTCTTTATGACTAACACACTCTCCTTGCGACTCTCAGATTCCTAGCGATGCTCTTGTTCTTAACTACGGATACAATTTCTCTCCATGTGTATTTGAGTTTTTCCTTTATCTAAAACATGTAATAGCCAGTGAAGGACAGGGATGGCCCCTGCAGTTCAAAGATCTACACTGTATCTGTAAAAAGGTTTGAAAACATATGCTGCTGCTGCTGCTACGTCGCTTTAGTCGTGTCCGACTCTGTGCGACCCCATAGACGGCAGCCCACCAGGCTCCCCTGTCCCTGGGATTCTCCAGGCAAGAACACTGGAGTGGGTTGCCATTGCCTTCTCCAATGCATGAAAGTGAAAAGTCAAAGTGAAGTCGCTCAGCCGTGTCCAGCTCCTCGCAGCCCCATGGACTGCAGCCCACAAGGCTCCTCCGTCCATGGGATTTCCCAGGCAGGAGCGCTGGAACATAAACTCCCAGGTCCTGCTTTATTGCTCCCCAGCTAGGCTTCTTGGACAAGACTTGCACCTGAGCTCCAGCTTTCATGTTGCATCTAAAGAGGGCAGATTGTTACAGAGGAATATCTGAAAGTGACCCTGCTGCCCTTCCAATTAGTCTTTCTAGGAAATGAGGACTAAAGTAGGCAAACAATACAATCATTGTTATTCTTTTCAGTTTTCTACCGGAAACTGGTCTGTTCAGCTTGTGAACTGGACAGAGTATTCATCCCTTGCCGGGGCCGCCCCTTTCACCAGTCCTGCTCAGTCAGCCTGATGAGCCCCGTTTCGCTGTCTGGCCTCTCCTCTCCCGTTACTGGCTGTGCAAGATTCCTAGCTGCTTTTCAGTTCCTCCCTTGAACTTTAATCGTTCAAGGACATTTCGGTTTCCTTCAGTGCAGCATAAGCACCTTGAAAGCAGTATTGTATTTCACTCAACTGTCTCCAATACTTCAGCCACCTGATGTGAAGCGCCAACTCATTGGAAATGACCCTGATGCTGGGGAAGATTGAGGGCAGGAGGAGAAGGGGGAGACTGAGCATGAGATGGTGGGCGGTGTCACCGACTCAATGGACATGCATTTGAGCAAACTCCGGGAGATAGCGAAGGACAGTGACGCCTGCCTGCTGTAGCCCAGGAGGGCACAAAGAGTCGGACATGACGTAGTGACTGAACAGCAGCTGGCTCATCATACAGACCTCTCTCCTGGCTAATTCATAACACAGATATGAAGATGGGTAAGAAACGAAAGCAACAGATAAAATGCACAACTGTGTGTCCATAGCTTAGATTATGAAATGGCACATTACCACGACCTTGGGAATCCCACCTGTGTCTCTCACCAGTCCCATCGTTGACATTGTTTAACTTAATCAAATTTAAAGTCACATAATATCTTAAAAACTTTGCTAAATGATATAAGGAATTTGGAACACCATAACTTTGCATACTCCTCTTTTGTAGTACATTTTTTTATCTTGTTTTTTAAATCCTACAGAGTTGACTGATAGATACTATTTTACACAGCCATCATTTGCATAGGTTTATCCCTCCTTGTGCTCCCTCTTACATCTCAGTTCAGTTCAGTTCAGTTGCTCAGTCGTGTCCGACTCTTTGTGACCCCATGAATTGCAGCACGCCAGGCCTCCCTGTCCATCACCAACTCCTGGAGTTCACTCAGACTCACATCCATCGAGTCAGTGATGCCATCCAGCCATCTCATCCTATGTCATCCCCTTCTCCTCCTGCCCCCAATCCCTCCTAGCATCAGAGTCTTTTCCAGTGAGTCAACTCTTCGCATGAGGTGGCCAAAGTACTGGAGTTTCAGCTTTAGCATCAGTCCTTCCAAAGAACACCCAGTACTGATCTCCTTTACAATGGACTGGTTGGATCTCCTTGCAGTCCATGGGACTCTCAAGAGTCTTCTCCAACACCACAGTTCAAAAGTATCAATTAAACTATCAATTCTTCGGTGCTCAGCCTTCTTCACAGTCCAACTCTCACAGCCATACATCACTACTGGAAAAACCATAGCCTTGACTAGATGGACCTTTGTTGGCAAAGTAATGTCTCTGCTTTTGAATATACTATCTAGGTTGGTCATAACTTTCCTTGCAAGGAGTAAGCATCTTTTAATTTCATGGCTGCAGTCACCATCTGCAGTGATTTTGGAGCCCCCCAAAATAAAGTCTGACACTGTTTCCACTGTTTCCCCATCTATTGACCATGAAGTGATGGGACCAGATGCCATGATCTTCATTTTCTGAATGTTGAGCTTTAAGCCAACTTTTTCACTCCCCTCTTTCACTTTCATCAAGAGGCTTTTTAGTTCCTCTTCACTTTCTGCCATAAGCGTGGTGTCATCTGCATGTCTGAGGTTATTGATATTTCTCCCGGCAATCTTGATTCCAGCTTGTGCTTCTTCCAGCCCAGCGTTTCTCATGATATACTCTGCATATAAGTTAAATAAGCAGGGTGAAAATATACAGCCTTGATGTACTCTTTTTCCTATTTGGAACCAGTTGTTCCATGTCCAGTTCTAACTGTTGCTTCCTGACCTGCATATAGGTTTCTCAAGAGGCAGGTCAGGTGGTCTGGTATTCCCATCTCCTCCAGAATTTTCCACAGTTGATTGTGATCCATACAGTCAAAGGCTTTGGCATAGTCAATAAAGCATAAATAGATGTTTTTCTGGAACTCTCTTGCTTTTTCCATGATCCAGCAGATGTTGGCAATTTGATCTCTGGTTCCTCTGCCTTTTCTAAAACCAGCTTAAACGTCTGGAAGTTCACGGTTCATGTATTGCTGAAGCCTGCCTTGGAGAATTTTGGGCATTTCTTTACTAGCGTGTGAGATGAGTGCAATTGTGCGGTAGTTTGAGCATTCTTTGGCATTGCCTTTCTTTGGGATTGGAATGAAAACTGACCTTTTCCAGTCCTGTGGCCACTGCTGAGTTTTCCAAATTTGCTGGCATATTGAGTGCAGCACTTTCACAGCATCATCTTTCATCTCAGATCTACATTTGAAGTGCCCTTCCTTTACATGAAACACTGCCTTCAGAATTTCATTAACAAAAGTTACTGCTAGAAGGCACATCCCTGGTGGTCCAATGGTTAAGACTCCCAGCTTCCAAGGCTGGAGGTGTTGGTTCTATCCCTGATCAGGTAACTAAGATCCCACAGGCCTTGGGGCATGGCAAAAAAAAAAAAAAAAAAACCAGCTGGAAAAGTTTTTATTGATCTGAAAATTAGCTTATTTTACTTTCATTTCTGATAGATTTTCCTTTTGCTAAAAATACAATTCAAGTTGGAATCTGTTTTCTCTGTGTGTGTGCTAAGTCACTTCAGTCATGTCTGACTGCAGCGCTATGGGCTGTAGCTCACCAGGCTCCGTGTCCATGGGATTCTGCTTCTTCTGTGAGTCTATTTCTGCTTTGTAAACAAGTTCGTTTGTATCATTTTTTAAAGATCCTTATTAGGTTATCAATATCTTTTTTTATTTTGTAGCCCAGCAGGATTTGTTGGTGTAAGTGGAAGAACTGGTCAGGGTATCTTGTATCCAGACTGTTGGAATCACAAAATTTCTACTGTCTTTTCATTGTTATTGCAACAGTGATCATGTGTAAACATAGTCTCTTTTACAATGATGGAAAAGATGTTACTCTGGGAAAATATGCTTCCTTTTCTTGTCGCCTTAGCAAAGTTCTTGAGAGAGGGGGAAAAACAACAGAATCAAAGAACCAAGGTCACCAGGGAGACACAAAGGATTAAAAGCAGGCAAGTGGGAGGCGGGCTGTCCTAACTCCTGAGCTGGAAGCAGTGAGCTCCCCTCAGCTGGATGGACTTCCGTGGTCAGGACAGGTGCATCTCAAGAGGCTTGGGAGGATAATGCTGGACACTAGCAAGGCTCTAAATTTAGATCTCTTTCCAGAAATGACACTCATTTAGATGGGGTTCTTAGACCCATCAGATACTGTTGATGAAAACTTATTGTTTGGAAACTCATTTTTCTAGGTGTCTGCATCAGAAACTCTATAACTCAACATGGATTATTAGGGTTAGGGTTAGACTTGTGTTTCTGCCTGAAAATCCAACCAACTTTGAATGTTTTGCTTCCTGGTTCAAAGCTTGAACTTTGTTCTTTTCATTGAATGCCCCCAAATGGTAGATTAATATTAAATATTAAGCACTCTATATTGCTTACATTTAAAAGTGTAATTTGATAAGAGCTTTTCTCTAACCCGTGAATGCACTTCAACTGTGAATGAATTCCATGAATATGTGTTCTATTCAACAATTAGTAGAATCTGAAAGAAGTAATTTCTTCTCTGTCAAGCCGTTTCCACTAAATTGTCAAATCTTATTGATTTGACTTCTGTATGTAATTTGTGGCTCCATGTAATTTGGGCCTTTGGGTCTCTTTTCATTTAATTTTAAAGTCTTCTGGGAATCACTTCTCTCTTGTCATGCACTACTTGAGAGTTATGCAGAATAATTTTCCATTTCAATGAATGAACCAGGTAGGGAAGACAGGAAGATTCCAATCTCTACTAAGCACTGTTCACACCTGGAGAAAAGAAAAATAGAATATGTGTTTCTTTCTTGGCATTTTATAATTTCCCCTAAATGTATTAGTGGCAGTTTCTTAGCCATATTTATTAATTTCTCATGAAAATCCAGTCAAAATATTTTGATCTTACCAGTAATCTTCCAATATTTGCTGGCCTTTTAATAAGCCCTTATGACTGTTTTGATAAGTGAAGATGAATGATTGTTCTGAGACAAACTCACTTTTATCTTTTTTTTTTTTTTTTTTTCAGATTTAAGACATGAGTTTGAGCAAATTCTGAGAGATAATGAAGGACAGGGAAGCCTAGCCCGGTGCAGTCCATGGGGACACAAAAAGTCAGATATGACTTTGCAACTGAAGAACAACAACAAAACTATGTAAATAAGTATATGATGGACTTCCGTGATGTTCCAGTGGCTAAGGCTCCACACTCCCAGCGCCACAGGGCCCAGATTTAATCCCTGGTCGGAGAACTAGATCCCACATGCTGCAACCAAGAGTTCACATGCCGTAACAAAGATGGAGCATATAAGATCCGCTGCAGCCAAATATTAAAGTGAAATATTTGAAAATAATAATAAACATAAAAATCAAGCGCATTATATGATGGTCTTTCAGTTATAAATATAATAGTTAATATATTGTTTAACTTATTCCTAACTGATAATCAGAATTTTTACTGATAGTTTTTGATTCTACTTCTGAAGATCTGCAGTAGAAAAAGGTTTGATCCTGAATTCGAGCTGATGTAATAGGTCTCTCAAGTTAGCTCATAGACATGTTTAGTGTTAGTCGCTCAGCTGTGTCTGACTCTGCGATCCCATGAATTGTAGCCCACTAGGCTCCTCTGTCCACGGCACTCTCCAGGCAAGAACAGTGGAGTGGGTTGCCATTCCCTACGACAGGAGATCTTCCCAACCCAGGGATCGAACCAGGGTCTCCCTCATGGCAGGCAGGTTCTTTACCATCTGAGCCACCGGGGAAGCCACAGAAACGTTTAGTACCCCTGTTATTTCACTAGGGGGAGCTGTTGGTCCTTCGTTACTCAATGAAGCCGCCCAGGAATCCGCCCTGTCTGTGAGGCTCCTTTCTGATTTAGTGTTTCATCGTGTCATCTCCGCACAATTATGAACAAACTCTCTAATCCTTCAGAGAGGCAGTAAAGAAGCTCCGAGAAAGCAGCTGATAAACTCAATCAGATACCTTGGAAACTTCTAAAGCATGTTCAGCTAGCTTCAGGCCCATCATCAAATACTAACTTCTCTAATACAAAAAGTAAAAATTATAAAAATTCCATACAAGAAACTCATTACAGTTGAAAGGCATGGTAGGTCAAAAGGGACATGGTAAATGGCCTCAAAATTGCTTATTAAAGAAAGAATGGCCATGAAAATGTTGTCAATTAACCAGGTTTTTCTTTTATTTTCCCTATTCAGTTTAAAGAATATGGATATTCCTAACCCTCACAGCTTGAGGATGTGAAAGAGTTCCTGTGCTTACCTAGATCTGAATTTCCAGTGGCTTGCTAGACCATTCTGTCCCCTCGGAATCTTAGTTCTGGCTTCTTCTGGGGTCCCAATGGGTACAGAAGCAGGGAGCAAACCTTCCCCCCCAACCCCACCCCTTACTCCCTGGCACAGCACAGAGCCTTCACTCCCAGGATGTCACTCCAATACTTTGGCCATGTGATGCAAAGAACTGACTCATTGGAAAAGACCCTGATGCTGGGAAAGACTGAGGGCAGGAGGAGAAGGGGGCGGAAGAGGATGAGATGGTTGGATGGCATCATTGATTCCAGTGACATGAGTTTGAGCAGACTCCAGGAGGTAGTGAAGGACAGGAAGCCTGGTGTGATGCAGTCCGTGGGGTCTCAGAGAGTCAGAGATGACTGAGCAACTGAACAACAAAACCGCTGCTTTACAGGGTTGTATTAGTTTCAGGTGTAGAGCAAAGTGAATCAGTTACACATATACATGTGTCCACTTTTTAGAAGATTCTTTCCCCATACGCTGCTATATATAAAGTATCTAATAAGGACCTAGTGTACAGCAGGGAGAACTCTCACTTCTCTTTTCCTCTTTTCTTTCTGTTATCAAATTCCAGCTCCTCAGAAATATCACCCAGATAATCTGCTGATAAGCAGACCAAGTTGTGTTTCTTCTTATTGTGGGGGCGAGCGAGGCAGGGCCTGGGTTGGGAGGGTCGGAGAATCAGAGGGAGGAGGCCAAAGCCGGAATCCTCACTGAGATTCTGACGTCTGGTTAAGGTGGGTTTTCACGTGAAGGAGTCTTGATGAAGGTCGGGTGAGCGCACCAGCCTCGCTATTAGGACTGTTCGACACAGCAGGCAAAGATTCAGAGGCAGGGGTTGAAAGTGACTCGGGGTGTTAATTATCTGCAATGTTCCCTGTTGAAAAGCCGATGGTGTTTCAGGAAGACATGGGAAGACCAAGGAATCTGTAGATTTCTGAGCAGGCGTTTCCTGGAATAGTAAACACTCTCAGGTGAACAGTGGAGTCACTTCGATGCAGACAGGACAGGGGAGTCCCATCAATGCAATGAGCTGGGTGGGAGGAGACAGATCCTCCTGAGACAGTATGGGTCTCAATCCCAGAAGAGTCTGGCGTGGAAGAGCCTGGTTCCGACAGGTGCGTGGTCCCCAGCGCCTGCTCTGCACTTATTCCACAGGCATCTGGGGCTGTTTACGCAGTCTCTGTGCCCAGGAGATAACTCAGCCTTGCATTTAACGTTATCGGATTGTCTCCTGAGCGCTCAGAGAACCTGAGCATTCCTGGAGTTGGAGGTCACATGGGAGAGGCTGGGGTGAGGAGCAGGGGTTTCTAGAAGCTCCGGGAAACAGCAGACTAGTGGGAAGGTACATGCATACTAAGTCACTTCAGTCATGTCTCTTTGTGACCCCATGGACTGTAGCCCTCCAGGCTCCTCTGTCCATGGGATTCTCCAGGCAAGAATACTGGAGGGGGTTGCCATGCCCTCCTCTGGGGGATCTTCCTGACCCAGGAATCAAGCCCACTTCTCTTATGTCTCCTGAAGGTTCAACCTGCAGGGAAACCTGTCTCACAAGCAAGTTCTTTACCACTAGGGCCACTTGGGAAGCCCAGTGTGCAGATATCGAGTCTGAATACATACCAGCCCTTCTTACGCGAACTCAGGAAGAACTCTGCTTTATCCTTGGGGAGAAAGCCTAGGAGAAACACCCAGAAGGAACCAGAAAGAAGCTTCCTCATTTCCTCTCTCAGGGGACCTCGAGGAGCAAAGAAAGGAACAGCTGCTCTCCACCCACTGCCATCCCTGGGGGGAGAAAGTTCTAGAAAAGCACTGACAGTGGTATCAATGGTATAGTCTCCAAGTTGGCACGGCTTTGGTGGCAGTTCCAAATGAGAATCCGGGGTGGTCTTCCCAGGAGGCCCTGGTGGGGGAGTGCTGAGTGGTGTGCATGGACCCGGGGTGCAGAGCAAGGAGGCCTCCCCCAAGAGGGTCTGGAGGAGCAGTTGCCCAGGAGCCACGCAGGTGAAGAGGGGCCCAGGCTTCATGGTAGGGCGAGGCTGAAGACCCCAGGGTCCTCGGGCAGCCCCAACCCCAGGCTCAGGGATGCAAGCTCTGTGGTCCTCAGACAGTCCTGTCAACCCAGTGGCAGCATCCATCAAGAACCAGCCAGAGGCCAGAGATTCCCCCAGCAACACGTCCCCTGAACCCACGTTAGCTTGACTTTGCCTGGATCAAGTCCCCAAAATGCCCACAGCCTCCCCAATCCCACTTGACCTTAAAGAACATTCTGGAAAGGACAAGTTGGAGTGAAAAGACAGGATGCTCTTGAGCCATTGCAGGTAAATCATCTCAAGTGCGTGAGTCGGATATGTCATTTAGGATTCTGTGACAACAGTGCGGGTCCCTCTCAGGCCTCATGGGGATCCCAGTGAGGAACCTGCAGGCTCACTGCATCTCCAGGGGAGTCTCCTCTGCGGGAAGGGACCAAGCGTAAAGGGAAACAGAGGAAAAGATGAATATTTCCCCCCAGTAAAGCTTCTACTCATTAAACTTCAGATCTGGTCTCTGTTTAGAGGAAGTATTAACTTTCTTTGAAAAATAAAATAAATAGTAAGTAGCCACATAGTAATAAGTTAAAGCTTGCTTATAAAGCCCTCACCATCAAAAATCAGATTTGGAGCAGGTTAAAAACATTTATCTTCAAACATTGAAATGATATGTGCAAGATATGTCTCTACACACCTGGACATTTAAATACTGGTCGTTGCCTTCTTTTTTATGGTCTTTCTGATCTTTTGTCTCTCAGCAGCTTATTGCTGTAGTTTTGTTCTTGTTTTTTGCTTTATAGTATAGTCAAAAAAAATTTTTTTTTCTGAAACTACTCTGGGGTAGCACATACAGAATATCTCATAATGGTTTCAGAGCACAGTCTTGGGCAAAATAAAGTCATCGCAGGTTAATTAAGAAATTAAAAAAATTTTTCCATGGACATCTCTCTGCCCTGAGAGGAAGGGTTATAATTAAGATAGATTCAGTGTCATTAGGATCATTTGAGATGCCAGCTCTTCAAAAACTGAAGATAATAAAGTCAGTAGGGAGAAAACACTCTGTGTGTTTAATTCATTTATGGAATTAACTGACCTTGATTGGGACAAGGAAAAGGGAACTTTTTTGCTCTGGCCACTCTGTCTACACACACGCACGGTTGATCCCTATTTCCAAGGTCTGGGTATGCCCCTAAGCTGATCCTATCACTTTCAAGGATTAGAACCATCTCATATTCAGACCTTGAATATGAGAAGGTCAAGGTCAAGACCCTGTGACTCACAATTAAGTCTGTTATTCAAGTAGAACGAAGCCTCCCACAGCTCAGGCCTGGTGCTTTGGGAACTCAGGGGGCAGGGCCCAGAGGCGGGTTGGAGCCGGGAAGGAGGAAAGGGCTGCTCTGCGAACCTCTCCCTCCTGGCCTGCGTGGGAGGAGGGTCCCAGGATGAGGGCTAGCCCCGATGCCTGCTCCCATGGGTCCTTCGGGCTCAGACACACCCAACCTGGGACGACTGAGGCTGTTGCTCCCTGAAGGGACAGATGGACCTTGAGTCCAGCCCGGGAAGCAAGGACAAGAGAATGGGGGAGGGGCAAGACCAGGGCGAGCCTTCCAGGCCAGGCTCTAGGGGCCAGTAGGCGCAGCGAGGACCTTGTATTCACTTCCTAGGGCTGCTGTCATAAAGCACCAGATCCTTGGGGTGGGGCTGGGGGTGCTTAAAACAACAGAAAGGTACTGCCCTTCAGACCTGGAGGCCCGAAGTCCAAAACCAAGGTGGCCCCAGGGCACGTGTGTGTGCAGGGGACCCTTCCTCATCTCCTGCAACTTCCAGCGTTTTGGGAACAATCTCTGGTGTCCCTCCCTGGGCTCACGGCCTCGGGGCTCCAGGTGCCGCCCTTGTCATCACATTCCTGTGTCTCTCTTCTTCTGAGAATGTTGGACCCCATCTTCCCTTAAGCAATTACATCTGCAGTGTCCTTCCAAACCAGGTCACATTCAAAGGGACCAGGGTCAAGACTTCATATCTTTCTTGGGAGGAGACACAGTTCACCCTGCAAGAGACCTGGAAAGCCCTTGCCGGCTCCTCATAGCTTAGTGTTTAGGTGGGAATGTCAGAGGGGCCCTCTTGGTCCGTCCTCTGCTTGGTTTCCGCCTTACAATCAGCCAACTCCCGCTGACTGTGCACTCAAGCTTCCAGAACTTCTTGTCGGGCACATGCAATGGCCTCTGTGGGCCTCCCCAAGACTTCCCACAGCTCCATTGAGAGAATTCTTATGCTTCAAGCTCAGCAACACTTTCTCTGCTGGGCCTTCCTTCAGCCTTCTACCCTCCACATTTTCTTCCAGCACTCACAATGGGATCCTGTTAACTAGCTGTCATCCATGTCAATCATCCCCTTTGGGTTTGGGGCCCCTGATGTGATAGGATTGTTAGGATTGGAGGCTGAGTTCTCCACTAGATGCTCCTCCACCCAACCCATTAGTCCCTAGACTGCTCATGCTTGTGCTCAATCGCTTCAGTCATGTCGCGGACTGAGCCCACCAGGCTCCTCTGCCCATGGGGATTCTCCAGGCAGGAATGCTGGAGTGGGTAGCCACACTCTCCTCCAGGGGGTCTTCCCAACCCAGGGACTGAACCTGCATCTCTTGTGTCTCCTGCATTGGCAGGGGGGCTCTAGCACTGAGCCACTGGGAAAGGAGTAAAATGCTGCATTTGACAACTGGTCAACGTTTATTGGAAGGAAGAATTGAGATGCCAGGATACCTCCCTCCCATGGGGCAAAGGGAAGTTGAGCCTTGGCTATGAGTCTGTCTGTGGCTTCCAGAGTCAGACCAGGTGTCAGCAGGTGGGCCTGGAAGGTGGCCAATGAAGGGTGTAGGTGCCCAGAACGAGAGTTCAGGGACTGTGCCTATTTCAGGGCAGCAGTGGGGTTCTGAGGAAAAGAGAGGTAGATGGGAGGGAAGGGAGCGAAGGGAGAGAAGGAAATTCTAGGCGTGTCCTGCTGGAGGGGATGGCAGCCCTGAAGTCATCTGGGAATCCTCAGGAGCGGACTGAAGGTGGGGATGTGTTTGACAGTGGACTGTGTTCTCAGAGTGCTCCATAGTGTCAGGAGAAAGTGTTGCTTGTTTAGTGACCGTCAGACTGTTGTTGTTCACTTGCCCAGTTGTGTCCGACTCTTTGTGACTCCACGGACTGCAGCACACCAGGCCTCTCTATCCCTCACCATCTCCCGGAGTTTGCCCAAATTCATGTCCATTGCATCGGTGATGCCATCCAGCTGTCTCATCCTCTGATGCCCTCTTCTTCTTCAAGACAAATGAAATGGCACACTCACGGCGTGGTCTTGTCCAGGAATTCACACGTGTCACATTTGAACTGACGCTTGCTTTTGAATTGTGGTGCTGGAAAAGACTCTTGAGAGTCCCTTGGACTGCAAGGAGATGAAACCAGTCAATTTTAAAGGAAATCCACCCTGAATATTCATTGGAAAGAATGATGCTGAAGCTGAAGCTCCAATACTTTGGCCACCTGATGTGAAGAGCTGACTCACCGGAAAAGACCCTGATGCTGGGAAAGATTGAAAGCAGGAGGAGAAGGGGATGACAGAGGATGAGATGGTTGAATGGCATTACTGACTCAATGGACACGAATTTGAGCAAACTTGAGAGAGAGTGGAGGACAGAGGAGTCTGCATGCGGTAGCCCATGGGGCTGCTACTGCTGCTAAGTCGCTCCAGTCAAGACACCCACTCTGTGAGAGCCCACCAGGCTCTCCCGTCCCTGGGATTCTCCAGGCAAGAATACTGGAGTGGGTTTCCATTTCCTTCTCCAGCTGTAGCCCATGGAGTCCCCCAAATCAGACACAGCTTAGCAAATGGACAACAGCAACAACATGTGAATAACATTTGAAAACCAGCTCTGTGTGTGAGCTTTTTCCTGCTAAATGGATATGCCGCGCCATCTAGTGGCGTCCTGGACAAACTCCCCGCGGTGTGGAACAGGTTCTCTTTTCCATCCAAATTCTTGTGCTCTGTGTGTGCATGTGTCCAGCCTAATTGATGCCAGATTAGCATAAAACTCTAACGAGAAAAGACTTTTCAGTGGCCATGATGCCTTTCATGAAAAACACTGTTGGGAAGAGAGAAGGGAGGAAACCGGGATCTTTGGCATGAACAACAATTTATCAATGAATAAATACTAAATGTCCACCGTGTACCAGACCCTGGGCTGTGCTGGGGTCGCAGCACAACGTGCCCTCCTGGGAAATGCATAGTCTTGTGTGCACATCTTCACATTTCCGAGGATCTGTTTCACGTGTGCATACTCAGAAATTATAGAGAGAGAATCCTGAGTCTATACAATTTTCTAGAACACTAAAAAATCTGTGTTCTTCTCCTTTTCAGTTTTTCAGTTTTGAGGATTAGTGAGTGTTTTCTGAGCCGTCCCGATGGCGGGCTCAGTTCAGTCCCAGCCCCTCTCCTCCTCTGCCAGTGCCCCCTTGCAGCTGTCCTCAGCCCATGTCCCTGGAGACTTGTGGCTTTTTAAAATGGATTATTATTTTATCTTTTCATTAATTGTTATTGGATTATAGTTGCTTTACAGTATTGCATTAGTTTTGAGTGTACAGCAAAATGAATCAGCCATACATACATATATATATCCCCTCCCTTCTGGATTTCCTTCCCACTTAGGTCACCAGAGTGCACGTGGTAGAGTTTTTTATGTTTTATGCTTGCTTTCAAAATGTGACGAATCCCGTCAGGATTTTCCCATCAATTGAAATAAATAAGCCATACTAGCAGAAGGACATATACATATAAATGAAATAGATAACCTATCGCTGGGCCTATGTTAGAAGTGAAAATAAAACGACTAAACTTATTGGAGAAGGCCTTGCGTTTTTGTTTCATTTTGCTCCCTCATTTAATTTAAATATGCACAATATTTAATAGACCATTCCAGACAATAATGTAGGGAGCTTGTCAGGAGTCAGCCCCCTTATGTCACTTAACGTTTGGTCCCCTGTAGACATTCCTAGAAAGATGCAGGGTTCTTCATTAACTTTATTAGTGAAGACTTAGCTTTTTTATTAGTGAAGACTTAACTTTATTAGTGTTGATTCTCCTATAGTTGCTCTAGAAAAAAGACTGCTCCATGCCAGTCAGTGTTTGAGAAGCTTTGTGGAGTAAGGAAAAGAGAGGTGCTCACTTTTTCTGTAAATCTTAAAGTGTTCTAAAAATGCAAACCTTCTCATTTAAAAAGCAACTGTTCAGAAAGTGAAAAGACAAGCGTATACTGGTAAGAAAATGCTTTTAAAGCATATCTGCTGAAGAACTGACATCCAGAGTACATGAAGCCCTTTTACAACTCAATATTAAGAAGATACCCTGAATTTTTTTAAAAAAAGACAAATGATTTGAACAGACATGTCACCAAAGAAGATATATAAATGGAAAATGAGCACATGAAAAGCTGCTGGTTACGTCATATCATGTGTCATCTCTGGCAAACGCAAATTCAACTACTTTGAGTCCCACCGCTGGAATCACTGGTATTAAAGAGTGAGAATACTGAATGTAAGCGAGGATGTGGAGCAACTGGAAATGTTGGAAATCAGAATTGTTGATGGGAACGCCGCCTTGGAAGCACTTTTTAGCTTCTCAAGTCGTTCTCACGTACCTGCCTGTCACTCAGCAATCCCACCCCCTGGTAGTTACTGGAGAAATGGCGACACGTATCCACGTAAAGATTTGTACTTGAATGTTCACAACAGCTTTGCGTGTGGGGGCCAAAAATCTGTCAGCTATCTGAACTGACAAGTGAATCTTTCTATAGGCTGGTGGAGGGATCACTCGGCCACATGAGCCGAAGGCCACAGAGTCACAGAGCATCGTGGAAGGGGCTCAGGGCATTAGGTTAAATGAAAGAAGATACACAGGCCTCAGACTGCACAATTCCACACATGTGATGACTTCACAAAAGCCAGTTCAGATTAACATAGAGCCGAGCAGTTGTTTCTGGAAGGTGGGGAATGAGCTGACAGCACAGACAGTAGGGAAGTTTGGGGGGCAGTGAAGGAAATGTACATTGTGAATGTGGTAGTTATAGGGCTGTTTACATTCGTCAGTCTTATCAAACTGCATACTTAAAATTGCTGGATTTTATTTTAGAGGTATAGAGGTATACCTCAGTATTGCTGATTAAGAAAAGAACTGAATCATGAGCTTTATCTAAGCCAGCCCCTGGAGAACAGAATAGAATTCCCTAATGGATCTAGATTTATCAAGATTCATGCCCAGGATGGAGACGAGCCCACCTTCCCTCAAACACAGACCATCTGAAACCCAGATTAACTGGGAGTTTGTTAGCAAGAACGAAGGTGGAGTTACAGCCAGATTTGTCTTCTACCTAAGGTCAGATGTACAGGCTTCAGAGAACACTAACATCCTTATTCAAATTAATCATATATAATCATCTTGTATTTAAAATCCAGCCTTTAGTGAATAGGTCATTACCTGTAGAACCATTCCTAGAGATGCAAAGTGTATAGCAGTTGAAGTGTTAGTGGTTCATTCATGTCCAACTCTTTGTGATCCCATGGACTGTAGCCCGCCAGGCTCCTCTATCCATTGACTTCTCCAGGCAAGAACAGATGTTACTGAGCAACAGTTTATTCAATGAAAAGACACATTTTGAGGCACATTTTGAGAAAATCTTCCAGCTCCTTGAGCTGGCACTTTGGGAAAGAGTGGATTAAGCTCGCCTTGAATGAGCTGTGACATTGTGACCAGCACATGTGGTGTGGGACCTTCCCGAAACTTCTTTCCTTTCCTTCGTTTGGGTTATTTTGCTTTCAGCCCTTGGCTGTTTGGCCTGTCCTGTTGGCTTTGAAGGGAGGACATTTCAGGCTTTGCTCCTGAAAACTGTTTATTTCTCCCTACTACACATGCTTTGTTCCCATTTCTGATGTCTGTGCTGAAATTTAAGAAGCCGGCCTATATCAATGGTTCTCATTAAAATTGACCTGCACTGGTCCTTGCTACTATCTAGATTTGAGGAACAAAGCTCTTTTTGGGTGAGTATGGGACTACGCATAACTGACATTCTCTGTGGGTGATGAGCTCCTGGTCATTGTCAAAGAATCTGGGCATCAATTGACTGAGCTCTAACCCAGGCTCAGCCGAAACATCTGATATGTAAGAAGACAATCTGGTAGGAAAATAATCAGTGCCGCCTTCTACATTCTTTAGGTCCTAAATGCCTTCGGAATGTAAGTAATCAAAAACCAAACAAACATTATCTGAAGAGTCCCTTTTCTTCCTAAAAGCCCTCCCCAAGTGACCGACGTAAAGCTGGACACTCAAGCAGGTAATCGGAAGAATCTCTTTGGTTAGCCTGGTCACTTGGGAAAATGTAGTGAAAAATATTGTCTGTTATGCTGGGAATTTACACATAATAAATCCATCCTTGAATGTATTTACACTTAAATGTGCCTCTTTGCAGATAAATATCCAGGTTTCATTTTGTGAGAAAATGAAAACCATGTAGCCCGGGGCATTTTTGTCTCAGTTATTAGGAAACCTGAAGTTAATCCTCTGAAGAGTGGTAATGATGAGTCCGGCTTAGGCACCTATTAAGAGCTGATATGTTTGTTTTTTTGAACCATCTTGCACACGCCCAGCCTTGGAGACCCGGGAACACCAAGACTCTGGTCCCTTCTCCTACTTAAGGCCTTTCTGGTCCTGGGTCAAGTCCCCACTGCACACTTGAAATACTCTATCCCGGGGTGGACTTGGAGAATGTCTGGACTGAAAGGGAAAGAACCTTCTCATCCTAATAGGAAATAGAGTTTCCTAGATTGCCAGGGGTATCAGGAGACCCCCACGCTGCCGTGATAAGAGGCTTCTCTGTTCACAGCCTCCTCCATCTACCCCACTACCTTTCAGACAGTGACGCTGCCTGTGCCTTGATCTTGCTTCCCTCCGCCACACCTGACCTCAGCACCCAGCTCTGTCTCTCCTGTTCCCCATTTCATTCTACACGCTCGACTGGGGCCCCTATACCATCCGTGCACCACACCAGTGTTCTTGTTATGCGACTCATGTCGTAGGAGAACCCACCCGAATGTGTCTGTGGTTGTTATTAGCAACTTTCCTCTGGTTATTTCTGGTTCTCCTGCACTTACAGGCACAGGGGAAGATTCCACTGAGGCTGATACGACCCAGTGACCCAAGCCCTGGCCTATGACTTAGCTCTTTTGCAGCCTCCATGATTGTGGAAGCAGGTGTTGAAATGAGGCCTCCATCAGCTTGGACCCTTGAGTTACGAGAGGAAACAGCCCACTGCCAGCCCACCATCATCAGTCAGGAAAGATACCTTGGTCATTTTCTCCTCTGAGGTTCAGGAGTTTGTGTATTGCTACTACCATACAACCTGGCATAGCCTGACGATATGGCTTTCCCTGTGTTTGTCAATTTTTCTCTTTCACAGTATTGCATAAACTTTTCACATCCTGTATTTTCCTGGAGCATTCAGGACATGGTTTGTATTCTTTTTTTCCCCCAGTTTTTTGCCTTATTATCCATCATTATTCTTACTGACTACAACAGCCAAGTCCAAGAACTTCAGCATCCTTGACTCCCAGTTTCACCCTCCTTATCTTTAGAACTTTTTTCTTTGTGTTAATCAGCATGCAACTGGCTCATGTTCTGGAATTCACTATTCTAAGAAATATACACTGGGACTGAAATTACACAATGATACCTATCTTCTACATTCCAAACTCCCGACCCCTCTGCCTGGATCCATCTGGGTTAAGCCGCCCAGGCATTTTGTGCCTGTTTCCTCACTGGAAGATAAGCTAACAGCCGTGCCTGATGGGGTTGTTGTGGGGATTAAATGAGATCATGCACAAAAGCCCTTGGGTCAGCGGCTGGCCCACTGCGAACTCAGTAATGCCGTCGGCTCTAATCACGGTTGTTACTACTATGTGCTGTCGACAACTGCTCTCTGCCACATGTTAGATTCGCTGTTTTACTTTGGGTATGCTGTTCTCATTCTAATCTTATTTATTCTAAGTGTGTTAATTTCTAAGTCACCGTATCTAGTAACATCCTAGGACCGTACTGATCGCCTGTGGGTTAGCTTCATGCATCTCAACCACGGCACCCCCAAACCACTATTTCCTTACCCTGGAGTTGATGGCAGGCTTGAGAACACCCCCAGCAAAGACCAACAGGGAAAGGGCCCCACTGAGCTGACCAAACCACATGATTGCCTGGAGGAAAAATACATGGTTATGGCCCTAAGCCATTATGTTGGGGGGTGATTTGTGGCCATAGCAAAACCAAACTGATATACATTTTAAAGACTGAAGGCAGGAGAAGGGGACAACAGAGGATGAGATGGTTGGATGGCATTACGACTCAATGGACATGAGTTTGAGCAAACTCCGGGAGATGGCGAAGGACAGGGAAGCCTGACCTATCACAAAAAGTCAGACACGACTTAAAGACTGAACAACAACATGCATTTTAGCTGTGTGACTTGGAGCAAGTTGGCTAACCTCTCTGAGCCTCTTAGCGTTTTACCCTTGAACTGGACATAATACTGACTTTGCACATGAGGGTTAAGCAGCAGGCACCGTAAACGTTCAGTAAAGTGGGTGTCACTCATCTTCCCTACAGCTTCCTGGACCACTCACCAAAGCCACTAGTTCATCCTCAGTCTTCACTTCTTCCTCGAATCTCCTTTCTCCCAGCTCTCGCCTCCCATGGATGAATTCTGCACCTTCTCTCCACGGAAGTCTTTGGCCATCTGCCAGGAGCTCTGCTTTGCCTTGTTCTCACCTGAGCTCCTCATGACCTTTCTCTCTGAGCATCCCACTTCCTGAGTTTGCTTCTGTCCATGGTGTCACCATCACACAGAGAGAATGGAACTCTGTCTCAAATTTCCAGCTGTGTTTCTAACATCTCCCTCAGACTATCTCGTAACATCACAGTTACAACAAACAACTGGACTTGTGACTTCCTCTCCCAGTGGCTCACCTTCCCATCTAACCAATTTTTTTTTCGCATTTTCAGAAAGAAAAATTTAAATCTCCAATTTCCTTGATCATCTGTATCCAATTAGTTACTCAGTCATGTTCCTTCTTTTGAAATCTCGTTTCATCCTCTTTCTTCTGCTTTCCCACTGCCCTCCTCTCTGCTCTGTCCTCCCCACCTCGCCCCCCCTCCTCCTCTCAACCCAGTCACTTGTCTTCCATTTCTCTTGATTCCACTCTTTCTGTTTACTGCCAGAAGATAGATTTTCCTAAGTAGGACTTTACTCTCGTTTCTCTGATTAAAAATCTATAATTCCTTCTCATCACTTCTGCTTCAAAGATCAGATTCCTCACCTGGGTTTCTTCCTACACACTGTGGACTCAGTGCAGCAACTAAACTGACTTCCCACTTCTCTCCAAGTGTTCTGAGCTAGCATCTCAGGCACAGATGGGGAGGCAAAGATTAAAACGCTGATGCTCTATTTGAGAGGTGAAATCCATGGCAACAGAGAAGAGGAGAATGCAGAGAGAAGGGGGAGATGTGACATAGAAGAGTAAGGCATGAAATGCTGATTCTGCTCTGGAAGAACCAGAGGAGCTCACGGGGGTCAGGTGGGGGGCTTGGAAGGCATCTGAATGCCAGGCTTATCCGAGCAGAGAAGAGGATCCTGGGGCCTCCTGCAGGGACTGGTAGAGAGAAGCAGGAGGAATTCTCCGTCTCGCTCATTTGTCTTCTGTTTCTCATCAGTCAGATCTCCTAAGGAAAAGGTCCATGCCTCTTCCACCATGACCTTGGACACAGGATGTAAGCTCAGTTCATGACTGGTTCCCCAGGTTTTGGAAGATGAGCTGGTGAAACAAAGATGGAGCGAGCAGCTGAAGGTCAGACACCTCTAGTGCTGTGGTTGGTGTCAGCTGTTCTGTTCAGGTCGGTGGTCTTGACCTTGGGCCTGTGGCCAAGCATCTGGAGTTCTCTAGGTTCCCACGCATCCTCCAAGCCTTGTCCTCCAGGTTCCTATGGATTCTGTGACCCCCACTCTTCCCACCCCACAAACATCTCCCCAATTACCTTGTCCTCTTTAAGGTGGCCAGAGTCAGCTTGCATTGCTTGTAACTGAGAGCTCTTTTAGCCCTAGTTGCTCACATTGCCTTTTGCCACCTGGGGATGTTTAGAAAACTTTGAGATGATTCATATGACATGTCAGAATAATGCAGCAACTGCACCAGTATTATTACATAGTGTTGAATGCATCAACATCATTGTCATTTTCAACAAGTATTTGTTTAATTTCAGACACTATGGAAAGTGTTAAGACAAAATAAAACAAGAGGGGCAAGAATTCGTTGTTTAATGTGAAAAATAAGTTAATAAAATTCACAGATCCGTTAAAATGGAGATTGCATTACAAAGTACATTGGTGGCACAAAGGAGCAAGCAGTCTGTGAGCACTGAAGCAATCACAGAAGGCTACCTGCAGGAGGGGATGTTTGAGTTGGGTCTTGAGGGATGGCTAGGAGTTCAATGAGAGGAAAAAGGAAGAGATGATGGGCATCCTAGCTGGAGGGAAATGCAGCTGAGCCCTGAAAAGATGGGATCAGTCAGTGGGATGCGAACAGTTTCCAGCAGGTCCTAAGATTGCTGGTCAATTCTGAAGGTCAGCCTTAATGACTGTGGGCATGGGTTGAAGAGATCCTGGTCGGTGTAGTTCTCCAGTCTTGTTCAGCGGCCATGATCCAGTCCTAGAACAGAAATTGAAGCAGAACACCTGGGAACACAGATGTAATGTCTCCTTTCAAGGTTCTTTAACACCTGGGAGCTGTTATTACTATTGCTGTCATTATCGGTAGTAATTATGTCTAGTGGTCTATATTGTTTTCCAGATTTTACAGAGAAACACCAAGGCTCAGAGTCAAATAGCTCATGTTGTCCAGAAACACAATTCTAATTTTAGATCTTCTGACTGTCCAGTATACGGCATTGAATTAACTACTACAATGACCAGAATTAACTACTTCCTGAATCCTATAAAGGATCTTTTAATGGAAGGATACTGTCTGTTTCAACCACAAATCCTATTTCTTAGTATCAGCGTCTTCCTAAAATTTGAGGATCGTCTCTGCTGCCAAATCACTGCAAGGTGTCTAAGTCATTTGACTATCCCCTGGCTTCCTGATGAAAGGTACGTAGGGGTTGTGACAAAATAAGCAAAGATGAGGATCTGGGGGTAAACAAGGAGAAAAGAAAGGCTCTGGGAATGGAAAGTGCAGAATATTGAAGAATATCTGCCTCCACGTGGAGTGAACAGGAGAAGAACTTCATAAAAACAGAAGGAAGCAACATAAGAGTGATGGTTTATAAGCATCTTCTCCCAAACTAGGGCAGATGAAAATGACACATGACGAGTATCTTCATAAACACCGCTTCCTGATGAAAATTATTGCATACAGGATGGATAAACAAACTCTCACTGTACAGGACAGGGAACAATACTCAATATTCTGTGATAAAACATAAGGGAAAAGAATATGAAAAAGAATATTTCTACATGTATAACTGAGTCACCGTGCTGTATAGCAGAAATTAACACAACATTGTAAATCAGCTATACTTCAATACAATAAATTTTAAAAGAAACGGACCAAAAAAAATAATAATAAAATAAAAGAAACGGACCTCTATTTCCTAATTTTCAGATAATCTGTGTCCAGCTTTACCAAGTCACATGTGCTGCTAACCTTGATTTCCAAATCTAACTTTCCTGTTGGAGGTTTTGTTGTTACAAATATCCAGCAGGCAGAGACACCCTGCAGAGTCTGGGGGACAAATGTTGTTTACATGTCCTTGTGAACAGCTGTCTCCCAGACACCCCCCCACACCAATTTGGCTTCCTCTTCCTCTGTGAGAGAAAAAAGATATTTGCAAAGTTCTTTAATGACCAATTCTCTGCCAAATTTTTTGAAAAACAGATTCTCTTTGGGTTTTGCTGTACTGGTCACTATTTTCCATTAACCTCTTTCTACTACTTGGTTTTCAGGAAGATATTTTCTTCTAGCTTGCCATTCCCCTCGGAATCATCTCTGCGTCTTCCATGTAAATAAGAAGATAAATAATGGTTTATCTCTTCACGTGTGTCCAACAGCCTTTTATAAACCTGTGCTGACAAACTGGCCCATCTTCATGACAACAGCTGTGCAACATTGCTTCCTAATTTCTGACGATGGTGATGAACACAGTCATTGAAGAAAATAGTTATTGGATACTTACTTGTTACTGGGCACTATGCTAAGAATCTTGCTTCTCATCTTTTGATGTAGGTCTCCTATGTGTCCCCATTTTACAGATGAGGAGACAGAGGTCAAGAAACTTAAATAATTTCCCAAAGCTCACTCAGTCAAGTAAATGTGGGAACTGTAATTTGTTCCTGTATTTTTTTAACCATGATTTTTTGTGTATGAGATTGCTGTGAAAGTCTATTTAAATGTATTTTTTAAGTCATGATTTGAAAACTCAGATTTGCAAATTTAAAACACTATAAGTGTTTTAAGAAACCATTAAAGCACTGTCCTTCTCCCGAAGTTTGCCCAAACTCGCGTCCATTGAGCCAGTAATGCTATCCAACCACCTCATCCTCTGTTGTCCCCTTCTCATTTTGCCTTCAATCTTTCCCAGTATCAGGGTCTTTTCTAGTGAGTCAGCCCTTCGCATCAGGTGTCCACAGATTTGGAGCCTCTAGAAAGTATTCCAGCCTCTTGAAGCCTCTCGAATTCCTGGACTCATGGTCCCATTCCTCTGTCTTTCAAAGTCGTCTTTGGCAGAGTGGGTTTCTGTCACACTGAATTTCTTTGACTCCCTTGTCCCCGCTATTTCACTCACAAGGACTTCTGGGACTACTCTGGGCTCAGCCAGAAAAATTGACAAAAATTGCCTCATCTCCAGATCCTTATTTATACAGAGAAATGCATGGGTCCTAAACCTGTATAACAGAAAGAATTTTGGTAGAGGTTTGTAGCCATAAAACCAACATGCCAATCAGGATACAGAACATTTCTATGACCACAGACTCCTTTTTTTCTTTTTCCAGTCAATCTTCACTCTCTCCATAGGCAACTACTGTTTTCCTTTGATTAGTTCTGTCTGTTGATAAACGTCACAGAAATTGACTCTTTTGTGTCTGGCTTCTTTCACTTAGTATCAGGTCAGTTCAGTCCCTCAGTCCTGTCCGACTCTTTGCGACCCCATGAACTGCAGCAGGCCAGGCCTCCCTGTCCATCACTAACTCCCGGAGCCCACCCAAACCCATGTCCATTGAGTTGGTGATGCCATCCAACCATCTCATCCTCTGTCATCCCCTTCTCCTCCTGCCTTCAATCTTTCCCAGCATCAGGGTCTTTACATCAGGTGACCAAAGTACTGGAGTTTCAGCTTCAACATCAGTCCTACCAATAGACACCCAGAACTGAACTCCTTTAGGATGGACTGGTTGGATCTCCTTGCAGTCCAAGGGACTCTAGAGAGTCTTCTCCAACACCACAGTTTAAAAGCATCAATTCTTCAGCACTCAGCCTTTTTATAGTCCAACTCTCACATCCATACATGACCACTGGTAAAACCATAGCCTTGACTAGGTACACCTTTGTAGACAAAGTAATATCTCTGCTTTTGAATATGCTATCTAGGTTGGTCATAACTTTCCTTCCAAGGAGTAAGCATCTTTTAATTTCATGGCTGCAATCACCATCTGCAGTGATTTTGGTCACTGATTTCAAAAATAAAGTCAGCCACTGTTTCCACTGTTTCCCCATCTATTTGCCATGAAGTGATGGGACTGGATGCCATGATCTTATGTTTTCTGAATGCTGAGCTTTAAGCCATTTTTTTCACTCTCCTTTCACTTTCATCAAGAGGCTCTTTAGTTCTTCACTTTCTGCCATAAGAGTGGTGTCATCTGTGTATCTGAGGTGATTGATATTTCTCCCAGCAATCTTGATTCCAGCTTGTGCTTCCTCCAGTCCAGCATTTCTCATGATGTACTCTGCATATAAATTAAATAAGCAGGGTGAAAATATACAGCCTTGACGTACTCCTTTTTCTATTTGGAACCAGTCTGTTGTTCCATATCCAGTTCTAACTGTTGCCTCCTGACCTGCATACAGGTTTCTCAAAGGGCAGGTCAGGTGGTCTGGTATTCCCAACTCTTGAAGAATTTTCCACAGTTTATTGTGATTCACACAGTCAAAGGCTTTGGCATAGTCAATAAAGCAGAAATAAGATGTTTTTTTTGGAACTCTCTTGCTTTTTCGATGATCCAGCAGATGTTGGCAATTTGATCTCTGGTTCCTCTGCCTTTTCTAAAACCAGCTTGAACATTTTTCAAATTCATTCATGCTGTGTGAGTCAGTGGTTCATTCTGTCTTATTGCCAAGTTTATTCCATTGCAAACATTTGCAAACATTCCATCTAACATTTTATTTTAATATTTTAAAAGTCTTTATTGAATTGTTAAAATATTGCTTCTGCTTTATGCTTTGGTATTTTGGCCAAGAGATGTGTGGGATCTTAACTTCCTGACCAGGGATCAAATTTGTAGCCCCCCGCATTGGTACAGGCAAACCCTTAATCACTGGTCTGCCAGGGAAGTCCCAAAATATTCGATATTTTAAAATCCATTCTTCTGGTGATGGACACGTGGCTTGGTTCCAGTTTGGGGCTATGAATGAATAAATAAAGTTATCGTAAAATCCTCACTTAATCACATCTGAGACTTTTCATGCACAACGTCCTCCCAGGACCCAGCCATTAGGACATGCACGTCTCTGTTGTTGTTCAGTGGCTCACTTGTGTCCGACTCTGAGACCCCAAGGACTGCAGCACACCAGGCTTCCCTGTCATTCACCATCTCCTGGAGCTTGCTCAGACTCATGTCCATTGAGTTGGTGATGCCATCCAACCATCTCATCCTCTGCTGTCCCCTTCTTTTCCTGCCCTCAATCTTTTCCATCATCAGGGTCTTTTCCAATAAGTTGGCTCTTTGCATCAGGTGGCAAAGTATTCAGCTTCAGCATCAGTCCTTCCAATGAATATTCAGGGTTGATTCCTTTAGGATTTACTGGTTTGATCTCTTTGCAGTCCAAGGGACTCTTAAGAGTCTTCTCCAACATCTCTGGGGTGACACTATTCTGCCTCCATCCCTAATCTGCCCACTCTGTCTACTGGACCATCCACCCCTCACTCTTGCTGAAGGCTTAGTCTCCTAATCACCTTATTTCTGCCATGGGGCTTTAAGCAACTTAGTTTATACTCAGCCTCTTTAGCTTTGTCCTGGCCCAGACTCTGACACCCTAACCCTATTCTAGTGACCAACCTCTTACCTCTTTCCTGGTAATCACATCCTCCACTTTATACTCCAGCTTGGTGGCTGGATCCTGGTATGATGTTTCTGTGTTCCAGTCCCTGCCTGGGATCTCAATCCCTTTAGAACTAAAGGACAGTTTTGCTTACCCCAACCTCCAGAAAAATGGTCCTGGCCCATACTCTGGGCCTCACTGGCTGGGTTCCTGCCACGTGGCTGTCTGTCCTCACAGGAAAACATCTGCCAGGCTTAGCTTCTTCGGTGATCATACTTTTCTGAGACTGGCTCCTGCAGCATGCCCAGCCATTAGACCCAGATCATCTTCTCTAGCCATTCAGTCTAGCCCAGGGTGTCTCAAATGTTGTTGCATGTTGCGCTCACCTGGAGAGCCTTAAAATATCTTAATGTCCAGACTCCTCCCCATACCAACTGAATCTGAATCTCGGGGGATAGAAACGAACAATAGTATCTTTTCAAACTTCTCCATTGAGTTCAAAGTGCAGGCAAGATCAAGGACAAGCAAGCCAGGAACTTCTGTTCAAGGTGCACTCTGCCTACCAGCAGCATGAGCATCACCTAGGAGCTTGTTAGAGGTACAGAAATTCAGCCTCCAGCCACAGCCCTACTGCACTGGAATCAGTATTTTAACATGATCCCTCAAGTGGTTTTGAAAGCTCTGATCTGGCCCATCCCTCTCTGCCTGAACTCTTGTTTCTGAAAATGTTCATAATCAAGCTGGGTTTTCTCTTCTTTTAATTGAAAAATATAGTCATATTATAGAAAAATTGAAATAATAATTCATCTTTCTTGAGCATTTACCATAAGCTAGGCAGAGTGCTGGTGACTGACAGACATTAGCTCATTGAATCCTTATGAATAAGTTTCTCAGCAAAACCTTCCCAAACTGCCAGATCAGGGCTTGTTCTCAAATTCCTTATCTCAGTGACCCTTTAATTAAATTTATAATTTTAGCTTACATTTTTTCTTGCCTTAACTGCCAGACAATGTTCCACAGAGATGAAAACCTGTCTTGTTTGAAGGAGAAGCCATAGAACCTGATACCTAACAGGGACTAAAAAAATATTTGTTGAATGCATGAAGTTGGAACTATTATTATTTCTATGTTACAGATGAGGAAACTTGCCCAAGATATCATTTCTAGAAAATGAGGGGGAAGAATGGGAGCCATCTCTGAGGCTGGCCCAAGTTCTTTATCATACGAACAACAACCCCCACCACCACCCCTTTCACTCTTATCAGCTGAACACAACTATTTTCTTCTGCATCCTGCTTTCTAGTATCATTTATACATGGGTTTATTTTATATAAT
Organism: Capra hircus; assembly: GCF_001704415.2. Classification (NCBI taxonomy): domain Eukaryota; kingdom Metazoa; phylum Chordata; class Mammalia; order Artiodactyla; family Bovidae; genus Capra; species Capra hircus. Next base: position 40,442,473 of record NC_030831.1, on the reverse strand, counting down.
TACAACCAGGACTCCCATATTAACTGGAATTTTGCTTTTATTACTTTCAGTGTTTTTTGGTAACTTCTAAGTCTCATACTTTAAAAATGGGTACCTAACAGCTTGGTGACTGCAGCCATGAAATTAAAAGACGCTTACTCCTTGGAAGAAAAGTTATGACCAACATAGATAGCATATTCAAAAGCAGAGACATTACTTTGCCAACAAAGGTCTGTCTAGTCGAGGCTATGATTTTTCCAGTGGTCATGTATGGATGTGAGAGTTGGACTGTGAAGAAAGCTGAGCACCAAAGAATTGATGCTTTTGAACTGTGGTGCTGGAGAAAACTCTTGAGAGTCCCTTGGACTGCAAGGAGATCCAACCAGTCCATTCTGAAGGAGATCAGCCCTGGGATTTCTTTGGAGGGAATGATGCTGAAGCTGAAACTCCAGTACTTTGGCCACCTCATGCTAAGAGTTGACTCATTGGAAAAGACTCTGATGCTGGGAGGGATGGGGGGCAGGAGGAGAAGGGACAACAGAGGATGAGATGGCTGGATGGCATCACTGACTTGATGGACATGAGTCTGAATGAACTCTGGGAGTTGGTGATGGACAGGGAGGCCTGGCGTGCTGAGATTCATGGGGTCGCAAAGAGTCAGACACAACTGAGTGACTGAACTGAACTGAACTGAACAGCTTTTTATGTCATTTACTGTAAATTATTAACCAATTAACTCTTGCTTAGCATTTAGGCATTTTCGTTGCTCATTATTTACAGGTGACATTGGAGGCAGCATCTTTGTGTGCCTTGTTGAGCTGAATTTCTGCTTTCTCACAAACCATGAACATTCTTACATCATTTTCACCTTGAACAGGCCACCCTTGACCTTCCATGGTGCTGTAGCTAATTTAGATATTTCCAAGCCTGCTGAGCCTCTTGATGAAAGTGGCTAAAGAGGCTAAAGAACCTGTTGATGAAAGTGAAAGAGGAGAGTGAAAAAGTTGGCTTAAAACTCAACATTCAGAAAACTAAGATCATGGCATCTGGTCCCATCATTTCATGGCAAATAGATGGGGAAACAATGGAAACAGTGACAGACTTTGCTTTTTGGGGCTCCAAGATCACTGCAGATGGTATTGCAGCTATGAAATTAAAAGACGCTTGATCCTTGGAAGAAAAGCTACAACCAACCTAGACAGCATATTAAAAAGCAGACATTACTTTGCCAACAAAGGTCCATCTAGTCAAAGCTATGGTTTTTCCAGTAGTCATGTATGGATATGAAAGTTGGACTATGAAGAAAGCTGAGCGCCAAAGAATTGATGCTTTTGAACTGTGGTGTTGGAGGAGACTCTTGAGAGTCCCTTGGACTGCAAGGAGATCAAACCAGTCCATCCTAAAGGAAATCAGTCCCGAATATTCATTGGAAGGACTGATGCTAAAGCTGAAACTCCAATACTTTGGCCACTCGATGAGAAGAACTAACTAGAAAAGATGCTGATGCTGGGAAAGATTGAGAGCAGGAGGAGAAGGGGACGATAGAGGATGAGATGGCTGGATGGCATCACCGACTCGATGGACATGACTTTGAGCAAGTTCTGGGAGTTGGTGATGGACAGGGAAGCCTGGAGCGCTGCAGTCCATGGTGTCACAAAGAGTTGGGCTTGACTGAGCAACTGAACTGAACTGAAGCTTGCTGAAGAATGGCAAAACTGGTAGTGAAGGGGAATTGTGACATTTTTTCTATTAAAACTTACCCAAGCTTGTTCATTACAGTGGCTTCTGAAATTCTTCTTTCACTGAAATCTTTCTGCTTAATTTTGAGCAAGGACAAATTGGGCCAACTTGGTGACTTTGGACACTTCCTATTCACTCCTCCATGTGCTGACCCTTTGTTTCTCTAAAACAGGAGCCTGAGTTCCCCGTCTGTAGTTCAAAGATAGGGTCTGAAGTCCAGACAGAACTTCTAGGTACCCAGGATTTGGCGGTACAGACGTGATTCTGCTGTTGCCTTTCAGTTCATCTTCCAGGGTCTCAGTGCAGGAATCAGAGAACTCTGGACCAGAAATCAGCTCTGAGGCTGGCTCTACACCAGACATTTGCTGTCATTGAGACCTTAACCTCCTGAATTCATTTCCTCACCTCTTCACACAGGGTTAACTAACTGCTGCCTTTCAGAATTGGGAAGATCACAACAGCTAATCAGCATGGATGCTCTTAAGACTCAAAAAGATGTGTCCGCCCATGTATAATGTGCACGCAAAGTTATTTTGGTGCAGAAATACTTATAATTCTATCTTTTAATATCAAATGCTTAATACTTGATCAGTTGCTAAACACTGAACTTAATCACTGATTTGTTACTTAAATACTTAATACTTTACTACTTCATTGCTTTAATAGTTAAGAATCTCTGTTTTAAATTTAGTACTGTGATGACTAGCTTCTCATCCAACTATACTGCATCCTTTATAAAGGGCCAAATTCTACCCTCTTGTTCTGTATTTCTATGCTTAAAAGTAATAATAATTGCCAATATTACAATGATATTTTATTCATTAAACGTTGAAGGAAATGTCTTGAGAAAAACTAGAATTGGTAAGATTGTTGAAATATAACTATCTCCCTATCAGGCAAAAAAAGAAAAAAGACATTTATGAGAGCACGGACCTTAATAAGTCACTTACTTTATCTCGCCTGTTTACATTGTGAGAAAGCAAGATCTACAAAGTGTTATGAATACTTTCAATAGAAAAAAAATCAGAGGAAATTAAAAATTCTTTAACAGGGACCAGATGTATTTTTTAAAAAAGAACAAAGCGGTTGAGATATCCTATTAAGACTGACTCCCTTCTCCCCGCTCCCCCATAAGATCTTCTCGAGCTACATGTAAGGGTATGCAAATGATAATAATGATAATAATTAAATCCAAGCGACCTTTCTTGTCTTAGACAAAGTGGGAAGCGAATTACTACTCCTTTTTAGAAAAGGCTTCACAAAACCCTCTGCCAACAGCAGAGGGGGTAAGCTGGTAGTTACCAGCTCCAGTCCCTTCCTGGGAGGCCCAGGCCACCCCTTGGGGGCCAGAGATGCGGGTCGGTGAGCCAGGGGTCCCATCCTGGGGGCTAGCCAGACCCCCCGCCCCGCGTGCGGCGGTCTCCGTGGCGGCTGCTCGGGAGTCCCGGCTCCGGGCTCGGCCGCATGGCCCCCGCGGGGCGGTAAGGGTCAGCAGGGTAAATACTTTCTGGGAATCTACCGCCCAGGCCGGCAGATCTGCCCCTACCCCCGCTCCTCCTCCAGTCACTTTCTCCGTCTGCCCCCCCAATTCGGAGCCCGCGGCGGAGAGGCGACCCTCACCCCCGAGTTGGGGATGGCTCAGGCTGTTCCCCCTCACGCGAGAGAGGGGACCTATGGCGGCGGGCGGGAGCCTTTAGGGAGAGAGAATCTGTGTGGGGAAGGGTCTCGGGGGGAGGGGTCTCGGATCGGGGGAGGTCTCCGCTGGGAGGGGTCTCCGGGGAGGGGGAGGGTCTCCCGCGCGGGCTGCGGGCGGTGGGCGGGGCCGGGCGCCGCGGAGGTCGGCGGGGGTGTGTCCGAGGGGCCGGCGGGCAGCGCAGTCTCGCCCTCCGCTGAGTCCCCGCGCGCGGTCGCCGCTTTCACCCCGGACCTACCCGAGCGCGGCGGCGAGATGCGTGACGGCTGCGCGGGGCTGGCGCTCCTGGCCTCGCTGCTCTGGGTCTCCGCGCAGGGCCAGCAGAGAGGTGAGCCCGGGTCGCGTCTGGGTCCCCAGGCGGCGGGGGGCTGCGGGACAAAGCCCCACGCCTGGCCGCGCCTAGGTCGGTGCGCGCATCCGCCTTCACCCCCGGCCGGGGATCCGATACGTGGGTCTCCCGCGCGGCCCCTGGAAAGGTCGCCGGGCAGGCGGGAGAGGGGTGGGGGCCCACTCCAGACGGATGCGGCCCCCTCCTCGGCGCCTCGGGCTCTGAGTCCCCGGGTCTGCCTTGGCGACACGGTGGCCCCAGTGGAGAGCCGCGCGGGCCTGGCTGCCTGTCCGGGCCGCTGTGGGCAGGCGGGCGGGGAATGAATGGGAAAAGCGTCCGCGGAGCACGCTTACCGTCTGGCGGCAGAAAGCCGGTGGTCCGAGGCCCGGCAAAGGGGGGTCCCCGGGCCACTCATGGAGGGTGGGCGCGCGGGAAGCGCACGGGGAGGCGCAGGCTTGGAGATTGCTGCAGGCGCCCCCCCAGCCACGCTGGGTGCAGGCCCCGAGGTGGCCGAACCGGCCGTTCCGCGCCCAGAGTAGACCGCGGTCACTTAGGGGTGAGGGAGCGCGGGCCCGGATGCCTGGCAACCTCGCGGGGCAGGGTTGGCCAAGAACAGAAATCCGCGGCCAACTTTCAAAGCGTCTGTCACTGCTCGGGAGGACGAGAAGCCCTCCTCCCCTTTCTGCGGACACTCGTGCCCCGCTCTCCCCAGAGACTAAGCCGTCAGGGCGCCGCTTGTTGGCTAGGAGGTCACGAATATTTCTTGAAAACGTCTATGCATGCAACCCGTGACCCCCGGCACACTCCCAAAGATACACGTGTTATTCAAAACGCAGGAAGGAACAGGTCAAAAGTAGGGAGGCGGAGCGCACAGCACCCGCGTGGGAAAGATGCGTGTTTGGCCTCGTGCCCAGCTGTGCGCCCTGCAGCCAAGGGATCGTCCCTTTCCCGGGCGCATTCGCAGGCGACGCGCTGGACCGGAGCGGGCGACCGGGCTTTGAATGGTTGCGCGTCCTCTCCGCGCGCGGCCGGGCAGGGATGCAGGGAATTTGCATAGTTAGCCTGCAAAGAAAGGGGCCGGCCTTGCGGGAGAGCGGGCTGCGACTCTGCAAGCTGAACGCCTTTCTCTCGCATTGCTGACAGTGAAAAGCCTGGTTTCCCACAGGCTGGAGAGAGAGCAGCTGGACTCAGCTTTATTGTTCTAAGAATTGAAAGTCCTGGTCTAGGGAGATGCCCGGAATGTTTTCCGCGCCCCTCCGGGCGCAGCACTTGGCCTTGGCGGCTGTGAATGGTGTTTGGAGAAAGTGGGACCCCGTGGGGCTTTCCTGCTTTAAGATGCTACGGAAAACCACCCACAGCGGGAGGGCCTTTGAATCTGTCACACTGCCTTCCAGATTTGCAACCCCCACCCCATCAACCATCACCCTCTTTACAGACTCCTTTGAGGGAGTTTGACTTTTTAAAATGCAATTTGGGGTCCCATGTATATAGCATGAATGACCAGTGAAATAGTATCATTAGCTCATAATACAATAATAAAATAATTCTGACCAGCATCATCAGTGAGCTAGTTATCTGGTACTCATACATATATATATTTAGAACAATCATCTGTTAGCTTTTAGATTACTAGGAATTCTTATTTTTAATGTGGATGATTTTTAAAGTCTTTTTTGAATTCGTCACAACATTGCTTCTGCTTTATGTTTTGGTTTTTTGGCCAAGAGGCATGTAGGATCTTAGTTCCCCAACCAGGGTTGGAACCCACAGCCCCTGCATGGGAAGGCAAAGTCTTAACCACTAGACCACCAGGGAGGTCCCTTATTAAGAATCCTTTTTCATTTCACAGTCTCTGTGGATTACTGTTACTTCTCTGGTGGCGCAGTGGTAAAGAATCCCCTGACAATGCAGGAGACAGAGGGTTCGATCCCTGGGTTGGGAGAATACCCTGGAGGAGGGGATGGCAACCCACTCCAGTATTCTTGCTTGGGAAATTCCATGGACAGAGGTGCTGGCAGGCTACACTCCATGGGGGTCCAAAGAGTTGGACGCGACTGAGCGCTCAGGCGCACATTGAACTACTGTACACCTCATGATTTGTGGCCCAATAACTCAGTTTCTTTGAGATACAACTTGTGTAAAGTGAGCTATTCCTAGAAGTGCAAAATGCTAGGTGGTACCTTTCTAACAATAATGTTGTGTGAAGTCCACAGCTGGCAATTACATGGAATTATAGTTGCTTCACAGGTTAGTTCATCAAATCTTGTTTTGAACTGTTTTTCTTTTCTAAGTAAAAGTAGACAATTCCAAGGATAAAGGAAAAACTCTCTTCTATGACTAGAGGAAATTTATTTCATTCTCATAAAGGATGTAGTATTCAAATTGAGCATAAATGTGCTACCCAGCAAAGCACGTGCCCGAATGGCTTTTAAAGATGCATTTTTCTTCCCTGTAACTATTATTCCCCAAGTAAGGGCCAAGAAAAAAAAAAAAAACTAATTTTAGCAGTTGGAAACAAGGTTTGTGTAATGAAAACATCACTGCCTACCTCCTGCGTATCCCAAACTTTGGCCCATTCCTTTTTTCTCTTCCACTTTTCCAGACGTTAAATATAGAGCGGACATCTGTAGTTAATATAGCATGGTGGAGAATTCAAATGCAACAAGGATAGGAAATAAACACATGCTGTTCCTTGGTGCTTTGTGCCACTCTTAGAATCACCAGTATCGTAACATGTTTACATGACCACTTATTTCAAGGTAAACATCTTTGAGACACAATTCTACAATTTTAGAGTAACTCTTTCATAAAGTTCTGTAAGTACTCATTATCATCTACAGTAGGTTTTATGGGGGAAATAACAAGATATGCCTTTAAGCTTTAGATGTTTGACTCTTTGGCTTTATGAGCTGTGGGAACTTGGGCAAGTTACTTAACCTCCCTGTGCTTTGGTTTTGCCGTCTGTAAATGGGAGTAGTCCTGGTGCCTCCTTGGAAAGACTGTTCATAATGGAATGAAAAGTGCTTAGAACAATGCCTAACCCTGGGGGTAGCCCTCAATAAACACCATCTAAGCATCAGTATTACTCTTTTGGGCATGACTACATGCAAATATAGAATATCACTTCCCCGCTATAGTCTCAAATTTAGAGTCTGGTTTTGGAGTCAACTTGAATTCAAACGCCAGCCCCGTTGCTTTGATGAGCCGTGAGGTTGATTAAGTTTCTCGGCATCTCTGGATGTCAGTCTTCCTGATTTGCGAGACGGAGAGGACTGATGTGGTGCAGTAACACAGGAGAGTGCTAGCCCAGCGTCCGGTGTGTCAGCAGCCTGGGCGTGTGGTCCATGGCGATGGTCTACCTGTGGCACCCGCACTGCACCCTCCCCAGCCTGGATCCACCTTCACTTGGGCGCTAAGACCTATTGACTTGACTTCCTGAAAACCTGTGCAATCCATCTCCGTTATTTTGTCTCCACTGCTGACGAGGCTCAGGAACTGTTTGTCTCTCCCATGAAATGTTGTGATGGTTCCCTCACTGGGTCTCCCTCCTCCCCTGCTATCCCTCCTCAGCACCATCACCATCATGATTTTTCTAGAAACACCGCCCTATGGGCTAGGACTAACGCCTCCCAAACTCCTCATTAATGCACACACAAAAATGACATTGGAGCATCCGATGTGACCAAAGGAGGAGTCTGGGATCCACTGGCCCAGAGCTCAGGGGCGTTACCTGGGACCTCCGTGCCCCTGTTCATAGTGACATGGGATGTTCAGTGCTGGACAGGCCTCCCATTTGGGGCCTAAGCCCTGCAGAAACCTTCCTGATCCCATCATCGCTGAAGTATTTATGACATGCCCTTCCCTAGACTGCTGGTGCTCTGGCCACTCATTGCTATTGTTGTCCTTATCTTGGCTAAGCCAGTGGCTGGGTGATCGGTCTCACCCCCTGACCTGAACTTCTTGAGGATGGGGGCTGTTTTATCCCCATCTTCATGCCTGTCCATTGCGAGTGTGCTCAGTTGCTCAGTCATGTCTGACTCTTTGTGACCCCATAGACTGGCCCACCAGGCTCCTCTGTCCATGGAAGTTTCTAGGCAAGAATACTGGAGTGGGTTGCCATTTACATTGCTTTGCTAATGTTCCTGGTGGTTACTAGCCACCTGTCTTGTTGAGTCACATTGACATTAATATCTTTATTTATGAATCAAATAACTTAAAAAAATAATTTAGAATAGGTAATCCATGGTCATGGTACAACATTAAAAAAACCAAAAACAAAACCCAAAAGGTGTATAGAAAAAGGTTAAGTCACCTACTTTTGAGGAAACTACTATTTTTAGTTTCTTGAATGTCTTTCCTTAGATGTCTTTTCATGTAACTCTTAAAAGCAAGCTGCTTCATAAAACCTACTTCCTCCTGAGCATTTCCTAATAGTGTAAAGAAGGTACGGATTATTTTCTGACAAAACAGGAGACACTCTTCCCATCTCCACCTCCACTGCCCTCCCTCTGTCCTGCTTCTTCAGTATCCCCACTGCTGGATGCTAAATGCATCACTAATACACATATACACCTGTCAACTTTTCACTTTCCAACTATCCCTTTCAACGTGGCCTTTGACAGAAGGTATTAGAGCCTTGTTTCCTAGATCTTTTGGGTTTAAAAACTGTAGCTCATTGATAGATTGCTTGACACTGCAGTCCTTCTGAAAGTATTGCTCACCGTAGCCTTCATGGGCTATTCCTGGAGCCATAAATAAGTTTTAAAAATAAATTTAGGTGATTTGTGATGTAGAGAGGTTAAGTCTGCGGAGAATACTATTAGAAGTTATGGATAGTACGTTTATTTTTCTAAAAACTTTGGTTTATTGCTGGAACATCTATGGTAGACACAGGAAAAGTTAATTTTTAAAAATACTTCCCGCACCCTGAAAACGAAGCTAAGTGGAGATAACTAGAGAGAACTCCTGCTCGAAGATCTTAGCTGAAGTTGTTAGTGATATTCCTCAGAAATGTTAGGGTGAACAAGATAAGCCATAGTTTCTCTAGCAGGGTGTATGTAGCCTACTTACATGCTTGCAAATCATTCTTTTACTTTTTTTATTGCTAAAATACTAACGTGTATCCATGCACAGTTGAGTAAATAAATACATTTCAAAATTAATCGGGGGAGGGGGGTGGGAAACTCCCTTATTGAAGTAATTTAGGTAAGGTCGTGCACTTGGGTTCTGTTGAGACATGCCTGCCAGGGAGCTGATTCAGTGTAAAATGCCACACTCAGACTAGGTTCACTGCATCTCACGTCCTCCATACTGAGGGTGACAGCCAGTGCCCAGAGTAACCGTTTCATGGCACAGACCCTTCCCCCGAGAGTCTTTGTTTTCTCAAGGCTGGATGGTGAGAGCTTTCTTTGGAGCAGCTTGTTCCCATTTTGTGTCTTGCTTGGAGGCAGAAGATAGACAATAGGAGCAGTGAGATTCCAGACCAGCGTGGTAGATAGCTTTCTGCCTAGGTGAGCATTTACTTCAGAGGTTAATCCGGAAAAGATGCCGTGGAGACACATCAGATCCTATTTTCAGCGAGTGTGTGCATTTTTTTCCCCCCTTTTTTGATTCAACCATCTGAAGCCTGAATCTCTTCATTCCTGAACTTATCTTTGAAGTCTGATCTGGCCCAGCGGGCAGTGTGACTGCAGTTCTTGTGCCAGAGAGCCTCCTGTCTTGCTGGTGGGAATGTCAGAGTTAGCTCCAGAAGTGTTTCTGGGAAGTGCCCATCTTTTCCCATTCCCTGAAAGATTTCCTGCATTTTGTTTCATTGTTCTGTAACTTCCTGCCAGAGCCTCAGGAAACTACAACGTTCAAGAAGATGCTTAAGTTGAGCAGATCCTGTTTAGTTAAGAGAGGACGTTTAGAAAGGAGAAGACCTCACCCCAGGACGCTGATTATTGTACATCCTACATTTAAATGTCTTCTAATCTCTTTGTCATGGCAGGATTTTACTCAACAAAAGTGATTATCTTGTTATCTCAGGCCCAGCGCATGAATTCTTTCCTGCTCCGAAGACTACTTTTCCTGTTTCTCCCAGTTGATGGCATTCTTTTGGTCGCCTTGGTTTCATCTTCCATTCCTTTCTTTTCTTTTTTCTGTATTCTCCTTATCCACATCGTCTCTCTCCATTTTTGTTTCTTCCTTTAAAAAGGTCCCTGGGGACTTTCCCGGTGGTCCAATGGTTAAGACTCTGTCTTCCAATGCAGGGGGTGCAGGTTTGATGCCTGATCAGGGAACTGAGGTCCCTAGTGTGTTAGTGTTAGTCACTCAGTCGTGTCTGACTCTTTGCCACCCCGTGGACTGTACCCACCAGAATCCTCTGTTGGTGGGAATCTCCAGGCAAGAATACTGGAGTGGGTTGCCATTCCCTTCTCCAGGGGATCCCTCTGACCCAGGGATCAAACCCAGGCCTTCTGCATTGCAGACAGATTCTTTACCACTGAGCTACCAGGGAACCCCGTAGTGCCTAAGGTGCAGCCAAAAATTAAATACATAAGTTTAAAGGTCCCTGATTTTGTGGCCTTTGTTCCTCTTTATGACACTGCAGATGGTCACTGGCTGTTAAGATGACTGTCACATGAGGGAGGTGGGGCTTCTAATAGGACGGAAACCTTATTCCTGTTTGGATGCCAGAGGTGGAAGGAATTTTACAATCAGCCTTCAAGATGGGCCTTTTGGGATTCTATTTTAAATAGTTGTTTCCAGAACTATTTTCTGCCACTTGACGTACTTCCTGTCCCTGTTGCTCTGTCCAGTGGTGGGCACTCTTTCCCATCCTCAAAATTCCCATTGTCCATCCTTCAGCCCCTTCCTTCTAAATCTCCAGCTCTGGCATTTCTGTCTTTTACTCCACAATCTAATTTTGCCAGCTCTTTACACCTCTGCCCTGACTTCGTGGCTATACTTTTGTTCACTCTAGAAGTTTAGAGGTGGGAAAGTTCGAGATATTCTTGACCTTGTGAAATGTCTTTAGGCACTCCACTGCCCTTGTAAGGGAGCTGGCATAAAGTCCTTGATACCGTCTTGGGCTATGGAGTAATGTTTTCTTGTGGGATTGTTGTCATTTCTAGCCAGTTTTTCTCCTTTTCCCCCTGTGTTTGCCCATTCATTTACCTGCTCAGCTTCATGGACTGAACATATAATGGATCCTCCACCAGCCAGGCCCCAAGTCAGGAAGTGTCTTGTGGTCCTTGTTCTCAGTGGCTTTCCTCATTTTGATTCCAAGTGGACATTCTTGATGGAGGAAGTCCAAGTGCATATCTAGAAAGAAATGTTCTCTGTGAGAAATTATGGTGGAGGAATGGTTGGGAGATTCAAGTTGCGCCAGTGGAAATAAGTGTCTATATTTTGCTTGCTTCCAGTCACATAAATTCGTGTTGCAGCCCAGTGGTGGGCAAGGAATGGGGAGGCGGGAGAATTGAGCTCCTGGTGGCTTCCTCACCAAACTTCCTATTGGGTGACATCTACTCCTCTAGGCTTCCTTTTTGTCATGGAAACACACAGCTCGCCTGTTTGGTGACCCCTCTGAGCCCTCACAGAGAGGGTACAGTTAATACAGACATTTTCTCTCTGGGCTGCACGTTTGATTTTAATCACATCATTGTGGAGGCCCCAGCCCCAGGGATTACAGCTTCTGTGGTCTCAGGTGAGGATTAGTCATTTGCATTTTTAGGAGATCTTTTCAGTGTTTGGCTTATGACTTCCCTCCTAGCTCCACCAGCAAAATAAGAGCCATTCTTCCTTCTACATCCCCAACACCCACCCCCGTCACCCCCCACATACACAACAGACACACTACGCACACACACACCACAGAACCTTACATATTCAAAAAGTATTTGTTGAGTTTCTAGAATGTTCCACACTCTGGTGGCCAGTGGTCCTTGAATCCCCAGAGCTGTAGTCAAGCAGGCATGAGAAGTACCTGAGGAATCCTACTACCTGTGTGCCTCAGCTCAAATTTGGAGGAATTTTTGTTTCTGAATGCCCACCACCATTGCCCAAGTTACTGCAGAGAAATAGTCACTGAGAACAGAAAGAGAATGCTGGTTAAAAACGCTGGTTATTTCTACTGCACTGGATTTTCGTTTAGTTGGAAGACAGTGACTACTCTATTGACTTCAGTCTTGTTGGCATTTGTTGACCATCTCTTGGAGTTATATTTTTATATAGAGTTTTTATTCAAAAGAATTCTACCTGCCTGTGTTTGGAGGATGTTGTTTAAGTGGGAGACAGCTGTTCCCCTCCAGGCTCTTGAGGCTAAGCCAGCCTGGTCTTCTCAGGAACAAAACAAAGGCACACAGAATTTATGTCACAGATGGGTGTTTGTTTGATAAAAATCACTTATTGCTGAATGAAAGAATGGCCCATTCTCTCCAGAAATATGAGCAGAACATCTAGTAAGCCTTTAGAGCTTCCTACTTTGTTGGTTTGTTTTAACCATTATATTTGACCAAGTTGAGTTGTACCTCTTTTTCTGTGGTCAAACATTCCCTGAAAATTTGTGCACGAGAGGGTTTTCTGTAAGTAACATAATTTCAAATGCAGTGTTGAAATAATTCAGGAATAGTATTTGAAGGAATTGGCTAGATTTTCGATATATATTTCTGGACTCCGTTGCTTTGTTGATCCATGTGTCTATTCCTAAGCTAACTGTCTGGATTCCTCTGGCTTTGTAGTAAGTTTTGAACTAGGGGGTGTAAACCATTCCACACTGTTGACTTTCTCAAAGTTGCTTTGACAGTTCTAGGTCCTTTGCATTTCCATTACTGTTAGCTTGTCAATTTCTACAACAGAGATGGCTAGGATTTTGGTAGGAATTAGAGTGAATCTGTAGATCCATTTGGGGAGAAGTGCTCTCTGATAATATTGAGTTTTCCTGTCTGTGTTTAAGAAATATCATCATTCATTTTGATGTGATTTAATTTATCTCAGAAATGTTTCATAGTTTTCAGTGTATTGGTATTGAATTTCCTTTGTTAATTTTTCTGAAGTGTTTTATTCTTTTTCAGTAAAAAGTCTAGAATGTATGGAGAGCTAATCTGGCCCTTCTCTGATGCCCAGAAGTATTAATATGTGTATAAATGAATCACTTTGCTATATACCTGAATCATTGTAAGTCAAATATACTCAATTAAGAAAAAAGAGAAGTTGTACATATATGTGGCCTATTTGAGAGTTACCTATTTTTGCGGTCCAGCCTGGGTCTTGATTTCCTCATTGCTACTGTGCAGAAATAGACTAAATTTTCCCTGACTGTATTATCGTAATGAATATATAGCGAAGAATTTTTAAAATAAAAGAAAATTAATAAAGAAAATTAATATTATTGTTGTTCAGTCGCTAAATCATGTCTGACTCTTTGTGACCCCATGGATTGTAGCACTCTGGGTTTCTCCGTCCTTCACTGTCTCCCAGAGTTTGCTCAAACTCATGTCCATTGAGTCTGTGATGCCATCCAACCATCCTTGGTGAGCCCCCCTCCTGCTCTCAGTCTTTCCCAGCATCAGGGTCTTTTCCAAAAAATAACTTGAGAAACCTTAAATGTAATCAGACAAGGGGTGGGGGGAGGGTGCCCAAGGGCACTGCTGTGTCCTTGACCTTCCCTGCATCTCTCCAGCTGTTTTCCTCACTAGGATGGAAAGACGTCCCCTCCTGAGAATGGCCCTGTTTTGCTAAGATCCTCTCCTCTAGCTTGTCACCTAGACCTGGACTGTCTCCCGGAAGCTCAAGTGCAAGATCCCAGGGTGGTCAGGGAATGTCCTCTGCCATGCTGTCCCCTCTGGCCCGCCCCCTCCTCCTTGCTGTGCAGGGCCTTCCCTAGGCCTTTGTGAAGACAGTGGGTCAGAACACGAGCAGCATCAGGACAGGATGGGCTGAGAGGGCTGGATCTCTGTCAGCATTAGGCAGGGAGGGTACATAAACTTCTTTACATTTTAACATCCCTGAAGCCTTTCACTGTGCCTTCAACAGCATTGTTTTCAGTATGGATGAACTCAGCAGGGGCAGCACCACTCAGACCCTGGTTTGCTTTAATAGCTTGCCTGGTTGACGCAAAGGGGACCTTGTTCCTATGTTACATCTTTCAGTTTGGAGGCCTTGACCTTTTTTCCTTCTTTACAATAAGCCCAAAACCTTGGTTTTAACCAAGGCCCCCCAATTCCCTCTAAAAATAGTTTTCCAAGGTCTCCAAGATGTGAATGTCGGACGGGAAACCTAGAGTTCTGGTTAAATAGTGACAGAACACTCTGGAGGAAGCGTGATCTTACTCATCAGTCTGATGAACTTTGTGCCAAGCCTCAGCCAAATTAACCAATCCCGTTGTGTTAGAGCTGGAAACATCCCAAGAGATCATTTTATCTGTTGAAGTCAGAGCAGCAGCCCCAGGGAGATACTGAACCATGAAGAAGCTTAGCCCCAGCCCAGCCCAGCCCTGCAGAATATTTGCATTTGTAACAAGATCTCCGGGTGATTTGATAAAAGTTTGAGAAGTTCTGCTTGAACTCTCTCTCTCTGCCCAGCTGAGCCCAGAATGAATTTCAAGTATCTCCTGCAGAGCTCAAGGATAAGGATCACAATTGTGGATGCTAAGGGTCATCTATTCATTCCACCTCAGGTCACATTCACTTTTCTCCTAGCGTCATTTTCCTGTTGTGAGTCCTCATCACTGGGAGCTAGAGCAGTTTTTCTTTCTTGGCTCTGGATGTGTGGTGCTTGCTGGTGGGGGGTGGGGTTGTGGGGTGGGGGACTGGTTTGGGGAAATGTGGAAGGTCCCGCACCTCCCCCTGGGAGGCTTGTACTTTTTTAAATTTCAGCCACTGTTAAGATTCCGCTCATTCCAGAGCCCAGTGGGTTCACTTCCCACGTGTTTGATGCCCTGTTCTGTCCTTTCCCACGTGGGACTTGGTCATACTCAACAAGGAAGCGCAGGGCACATGGGATGAAGAACCCAAGTCTGTGTCCTCAAGCCGGTATTCTTTGTGTCACTTCTCTTGTGTTTGGAAACAGCTTTCTGGAAAAGTACATGCCTTCCTGCTTCCCCCTGAGGATCCGCCTGTTGGGGGGACCTGCCTCTTCTGCTTTTTCTTGCGACATCGGGTCACAGGAGAGTCTGGATCGCTGGCAGAGACAGCCAGCAAGCTGCTGTAACAGGGGGACAGATTAGGAGTCTGCAGCGTGAGAGAGCCAAGGGAGAGGGGCTGAAAGCCAGAGAGAAAAGCCCTTGTTTACAGAAGCTACTGTGGGGCCAAGTGAACGTCATGCTGGGGAATGGAGACTTTGACAAGGGCCTTTTGAGGAATGTAAGGAATAGAATCTGAACGGAAGTTGAGAGAAGAGCCAGTGTGAGGCCAGGAACCGGAGACAGTGACCACCTCTACTCTCATATGCATCCCTGATTCAGTAACAGTTTTAAAAAAATAAATAAATAAGAAAAGTGATCACATTAAGTGTATGTATTCCAGGTGGAGCTAGTGGTAAAGAACCTGTCTGCCAGTGCAGAAGATGTAAGAACTGCGGGGTCAATCCCTGGGTCGGGAAGATCTGGTGGAGGAGAGCCTAGTTACCCACTCCGGTATTCTTGCCCAGAGAACCCCTGTGGACAGAGGAGCCTGGCAGCTACGGTCCATATTGTCGCAGGGAGTTGGACATGACTAAAGGGGCTTAGCACACACCTTCTGGATAAAGAGGCCGCCCAATCGCTACTAGTACTATTGTTATTTTTCAGTTTACCATTGAAAAAATAATGGTGCTAGAACTCAGAAAATGCAGTGTTATCAACCCCAGTGAGGTCAACACCAAGATAACATGACTCAGGACTTTTGATTGGGGTGTTTACCCTGGTTATCAAGTCAATTTGTCTATTGTTGGACTCTGGTGGAAGATATGGCAAATGCTTTCGTTGTTTGTAAGCTGTCCCTCTAGATATGTTCTGGCTTAAGGGGAACTGTAACCTGGTGGATGCAACCTCCTCGGGGTTTTTCTGGTGTGAGAGATGGTGATGCATTGGGCGTCTCCACAGCCAAGTGGTTTGACCAAGGTCCATAGGTACTCCCGAGGACAGCCCTTGATTGACGCATTCAGGAGGCATATCCAGAACCAGATACGTAATTTTAAGAGAGTTGATGAGAAATGAAAATATGGGGGGTCCTTGTTTAAATGACGAAAAACTTCCAGACAGTTTTGACAGAGCTTTAAACCAAGGGCGACTGCATACCCATGAAGTAGCCTTTGGAACAGAAAGAGAATGCCCAAACTTAAAGCATAAACAAGTGAAATCTATGTGATAGAGCTCAGAAATGGCAGACCAAGAGGAGGAGAATTACTAAGACTGCTAAGACCTTGAAGGGTTTGTGGAAAAGTTGGTGGTCTTTGGAAGCAATGGCTGGTCAGAAAATGTTAAATTAATTGATGTTTTTAGGTATTTAAGCAAATATATAAACATTGCAGACATGATCAATGATACAAGCAAAATATAACTTCATTTTCATTCTGCAGAGTTGTTCATTTTCCCACTCAAAAGCTGCACTTGTGTTTTGATTTTAAGCTGAATTCACTGACTCAGTGGACACAATTTGAGCAAACTCCAGGAGATAGTGAAGGACAGGGAAGCCTGGTGTGCTGCAGTCCATGGGGTTGCAAAGAGTCAGACGTGACTTAGCAACTGAACAACAAAATAAGCTAAGTTCCCTCCTGTAAGAATTTGGAAGGAGGGGAAAAGGCAGTGCCTTCCCAGGGTAATAAGAATGATTTGAAATTAAAAAAATAACCACGAATGTTGAGGTGCTTTTGTGCTTTGCCTGTGTGCAATCATGATTTTGATCAAAAAAAGCTTTTTAATTGCTGCCCTTCAATTTCAGTTTTGTGGCAACAAGAGAAAATCTCTTAATGAATGAATTGTAGCTATGGTCTTTTCTACTAAACTTGGGTGTTGAATAAAAACTCACGGTGTCATCAAACAAAAGCATTAAGGAACCTCTGTGGGAGGAGGAGGCAGTCCTGATAAATTGTTATTTTCTACAGACAATATTCGGGCCAAGGTCTGCATGGCTTGTTTATCTTACAGTGAGAAACTCTGCCTTTGTCAAGGACACCTCCAGCCCATCGCCATGGAAATGGACACTGGAAAACGCTTCCAAGGCCTTTTGCCCACCACCCCCTCTGGGTTCTCTGAGATTAGACTTTTTTTTCATCTCCCCATGTGAGAAAAAAAGTTAAGGGTGTTAGATGCCAAACTCCCAGGGGCTGGGATTTGACTTCTTCAAGACCCTGTGAGGTATTTCTCTCTCTCTCCCACCTATTTTTTTCCCCACTGTGCTGGAAAGGGCCTTAGAGTCTCTAAAATATTTTGATACTTTTTGTAACAGCCATCAGTGATTAAATTGGTTGTTGTTTTTCAGTCACTAAGTCTTGTCCGACTCTTTGCGACCCCGTGGACTGCAGCATGCCAGGCTTCCCTGTCCTTCAGTATCTCCCAGAGTTTGCTAAAATTCATGTTCATCGAGTCGGTGATACTATCTAACCATCTTATTCTCTGCGCCCTCTTCTCCTTTTGCTTTCATCAGTCTTTCCCAGCAAAAGGGTCTTTTCCAGTGGGTCAGCTCTTCTCACGAGGTAGCCAAAGGATTGGAGCTTCAATGTCAGTCCTTCCAATGAATATTCAGGGTTGATTTCCTTTAGGATTAACTGGTTTTATCTCTTTGCTGTCCAAGGGACTGTCAGGAGTCTTCTCCAGCACTACAGTTTGAAAGCATCAATTCTTTGGCCCTCAGCCTTCTTTATGGTCCAACTCTCACATCCGTACTGACTGCTGGAAAAGTCATAGCTTTGACTATCTGAACCTTTGCTGGTAAAGTGATGTCTCTGCTTTTGAATACACTGTCCAGGTTTGTTGTAGCTTTTCTTCCAAGGAGCTGCAGTTACTGTCCGCAGTGATTTTGGAGCCCAGGAAAATAAAATCAGTTACTGCTTCCACTTTTTCCTTTCTGTTTGCCGTGAAGTGATGGAACCAGATGCCGTGATCTTAGTTTTTTCAATGTTGAATTTTAAGCCAGCTTTTTCAAAATTCTCCTCTTTCTCCTTCATCAAGCGACTCTTTAGTTCCTCTTCACTTTCTACCACTAGAGTGTTATCATCTGTGTATCTGAGGTTATTGATATTTCTTCCAGCAGTCTTGATTCCTGCCTGTGATTCATCCAGCTCTGCATTTCACTTGATGTGCTCCGCATAGAAGTTAAATAAGCAGGGTGACAATATACAGCCTTGTCATACTCCTTTCCTAGTTTTGAACCAGTTAGCTGTCCCACATTCCGTTCTAACTGTTGCTTCTTGACACACATGCAGGTTTCTCAGGAGACAGAGTGTGAAGAAAGTTAAAAAGCAGAGTCTAGTATCTGTCATACAGAGTGAGGTCAGAGAAAAAATATTGTATGTTAACACATATATGCGGGATCTGGAAGAATGGAACTGATGATTCTATTTGCAGGGCATGAACAGAGACACAGATATAGAGAATGGACAGGAGGGAGGGGGCGGGGGGAAGAACTGGGAGAGTGGCATTGACATATACACGCCACCATGTGTAGAATGGCTAGCTAGTGGGAAGCTGCTGTCCGGCACAGGGAGCTCAGCTCGGTGCTCTGTGATGCCCTAGAGGGCTTGAGCGGGGCGGTGGGAGGGAGGCTTTAGAGGGAGGGGATATATGTGTGTATATAGCTGACTCACTTTGTCGTACAGCAGAAACCAACACGACATTGTAAAGCAGCTATACTCCAATTTAAAAATAATTAAAAAAAAAATCACCAACTGCTGGTGAGTGAGAAAGAATTTATTTCATGCTTGATGGGTTTGGCGTTATGAAGTCTTTAGCCACTGGTTAAACATAGGGTAAAAAAATGAATCCATTGTGTGTCCCGAATGAGGGCAAAAGTACGAATCATGGTAACATTAGCTAGAGTAAATAATGTCTCCCGACAAAAGTGTACAGATGTCTCCTGCATTAAGTGCACGGCCAGGTGAGGGGAAACCGGGATCCATGTGCCAGCTACAGTCCTCATTCTGCTGTCGACTTTTATGTGTAAATCAAACATTTTTCTTGGTGGATTCTTGATCCCAATGCCCTTTCTCACTCTTTAGTTTCCTATTTCTCCTCCTAACTTGAAGCTCATGTTAGTTGTTCTTTATTGAAATACTTCAGTAGTCTTTTGTTAGTGTATTTAGTGCTGGTTTTTTAAAATTAATTTTTATTGGAGCATAGCTGCTTTACAATGTTGGGTTACTTTCTGCTGTACAGCAAAGTGAATCCACTCTAGGTATGTATGTGGTGTGCTATGCTTAGTCACTCAGTCGTGTCTAACTCTTTGCAACCCCATAGACTGTAGCCTGCCAGGCACTTCTGTCCATGGGGATTCTCCAGCAAGAGTACTGGAGTGAATTGCCAAACCCTTCTCCAGGGGATCTTCCCAACCCAGGGATGGAACCCAGGTTTCCCCATTGGAGGTGGATTCTTTACCAGCTGAGCTATCAGGGAAGTCCTGCTGCTGCTAAGTCACTTCAGTCGTGTCTGACTCTGTGCGACCCCATGGATGGCAGCCCACCAGGCTCCCCTGTCCCTGGGATTCTCCAGGCAAGAACACTGGAGTGGGTTGCCATTTCCTTCTCCAATGTAGGAAAGTGAAAAGTGAAAGTGAAGTCGCTCAGTCGTGTCCGACTCTTAGCGACCTCATGGACTGCATGCAGCCCACCAGGTTCCTCTATCCATGGGATTTTCCAGGCAGGAGTACTGGAGGGGGGTGCTATCACCTTCTCCGAGGGAAGCCCTGAGGTGTATATATATTCCTTCTTTGCTGGATTTCCTTCCCATTTAGGTCACCACGGACCACTGAGTAGAGTTCTCTGAGCTCTGAAATACTGAGGTATTTTGGTAGTCTTTGGAAACATTCAGCAACCTGAGGAATTTTTAAAAATTCTTTTTCAAACATGCTTCTTCCAGTGCAAATTTCCAGCTTTCATCCTCTCACAGCTGTGCTCATAGACAGTGAGGAATAATAATTATTCTAGAACTATGGAATGAGAGCAAATGTAATAATAATTTTTAGTGAATTTTTCCCTCAAACATGAGCTTATCTGAGAAGAAAGATTTAGTTTTAGTGAAAGGCAAATGCACCACTGCAGATTTTTGAAATTAGTCCGTTCAAGGCGTTTCTACACGATCATGCTAGCGAAGGGGTTTCTCTTTCCTTTGCTTAGGAGTGTCTGTACAATACCAACCAGAGAAGCACCCATCTACCAATATAGGAGACACGGGTTCGATCTCTGGGTCGGGAAGATCCCCTGAAGGAGGAAATGGCAACCCTCTCCAGTATTCTTGCCTGGGAAATCCCACAGACAGAGGAGGCTGGCGGGCTTCAGCCCAAGGGGTCACAAAGAGTCGGACATGACTGAGCAATTGAACACGCACGCAGGTGCTCTAAAACCTGTGTAGTGCAAGAACAACCTGTTGTTGGTTCCTACAATTAAGATATTATTCACCGAAATTATGTTGATATTCACACAGCTTAAACTTCTTTTTCTCAGTGACTCAGAGTGTAGGCTCCTGAGTGGAGAAGCAGGTGCCCTACTGACCCCCCACTCCCTCCATAACTCAAGGCTCTTGCAGGTCAGGGTCTGGGGAGACCTGAGCAGGAAGTGGGCAGTTCTCTTGATATCCCGCAGCTGAGGGGGGAGGAAAAAAAGAGAAAGTGAGAACATTTTTAGAGTTAGCTGGTAAAGGATTTGTTGACAGAGAAATGCATTGTTAACTAAGTTCCTATGACCTTTTTTCTTCTCCTCGCTTGGCTGGTCTGTGGGAAGGGAATGGACAGGGTTGATTGTGCTGCAAATCTAAATGCACAGACATGACCCAGAGCCCAGAAAACTCCGTTGCAGCTCTTCAGATGTGACTCCACAGTCACAAACTTACTGTATTTTAAATTGTCAGTTCATGATATACATTCAAACCAGATTACTAGAATACTGTGGTCATAAAGGAAGGAGAAAATTAATATTTACCTCAGTACCAAAACCATTAAGTATCAGCTTCTCCCCCCATGTAAGTAGCATTCCCAAGAATTACATGTCACTTTAAGAATGAGATCATTTTATTGCATAAAATATGTGTCTTAACTACTGGTTGATAAAAAGAATAAATTGAGGAACTGCATAATTAAACATAAAAGTACATCTGTTTTATTCCTTAAGTCTTTTTAATTAACAAATCCCAAAAGCATGTGATAAAAATGACCAACTTTAAGTTAAAAATGAAAAATCATGTTTTATACCTAGTACACTGTGTATGTCTGTTATGTTTCAAAATTAAGAACAATATTCTAGAATACAATATTCCATGACTATTTTCTGTTGAGAAACTTTGATTTGATTAATTTGATTAGGGTCATTCTCCTAGGATAGAACTGCTAATTTGTTGTTTTTTAGTAGCTCAGTTGTGTCCAACTCTTTGCAACCCCATGAACTGTAGCCTGCCAGGCTTTTCTGTCCATGGGATTTTCCAGGCAAGAATGCTGGAGAAGGTTGCCATTTCCTCCTCCAGGAAATCTTCCCAGATCAGAGATTGAACCCATGTCTCCTGCATTGGCAGGTGGATTCTTTACCACTGAGCCACCAGGGTAGCCCAGAGAACTACTAGGGTAGCTCTGTTTTATGTGGAAAGTCTTTGGAAGACTACCTAGTAAGTTATTATTATTATTTTCTTATTAATACATGCATGGTGAGGTTTTTTTCTTTTTTTAAATGTACTTGGGCTTCTCAGGTGGCACTAGTGGTAGAGAACCCTTTTCCCTTTGGTGACCATAAATTGGCCATCTTCTGTGGCTCAGATGGTAAAGAATCCACCTGCCAAAATGCAGGAGACCCAGGTTCAATCCCTGGGTTGGTAAGATCCCCTGGAGAAGAGAATGGCAACCCACTCCAGTATTCTTGCCTGAAGAATGCTATGGACAGAGGGGGCTGGTAGGGCTCCTACATAGACTGTAGGCTATGGTCCATGGGGTTGCAAAGAGTCAGACATGACTGAGTGACTAACACTTCTGCTTTACCAGCAGAGTGAGATGCAGTGATATGACCTGTGGTTTCAAGTGGCTGATCTGATCTGGTGACTTTGACTTTCAGGCCTGTTCCCTGCCATCCTCAACCTTGCCAGCAATGCACACATCAGCACCAATGCGACCTGCGGGGAGAAGGGGCCAGAGACGTACTGCAAGTTGGTGGAGCATGTGCCTGGGCGGGCCATGCGCAATGCCCAGTGCCGGGTCTGCGATGGCAGCAGTGCCAACCCCAAAGGCAAGTGGGGCCCCCGTAGGAACGCACCCATTCCTAAACGATCACTGGAGACGTCTATTAGGAAGCCACGGGCCTGTGTTCTCCTTACTGCTGTTCATTTCCACTATATTACAGTTTAGGAGTTAGCAACCTTAAACCACAATCTGAGAGCGTAGTGGGTTTTTTGTTTTCCTTCAACAGAACGGCATCCGATATCCAACGCCATTGACGGCACCAATAACTGGTGGCAGAGTCCTAGTATTCAGAACGGGAGAGAGTACCACTGGGTCACGATCACGCTGGACCTGAGGCAGGTGGGTGAGGCTGGAGGCACTGCAGGACGCGGTGGGTGGCTGCGTTGTAATCTCACATTGTTGTTGTTTAGTCGCTAAGTCATGTCTGACTGTTTGTGACCCCATGGACCACAGCACACTAGACTTACCTGACCTTCACCATCTCTTGAAGTTTGCTCAGACTCATGTCCATTGAGTCAGTGATGCCATTCAACCATCTCATCCTCTGTCTCCTTCTTCTCCTCCTGCCCTCAGTCTTTTCCAGCATCAGGGTCTTTTGCAATGAATTGGCGCCTTGCATCAGGCGGTCAAAATATTGGAGCTTCAGCTTCAGTATCAGTCCTTCCAATGAATATTCAGGGGTGATTTCCTTTAGGATTGACTGGTTTCATCTCCTTGCTGTCCAAATGACTCTCAAGAGTCTTTTCTAGCACTACAGTTTGAAAGCATCAGTTCTTCAGTGCTCAGCCTTCTTTATGGTCCAAGACTCACATCCATTCGTGACTACTGGAAAAATCATAGCTTTGACTATCTGGACCTTTGTCAGCAAAGTGATGTCTCTGCTTTTGTCATAGCTTTTCTTCCAAGGAGCAAGCGTCTCTTAAATGCTCTTTATACACAAGGAAAGTCCACTTGTTCCTAACATGTCTACATCCTGGTCTCACTGTTTTTGCAGTTGGTGGATTTGAGGGAAGCATAGAGTTTGTCGTTGGTACTGGTTCTGGTCACATTTATCATGTCCAGGTATCCTTGGGGTGATGAATGGAATTGTTCCCATGTGGTTTGATGTTCTTAGACACTGTGTCAGGAGGCTGATCATCCATCCACCCGTGATGCCTTGACAAGTGGTACCCAGTGTCCACACACACACAGCTGGTAGGGGCACAAAACGCATGCATTTGCTGCCTTTCAAGTTTATTATCTTACTATTTTCACCATGCAGCTCTAGTAAAGGGTGCTGTGTAGAAAATAAGGCTTGGAAACAGAAGGAGATAGCATTAAACCTCTGGACTCTTTGATGCTGTGTATGAGAGGTGTGAGCACCCTAGTGCTCAGTGAGGAAGCCTTCAGCACCAGCTAAGAAAGGTAGGGTTTAATTGGCTTAGATCACATGTGTAGCTCCCTAGCTTTGCTCAAGACCACTCAGGACAATGGAGTGAAATACAATATGAGCGTTGGTTGCCCCAAATATTTCTAGGGAAAGGAAGGAAAAGGGAAGAAATCTGAGTGAAAGGGATGAAAAAAAAGGTGGCAGCTTTTGTCAAATTTCTATTTCAGTTCTCCGGAAAAGCCATAACATAGCCTTCTTATTTATTTCTATTCTGTTCCTCTTGGTCAGAACTCATCAGTATCATGGGAAATATGCAATGAAAGAGACAACTCATTCAAAAGGTGTACAGTATGAATTTTGGAGATTTCATGATGAAGAATCATAATTTTTTGAATGAAAGTGAAACATGAAAAGTGTTAGTCACTCTGTCGTGTTCACCTCTTTGTAACCTCATGGACTGCAGCCCAAAGACTCCTCTGTCCATGGAATTCTCCAGCCAAGAATACTGGAGTGGGTAGCTATTCCCTTCTCCAGGAGATCTTCCCGACTCAGGGATCGAACCTATGTCTCCTGTATTGCAGGAAATTCTTTACCATCTGAGCCACCAGGGAAATCACAAAATACGCAGAATTTTAAGTAAAAGCAAGACAATACTGTGTATGTTCACGTATAAGGAACTTTTGAGCTCTAATCATAATGGTAAATGAGGTAGTAAGATGTAAAGCTGAGGAGACATTTTCCAAGTTCAGGTTCATAGAATCATGTAACTAAAATAATACATCTGGGCGTTTTCAGCCACAAATCCTGAATTAATGTGACATGCCTTTGCCTTTTCAAATCCACCTAAAGGAAGAGAGCAAAAATCCCCTTTTTGCCTTGGCTTTTTTTTGTCTTTGTTTCAGTGGTAAGGATGCTTCTGCAGGAAATGTTGGTTTTCTCATCATCTTCTCAATGTATTTTCCTTCTTTGAGGGAAAAAAGTACAACATTTTCATTATTAGGAATGTGATACTATGTGAGTTCGGCCAAATTAACAGCTGGACATTTTACAGAGAAACTTCAAATCCCAAGTTCGACTGCTATTTATCTTGCAATTTGTCGATCTTGGCTTCTCCTAACGAGAGCTTTTGCCATAAGTTGGACTGAATCAGCTTGAGGAATTCAGGGGCCTCAGTTTTAGGTCTTTAAGTCTTATTCACACCGAGTCATGGACAGAGTTATACAGGCTTCTAGGGCTTCCCAGGTGGCATTAGTGGTAAAGAACCTGCCTGCCAGTCGATCCCTGAGTCGGGAATATCCCCTGGAGTAGGAAATGGCAACCCATTCCAGTATTGTTGCCTGGAGAATTCCATGGAGAGAGGAGCCTGGCGGGCTATGGTGCATGGAGTCGTACACGACTGAAGCGACTTAGCACAGCACAGCAGGTAAATTCTAGTGTTTTTAGATAAGCTTCTAAATTAAGATAATTTTAAATAACAAAACACTCAGAATTTTCTTCATCTTTTGCAGAATATAAAATTTCTACTGTGCTTTAAGTTTTTTAAAAAAAAGTTCAGATGGTTCTATCTGAGCAAACCTTTCTCAGATATATTTATCTATTATTTTTATTGTGAAATATTTTGAATATGTAACAAATGTATTATTGTGACACACATATAACCACCCCCAAGAGTCAGGGATTTTTACACATTTTGCCACATTGGGAACACTTTCCAAGTGAATTGCAGTCATGGTGCCATTGGACCAATGCAAGGTTTTTTGTATCTTCAGAAAATAGGATATTTGTTACAAATAGGCACTGTGCCATTAGCTAACAAAGCTGACAGCAATGTCCTAGTAACTAACTATTTCTTCACTGAGATCCAGTTGTCCCAGTTTAATCACTGATGTCTTTTATAGGTTTTGTTTTGTTTTTCAAACCAGGATCAATAAGGAACCCACATTGCATTTGATTACTATGCTTCTTAAACTTCTTCTAACCTGAATTGTTCTCCCTTTCGGGGGCGGGGCGGGGGGGCTTCCCAGGTGTTACTAGTGGTAAAGAACTTACTTGTCAATGCAGGAGACACAGGGGATGCGGTTTCAGTCCCTGGGTAAGGAAGATCCTCTGAAGGAGGGCATAGCAACCCACTCCAGTATTCTTGCCTAGAGAATCCCATGGACAGAAGAGCCTGACAGACTACCATCCATGGAGTTGCAAAGATTCGGATATGACTGAAGCAACTTAGCATGCACACACTGTTTTTAAAAAGTGATATTCAGTTTTTGAAAACACAAGGCTTTTTGTCTTGTAGAATACCCCACATTCTGGACTTGTCAAGTGGTTTCATTGTGATTTTAATATGTTCCTTTATGTCCTTTATTTCTCATGAACTAAACTCAGCTATAAGGCTTGATTACATTCCAGTGAAGTATTTTTGGCCAGAACCCATGCGTGGCAATCCTGGCTGCTCTGCTGCACCCAGGGCTGGTTGTCTCATGAGAAGCAAGGCTATCTTTGGGTCCCACTTAGGTACTGACATCTGGATCACTCCCTTGTCATGCTGTTTCCTTTTTTTCCCATCTCCTATCCTTGTTTACTGGGTCTCATTGACACGCAACTTTTAGAACGTGAAAGTGGTTACAGCTTCTGATGACTTTTCCATTGTCAAAGTCTGTATGTTTCTCTGTCAGGCCAGCTATTCACCAGCTGCTAGTTAATTTCTAGATTATACACCCCATGAAGGCAGGGACCACAGCTGTCTGCTTCCTCTTTTCTTCCTCCTCTTTCTCTCCCTTCCTTGTTAACATTTATAGAGGCTTGTCTTGCATGCCCAGTCAGCAGAGTTGAGGCAGTGAGTGTGGAATCACTGTGAACCAGTGCTTTATTTTTGCATTCCTTTTTTGGGTTCGCAACTGGATTAAAAGATAACCAGCCATCAGCTATAACCTATCAACTGCTTTGTTTCCCTTCAGTAAAAATGTAAGCTCTGCACTACAGGTTTTAAAGTAAAATTGCTGCTGCTGCTGCTAAGTCGCTTCAGTCATGTCCGACTCTGTGTGACCCTAGAGACGGCAGCCCACCAGGCTCCCCCGTCCCTGGGATTCTCCAGGCGAGAACATTGGAGTGGGTTGCTATTTCCTTCTCCAATGCATGAAAGTGAAAAGTGAAAGTGAAGTCGCTCAGTCGTGTCCGACTCTTAGCGACCCCATGGACTGCAGCCCACCAGGCTCCTCCGTCCATGGGATTTTCCAGGCAAGAGTACTGGAGTGGGGTGCCATTGCCTTCTTCGAAAGTAAAATTAGGCAGACCTTAATGTTATCAAGAATCCTAGCAACTTCATGTTGTAAATGTGTTCATGCAACTTAAATATGTCAGCTCTAAGGTTTTATGACCAAATCAGTCAGCTTCATTCTGTTGGCAAGTGCCAAAGACATTGATCCTGTTTGCGACTTTCTAGTTGATGACAGCTGTAGAAATTATGGCATTTTTAGCTTCGGTATACAATGTTTGGTTACCTGAAAGATAAACTGAATAAAAGATAGAAAGTGGTGTTATCAGAAAGTCCATAAATGTTGTTTGGTTTCCAGTAAGATTTAACTGTGGAGTGTTTGCCTTAGTAACATATTATAGGAGGAATGATTCAATTTATCTTTTTACTTCTTTAAAATAATGCCTGTGATTCATTTCTTTCATCGATTCACTGTATGTTAGAATTTACACTGTTAGATACTTAGCAATGTCTTACTTAAAAAGGAAACAATCTGTAGGAATTGTTTTAAGAAAAAACTGATGAGTCACTTAACAAATGTAAAAGTAACATATACATGGAAGGTGCCCTGGAGAAGGAAATGGCAACCCACTCCAGTATTCTTGCCTAGACAATCCCACGGACAGAGGGGCCTGGCAGGCTACAGTCCATGGTGTCGGAAGAGTCGGACGTGACTTAACGACTAAACCACCATCACATGGATAGTGTCCAGTCATAAACTATTGCTCACTGTCCAGTGACTTAAGAATATGTTCGATGGTGTTTTACCACTGACGCAAGCCAGGGATCCTTTGTGATAACTTAAAAATTTAAAGATATCATTCTGAGAGAGGGAGTATGCACATTTGATAGATCTTGAATTTTATGACTGTCAGAATTCTTTTAGTTGTTAATCATATGAAACTGTATATGTTCTATTAAACATATTTAAATGTATTCCTGTGGTAGTATTTTTCAACTGAATAACTCAAGGATTTCCAGTTTGAGATACTCTATGTTAGGATGCTGGGCCAATGAAAAGATGCTCAACATCTTTTGACACTGTGGAAATGAAAATCCACAATCCACTTCATACCCATCAACATGGCTGTTATCAAAAAAAAAAAACAAAACCAGATAATAAGGGTTGGTGAGGGTATGGAGAAGTTAGAACTCTTGTGCAGGGCTGATTGGTGCAGGGCTATGGAAAACGGTATGGTGGCTTCCTTAAACACAGCATTTCCATAGGATCCAGCAATTCCACTTCTAGATATATCCTCAGAGGAATTGAAAGTAGGAATTCAAAATGATATTATATTCGAACACCCATGTGTTATTGCAGCCTATTCACAACAGCTGGAAGGTAGAAGGAACCAGGGGTCTATCAACAATGAATGGATGAACAAAATGCGGTCTCTACATCGAATGGATCCTTTTGCCTTAAAAAGGGAACAGTTGTGATATATATGCTTCAACATGGGTGAGCCTTGAAAACATGCTAAGTGAAATTAGCACTTTTATTACCTATTCCCCTGGGCCAGGGGTCCTGCAGCCCCCTCATCCTGCACTGGCTCGTGGAACCCTCATAATCACACAATGAGTCTGGTTCCCCATTCGCTCCTTTTGACAAATGATGGAACTGAGGCTTAGTTGAAGTAATTCAAGGGTAGAACTCATGACCGTCTGCGTTCTTGGACAGTATCGACCCTCTGGCTGGCTAAGGTTTGTGACAAATATGTTTGTGTCCAGATGTTTTATTTAACTTTATAGCATGATCATTTCCCAGTATAACTGAAATCATTATGAATCATTTTAAAGCTCCACTAACATCCTGTCCTAGGGCTTACCCATCATTTGCACAACAGTTTACGCCTGACATTTTGGTTGCTTCTCTGTTATGGGTGATAACTTGAGGTTTCAGTGAAAAAGGAGCACATGCCAGTGAGGGAGCGCAGTGTGGCCAGGCCATTTCCCAGGCTCAGAATGCACGTTTCTAGTTAGCGTTGAGTATTTCTTTTAAAAGAAGTATTCACTGCCTGTTGTGTAGAGGGATCTATACATGTATATATTTACAGTTATATGTAAGGAATCTATACATAGTGTATAGATTATACAGTACATGTAGTACATAATCTGTATATAATATATATAATTTAGTATTTTAGAATTCAGAATAGTATAGAGTTTAGTAAAGTGTGTATAGAATATACATAGTATATTATCTATGTGCCATATAGAATCTATTTATGTTGTTATTCAGTCCCTAAGTCGTGTCTGACTCTTTGTGACCCCGTGGACTGCAGCACATGAGGCTTCTCTGTCCTTCACTATTTCCTGGGGTTTGCTCAAGTTCATATCCATTGAGCTGGTGATGCCATCCGACCATCTCGGTCCTCTGCCACCCTTTTCTTCTTTTGCCTTCAATCTTTTTGCCTCCCTTTGCCTTCAGTCTATTAATACATATACAGGAATGCTCAACTATGTATTGTACACTCAATATACTATGTGTGTATATATACGTGTGTGTATATTGTTGCTGTTGTTCAGTTGCTAAGTCGCGTCTGACTCTTTGTGACCCCGTGGACTGCCGCACGGGAGGCTTCCTTGTCCTTCACTATCTCCCAGAGTTTGCTCAGACTCATGTGCATAGAGTACGAGATGCCATCCAACCATCTCATACACACAGACACACACACGCACATACATCTATCCACACAGGTATAGTTTGTAGACTCTACAGCATTTTTGCTTGTCCATATTACTTCATCTCTGATAGTCCTGGAGAGGAGACGGCCCTCTCCTTGGAGATTAGGAGGTAGCAGTGCAGAGTGTGGTCCACAGGCTTGCCCAGAGTCACATGGCTGTACACCTGCCCCTGGGGCTGGACACTGTGACTTCCATCTCCTTCCATACCGTCCAGGTAGTCTTCCCTCCTTTGTTCTGGTCTCCCACAATTGTTCCCTCTCTGTTATGATTTCACGGGGAGACTGGCAGGCACTCTGACAACTTCCTCCTGCCTTGGGAGTGTCTGGATTCTTCCTAAACCCCTCCTCTCTTTGCCACCCAGCAGGGTCCTATCCCCTGGGAAATGGGGCGGCGTATCAACGCTCCTTGCATGGTAAATCTGGGTGTCCCCTAACGTGGTTTTTGGTCAAGAAGCAGGAAAATGCATCAGTGTTTAGTAACCTCCTTTGAAAATGTTTCAACCTGGGCAAAATTTTCCCTGGGAGTGGCCCGATTTGTGAGTAAAAATGTGTAATGTCCCTTTAGAAGACAAAGTGTGTTTCGTAAAAAAGAGGAAACATTTTCTATGGCATTGAAGATAAAGGCTGCTTTTTGAAGCAGTGCTTTATACTCTGTGTAGGTTTAATTAGGAAGTAGCACTTTGTTGTGGGAACATAATCACAGAAGGGCCTTTGTTTTACGCAAACCTTTAGACAAGAGCTGCTTGTGTGCTGGGTTTTATAAAACCTCATTAATTTGGATGTCTGCTGTTGTTTTTTTTTCCCCCAAAATTTCTGAAAAATTGGCCAGAGCTGAATTGAGGTCTATCATTGTATCATCCAAATGTAAAGTGTTTGCTAAGCACATTGACAGGTAAACAAGAAAAGAACAGGCAAACTTCACATTCTTAAGGCAGAAAATCTTGAAAGACTTTTAGAACAAGAGTTGCATGTAAATTAGAGCTTCTCATTACGAATGAGTCTTGGGTGTCTGTTAAAACAGGTCAGGCAGAAATTA
Organism: Capra hircus; assembly: GCF_001704415.2. Classification (NCBI taxonomy): domain Eukaryota; kingdom Metazoa; phylum Chordata; class Mammalia; order Artiodactyla; family Bovidae; genus Capra; species Capra hircus. Next base: position 40,412,062 of record NC_030831.1, on the reverse strand, counting down.
TTCCTGGAGATCCTGGTCGAAATGACCAATGGCTGTGTATTTGCATCTATTCAAAATGATTTTATTTCAATTTCAGTTACTTCACATGGGTCTCAACTGATTTCAAATACTAAGTTTTTCTTGAGTTTGTTTGGCAAAATGAATAGGTTGGAAGAAACCAAGTCCCTCATTATGAGTTGGAAGTAAGCCACGAGAAATCCTTGCCCTTCAGACGTTTTTATCTCTTTCGTTTCAGAGATATGTCTGTCTTTTGTTTTCACATTTTTATTGTCTCATTTTGTTTTCTCCTTTGCAGTGTCTCTTCCAGTTATCTACTGTTGCGTAAGAGACCACTGCAAAACGTTATGGCTTGAAGCAACATTCATTTTCTGTCTTTCTGGGATTGTTTTCTGGGGGTCAAGGTTTCAGGAAGACTGAGTGGGTGTGTCTCAGGCTGCAGTGCATTGCCAGGGGAGCAGCTGGGGCAGGTGGTCTGGAGGAGGGGCCCCTGGGCAGTTGGGGGTAGGGTCTGGGCAGCTAAGGGAGGGGTGCTAGGGTAGTTGGATAGGGGTCTGGGCTTCTGGAGTAGGGGCCCTGGGGCAGTTGAGGGGGGTGTCTGGGGAGCTAGGGAGGTGGCACTGGGGCAGCAGGGGGAGGGTTGGCCAAGGCTCTCCCCTCATGTGGTCTCAGGGCTCCTCCTTGTGAACTCTCCTTGTGGGCTAGGGGCTTCCTCACAGCACGGCGGCCCAAGGCAGGCTGCGACCGGGCAGTTCAGGGCTCCAGCACAGGTGTTCCAGAGAAAGCGACAGAGGTTGCATCCCTTTAGGGCCTGGCCTCAGTGCCACTCAGCATCTCCTTCTTTGCTCTGTGGACCTCCCAGTCCTTGAAGTTGGCTGAGATTCAAGTGGAGGAAACACAGGGCAACCCCCGCCTTTCACAGGAAGAGGGTAACCACTCTGAGACGTCTCTGAACCCCCACTGCCTCACACTTCTGAAAAGAGCCTTCTCTCTGCTGATCTCCCATAGCTTACCTTTTAGGGGCTGTGCCTTTGTATTTAGGCGACATAAAGAGCTGTAGGACCAAGTGGAGATACAGAAATCGCACCTTAAATTGTTCAATGTTAATGATAAGTGAGCTGAATTTGTTGTTGTTCAGTTGCTAAGTTGAGTTTGATTCTTTGTGATTCCATGGACTGCAGTACCTCAGGCTCCTCTGTCCTCCAGTATCTGAGTTTATTCAAACTCATGTCCATTGGGTTGGTGGTGCCATCCAACCATCTCATGCTCTGCTCCCATCTTCTTTTGCCTTCAGTCTTTCCCAGCATCAGGGTATTTTCCAGTGAGTCAGTTCTTTGCATCAGGTGGCCAAAGCATTGGAGCTTCAGTTTCAGCATCAGTCCTTCCAGTGAATATTCAGGGTTGATTTCCTTTATGATTGACTGGTTGGATCTCCTTGCAGTCCAAGGGACTCTCAAGAGTCTTCTCCAACACCACAGTTCAAAAGCATCAATTCTTCAGTGCTCAGCTTTCTTTATGGTCCAACTCTCACATCTGCACATGGCTGCTGGAAAAACCATAGCTTTGACTATCCGGACCATTGTCGACAAAGTGATGTCTCTGCTTTTCAATACATGAAGATAATTGAGGGCATATGTGGAGTTTCCTTTCCTGACAAGATTTATTTTTAAGCTTTATCCAATGTGTGTCATCAATGGTAGTTTGCCAAATAGTCAAGCGTAACCATTTTTCCAGTTAGCACAACTTAGTTTACCAAAGCTCCCTGCTTTTTCTTTTCCTGATTTAAATGGCAGAGTGTTGGCTGTACTGTTAGTCTTGCTTGCTCTACGGGGCTTCTTAGATCAGCCTTGGGAGGATTTTGGAAAGTGAGTGAAGAGAATTTTGCAGGACTCTGTCAAAATATACTTTCCTATCTCCAACTGTTTTGGCTTCAAAATAAAGCTTTTTGTATATTTATGGAAAGAAAGGGAGGTCTGTTCTGGAATTATTTCTTCCTATTATAGTAAAGCTAAAACAAAAAAGATGTTTTAATTTCTGAAGAAATTTTTCTTTGAAAAATACATTTTGGAATCCATTCTTGTGTTTGTTTTTAACTTTTTTCCCCTTTTTACTTAGCAATGTATTCAAATGGTAACATCTAACATCTTCATCTTTAAAAGGAAAGCTGTAGCAAAGTAAAATTTAAAAAGTAGCTCATGAATACCTCTGCTGTATTTCAAAATATCTCACATGCTTTTAATGCCTTCAATGGGCCTCTCTATGCAGAACTTCCTTTATTCTGATATAGAAGCAGAAAATATTTAATGCAGAAAAAACTTAAACAAAAATCACTTGTGATGCTAACAGCCAGGAATTATCTTCTGATCCATTCCATCATATCTGAGAACACTGTCTATTTTAATAATTCATGACATCTGCTTCTGAAGGGCTGACATCTCAGGATTCCGTGATGAATCCTGGGATTCAGTGGCCACATCCTGGGAAAGTAATCAACAAACAATTGGTTCCATATAAATGTAGATATGGTCACTGTATCTTAAATTGTCGTTTTAAGGTTGATCTTGGCCTTCAGGGGCGTCTGGGCTAGCAGGGGAGAGAGGCAAGAAAGCAGATGAGTGGTGTGGGGGATGTGAGGGTTGAGCAGGCTCGGGGCACAGGTAGGAAGAGCAGCTGTAGGAAGAGCAGCTGAGGGCATCAGAAAGTGAAGGTATTAGTTCAGTCAGTCCTTTCCGACTCTTTGCGACCCCATGAACTGTGGCCCACCAGGCTTTTCTGTCCATGGGATTCTCCGGGCAAGAATACTGGACTGGATTGCCATTTCCTCCTCCAGAGGATCTTCCTGACCCAGGAATCGAACCCTGGTTTCCCACATTGTAGGCAGATTCTTTACCACCTGAGCCACTTGGGAAGCTTGTGGGCATCAGAGAAACAACCCAAATGCAGGACTGGGTGAGGGAAGGGTGCCCAGGAGACAGCGACACAGGAAAGGCCTGTTTATGGCACTAAAATAGTCCATCCAGTGTGATCATAATGGATATCTTTCATTTTTCAATTTTACTGAGATATACAGTTTACATATGGGCTTCCCTGGTAGCTCAGACGGTAAAGAATCCACCTGCAATGTGGGAGACCCAGGTTAGATCCCTGGGTCAGGGAGATCCCCTGTAGAAGGAAATGGCAGTCTAGTCCAGTATTCTTGCCTGGAGAATTCCATGGACACACAGTTTACATACAGTGAGGTGCACATTCAAAAATACTGCTCGGTTTATACACTCACTAACAGTGAATGAAAGGTGTGTCTCATAACCCCTCAGTAGCGTGGACGCTAACAGTTTCTGTTTTTGTTCTTTGTTTATTAAATAGCAAGGAATTTTCATTCATTCGGATATAATGTATATTCATTAATTTACATTTTTTTACTTTATTGAACACATATTTGGGAGCACTGAGCTGAATTCAGATGCTTAACAGTTTGTCTGATACTGTTGATCACCTTCACAGGTATAAATTGTGCCATGTTTATTCATCTCTGCCCAGGCAAATGTTCTGTCAAATGATGGTGACAGTTTTAGATCTTTGAATATGGTTTTAAGAGGCGGGAAAGAATTTTCAAGTCATAACAAAAGAGAACAAAGTTGAATGAACTCTGAATACCGTCCTTTTGAGAGGTGCCAGTTGTCAGGAGAATAGCTATGATACTTAGGGAAGTACCATAAAGTCAAAAGTCCGATAGTGATACCTGACATCCGTACTTTGCATTTTAAGAAATGTTTCCTATTTATTATTTCACACCTATGATGTGAGAAATCTAAAGAACATGTAGATTCATAGTTATATTACTGATTGTGAATAATGCATTGTGGTGTAGAGAATACAACTGGACTGATCATTTTAAGCCTGAATCCTTGAAAACATTATATTAAAAAAAATTTTTTTTGTTTTATATTGGAGTATAGCTGATTAACAATGTTGTAATAATTCCACCTCATGCGAAGAGTTGACTCATTGGACAAGACTCTGATGCTGGGAGGGATTGGGGGCAAGAGGAGAAGGGGACGACAGAGGATGAGATGGCTGGATGGCATCACTGACTCGATGGACGTGAGCCTGAGTGAACTCCGGGAGTTGGTGATGGACAGGGAGGCCTGGCGTGCTGCAATTCATGGGGTCGTGAAGAGTTGGACAGGACTGAGCGACTGAACTGAACTGAACTGAACTGAATAATTTCAGGTGCACAGCAGAGCAACTCAGCCATATATGTATACACATGCATCCATTCTCCCCCGAACTCCCCTCCCATCCAGGTTGCCACATAATATTGAGCAGAGTTCTCTGTGCTCTACAGTAAGTCCTTGTTGGTTATTCATTTTAAATACAGCAATATGTGCATGTCCTCCCCAAACTCCCTAACTCTCCCTTCCCTACATCCTACCCTCTGGCAACGAAAAGCTTGGTCTCTAAGTCTGTGACTTTCTTTCTCTGGATTGTAAGAAATTTAAATCTATTAATCACCAATCAGAGTTCCTTGGACAGCAAGGAGATCAAAGCAGTTAATCCTAAAGGAAATCAACCCTGAATATTCATTGGAAGTAGTGATGCTGAAGCTGAAGCTCCAAGACTTTGGCCACCTGATGCAAAGAGACAACTCAATGGAAAAGACTCTGATGCTGAGAAAGATTGACGGCAGGAGGAGAAGGGGTCGATGGAGGATGAGCTGGTTGGATGGCATCACCAACGTGATGGATATGAGTTTGAGCAAACTCCGGGAGATGAAGGACAAGAAAGTCTGGCATGCTATAGTCCATGGAGTCGCAAGGAGTCGGACACGACTTAGCGACTGAACAGCAATAAATCACAAAGCGTTACCTTTTTTAGCGCATGGGTGGGGATTAATTCTGGAAGTCGGACTCTGCAAGCGCTGGTTTTAGTGAGATGATGACGCTGCCGAAGTCGTGACAAAGATGGAAACTCTTAGGGACTGAGGCAGCTGCGTGCTTGTGCCAAGGCATTCAGACCTGTTGCTCCTTTGAAATCTGTGCTCAGGTTCGTGGAGTCACTGGCCTGCCCTGGCCTGGTGGCCCCCATGCCCCATAAGGTATGGAAATGAAGCCTGGGAAAGCTGGGAGATCAGATTAAAAGCTGCAGATAATTAGCTGAGATGCCCACATACCTGAGAAGCTCAGTGAAGCCTGAAAAGCACTCATCACCTTCTGTGCACCAACTGCAGTGGCTTATGCTTTCTTAGAGTAGCTGACAGCCACTGCAATAGGTGCAAATGGCTGTGTCCTTTGGTTTGTGTGTGTGTGTTTTAATTAGGAGACTTCCTTTTCCAGCAAAGTTTTAGATTTGGACAAAAATTGAGTGGAAACTATGAATCCCCATATACCCCCACATAAGAGTTTTTTTTTTTTAATCAAATTTGGGTTATTCTTCATCATTATTTTTAACATGAAATCATAAAGTGACTGAGCTAATGTAGTTTTAATAATTTCCAAGACCTTTCCTCCGACAAGTAGGTGACCGTTGGGAATTGTCAGTCTTACAATTTAAAGATTTCTCTTTTCTCTACTATTTTATGACATGTAATCAGAAGATATTTATCTTTGTGCTTCGTGTGCTAGAAGCACGAGAAAGCCCATGAAATAACCGTTTCTTAGGTTTCCACTGCGGTGGCGACCATTTAGCATCATTTACAACCTCGAACCGGACTCCAGGACCAGGCGAGGAGTGGGACTGCCCCGCAGTCAGCGCAGCACGTAGGAAACATCACCAGGAGGAGAGCCCGCCTCTGAGCTGTGGGTCTCCAGTTACGTCATGCAGAAGCCTCCTTTCACACTCAAACCCTAACGTTTGTCCTCCGATTCTGTATTTTGTGAAGCCATCAGGCCTTGCCAGGGCTTAGTAACAGCCTGACAGAACCAGGGCTGGGGGAAAGACAGGACTTCATTCTCCCCTCTGAGCTGCTGGCCTGCCCTCCAGACTGCTAGGTGGGCTGTTCCAGACTTGGTTCCTGTTATTTTGGTTCAGTCGCTCAGTCATATCCGATTCTTTGCCACCCCATGGACTGCAACACACCAGGCTTCCTTGTCCTCCACTGTCTCCCAGAGTTTGCTCAAACTCATGTCTATCAAGTCAGTGATGCCATTCAACCATCTCATCCTCTGTCATCCCCTTCTCCTCCTGCCTTCAGTCTTTTGCAGTATCAGGGTCTTTTCCAATTTCTAAACAAGGGTTGGTTCCTAATCATTCTCTATTTAGAAATCTCCATTTTCCCCAAAACAGTTGAGTCTTTGTATCATTCACTTTTCTCTCCCTCATTTCACATCTTCTTTTCTCTTGTGGTAAAACATACATAACCTAAAATTACCAATTTAACCATTTCTGGGTTCACTGGCATTCACATTGTTATGTAACCGTCACCACCATCTACCTCTGAAACTTTTCATCTTGGCTAACTGAAACTCTGTCCTCATTAAACACTAATCCCCATCCTTCCTCCCCTCTGCAGCCCCAGTTTTCCACAGTTCTAATTTTCATCTCCATGAGTTTGATTATTCTCCACAACTTGTACGAGGGGAATCATATAGTATTTGTCCTTTTGTGTCCAGCTGACTTCATTTAACATAATGTCCTCCAGTTTTATCCATGTTGTAGCGTGTATCAGAATTTCATTCCCTTTTTAGGCCCAATAATATTCCACTGTATCTCAGAGCTTGTTTAGCCATTTATTTTATTGCTTTTAAAATTTCATGTATTATTTATTTATTTATGGCTGTGCAGGGTCTTCACTGCTGTGTGGGCGGCTCTCCAGTTGTGGTCTGCAGGCCCTTCACCATGCTGGCCTTCCTTTTTTTGGAGCACAGGCTCTAGGCTGTGCGGGCTTAATAGTTGTCACACCTGGACTCCAGGGCACAGGCTCAGTAGTTGTGGCACATCGGCTTAGTTGCTCTGTGTGGCATGTGCAATCTTCCCAGAGCAGGGATCAAACCCGTGTCCCCGGCATTGGCAGGTAGACTCTCCACCACTGAGCCACCAGGGAAGCCCCTGTTTAGCCATTTAGCCATGATTTTTGGAAGGATCGCTATATTGTTTTCCATAATGGCTACATCAATTTACATTCCCACCACATTTTTTAAATAAACAAAAGCCTTCCTGTATAAGACATTTATTTAGCAGTTTTTAAGTGTACTGGTTTGTCAAGTCGATGCCTGAGAAATTCTAGATGTTCCGTGAAGTTAGAGGTTCCTAAAGAAAGATGGAAATATTCAAATAGGATGTGGACCAAGGTTCCACATACTGAGTGAAATCTTTAAACAAAAGAATGCTTTCTAATCTCTCTAGGGCTGATACTGTAAGCGATTCAGCTAGATTTAGGGACCAAAGGAAAGAAGCACGTAATCATTGTGTCCAGAGGCTGTAAATGTGTAACTCAAAGGTTAATGTTTAATGGACCCGGTCAGGTGCAGATTCACAGGATTTCTCCAGACGATGTTGCCAGTTGGATTTGTGAGGCTTAATGATTAGGGGCCCCTTTTACTTTTAGGGAGTGATGGACTGCTTTCCCACGATGAGGGCAGAGCAGAGGGCTGTAGGGCCGTCTGCTTCTAACTTGCTGAATCTCCTGGGCACCATAGGTCAGCATGAGGACCAGGAGAGGAAGTGAAAGGAAGTTTTCAAGTGTCTTCAGCCAGAAATTCTCCGGGACTGAGGACAGAAGAGGGGAGTGGTGGCTTTGAGGCCACACGAGGGAGGCTTGTCCTGTCTTCCTGAGGTGTCTGGCCAAAGCTGGAAAACCTTGCTGGGCCTCCACGTTTTTCTTTCTCACTCACATTAGATCTTTAGGAAAACTCTTTAAGACACATTGGCTTTTTCTCTACTTTAGTCTTGATCTTTGCTTTGTTACCACCACCATCTCGCACGACTTCCTGGCACTAGCATCCAATTCCATCTTCGTTTCATCCCTGGTGACCTGGTAACTCTTCCTGGTTCAGGGCCCTCAAATGGTCAAGAACTTTGAACGTTCTGCAAAGAGCCCCGTCCTGTCTGCTCCCCTCCCATCTCACCACTCAAGCCAGCTGGGCCTCCCGTTGTGTCCCACCTCCGTATTCTGGCCCTGTAGGGTCCCAGCTTCCTGTCCCCCAGCAGCTTTCTCTCCTTCCCTAGATGTCTCCATCTCTTTCCAGAGATCCTTTAGAGAAACCTTTCCTGACCCTACCGCTTCTCCAGACGAGGGTGTCCCCCAGACATCCTGACCACCTGTCCTTCTTCTGGGGCCCTGGCCCACCTGTCTGCCCATCAGGGCATCCAGGCCATATGATGACCGTGTCCCCCACCTCAGCACTGTCTTCATGGCCCCTGACACAGTCCTGTTACTAATACGGAACAGACATTCAATCAGTGTCTACAGAATGAGTCTCCAGTGAAAGGGTGTTAGAAGCATCCTTTGCTCTCAGCCTCCTGTGTCCTGGGGAGGGTGTTGGTGGTGAGGGGTGGGGACATCTCTGACAGCAGCAGCTCTGCCTTCCCACCCCTTCCCAGGAGAGGGGCTGTTGTTTTTCTAAAGGGAGCCAAGCTGACCCGTCTTTCTGGGCTCCATCTGGCTCTGCGCTTCTCCTCCTGGGCAGGCTGTTCTCAGGAGGCACAGCTCCTGACCCCAGGACAAGGCCACCAAGCGGGCGGGCATGTGTCTCTTAGCCTGTGACCCCAGAGGCTGAGCGTCGGGCTGGCCTCTGCAGCCACCTTCTAGGCCGCCACCTCCAGCTCTGCTTTTTCCTGGATCATCCCTGACCTCCTCCAGTCTCCAGGACGGATTCCCGAGCCTGCTTCCATGGCTGGGAGGGGAGGAGGGACTGGTATTGACCGCCCACTCTGTTCCAACATGAACAAGAGGCACTGCGTCTGGGGGAGAAAGTCCAGGGTCATTTCAAAGGCTGAGATGTTCCTGGGTGAAAATTCATGTCCCTAGGTGATGGGTGGTCAGGAGTCTGGGGACAGGAAAGGTGCTTTTTAGGTTTCTCACATCCTAGAAGGGTTGGTACCTGCATTTCCCACGTGGGTTTATCTCATTCTTGGGCTCAGCTGTCACCCGGCATCTCCAGGTGAGGAAAAGTACTGAAGATCTCCACAAAGAGTATTTGGGGACCTTCCTGGCTGTGCTTTTGAGGTTGTTCGAGTTCATCTCTCACAAAACTCAGCCAGATCTTCCCAGAATGCTTGGAGAAATTAAATGCTAGGAGCATTTCTACAGAGAGATCTATGAGACAAGGGATGGAAACCAGCCTAGTATTTCCAGTTTTGATTCTTCATGGGGATCAACACGTATCCTTGGAAATAATCCCCTGAGTCATCCTGAGATGGAACCAGGGGCTCGTGAACCCTGGGACTCCTTACCCGTGGGCTTTTAGAAAGAGCTTTCCTAGTTGATGAAAAACAGAACTTCTCCTGGAGGGGTTTAATCACCCCTTTCCCATCCCCAGGTAACTGGTCCCGGTTCCCTTCTGATTCTGCAATGGGCCCTTCTCTCTGCCCTTCCTTCCTTGCTCATCAGCGTTCTCACCCTGGCTTTTCCTGTGTCCATGTGGAGAATCTGAACTTGGTTCCAGAATGAGCCAACCTTGGTTTTCTGAGACAGGAAGCTTAAGAATTTTCAGAAGAGAAACCTATTTGGTCTACATTTGGCACTATAAGTAGCTAGTCCCTCCTCACCTCCATAAAAAGAAAAAACAAGAAGAAAAGAAAGATGGGAAAAGACAGTGGATTCTGACCTGTTTACCCTGCACTTCTAATGACAGCAGCAGATTTAAAGAGCAACAAACCTCTTTTATTTCACACTTCTCTTCTCATTCATGAGGTCAAGTCCTTTGTCTGTTCATTTTGGGTACTGGTCCTAAAATGAGGCAATAACAGTATAACCATCATTAGCATCAAATAGAAATGATATTTTAAGATCAATGTCCATTAGAGATTTACCTAAAATGTGAATTCCGTGGATCCTACACACCAAGTAAAGGTCCAAGACCCAAACTCTTCTCATTCTGCCGAGTGTTCGATGCTGTTTCACGTCTTTATCAATTGACAAGCTACTTCGGGATACATACTCTGTAAAACCAGAAGGGAATCATAGCTGTGTTAGTAATTAGCCTTCTGGTAAATAATTGCTTCCTTATTCTTAAGTAATAAATATTAGCTCAAATGATCACTCTGAATTTTATTTTCTAATAATATCCAAAGAAATACACTTTTACAAAGCACAGATTCACCAGCTTTATAAGAATAGTTGAGCACTCGTCATACTCAGTCACTCACTCACTCAGTCGTGGCTGACTCTTGCAACTCCATGGGCTATAGCCTGCCAGGCTCCTCTGTCCTTTGGAGTCTCCAGGCAAGAATACTGGAGTGGGTTGCCATTTTCTTCTCCGGGGAATCTTCCTGACCCAAAGATTGAACCCGTGTGTCCTGTATCGGCCAGTGGATTCTTTACCACTGTGCTACCAGGGAAGTCCCAATTGAACAGTATGATTTATCAGATAGACTGAACTATCTCTTTTCTAAAGTGTAATTTGACTACAAAACGAAATCTCTTTTGGACTTCACTGGTGGTCCAGTGGTTAAGGATGCACGTGGCAATGAGGACCCAGTGCAGCCAAAAATAAATAAAATGAATGAAAATTTACAAAACAAACAAACAAACAAACAACTTAAAAAAAATCTAAATCTCTTTTGCCTATGAAAAGGTCATTCCCACTGGGTAAGAGAAAACAATCCTCCATCCACTGTTTCACTATGGCCTGGGAGGCAGGTACGTGCTTGTGGGCAGAATTTCCAGCCGGGGTCCCGTGTGGCATCTGGGCCCCCTGCAGTTACACAGCTGAGCTTTCCGGGGAGCAGAGACGCTTGGCCTCCCCAGCACATGTGAAGCTGAGCCCTGATGCTGGAGAATTAGGCTCCGTGTATTGTTCTTATCTCTGTGCCTGAGGTGGATTTAATCCATTAAAGATTGAGCCGCATGAAAGTTCCTGTCTGGATTCCTGTGTCGAAAGCGGTGTTGGGTGTGCATGCACTTTATTTGCGTGGCACTGTTTATGTGCGTTCCAGCGATCATTAACAAAGGCCACTCGGTGGAAAACCCTGATGAAAGTGGATTTGAAAGTGGCTGTATCAGCTACAGGTTTTGGCAAGACCTCAGTGACGCTGAATGTAGTGGAAGCCCTGTGTCATCAATTTGTGTTCAGCCAACCTTATATGGAGAGACAAGGCAGTTCGGTCAACCATGCTAAAGAGCAGCAACAGAAATATCATGGATTTCATTTGGGCAAAGGTTCTATATATTAACAAAGAAGCCCTTTTGTTTTTAATATTAGGTGCTAAGACCTGTTTGTCAGCACACAACAGGTGAATTAGACAAGCTGTGTTCATTTGCTTAGGGCTGCTATAGCCCATACGGAAGACCTCGGGGTTTAAACAGCAGAAATGTGTTAGCAGAGTTCTGGGAACTGGAAGTTCAAGATCAAGGTGCTGGCAGGGTCAGTTCCGTCTGAGACCTTGGCTCTTGGCTTGCAGATGGCCATCTTTTCACTGTGTCCTCACAGGGTTGACCCTCCATCTGTGTGTATGGGTCCTAATCTTCTCTTCTTAAAAGCACACCAGACAGGCTTATGACCTCCCTTGACCTTGATTAACTCTTTAAACACCTCTATCCAGATACAGTCCCATTCTGAGGTACTAGGGGTTAGGACTTCAGCATTTGCATTTTGGGGAGACATTTCTGCCAGTAACGTGATTTAACATATTGCATCTAGATGCTTCATAGCCCCCTCTTCCACTTTTGCAGATTTACATCTCATAATCCCTTTTTTGATTTGTTTCCCAGTCTCCAGTTGGGGAACTACTCAGAGATTGTGAGAACAACGCCCAGTGTCATATCTGAAGGCCTTGATCAAGATACTTAAACGATTTGTCCTAAAGTTTTCCCAGTACGTTTGTTCTTCCACTGGATATCATTTTGTGACATGTGACTGACCTCTCTGTCTAAAAGCCAACAAGGGTTTGATGAAAGTACAAGAACATGGTATTGAAACAATTGCTGCTGGTTGAGGTCAGAGATTTGGAAAACTGGGTTGGTGCTCACTTGTTGCTCAGCTCAGGGTTTCATTCTTTTCCCTTGCAACCTGTAGAAGTGTGGTTTACATTTTAGTACCTGTGAGATCCCGGGAAGATTACTTAATCTATGCCTCAGTTTCCTCATCTGTAAAGTAGCGGGAGTAACAGTACATATTTCATGAGAAGAATGTAGTTAGAAAGGTTTGAAGTGCTAGTAATTCTAATAAAGCACTTAACTTGTTCTCAGCCACAGCAAGTGCTGTGGCTGAGCAGGTAAAGAATCTGCCTACAATGCAGGAGACACAGGAGACTCAGGTTTGATTCCTGGGTCAGGAAAATCCCCTGGAGAAGAAATGGCAACCTACTCCAGTATTCTTGCCTGGAGAATTTCATGGACAGAGCAGCCTGACAGGCTATAGTCCATGGGTCTCAAAGAGTCGGACACAACTAAGCAACCGAGCAAACAAAATATAGTAAATAAAAAAGCATATAAATGATAGAATTTATGAATTACAAAATTGGGGAAAGGTTTAACAAAAATCTCCCCCAAAGAAAAAACCATGTAGTTATGTTCATAGGAACATTTTCTTGAGATGCTTATGCTCCAGCAGAATAGCCTTTGCCTTATTTTAATGATTGTAAGTGACTTAAATTGAAGATGGTTCTAGATTTTTAAACATGGAATTCAGTTCTGGATGCAAGCAGTTCCTGATTTTCCTCATTACTGAAATCCAATAACATTATTTTGCTTTTAATATGGTTTAGAAACAGGGGGTGTGCTTTATTGGGGGGCGTTTCTTGTAGGTGAACAGTTATTGTAATGAGATAGAATTGGCCTTCCCAGGGAATAGTTCAGTAGATGAAAGTAAAATATTTTGGTTTATGGTGGGTTAATTTTGAGGAATTGTGTTCCTGGAATTGGTGAGGGCTAAGAGGAGAGTGAAAAATTTGGCTTTAAGCGACTGAACCGAACTGGACTGAAGATGGGGAGAGGCTTAAGACACAAAACAGAAAACCAACAAGCCCGGAGGTCATATATAGTTGGACTCATCCAGTACGTAGCCTTTTCAGACTGGCTTCTTTCACTTAGCAATATGCATTTAAGGTTCCTGTATGTCTGTTTGTCTTTTTGTGGCATTAGAGCTCAATTTTTAAAATTATTATTACTGAATAATATTCTGTTGTATGGACATCACACTTCTTTTATCCATTCCCTGTGGAAGTTTTCAACTCCTTTGGTAAATACCAAGGAGCATGATTGTTAGATTGTATGGTTCAGTTCAGTTGCTCAGTCATGTCCGACTTTTTGAGATCCCATGAATCACAGCACACCAGGCCTCCCTGTCCATCACCAACTCCCAGAGTTCACTCAAACTCACATCCATCGAGTTGGTGATGGCATCCAGCCATCTCATCCTCTGCCATCCCCTTCTCCTGCCCCCAATCCCTCCCAGCATCAGAGTCCTTTCCAATGAGTCAACTCTTCTCATGAGGTGGCCAAAGTATTGGAGTTTCAGCCTCAGCATCAGTCCTTCCAATGAACACCCAGGACTGGTCTCCTTTAGGATGGATTGGTTAGATCTCCTTGCAGTCCAAGAGACTCTCAAGAGTCTTCTCCAACACCACAGTTCAAAAGCATCAATCCTTCAGCGCTCAGCCTTCTTCACAGTCCAACTCTCACAGCCATACATGACCACTGGGAAAACCATAGCCGTGACTAGATGGACGTTTTTTGGCAAAGTAATGTCTCTGCTTTTCAATATGCTGTCTAGGTTGGTCATAACTTTCCTTCCAAGGAGTAAGTGTCTTTTAATTTCATGGCTGCAGTCACCATCTGCAGTGATTTTGGAGCCCCCCAGAATAAAGTCTGACACTGTTTCCACTGTTTCCCCATCTATTTCCCATGAAGTGATGGGACCAGATGCCATGATCTTCGTTTTCTGGATGTTGAGCTTTAAGCCAACTTTTCCACTCCCCTCTTTCACTTTCATCAAGAGGGTTTTTAGTTCCTCTTCACTTTCTGCCATAAGGGCAGTGTCATCTGCATATCTGAGGTTATTGATATTTCTCCCGGCAGTCTTGATTCCAGCTTGTGCTTCTTCCAGTCCAGCGTTTCTCATGATGTACTCTGCATATAAGTTAAATAAGCAGGGTGACAGTATACAGCCTTGATGTACTCCTTTTCCTATTTGGAACCAGTCTGTTTTTCCATGTCCAGTTCTAACTGTTGCTTCCTGACCTGCATACAGATTTCTCAAGAGGCAGGTCAGGTGGTCTGGTATTCCCATCTCTTTCAGAATTTTCCGCAGTTTATTGTGATCTACACACTCAAAGGTTTTGGCATAGTCAATAAAGCAGAAAGAGATGTTTTTCTGGAACTCTCTTGCTTTTTCCATGATCCAGCGGATGTTGGCAATTTGATCTCCGGTTCCTCTGCCTTTTCGAAAACCAGCTTAAACATCTGGAAGTTCACGGTTCACTTATTGCTGAAGCCTAGCTTGGAGAATTTTGAGCATTACTTTACTAGCATGTGAGATGAGTGCAATTGTGCGGTAGTTTGAGCATTCTTTGGCATTGCCTTTCTTTGGGATTGGAATGAAAACTGACCTTTTCCAGTCCTGTGGCCACTGCTGAGTGTTCCAAATTCATTGGCATACTGAGTGCAGCACTTTCACAGCATCATCTTTCAGGATTTGAAATAGCTCAACTGGAATTCCATCACCTGCACTAGCTTTGTTCGTAGTGATGCTGTCTAAGGCCCACTTGACTTGACATTCCAGGATGTCTGGCTCCAGGTGAGTGATCATACCATTGTATGGTTAGATCATATTTAATTTCATAAGAAATCACCAAACTCTCTTCTGAAGTAGCTGCAGCAGTTTGCATTTCCACTAGCTCTGAACGAGAGTTCCTGTCACTCCACAATGTCACCAGCATTTCGTGTTGTTAGTGGTCTGGATTTTAACCGTTGTGATAGGTGTGTAGTAAGTTGACTTTTTCTCATGTTCAGATGTGTTATCTCCAAATCAATGTATGAGAAATACGTTTAACACTACTATTGATGAAATATATTGCAACTATGACCATTAAGAATCCTGCTGGAAAAAGACACTGAAAACAAGGAAACAGGCACTTATTAACATTATTGGGACTTCCCTAGTGGTCCTGTGGTTAAGACTTCATGCTGCCATGTAGGGGGCACAGGTTCCAGGCCTGATGGGGGAACTAGATCCCACATGGTACATAGCACACTCAAAATATATTTTAAAAATTACACTGCTAATAACAATAATAATAATACAGATTCACTTGTGAACAGTTTGAGTATATGTTGAAAGCAAATGCCACCAGCAAAACATTTACAAGATACACCTCTGATGAACACTTATGAGCAGTTGTTTTCAAAAGCAGTAAAGGACACTGGAAGTCATCATATGCGGTGCTCTCAAGAGGCACTTTGGTTTCCGAGCACTTGTTACTGATTATTGATTGAGACTTTTCAATGGCTTTGTTCCAGGTCTTCCAGGTCGCTTATGTCATCATCAAGGCAGCTAATGCCCCTCGGCCTGGAAACTGGATCTTGGAACGTTCTGTGGATGGTGTCGAGTTCAGCCCCTGGCAGTACTATGCAGTCAGTGACACAGAATGTTTGACGCATTACAACATCACTCCGAGACGGGGGCCGCCCACCTACAGGGCGGATGACGAAGTCATCTGCACCTCCTATTACTCCAGACTGGTGCCGCTTGAGCACGGAGAGGTAAGGCGCCCCCTACCGGCTGGGAGGTCTGTTTTTCCCCACCTCCCAATGACAGCACAGCTGTCGCAGGAGCCAAAGTGGAGGATTCAAAATAGATCCCTCCTGGTGCAGATCACAGAGATCTTTAACTGTTGAGATGCTGGAGCTGAGGTATCATTGCCTGCTGTACTGATGCTTCATGTTGCCCCGGACACGTGTTACTTTATTGATTTCTTCCGTTCAAGAAGGTCCCTCAACTTAACTCTGCTGTGATTTAATAATTCATTAGATCCTCCCTGGAGGATCCTTCCCATGACACCAGGGCAACAACATTTGTTGATAGAGCTCCCGGTTTTCTCCAGGAAGTTCTCACTCTCCCTGGGGGTGTTGTGGGTTGGATATGGTTGATGAAGTGTTCCAGTTCCGTGCTCTACATGCCCAGACTGCACACACATCATTAAATCAGAGTGTGATCAAAAATTAGCCGTGCCTTGGTAGAATGCCTTAATGAGCTAAAACCACAAAAACCCTCCAAAAAAAGTGCTTTTTCACACAGGAACTCTGCAGCAGGCCCTGCATTGTTTCAAGAGCAGAGATGAGTTGAGAGAGTGGGAGTTAGAAAGCTCCCAGACACCTTTCCCCACTCTCCTCAGTCAGTCCTTGACATTTAGACTCTGGTTCACAGATGCCTGCAGATCCATGTTAAAATGCTCTTATCACACCAGGAGAAGTGTTCTTGTTTAAAGGTTTCCTGCAATCCTCGAGACACTAGAATGAATGACTTTAATAAACTGAACTTGGGTTGTGATCATTGCTGTTCACAAGTGTCAATGAATATTAGATTCCTATAAGAACCTAGTTATTTGGTTTGATTTTAGATAATATCTGTAAAGATTATGCCCTGAGTTTGAACCATTAGAGTTATGTTTTTTTGAATACTTAAAATGGATGTTTCTTTATTTTAATGTTTTATCTTCAGATTCACACATCATTAATCAATGGCAGACCAAGCTCTGATGATCTTTCACCCAAGTTGCTGGATTTCACTTCTGCACGATACATCCGCCTGCGTTTACAGCGCATCCGAACCCTCAACGCCGATCTTATGACCCTCAGCCACCGGGACCCTAAAGACCTGGACCCTATTGTTACCAGACGAGTAAGTCTGGCCGGGCTCCTGACCTATAGAAAAACTTTATGTCATTTAAGGGAAATAGACATTTCTCCCCTGGTTGCCCTTTTTTCTTATTTTTGTTGACAACATTAAATACCACCTTTAAATGAGGTAGACGTTCTGATGTGATGTCCTCAGGCCCCCTTGTCTCCACTCATCCGATGACATCGTCTTGCACGGGGTGTAGTGGCCATTTCTTCTTTCTGATCTGGCTCTACGACTGACCAAGCAAGTGAGAGTTGTTGGGTTTTGTGTTTTTTCACTTACAAGTTTAAACTTTGGGATATATGTATGGTAAATGTACAAGGTTCATCGGGACAGACGTTTTCAAACCCCTTGGATAAAGTAGGAGTGGGACGAGCAAGTTGCAGGATAGCTGTCTGTTTAATTTTGGGGAATTTGCTGAGACATCAAAAGCAGCTGTGCCATGCTGCAGCGGTGTGTGAGGGCTCTGGGTACACCACACACGTCCACGCTGGGTTGTCAGTCACTGTCACCTCAGCCGTGCCAGCGTGCGTGGAAGAGCGTCTCCTTGGGGATTAATTTGTATCTCCCTGAGAATTATGTTGAGTGTGTGCTTATTTGTATCTGATCACATTTTTATCCATCTTTAAATTGGGTTAGCAGTCTTTTTATTCCTGAATTACAAATTATAGATCTTGTGTACAAGTCCTTTGTCAGTTGTGTCTCTACTGAAAATCCATTCTCCGTCTCTGTCTCTTGCTTATCCACTTTCTTCACTATGACTTTCGATGAGTAGAAGTTTTAATTTTGATAAAATGCAATTTATTATTTTTTCCTCAATTCGTCTTTCTATTTCTCTCTGAAAAATACTTGTTTACCCCAAGTTTACAAAAATATTTTCTGATGCTTTTTTGTAATAGTTTTAGTTTTCACACCTATTATCCATTCTTGTTCATTTTTTATCTGGAGTAATTCCCCAAAATTAAACATACAGCTATCCTGTAACTTGGTTGTCCCACTCCTACTTTATCCAAGGGGTTTGAAAACGTCTGTCCCTATGAACCTTGTACATTTACTATACGTATATCTCAAAGTTTATTCTCCGTGTGCACGTGCAATTGTTCCACACGACTTGTTGAAAATATATACATTGTTTTTTTCTTTAAATTATTTTGTGGCCTGTTGAAAATTACTTGACCTTATTATTGTGGATGCATTTCTGGACACTGAACTGTTTTAATGATCTGTTTGTCTATCCTTATGCTGATAAACGTCTTTCTCCATTACTGTAGAAAGTCTTGAAGTCAGGTACTGTAACAGTCCACTTCAGTTCTTTTCCAGGACTGGTTAGGCTGTTCCAAGTTCATTGTGTTTCCTTATGAGTTTTAGAATCAGTTTGTAAATTTCTGCCCAAAAAGAAAGAAAGAAAGCCTGCTGAGACCATCACTGGGAGTCCATTGATTCCATAGATCAAATAGATCAATTTAGGAGGAATTTTGGAAGACATTTTGATAGTATTGGGTCATCCAGTTCACAAATGTGCCATACGTCTCCACTTTCGTCTGACTTCCTTCACTCCTCTTGGCATTGACCTGTTGCTTATCGTCCATCTTCTGTTCAGTTTATTGTTAAGTATTTCATGTTTTCGAATGTTAGTGTTAATGGCTTGCTTTCTAAAATTTGTTTTCCTTTTGTTCATTCGAGTACATATATATAGAAGTGTAATTCATTTTTGTTCATCCCGATTTACAAATTCTTGTAGCTTTTGATAGATTTTCTGTGTACACAATCATTTTATCTACAAATAATGACAGTTAGTCTTACTGTGCCCTCTGTTTGCCTTTGACTCCCGTTTTCTTGCATTATTGAATTGTGTGGGCGACTGAAATGTTGACTAGAAATGGTGAGAGCTGATTTTAGGAGGAACGTGCTTAACCTTCGACAGTTAGATCCAGGTTTTCCATAGACACACCTTTATTAGACTGAAGAAGCTTGCTTCTGCTTCTGGTTTGCTGAGTTTTGGAATGATGGTGTTGCCTTCTTTAAAATGTTTTTTCTGCATCTAATGAAAGGATCTTAGTTTTTCTCCTTTATTCTGTTAATATGGTGATTCACATTTATTGATTTTTACATGTTAAATTAACTCTGCACTCCTGGGATAAGGCCTACTTGGTCATGAGTTATCCTTTTTATATAGTGAAAAAGTGAAAGTCGCTCAGTCATGTATGACTCTTTGCAACTCCATGGACTTCTCTAGTCCATGGAATTCTCTAGGCCAGAATACTGGAGTGGGTAGTTTATATAGGGCTGTATTCAATTTAGGAATATTTTTAGAGTTTTCAGTAGCTGCTGCTAAGTCGCTTCAGTCGTGTCCAACTCTGTGCGACCCCATAGACGGCAGCCCATGAGGCTCCCCCGTCCCTGGGATTCTCCAGGCAAGAACACTGGAGTAGGCTTGCATTTCCTTCTCCAATGCATGAAAGTGAAAGTGAAAGTGAAAAGCCTAGGTTTCGAATATGGCTGCCTCAGTTTATGATGCAGCCAAGTTGGAAAATACTTTTTCAACTCCTTTGGTTTCAATTGATGAGATAATTTGAACATTATTTACTTCAACTGAACATAAATATTTTATTTATATTTATTTGTGCATGAAATATGATTTAAAAGGTATATGTGTGTTTTTGATTACCGATAGCAACTGAGATATTTGTTTCGATGTCAACATTTTCTTTGCACTGAAATAGAAGAGGTTTTAAATTTTTTTTTAACTTTCTTTTTCCTTAGTATTATTATTCAATAAAAGACATTTCTGTTGGAGGAATGTGTATCTGTTACGGCCATGCTAGTAGCTGCCCATGGGATGAAGCTACAAAGGTGAGTAGTAGTATTTAACATTTTACTAAAACTTCAGAAGTTGTAGCTATAATGTTGGCATTGTACTTTCTATTTAAGGCAAGTGTTGAAAGTTTTAAAATCATGCCACAAAAAAGAACTTTTCAGATAATTTAACTGGTTTAATTTTTTAAAGAGTTAAATTTGCTTTGGTTGAAGAATACATTTTAATTAAATCTTTCTAGGAATTATTTTTGTTGCAAAACAAGATATGATATTTGCCATTTTAACCTTTAACTGTAAAATAGTGTCCAATCCAGTGGCCTTTTGAATTTTAAAGCTCTTTTCTGTAAGATAGTAAGTGAAAATCATGTGCCGTTAGAAATTATGCTTATGTTTTTAAGAGTCCCTTCCTCTTCCCTTTCTGTGGTGCTAAATCAAGATAAAACAAAGTTTTCCTGTTTTAGCTTCATATTAAGTGAAGAAGAAGACATTCTCTTTTCTTCTTCTCTTAAACAACTTGCATGGAATTACTTTTTATTTTTTCTAAATCTTTGTTATAATTTAACTCCTGAATAGGATTATTCTCTTATTAATGCTGAAAAATATAGAAATGAATATCAAGAAAGTTATTCAGGAACTTCTCTGGTGGTCCAGTGGGTAAGATTCTGTGCTCCCAATGTAGGGGGCCCAGGTTTGATCCCCGGTCAGGGAACTAGATACTGAATTCTACAACTAAGAACTGATGCAGCCAAAATAAATATTTTTTTCTTAAAAAAAGAAAGTTGCTCATAGGAGCTTCCAAACCTTTCAAGTCAACATATCTCTTTTGAAAAGCTTTTGTTAGTTAACCCATGTTAGTTTGTTTTATTTCTTCTCATTTCTGCATGTAACCAGGTTCTATGTTTATTTTTATCTTTCAAAATGAAATACCAATTTGCTTATATCATATATCCTCAACTGCAAACCCTTGCTATGAATTTGACTGTGACGAATTTTTCTTGAAATAAACTTAAGAAAAGCATGCAGGTCAATTTTCAGATGCAGTTTTATGTTTCTTATTGTCTAGAAATTCCAGTGTCAGTGTGAACATAACACGTGTGGGGACAGATGCAATCGGTGCTGCCCTGGGTACCACCAGCAGCCTTGGAGACCTGGCACTGTTTCTTCCGGGAACACGTGTGAAGGTGAGGCCGCTCAGAGGTGCAAGGATGTGGAGTCTTCCCCCTTCATCTGCTTCAATTTACAGTGACTTCATATTTATAGTGTGTAATGGTTTGGAAAAGACCCCGATGCTGGGAAAAATTGAGGGCAGGAGGAGAAGAGGGCGACAGAGGATGAGATAGTTGAACTGTATCACCGACTCAATGGACATGAACAAACCCAGGGAGATGGTGAAGGACAGGGCAGCCTGACATGTTGCAGTCTGGAGGTTTGCAAAGAGTCAGACACGACTTAGCAACCAAACAACAATAAAATGGTTTTCTTAGATACTCAAGTAATTCCCAAAGCTGCAGACTACTGTCATAAGACATGAAGGATTGGGACCTGGTATATCATTATGATTTACTGTTTATTTGATTTCCCTTACCATGTATTCATTTATTCTGTATTAAGTTGGATTTAGATTTTAAATAGACAATATATTCAAAAGGTTCCAATATCTACAATATATTAAAGCATATTTATATATTTCTGTCTCTACCCTTCTCACTTTTAATGGCAACCCACTCCAGTGTTCTTGCCTGGAGAATCCCAGGGACGGTGGAGCCTGATGGGCTGCCGTCTATGGGGTCGCGCAGAGTCAGACTCGACTGAAGCAACTTAGCAGCAGCAACAGGAATAATTTAGAAGGCAGTGGCACCCCATTCCAGTACTCTTGCCTGGAAAATCCCATGGACGGAGGAGCCTGGTGGGCTGCAGTCCATGGGGTCGCTAAGAGTCTGACATGACTGAGCGACTTCACTTTCACTTTTCACTTTCATGCATTGGAGAAGGAAATGGCAACCCATTCCAGTGTTTTTGCCTGGAGAATCCCAGGGGCGGGGGAGCCTGGTGGCTGCCGTCTATGGGGTCGCACAGAGTCAGACACAACTGAAGCGACTTAGTGGTAGGTTCTTCCTGAAATGTTTATGCAAGTAAAGCATGTTAACACCTTACACAATTTGTGCGTAGAATCTAATGTAATGTGCATGTCGATCTGTGCATTGCTTTTATATTTAACAATATATCTTACAGAAAATCTTTCCATGTTAACGGTATAAAATGCTGCCTTAAAAATAGTTGTACTGGGGAAATTTCCCTGCTGTTCCAGTGGCAAAGACTCTGCATTCCCAATTCAGGGGACTCAGATTCGATCCCTGATCAGCAAAATCCCACATGCTGCAACGAAGACCTGGTGCAGCCAAATTAAATAATTAATTTTTAAAAACAGTTGCATTGAACTCCATTATATAGATGTAAACATTATCAAAACATATACCTACCTATAGTATTTTGTTTGTTATCAGAGATGGTTAGATAGCATCACTCACTCAATGGACAATTTGAGCAAACTGCAGGAGATAGTGAAGGACAGAGGAACCTGGCATGCTGCAGTCCACGGGGGTCACAATGAGTCATACACAACTTAGCGACTGAACAACAACAGCAAGTCTTCTGTTAACATAGGCAGTGGTACAGTGATTCACCTTCGTCACGGACAAGTGAGCGGGTGCTTCTGCAGAATGTGATCCCAGGAAAGAGGTTGATGGATCCAGTGGGTGTGCAAACTCAATTCAGATAGCTATTCCCCAGTGCCTCCAAAAGGTGGCCCATGTCCTGCTAAAATGACTTACTCTATAGTTTTAATTTATAGCCAGGCTTCCCTGGTAGCTCAGCTGGTAAAAAATCCGCCTGCAACGCAAGAGACCCTGGTTCGATTCCTAGGTCGGGAAGATTCACTGGAGAAGGGACAGGCTATTCACCACAGTATTCTTGGGCTTCCCTGGTGGCTCAGCTGGTAAAGAATCTGCCTGCAATGCAGGAGACCTGGGTTTGATCCCTGGGTGGGGAAAATCCCCTGGAGAAGGGAAAGGCTACCCACTCCAGTATTCTGGCCTGGAGAATTCCATGGACTGTATAATCCATAGGGTCACAAAGAGTCAAACACAGCTGAGCAACTTTCACTTTCTTCAAAACTGACTTAGGGAGGGAGCGCTTGTGTTTATCTAGACTACGATGTCTGTATTAACTGAGATGTGAAAATATTCTCCTAGAATGCAATTGCCACAATAAAGCCAAAGACTGTTACTATGATGAAGATGTGGCCAATCAGAGGAGAAGCCTGAATATCGCTGGACAGTTCAGAGGAGGAGGGGTCTGCGTCGGCTGCCTGCAGAACACCATGGGTGTCAACTGTGAAACCTGTGTGGATGGATTTTACAGACCCCGTGGGGTAAGAGTGCCTTGGCCGTCGCCCAGCTTTGTGGTGGGAAAGAGCCTCTGACCACCACACACAACCACAGCACTGCAGACATTTCCTTCTGTAGCTTTTGTGTGTATTCTTTGACTGAAGATTTATTAGGGAGTGTTTTATAATCCAAGCAATTGAAGGCATGCAAAGGTGAAAAAGAAACCATTTGTTTTCGATGAACTTAAAACTTGATTGGGGAGACAGATGTGCCCAACAGTTAACTATAAAATCAATCACTAATTAAAGGGCTGAAACAGAGTCACAGGCAACCAGCTATGAAGATAATGAAGGTTTTGAGTCCTGACCATTTCCCACTTATTTTGTTTTCTGGTTCAGAATCCCTTTATTGGAATGCTAGTAAGGGGTATGTGCATGTAATTATAAGGATTCCGGTTCTTAGGACCTTTCTTAGACTTTGACTCATGATTTTTCTTCTGTCCTTCAACTGGCAGTTGCCCTGGGAATACCTGCCACTTAATCTTTGTTTTTTAGCTTTGTAGTGTTCTTCAGTATAGATATCCTGCTCTATTGTCCTCTTTTTTGGCTCAGAGTAGGATGTTTGGTCACTGCTACTTAATTTGAATTCAGAGCCCCCTGGCTGCATCCTCTCAGAGTTTTGTGATACTCAGTGTTCACGCGGAGGGTCAGCCAAAAACTGAAGCAGCTGTCTCAAGGAAGCAGCTCAAAGGAAGTGCTTACTTCTCACTTGACATGTAACTGACATGCGAATTCCATGGTAGCTGGGTTATAGGAGATGCTTCTAAATAACTCCGGGTCACAGCAGAGCTAGGGGGCCTGAGAGCTGTGATAATGGGAAAGGAGGACACTTTGCTAATGATGCCAGCGGCTGTCACCATCAAAAGGATGTTTGGTATTTTCTGGCTTGACCTACACACCCTGGGTACACAAAATCATGGTGATAGTCACATCTGGGATGAAAAGTGAACACTTCGTCATTGATGTTCTTGTCAGTGTTAATGCTAAGATTGCTATTATTTCTAGCAAGATAATCTAGGACAACCTCTGCCTTTCAGGTGTCTCCTTATGAGGACAACCCTTGTCGCCCCTGTGACTGTGACCCTCTGGGGTCCCTCAGTTCTGTCTGTGTTAAGGATGACCTTCACTCTGACTTACACAGAGGTACTTAATTCGTTTCTCTGCTCGTAATCGATGCGTGTGTGTGTGTAAGATTTGCACCTAGCAAGACTGTTACCATTGTGTAATAATTTGGTGATGATTCTCTATTGATGTTTTGCTTGTCAAATATTTATGAAGCACCTACTACTATGTGCCAGGCGGTTTTTTAGGACCTGGGAACATATATATATAGTTGAACAGATGACCAAGGTCTCTGCTCACACGCAGACAACAAATGAACAAGTCCATGAATAATATAAAGCCAAGTCTTGGTGCCCTGGGCATAAAGCAAAATTACCAATCGTGATGGATTTGAGGAAGGGCAGGGTGGAGATGGTGATGTCAAGGTGACGAAATGACATTTGAGAGGTTAATTGAGCTTTTGATGAAAGAAGAAATGAGGCTCTGTTTCAAGTCATATGTGGAACAGTAAATATCAATCACTGCATTTAGCTCTCAGAAGACAGGCAGAGGCTCAAGCATACATCCTCCTACAATGCAAGCAAATCCTCTAGGTAATCTTGTAAATGTCAATGTCCTTTCCATTTCCAAAACTGGCAAATGGACGTGCAAATGCCAGAGTCCCCTGAATAGGTTGTATCTGCTCAGAGACCCCTGCGACCCCCTCCAGTGCTCAGTCGCTGGAAGTGGAAGTGGATATTGATCACCTGAGAAGGATGTGCTCACTGTGGGGCCTGCTGGTTGGGGGGGGTGGTGAATTACAGGAACTAGTGATTCATATCTGCAACCCATGATAAGATGATGCTGATGATGACAGTCACCTTTGTTTGGGTTCACTAAAAAATATACATGATTTTAATTTTGAATCATAGCAAGTAAAAGTTATTTTGCCCACTCCACCGGCAAGGAAACTGTAGCTCAGAGCACTTGAGAAAGTTGGCCAAGAGTCTGCAACTTTTGAGGCTGGCATTAAAGCAAAAGACAGTGCTCATCACGCTCCACCGCTGGCTTCTGTGCTTTTTTTAAAAAAGAATTTTCTTATATAATTGACTAGCATACAGTACACCCATTTAAAGTACAGTCCATTGTTTGAGGATATTCATGGGTACAGCCATCACCGCAATCCAGTATTGGAATATTTCCATCACCCTGTAAAGAAGCCCCCCTACCCCTTGGCAGTTTCACTGCCTGTTTCTCTTCACCCCTCCCCTGCCCCTGCCCCAGCTCTAGGCAACCACTGAGCTACTTTCTTTCTAGAGATTTGCTTATTCTGGCCATTTCATAGAAATAAAAGCTCAGAATATGTGGTCTTTAGTGACTGGCTTCTTTCACCGATCATACTATTTTCAAGTTTCATCCCTGTTGTAGCAGGTGGCAGCATTTCCTTCCTTTTTCTTGCTGTATAATACTCCATTGTATGTGTGTTTAAGTTGTTCATCATCAGTAGATGAATATTTGAGTTGTTTTGACTTTTTGGCTGTTGTGAATAATGCTGCTACAAGCCTTTGTGTAAAAGTTTTGGGGAAGACATATGTTTCCATTTTTCTTGGCTAGATACTTCAGAGTGGCATCTCTAGATCTTATGGCTACTCTCTGCTCAGCCTTTCAAGGAGGAACGAAATGGTTTTCAAAAGCTACTGCATCGTTTTACAGTTACATGTGTCTTCCATCTTTCTTTAAACCAGGGGTGCTTGTTAACTATGTTCTATGGGCCATATCTGGCACCACTGTCTTTATAAATAAAGTTTTATTGGAACAACGCTGTTTCCATCTGTTTATGTATCATCTGTGGCTGCCTTCAAGCCATATGGGCTGAGTTGAATAGTTGCAGCAGAGACTGGCCAAAAACCTACAGTTTGTACCCTATGGCCTTTTACAGAAATAGTTGGCTGACCCCTGCTTTTTTTTTTTTTTTTGAAGATTTAAAATGTTTTATTTTTTATTTTTTAAAATTTTAAAATCTTTAATTCTTACATGCGTTCCCAAACATGAACGCCCCTCCCACCTCCCTCCCCATAACATCTCTCTGGGTCATCCCCATGCACCAGCCCCAAGCATGCTGTATCCTGCATCAGACATAGACTGGCGATTCAATTCTTACATGATAGTATACATGTTAGAATGTCATTCTCCCAAATCATCCCACCCTCTCCCTCTCCCTCTGAGTCCAAAAGTCCATTATACACATCTGTGTCTCTTTCCCTGTCTTGCATACAGGGTCGTCATTGCCATCTTCCTAAATTCCATATATATGTGTTAGTATACTATATTGGTGTTTTTCTTTCTGGCTTACTTCACTCTGTATAATAGGCTCCAGTTTCATCCATCTCATCAGAACTGATTCAAATGAATTCTTTTTAATGGCTGAGTAATACTCCATTGTGTATATGTACCACAGCTTTCTTATCCATTCATCTGCTGATGGACATCTAGGTTGTTTCCATGTCCTAGCTATTATAAACAGTGCTGCGATGAACATTGGGGTACATGTGTCTCTTTCAATTCTGGTTTCCTCGGTGTGTATGCCCAGCAGTGGGATTGCTGGGTCATAAGGTAGTTCTATTTGCAATTTTTTAAGGAATCTCCACACTGTTCTCCATAGTGGCTGTACTAGTTTGCATTCCCACCAACAGTGTAGGAGGGTTCCCTTTTCTCCACACCCTCTCCAGCATTTATTGCTTGCAGATTTTTGGATCGCAGCCATTCTGACTGGTGTGAAGTGGTACCTCATTGTGGTTTTGATTTGCATTTCTCTAATAATGAGTGATGTTGAGCATCTTTTCATGTGTTTGTTAGCCATCCGTATGTCTTCTTTGGAGAAATGTCTATTTAGTTCTTTGGCCCATTTTTTGATTGTGACCCCTGCTTTAAACCCCTTTTACTTTCCTGTTGGATCATTTTGCCACTTTTCTTTGCAGGGAAGTGGCCAGGTCAGTGTCCATGCAAGGAAGGTTATGCGGGAGAAAAATGTGATCGCTGCCAGTTTGGCTATAAGGGTTACCCGGAGTGTGTGTCCTGTGACTGCAACCCAGCTGGCAGCGTGAATGAGGAACCCTGCTCTGAGTCTTGTCTCTGTAAGGTACGTATGACAGAAAATAATCTTGAGCATTCATTTACAAGATGAATAAAGTCCTCTTCAGATTTTAAAATGCTTGAAAGTTTGGAAAACATAGAAGATTTAAGACAAAATGATACGAAAAAGCCATTTCAATATAACAACCAAGCTCTAGATCCTTAGCTTCAGTCTTGAGGACAAAATCAGATGATAATATTCCGGACTATCTGGAAATTGTGACATCATGAGGCTTTGATTTGTCTTTTTGTTTACCTGTGTCTTAGTCGCCAGACATGTTTCCTGCTAATGTCAGGTTTGTTATTGTTGTCCAGTTGTTCGGTTGTGTTCGACTCTTTGTGACCCCATGTGGCACATCAGGCTTCCCTGTCCTCCACTATCTCCCGGAGTTTGCCCAAATCCATGTCTGTTGACTCAGTGATGCTACCTAACCAGCTCATCCTCTGGCACTGTCTTCTCCTTTTGCCTTCAGTCTTTCCCAGCATCAGGGTCTCTTCCAATGAGATGGCTCTTCGTATTAGGTGGCCAAAGTATGGGAGCTTCAGCTTCAGCATTAGCCCTTCCAATGAACATTCAGAGTTGATTTCCTTTAGGATTGACTTGTTTGATCTCCTTGCTGTCCAAGGGACTCTCCAGCACCATGTGTCATGTTTGTGTCATTTTATTCTGTCCATTATTGGTTTCAAAAGCTAACTTTTTGCTTCACTTGCAGGAAAATGTTGAGGGGAGTCACTGTAATCGCTGCAAGCCAGGATTCTATAACTTGGAGGAAAGGAATCCCCAGGGCTGCTCCGAGTGCTTCTGCTTCGGCGTCTCTGACGTTTGTGAAAGCCTCTCCTGGCCCGTCAGTCAGGTGGGGGCACCTTCCGAAAGCTGGAGTGTGGCAGGTGGCATGAAGATTATGAGGACAGGCAGGGTGTCCTAGCTGTTTGGGAAACAGAGAGTCTGAGGGGTTGGTTTCTAGAGGGACAGCATGCTGGCTCAAGCTTAGGGCTCTTCCCTGACCTCCCTTCTCCTTCCTTGCTAGTGCCTGGGGAGGGGGGATTCTGGTCAATACTTGAGAAGGGTGAAGTGTTCCTGTGGGTGGTCTGTCATCTCTACATAGGTGACAGATTAGGAGGATAGTATCTGGAGGTTTTATACAAGTTTTGACATTGGCTAAGAAGTGGGGGACAGCAATGAAGAAGCAGCATTAGCCAGAGATGCTTTATTCAGTGCATTTATTGAGTTCTTCGCTGTTCTTTTAATCTGAGATATATATCCATGGGCTGTACAGTTTTGCTCATCTCTTTGCTTCTAATTGACCTGGGTTTGGGGGACGTGTGACTCATTCTTAGGTTTTCTGGGTCCTTTGATGAGTAGAAGCCATGGTGTGTGAACTCCATCCTGGTTGAGCTCTCTGGGTCTGCCCCTTCATTGTGAAGATGCTAGCACTGGGAAACCCTAAGGGATCCACAGATCTGAAATTCTTGGATCTTTTTTGAAGGTGAGAGATATGTCCGGGTGGCTGGTCACCGACTTGGTCAGTTCCAACCAGATCCGGTCCCAGCAGGATGCGCTGGGTGGACGTCACCAGATCAGCATCAACAACTCGGCAGTGGAGCAGAGGCTGACCTCCCTGTACTACTGGGAGGCCCCGGAAGCCTACTTGGGAAACAAGGTATTTGTGGTGACGGTGTCTGGGGCAGGGATCTCGAGCACATTCGCGAAGAACTTTGGTTGGCCTTTCACACAGTCTCATTGTTCTCTCGGGCATTTGGCAGAATATCACATAGTGTTTTCTCCCATCTGACTCCCACTGTCTTTTTATCCCTGCTTGACTTGACTACATCATTAAAATACGAACTTGTGTCCTTCCTGGCACCATGGTAAGCCCCTGGTAGGTAGGGGAAGCCTGTCCCCTTCTCCCATACAGACTTTCTGCCTTGCTCTAGGTTCCTGGGTCACCCGGGCCTTTGTGACGGTCCCTTGCGTCCCTGTTCTGTGGAGTCAACCGTGTACCAGTTTTGTGCTCAGTCCTGTCTGCTTCTTTGCAACCCCATGGATTATAGCCTGCCAGGCTCCTCTGTCCATGGGGTTTCCCAGGCGAGAATACCAGAGTGGGTTGCCATTTCCTTCTCCAGAGGATCTTCCCGACCCAGGGATCGAACTGTGTCTCCTGAATCTCCTGCTTTGGCAAGCGGGTTCTTTAGTACTGGGCCATCTGGGAAGTCCATACCTATCTCACTGGGTGTATAGAACACTCCTAGAAAGGGTGTGCAGGGGACCCCCTGCTTCTTTCTCATGATTGTTGCTCACGTGAAGTTCATGTTTAAGAACAGATAGGATCCATTCCATTGTAAGAAAATGCTCAAAGGGGATTCTACAAAGTGGGAAGTTGGTTGATATGATTTAGCTTCTCCCTTCTGTGACATGGTCCCGTCCCTCCTCACCAATCATGCACCTTCTCCAGATTCTGATCTGAAAATATATTCAGTGGAATATCCCTCAATGGCTCTGGCTCCCTGCTTGCCTTAGCCTCGCCTTTGGTTTAAGTCGTGGTGTAGGTCTTATACCATAGTCCATTTCTAGTTAATCTGATGGTTACATTTTAAATTTTATAGCTGTTTTGTGTATGTTTAATTGGTGCTTATTTTTATTTTAATGATTGCTTTTCCGCACTAAATTACAATCTTAGAAGTCATTTTCTGTTTAGAATGAGGTCTTATTGCCAAAATTCAGTAGTTTGTGTGTCTGGGGATCACCTCTCCAATTTTTTAATGGTGCAGAAACTGGCTTCTGAACATTGTGTTGTTGTACCATACCTGGCAGAAAAAGAAATGTCTCTTTTACATTAAAGGATATGGGGTCAGGGAGAGAACCTTTAGTCTTTGGCTGACCATGCATGTGTCTGTCACCCTCCCACAAGCACAGTGATGAGACCCAATGTTGAGACTATAGTCGGGGCAAACTCCCTACCCGCTGCAGTTCTTCCATGAAATAGAGGTCTGTTGTTGGACTAGCAGAAGTTCATAGTAATTTGCCTCGTTA
Source organism: Capra hircus (assembly GCF_001704415.2). Lineage (NCBI taxonomy): Eukaryota > Metazoa > Chordata > Mammalia > Artiodactyla > Bovidae > Capra > Capra hircus. The sequence goes on along the minus strand of NC_030831.1, from coordinate 40,381,602 downwards.
GCTCTAAGAAGGAGTGCATTTTCTGTGCATTTAAACAATATCCTGCATTTGGTGATGTCAGTTAAGCAGAAGATTCGTGTAACAGGCTTCCTGTCCACTGCCTTAAATGTGAAGTCCTTACGCGCTGGGGCCTCGGGGATGCCTCGCAGCCCAGCAGTTTCCAGATGAGTCCTAGCCACCGTGTCCTCTGACTGCGGGCTATGCTCCCTCCTCTCGGGGCTCACTGTCCCTTCATGGTTCCAGCTGACGGCCTTTGGTGGATTCCTGAAGTACACAGTGTCCTACGAGGTCCCAGTGGAAGCGGTGGATGGTGACCCCCTGTCTCACGCCGACGTCATCATTAAGGTAACTGCTTTCTTATCACTGTGCTAGAGCCGAGGGCTTCATCAGGGGGTCAGTTTTATGACTAAAAGTGTCTAAGAGAGGGGTGCGATGTAGCGAGGAGCTCAGAGCCAGGAGGGCTTTCAGCAGTGGTCTGCCTCTCAGGTCCCCTGAGACTAGAATTCCCAGAACTGCCCGGGGACCGCACTGTAGCTCTTCCCTTTATCCTGTAGAGGAGTTGTCTATTCACACTCGAAAGGGAGAAGGTTTTCCTCCATGTGGGGACTTCCTGATCGGCCTTGGAGCCCCTCCACCCCTCCGGTCGTGTCCTCCCCGCTGAGTGACCAGAGTCTGGCTGGTCACAGAGTCTGGCTGTGTGGGGACAGGAGATGTGTCGTTGTTTTAATCTCACCTCTGTCCCCTCCATCCCTGTCCTCACTCCCATCACAAAAAGAAACATAACTAATGAGAACCTACTACACAGCACAGGGAATTCTCAGTCCTCTGTGGTGACCTGAAGGAAATCCAAAAAAAGAGAGGATGTGTGTATACATATAGCTGACTCACTTTGCTGTGCAGCAGAAACTAACACAACATTGTAAAGCAACTATGTGCTTAGCTGTTCAGTTGTGTCCAATTCTTTGGGACCTCATGGACTGTAGCCCAACAGGCCCCTCTGTCCATGGGGATTCCCCAGGCAAGAAGATTGGAGCGGGTTGCCATGCCCTCCTCCAGGGGGTCTTCCCAACCCAGGGATCAAACCCTGGTCTCCTGCATTGCGGGTAGATTCTTTACCATCTGAGTCACCGTGGGGTTTTCTAAAAGAAATGCTAATGGTCATGTCGGTCCTTGAAATTCATTTTACAAGAATTAAATTTTCTAACTAAAATAGGTATTCTCCTAATTGTTATTTGACAGACTAAGTTAACAAACACTCCATATAAACAAAACCTAAGGTTGTGAAAAAATGAAATATGAACATTACCCTTGGGGGCACACGCGTAGGTCAGAAAACACATGATGATAAATGGGCTCCTATGTGATTACTTTTATGACTTTTAAGAAGTGAGCATGACAATGAAATCTTTATTTTCAGTTAGAGGAAGTCAGGTTCACAGTTTTAGCTCGTGACATAAAGTGAAGCAGGAGACAAATCTACATCCATCAGATACAACTAATGGACTGACTTTTAAAATCCAGGCTATTAAAAGCTTGCAACATACCAGATATTGGTGTGTATTGTCTAGTGACAGAATGCCAGCAAAGGCTGACAATGAGTAGAACTTGTGGGTTTTTAATAGGTATTTTCTTACTTTGTTAGAAATCAGGAGGTTTATTACATGTTTGTGTCCAGAAATGAGTTAAGATACTATATTCCAATAAAAATTGGAACAAAACCAAACAAAAAACTCATCAAGGCCTTGACCTTTGCTATACCCCTGAAACACTGTAAATCAACTGTGCTTCAATTTAAAAAAAGATGAGGGGTATCAGATTGGTTGCTTTGAGGAAAGCTTGGTCTAGTGCTTGCCTTTGTTTCTTTTCTGAGATTAGCAGAGGCACAGTCTTTAGACTTATTATCCAAATTCCTCTGGGAGGAACACGGTGAGATATCTCTGATCCTTCTGGACCAAGCGCGACATGGATATCATTACACGTTTGGCCAAGACATGAAAAGCCAGGTGGCTGAATACAATATTTGCTTTTCGTGTTTCATCATGAAAATGAATCATGAATGTATTTCCTCCTTGTTTTAAAAATGTTAGGGAAACGGAATCACTTTAAGCACCCAGGCTGAGGGCCTGCTGTTGCAGCCGTACGAAGAGTACTTGAACGTGGTTAGACTGCTGCCAGAGAATTTCCGAGATTTCAAGAGCAAGAGGGAGATAGATCGCGACCGGCTAATGACCGTCCTCGCCAATGTGACCCATCTCTTGATCAGAGCCAACTACAACTCTGCTAGGACAGCTCTTTACAGGTGTGTACTGGAAAAGGGGGAAAATTTACAGTGGTCTTGCCTTTTGTATAGTTTATGAATTGTCGATTTTTTGCATTATGCATTTTAAGTTGAATACACTTGATTATTTTAAGGACACAGCTAATGGAGCTGTCTGTCTTGAAATTATTTTTTGTCACTATAAGTTTATCAAAAGTGTAAGAAGAGTTGTCCATGACCGATGTATCTAGTAGGAAATAGACTTGGTGTCAGGTCAGAAACTTTCAGGGTGGTTTTCTGAGAAAATGAGGGGACAGTTGCAAGCAATGTTGCACCTAGGTTTCACCCTCTTGATGTTAATGGTCTTAGATTTTCACAGCTCATGAGTTCAGCATTAGTCGTTTTTGTTACTTCAAGAAGGTCTGTTTCTGGCAACGCCAGTCAGAGCGTGCACAAAGAATACGGCTAAAGCAAAGCAGAGGGCACACCCAGTGAGTCTCTCTGCACTAGAGAGAGTTGGGCCGCCCGGGCTTGTTCTTCTGAAGTTCATTCTTGGGAAAGGGCCCCACGGAGCCTTGCCTCAGCTGTGTTGGGCAGTAGCTCATCTTTTTCCAAATTTCGAAGATATTTCCAGGGACTAATGACAGCTCCCAGAAAATGTTCTGTTGTGAAAATCTCTCGTTACTTACAACACACTCACCTTTTTAATTAAAAAAAAAAAAATCATTTTGTTTGAATTAAACCCTTTTTAGGAATTCGTCTTCTTTGAGGTTCTAGATGCCATGTGCCAGCGTGTTAAGTTGTGTAACGGGCCCCATCTGTTTGTGTGTTGCTAGGTTGGATTCTGTCTCTCTGGACGTGGCCAGCCCTAACGTCATAGACCTGTCCCTGGCCACGCAGGTGGAGCACTGCGAGTGTCCTCAGGGCTATGCGGGCATCTCCTGCGAGGTAACTCTCCTCCTCCTCCCTGTCTGCTTCCTTTGCTCCTTCCGATGGGGGAAAAATGCGTTGAAGGTGATGTCATGATGTATGTTTGAATTTTAATTTTGGAAACCCAGTGTTTCTACGTTTCAGACTTTTGAGGGATCTTGGAATATAGGAAACACATTGCTTAAAGAAATCTAGGGACTTTCTTGGCTGTCCACTGGTTAAGACTTTGTCTATCAACGCAGCAGGTGCAAGTTTGATCCCTGGTCAGGGAGCTAAGATTCTGTGTGCTTCACAGCCAAAAAAAAAAAAAAAAAAAAAAAAAAAACAACCCAAACAGAAGCAATATTGTGACAACTTCAATAAAGACTTTAAAAATGGCCCACATCAAAAAATCTTTAAAAAAATAAATCTGATTTCTTTGAAGCCCCTGGGAATACCCTCAGTAGGTGTCACTGTCTGGCTTAGTCATTAGGAAAGTTGCAGCACCCAAGCCATATTTTGCATCATTCCAATCCCAAAGAAAGGCAGGGCCAAAGAATGCTCAAACTACTGCACAATTGCACTCATCTCACATGCTAGTAAAGTAATGCTCAAAATTCTCCAAGCCAAGCTTCAGCAATATGTGAACTGTGAACTTCCTGATGTTCAAGCTGGTTTTAGAAAAGGCAGAGGAACCAGAGATCAAATTGCCAACATCCACTGGATCATGGAAAAAGCAAGAGAGTTCCAGAAAAACATCTATTTCTGCTTTATTGACTATGCCAACGCCTTTGACTGTGTGGATCACAATCAACTGTGGAAAATTCTTCAAGAGATGGGAATACCAGACCACCTAACCTGCCTCTTGAGAAATCTGTATGCAGGTCAGGAAGCAACTGTTAGAACTGGACGTGGAACAACAGACTGGTTCCAAATAGGAAAAGAAGTACGTCAAGGCTGTATATTGTCACCCTGCTTATTTAACTTATATGCAGAATACATCATGAGAAACACTGTGCTGGAAGAAGCACAAGCTGGAATCAAGATTTTCTGGAGAAATATCAATAACCTCAGATATGCAGATGACACCACCTTTATGGCAGAAAGTGAAGAGGAACTAAAAAGCCTCTTGATGAAAGTGAAAGAAGACAGTGAAAAAGTTGGCTTAAAGTTCAACGTTCAGAAAACGAAGATCACGGCATCCGGTCCCATCACTTCATGGGAAATAGATGGGGAAACAGTGGAAATAGTGTCAGACTTTATTTTTGGGGGCTCCAAAATCACTGCAGATGGTGACTGCAGCCATGAAATGAAAAGACGCTTACTCCTTGGAAGAAAAGTTATGACCAACCTAGATAGCATATTCAAAAGCAGAGACATTGCTTTGCTGACTAAGGTCCGTCTAGTCAAGGCTATGGTTTTTCCAGTAGTCATGTATGGATGTGAGAGTTGGACTATGAAGAAAGCTGAGCACCGAAGAATTGATGCTTTTGAACTGTGGTGTTGGAGAAGACTCTTGAGAGTCCCTTGGACTGCAAGGAGATCCAACCAGTCCATCCTAAAGGAGATCAGCCCTGGGATTTCTTTGGAAGAAATTATGCTAAGGCTGAAACTCCAATACTTTGGCCCCCTCATGCAAAGAGTTGACTCATTGGAAAAGACTCTGATGCTGGGAGGGATTGGGGGCAGGAGAAGAAGGGGAGGACAGAGGATGAGATGGCTGGATGGCATGACTGACTCGATGGACGTGAGTCTGAGTGAACTCCGGGAGTTGGTGATGGACAGGGAGGCCTGGCGTGCTTCTATTCATGGGGTCGCAAGGAGTCGGACACGACTGAGCGACTGAACTGAACTGAAGGAGGATTGAACTTCGATTGTATTTGAGCATTTACCAGTTACCAACACTTGCCCTGGAAAGCTTTAGCCAAGCCAGCCCTGTGTGGAGACCGTTGATGGCCCCCGGCTGTGTTGCTTATGTGGGCTCCGCATCACATAGTCAGTGTATGAAAATACTCTTTCCTTCATTGCTAAAAGTAATCTGTTGGTTAAAAATGTTGAGGTATGTTTTGAATTATTTGGACATCCATATTGATAATAGCTCTCTCTTACCAAGAACTTTGTATGTATCTGGCACTGTTCTGAGCCTTTTCCACATATTACCCCATTTAATCCTTACAACAGTCCTGTCAGGTAGGCCCTTCATATACTTTCTGTTCCACAGATGAGGAAACAGAGACACAGAGAGGTTAAGTAACTTGACCGAGGTCACACAGCCAGCAAGTGGTCATCTTAGGATTTGAACTTCACCCCTGGCTACTGCCATGAGGTCCTCTCACGTGTCCATGACTAACTGTAATTGTGAACATTTGTCATTGGCTGTGACTTCTTGGCTTGCACTTTTAAAAAGTGAGAACGTTCAACTTATAATCTGTTTTTACCTTTACTAACTTTGTAGTTAATAAGGTTGGCCTGAAGCCTCCTGGTGCAGATATTTAATTAAATATTTTTATCTCTATTTTAAATATTTAGAAAAGTATTTTTGGTATGGGGTGGGGACCAAAGAGCTTTTTTTTTTTAACATGTCATTTATTTTGGGGACCAACAAGAGTTCATAGGTCCTAATCCCTGTGGGTCTTGTGCTTAATGGAAAAATGACCCTCAGATCACCTCATAGTATGTGGATGTGGGCTTGGGGAGCCACAGGTAGTGCAGAGATAAGTGTGGAAGTGGGAGCCTTGCCAGCTAGACTGGAAGGAGGAGTTACTGCTGGAGGGCAAGTGGGCGGGGCTTTGGAAAGCAGTGTTGGTATGGGTGGGGCTTTGGAGGGCACAGTGCTGATGTGGGTGGAGCTTTGGGGGGAACGTGCTGGTGTGGACAGGGCTTTGGAGGGCAAGTGCTGGTGTGGGTGTGGCTTTGAAGCAAAACTGTGAGTGTGTGTGGGATGATGCTCAGGCAGGAACAGGAAGCTCACGTCTTCTTTGTCAGGGTTTGTGTCAAGCAGAACTCATTCTGTAATCCAACTCTTGCTCAGAAGCTGACTTAAAGAATCAGGCAGCTGTTCACTGAGAATGGAATTTGGGGAGCCCTGTAGCTGCCACACAGACCCCCAGGTGGCTGCCTGCTCAATGTCCATCTGTAGAGAAGCCTGCTGTCCCCAGGGGAGCATGGCTGTGGGAGGTGATAGGGCACATTCCCAAGATCAGTGTGAATGAAGGCATCATATATTATCACTATAATGAAATGATCTCTAAGAATCCTTAGAACAATAGACAACAAACCCACACCCCCACGTGCCATGGCCCCAAGGGAGTGTGCCAGCCTCAAATTAATCATTCCCCAGTCTGCACTCTGGACGCATTTCTTGTCTGCTGTCGCCCTGGGCGGCCCATGGACAGGGGTCTTGCAGGTGTGCACACCTGGCGTTGAATCATTGCATGAGTGCCGAGGACCAGCGCTAATGCTTCGTGTTTCAGATTGCATGTCTGTCAAATAGACAGTCAATTTCTCAGGGTCACCAGGAGGATGACCTGAAGTACAGTGTCTAGGGGACTCCTTGTCCCTGAACCTCCAAGTTGTCAGACCAGCAGGAGAACCAAGGGAAGCTCACCTGTAACACTTGTTTTATTAAACTGATGTTATTTGACACAGATGTGCGTTTAACACTATGATGGCAACATTTCATAAATTTTAAGCAGAAGGAAAAATAGTAAAGGGAAAAATATCCTCTCCATTGAAATACTGGTTAAATGACTATTACATGATTTCTAAGAATGTTGCAGTGGAAAACTCCTATGATGTACACTGGCTTATTGAATAGTTGTTAAGTTGTTGTGTGCATGTTTCTGCCTTTAAAACATAAGGAACTGGATTATGGTGGTAGTTGCACCACTCAGTAAATTTACTGAAAGAAACAAATCATTGAATCGTATGCATCATATGGGTGCATTTTATGGCATGTTTGGGCAAAAAAATAAGTTTTCTGTTCATGGAAGACTGAGCGGCTTTTGTTTCTAACATATTTGGAAAACGATGATTTGCCTTTTGCATAAAAAGTTACCTTCACCTGCATGGTCACCTGTCCTTCTTTTGCAGTCCTGTCTTCCTGGCTATTACCGCGTGGACGGAATACTTTTCGGAGGAATCTGTCAGCCCTGTGAATGCCACGGCCATGCAGCCGAGTGTGATGTTCATGGTGTTTGCTTTGTGAGTCTGAGACCTCATATGCCCCTCCCCCACCCCGAAGCCCCGGCTCTACTCAGAAGTGATTTTTTTAAAAATGCTTCCTCCACAGGGAACATCCCTGCCTTTGTGAACCCCAAAGGAAATCTGGAGGTTTAAGTTCAAGACATAGACTATCTCCTGCTTTTTATTTCTTTTTTTTTTTTTTTGAAGAAAAGTTGCTTTGGTAATAATAGAAAAGGGAGGTATCATTTCACTGCAGGTTTTTTCTTAAGACAATAAGTAATGATTTACTTTACAAGACTAAAAAGCAACATAAAGGTAGAAAATGTCCATTGATTAAGCAAAAAAGAACAGATCTTTTAAATGCAAATGCTAGTAGATTTTAACATTATATTACGTAGTATATCATAAGAGGAATAATAAGAAATCTGATCATCTCACTCATTTCTGCAATATATAATGCTTCATCATTGTTAGCAGATGAACTCTGCAAACAAGTCCCTCTTTCATGTAGTAGAAGTTGAAACAGGGCTTAACAAATGTGTGGTTAATCTTGAGAATGAACTTTGGGGCAGATACAGGGCAAGACTTGTTTTTTAACTTCAATCAGGAATTCTTTTAGGCTCTTGTGCCTGGGAGCCAGGCCACACTCCTGGGCTCTAATGGCTTCACCGCTCAGAGACGGAATGAATGTGTATGGTAATCAGCCGAACCCTGTTCACCGGCACAGCACAGAGGGTGGCTCATGCTTTTTCCCTAAGAGATTGAGTAGCAGGGCAGGGAAAATTTAATGATCAGACTCATGGGGAAGACCTCGGCGTGGTGCCGCCCATTGCTTATGCTCTCTGGAGCCTCTTTTTTCTGTTTCTCTGGAAGGACAGCTTTCATTTAGCTCTTTGTCCGTGTCTTTGTTCTCTGTAAGTGAAGTGTCTGTAGGGTGGCGTGGAAGGATGGCTTGTACGCGGACTCAGTCTTTCCACGATAAGTTCCTCAAGCTCAGCTTTCCATTGCTTGATGCGGTTGTTGTTCCTTTCAAAGCTCTCTCCCTCTTCCTTTCGGGTTTGGAGGCCTCTGCCCACTCTTGGGTCCGGGGGAGGGGCGGGGTCCACATTCTGCACCCTCTGCCGTCCAGGATCCGAGAGCAGCTCTTTGATCCACTTCGTTACTGCAGAGGAGACGAAATATAGTGGTTGGAAGTGAAAGGTCTCTTGCTTCCTGTTTTCACAAATTAAAAGATTTTATCAGCCAGTCTGGAAACAGGCAGCCACTCCTCATATAGGAGTGTTTGGTGACTTGTTTTAGTGTTTTGCCTTTTTTTTCTCCTTGGACTGCAAGTTGTTTGTGGGTAACTCTGGGGCTCGCTCAGCGGGCCAGAGCCAAGCCTCACCACACGTGTGTCCTAGGCCTGCCAGCACAACACCGCCGGTGACCACTGCGAGCGCTGTCTGCCCGGCTTCTATGGGCTGCCTTCCCGAGGAACCCCTGGGGACTGCCAGCCCTGTGCTTGCCCGCTCTCCACGGCTTCCAACAAGTAAGCCCGGCCCCTCCACCAGCCAGTCCTGCCCCAAGGGGCCAGGGTCCCCATCCAGACCCGCACTGATGTCTTCAGAGCAAGACCTGTGTGCAATGAGAGTGTGAATTTGCCCCCTGGTAATTAATTGGGACTCAAGATGGAGGAAAAGACTCTGTCTTTTAAGAAAAGCTTGACATATTTAAGTATATAAGGCAAGTTGTGTGGTGGCAAGGACATTTGCCTGCCTTTTTTCCTCTTGGTCTAATGTTGATCATCACTTCCTTCAGTGTTGTGTGCCTACCAGTGGGCTAGGAAGTAGAGGGGGACATGGATATGAATAAAACTTGTTCCTGGGCTTCAGGAGTATTTGAGCTAATGACCAAAATATGTAAACATGAGGCTCATTGGGAATGAACTGAATTCATTAAGTTGATTCAACAAATCTGTATTGAGTACCTGGTATGTGCTGGGTATCATGGTAGGTGTCCTGAGCATCAGAGTGTTCAGCCGTGGCTGCCGGCGCCATGGCATCCACTGTGTGATCATGAGGACAGGGGAAGTATGTCTGCTCTGCAGGGGGCATCTACCAGGGGTGATGCCCTGAGGAACCTCTCAATCTGAGACTTGAAGGAGGAGAGGAAATTGGAAGTGAACTTGCTCTTGGCCGGTGTGGGCAGCTCTGAGGCAGGCAGCCAGCCCCAGGGACTGGAGGAGAGGAACTTGGCTTGAGCATCAGAGCCGGCCTCCTGGAGGAGACCGCTGAGGAGGGCATTGAGGGTGAGCCGGTGAGCCCAGACAGAGTGGGGAGAAACGCAGCCCAGGCGAAGGGACAAACAGGGAGTGTCTAGTGCCCACTGGGTGGGCTGTGTGACTGGGGGCCTTCGTTTCTGGGCTAAGGAGTGAGGATCCAGTGAAGGTGTGTAAGGATAGGAGGGGTGGAAGCCAAGCATTTCAGTATTTAGGAGCTCTGCACCATCCACTGGAGAAGTGCATTCATCTCTGCCGTTTTGTCAGTTTCAGCCCCACCTGCCACCTGGATGATGGGGACGAAGTGGTGTGTGACCAGTGTGCCCCAGGATACACGGGGGATTGGTGCGAGAGGTACTCCTTCACTCAGCCGGTTTCCAAAAATGTTTACAATGTGTTTGTTTTTAAATGTGTAGTTACGTGTGGCTTTAGAGTTTTTGATATGTAATTATATTTTATAGACTCAGAGAGAGAAGCCAGTCAATCAGTTAAAAAATTAATGTTGAAAGTCCATGGGAATACTTTGATCTCTCTGAGCTAACCTGAGTTCTCATCAGTAGCAGTGGGAAACAGCCAGGAGTTCATACGTCTGTTCACACATTTGAATGTCCTTTTCCTCTGGATAATTCCACAAGTGAGAGCTAGTTTGATATAAGTGTCTCCTGGCGCCTGGAGGCCAGGGGCTGTCTTTCCCGTGTGAGTCTTGGTGCCAAGTCTGGCTGGTCTCCATGGGAGGTGGCCTTCCTGAATGGTGGGATGTGGGTTGAGTTGCCTGGGCCCAGAGCCTGTCCCAGGAGATTGTTGGCTTATTTGGACGAACTCCCCATGTTTCACAATGAGTGATGGGATCTGTGAATGCCTGAACTGGGAGCCGCATTCCTCTCCCAGTAAATCTTAGGTGAAGAGTCAGTCTGATTGATTAACCACTCAGAGAGTCCCTGGATGGTGGGGTACAGTCTATAGTAATTGCATTTGTGTGCATCTCTCTCTCCATCTTTTATACAGATGTGCAGACGGTTACTATGGAAACCCAACAGTGCCTGGAGACTCCTGCGTCCCATGTAACTGCAGTGGCAACGTCGACCTCTTGCAGCCTGGAAGCTGTGATTCCGTCACCGGAGAATGCCTGCGATGCCTTGGGAACACTGACGGCCCTCACTGTGAGAGGTGTGCTGATGGTTTCTATGGGGACGCGGTGACCGCGAAGAACTGCCGTGGTGAGTGTGTGGGCTGTTGCAGTTGGGTCCACAGCTTACTACCTTGTGGAGACTCCACTCATCTTGTGCTCAGTTGCTAAATCATTTTGGACTCTTTTTTGACCCCATGGACTGTAGCCCACCCGGCTCCTCTGTCCATGGGATTTCTCAGGCAAGAATACTGGAGTGGGTTGCCAGTTCCTCCTTCAGGGAATCTTCTTGACCCAGGGATTGAACTTGAGTCTCCTGCATTGGCAAGTGGATTCTCTACCCCTGAGCCACTGGGGAAACTCCTCCATCCATCTACCTACCATCAAACAGTGCTTGGCCCAGGAGGTCACTTGACCCCATCTGCACTGGGTTAGCTCGCTCAGTTACTCCAAACGGAGGTCAAGTGACCTAGAAAACACACAGCCTCCCCTTTCAGGAGCAAGTGGTACTCCACAGACTGCTGGCACTGCTCCCAGGGACTGAGGAGGTGAAGGAAGCCTGTCCTGTTAGGTAGATGCTAAGGGCTTCTTGAGACAGATGGGATTGCAACATGTGAAATAGGAAATGGGGAGACCCTAGCCCTACATCTCAGTGGTCTTTGCCTGAACTGCTGACTCCATGTTGCTCGGCAGAGCTCAGCTCAGACCCTTGAAATGACAGACCATGCAGAATCAGTTACTGAGAAAAGCAAATTTCAAATTCCCAGGATGACAAACATATAGCCTTAAGGCTGATACAGCTCTCAGTTTTATTTTTTGCATGATTCTTGAAAAAAGAATGAAAGAGTAAAAATTGCAGTGATACGTTGTTTTGATGCATGCGTGCTAAGTTGCTTCAGTCGTGTCTGACTCTTTGTGACCTGTAGACTGTAGCCCTCCAGGCTCTGTCTGTCCATGGGATTCTCCAGGCAAGAATATTGGAGTGGGTTGCTATGCCCTCCTGCAGGGGATCCTCCCCACACAGGGACTGAACCCGTGTCTCTTATGTCACCTACATTGGCAGGCAGGCTCTTTACCGCTATCACTGCCTTTTTGATAGTGAAGTCGCTCAGTCGTGTCTGACTCTGTGATCCCATGGACTGCAGTCTGTCGGGCTCCTCCGTCCATGGGATTTTCCAGGCAAGAATACCGGAGTGGGTTGCCATTTGCTTGTCCAGGGGATCGGGTCTCCTGCAGACAGACTGTTTACCATCTTGAGCCACCAGGGAAGCCCCTTTTGATGACTTCACCTTTTTGATGATTTCCTATAAATACTGAAGCCCTACTATGCTATTACAACGTATAGACACAAGAGGGAGCCAGTGATACAGAAAAGATGCTGCCTAGGAGGACAAGAGATGAAGGTGTTAATTGCCCTGGGCTTAGGAGCCTGACGTTCAGCATCTTGATTGATTATCATAGGAGATGATAATTATCATGATTATGATAACCTGTGATTGTGTAAAGCTTCAGAGTTTACCGGATGCCTTCACCGTTCTCCTGACTTTTCTTTTCGTGCTTATTGCAAACCTTGATGACAGTTCATTTGTCACTTATTGCATGTCTGTGACTTCCCAGGCACTATGCTAAGTATTGTGATGGGAGTTGGAACTTTATCAGACTTGAAAATCCCAAGTCCAGTGGGGAGCTATACAGGATGTTGTATCAGGGAAGCACATGTGTGGGTTCAGGGCTTTAGGGTCTGAATAACACACGGTAGCATCCAGGGTTACATGGTCACCAAGCAGCCGTGTGATATTAGGCAAATTTATTAACCTCTCCTAGCTGCTATTTCCTCATGCGTAAAATGGACATAAGTATATGTGTATACTAGGCCTTTCTGAAAAATAAATGGGATAATAAATTTAAAGTTCTAAACAGTAAATAAATGGTAGCAATTATAATTGTTAGCAATAAGAACAGTAATTTTTATTATTTTTCTGTATCAATAGTGTCCACTATAAATGCAAGCCATGCATGTAATTCAAAATTTTCTAGTAGCCACCTTTTAAAAATTATTAAAAAATTGGATGAAATACATGTTAATAACACATTTAACTCAGTATATAGAAAGTGTTATTTTATCCATGTAATCAAATTTTCAAAGTGCTAATGAGATGATTGCTTTCTTTTTTTTAATAATGAGTCTTCAAAATTCAGTGCATCTTTTATAGCCTATCCTAATTAGTACGGGCTTCCTAAGTGACTCAGTGGTAAAGAATCGGCCTGCAATGCAGGAGGCACAGCAGACCCGGGTTCAATCCCTTGGCAGGGAAGATCCCCTGGAGAAGGAAATGACAGCCCACTCCAGTATTCTTGCCTGGGAAATCCCATGGACAGAGGAGCCTGGTGGGCTACAGTCCATGGGGTTGCAGAAGAGTCTGACACAACTTAGTGACTAAACAACAACAATAATAAGGATGCTACATTTTCATCAGAAATACTTGATCTACATTTAGGTTACATAAAATTTAGTGTTGAAGAAGTGGATTCATACACCCAAGTTTTTCAAACACATTTACAAGTTTTCCTTTATGTACATCCAGCCTGACATAGCTGTGTGATCTATGGTAAATTATATCATCTTTCTAAGTCTTAGATTTCCCACCAAATAGAAATACAGATTTTTCACCAAATAGAAAAATGTTAGTGCTCCCCGTCTGTGTTTGTTATGAAGGTTAATTCACTTATTCCACATTTTGACTATAATGTGACAGATACAAGCTGACGGGTGTGTGCCCTGCAAAGCCTGCCACACACAGTGTGCTTGGGCCTGAGATATTTTGTGTCGTTTTTCTTACATGATTATGCCATCGGACAGAGAGTGTGCATTTTCTAAGCCCAAGCATTCCTGAATAGCACACATCCTGGGATATCTATCAGTGAACATATTACAAATCTTAAATGAAGAGCGTGTTGACAGCTGTGGTATGAATATCAATTAAACCTTTCTTGGACTCATTAAATTGCATCATTTTGAGAAGGTGGGGGACTTTGTAGCTTTAAACATCAATATTCTGGCTGAAGAGGAAACTGAAACCTCAGGCCTGACAGCCTGAGTCAAAGGACTCAGGTCTTAGAATAAGAAATATTTCATTAAATCATGAACTATAATATTAATTATCTACATGGCTATAATTCAACTTAAAATATTTGTATATGATTGGAATGAGCAAATGGCTAAATCGATTTTGAAATCTTTGCATGTTTTTTATGAAGATTGGTTGATTTACCTTGGCAGCTCATTTTAAAAATTTCAAGGGATTCATGAAATTGGTGAAGCTCATTTGCAGATTATTACCTTAATAGTTTCAGTACATTTTTTTCTCTATGATGGTTCCTTCCACCAACCTTATGTTGGCTCTTTCAGAAAAAGTGTAAATTTTTAAAGTTACTGCAAAGCAATCATTTTGTTCTCATTTTCCGGTTTGAAACATGAATGTGTAAGATTTCTCCTTTGGGGATTAAGCGATTATATAAGAGCCATATCCAGAAATAGGCACAAATATGTCTTCTGTGTGTGTTAGGCTGTGAATGTCATGGCCAAGGCTCCCTTTCTGCCGTCTGCCACCCGGAAACTGGACTCTGTGAGTGCAAACCATACGTGACCGGACAGCGATGTGACCAGTGCTTGGTAAGATGCCTCCAGGTCCTCGCGTACAATTCATGTGTGCGTCAGTGTTGACGTCTGGAACTGGTTCAGATGAAATGGGATCACGACTGTCAGAAAGAGTGGGTGCCTGCAGCACGGTGGCGGGAGCAGCTGTGTGTCCCGATCTGGAGAGTGTGTATCAGTTCCGAGGGTGGTGGGATGATGTCACGAGTCCTTTGTGAGCTTGGGACACATGCAGGTGCTGATTTGGAAATGTTCTAGGAGGTACTTTTGTTTTTGCCATTCAATCCCTAAGTCATGTCCGACTCTTTGCCATCCCATGGACATGGGATCCCAGAGGAGCATGCCAGGCTCCTCTGTCCTCTGCTATCTCCTGGAGTTTGCTCAAACTCATGTCCATCAAGTCGGTGGTTAGTAGGTTGCTGCTACTGCTAAGTTGCTTTGATCGTGTCTGACTTTGTGCAACCCCATGGATATCAGCCCACCAGGCTCCTCTGTCCTTGGGATTCTCCAGGCAAGAATACTGGAGTGGGTTGCCATATCCTTCTCCAATGCATGCATGCATGCTAAGTCACTTCAGTCGTGTCTGACTCTGTGCGACCCCATGGACAGCAGCCCACCAGGCTCCTCTGTCCACGGAATTCTCCAGGCAAGAGTACTGGAGTGGGTTGCCATTTCCTTCTCCATTAGTAGGTACTAGTCATTGACTGAAATCTGTTCTGTCTTCCTCTGCTCTGCCCCCATGAAACAGTACGGCTACTACGGGCTGGACTCAGGGCTCGGGTGCCTGCCGTGTAACTGCAGTGCCGGCTCCCTGTCGGATGACTGCACGCCAGAAGGCCAGTGTCTCTGCATCCCGGGTGTGGCCGGGGAGAAGTGCGACAGGTGTGCCCGTGGCTTTTATGCCTACCAGGACGGCGGCTGTACACGTAAGTGCTGGGATTCAGCGTTTTAGACTTCCATGTATTGCCTAAACTATTCTTGGAACTCTCCTTCGACTTTGGACTAATTCTATTAAGTTCCTTTATGTTTTTTCTTCATATGTAGGATGTCATTCCTTTTTCCTGTTTCCAGATCCCTGTTCTGGGAAGTCCATAAGCCTTGGTCAGGCTGTACTAACTGTGAGCTTAGGCTAATGACTTGCCTTAGCTTTGGTCTCCTCTTCCATAAAGTGGGGGAGCCAATCAGACTCCATCCAGGAGTTATTGTCAAGGTGGTACTTAGAGTTCTTGGCATAGTGACTGGCACACAGAGGCTCAGTAAGCCTTAGCAGTCTGCTCTCCCCACCTGTGGAGGCCTTGCCTGGCCTTCTGTCTGTTTCTCCACTGCCTCCTGATCATCTCTCATGCAACAGCCTCTCTTCAACAAGGAGGAGCCTCCGCCTCTCATGAGACATGGTGGGGTCCTGGGGACCATGAGGTCTCTTCAGGAACTGCAGGAGTGGTTGCGGTTATTAACACAGGCAGACACTGCAGCAGCGGCATCTTGACTCCTTTGGTTGACCCGACGGTCCTGATCCCTAACAAGACCCCGTATCTCTCTCGTAGCCTGCGACTGCGCTCACACCCAGAACACCTGTGACCCGGAGACCGGGGAGTGTGTGTGCCCGCCTCACACGCGGGGTGCAGCGTGCGAGGAGTGTGCAGACGGACACTGGGGCCACGACCCAGAGCTCGGATGCCAGGTGCGTGTGGCCACCTGCATGTTTTCCCCGCTGAGAACTGCTTTGCTGTGTCAGGTTTCATCCTGTTTCTTTTAGCTGTGTGCTTAATTTTAACCTGTTGAGTGGCTTCATGGTTTCTATTCATAACTCAGCACCCATGGTGGGAATCTAAGTGGAAGAAGTGACAACCTTAAAACACAATATTCCAAATTTTCTTCAAGAGCCTACCTTTGAGAAATTGATAGGTTAGTAGATCAAAATCTTATTTTACTGCCTTTTAAATATATTCTGCAATATACGCTGTTTTCCAGGAGAAGGACATAAAGTGCTTTCCTGGGGCGGGGCACATATGTCCCATCTTCGTGGTTCTATTTTTCTGTGTTTACTTTTGTCTGTTAAACGTAGAGTTTGCATTTTGAAAATAGAGGGAACATTACTCGTCTTCTAACATGATTTTGCTGGACTGCTTTGACCTACTAAGTAGATTGAATTTCAGTCCACAACTGTAGCCCAGCATGCAGGGGTTCGACGATGTCCGGCAATATGGGTCCTGTCTCTTGATAGCCTGTGTCCTGAGTCCAAAAAGCAGTAGTGAGAGAGGTCTGTTTGCTTGTATGGTTTCTCCAGGTTTTCTGTCGTTCCTGTATGTACACATTATGAAAATATAAAAGCCACCTTTTGATTTATTTCACTGTTTTCTCTTCCAGGCCTGTAATTGCAGCAGTGTGGGGTCAGCCAGCCAGCAGTGTGATGTAGTCACTGGCCGCTGCCCCTGTAAGCCTGCATTCGGTGGACGGGCCTGCGACCAGTGCTCCCCAGGGTACAAAGGCTTCCCCAACTGCGTGGCCTGTGACTGTGACCCGAGGGGGACCCTGGCCAACACCTGTGACCAGGAGCAGGGTCTCTGCAGCTGTGCTCAGGAAACCGGAGCCTGCTCTTGCAAGGTACTGGCCTCGACCCCACTTCCTTTCCACCCTCTCACTCGTCATCATGACTTCGGGGCTTTCACCATTTAAATAAGCACCTGGCTTCTAGATGCTTCTCTTAATGAGTTTGCACCGCCTTCTGGGTCTGAGGTTAAATTCTGTGTGTGCTCTTCTAGAGTGATGGATGATGCTTTAGATGGAATTTGTACAGTTTATTACAAGTGTCAGATGATGGAACTGATTTGAAAAACACGCCGAGTTTTCTATCATGTGTCCCAGTTGGCTGAGTAGCCAATCTGTCTTGAATATACAGGTAAAATAGATAACAGGGCTTCAGGAAAATGTGTGGTTGTGCAGCTGGTAAGTAACTATTCTCTTGTGCCTGCTGAGCAGACTGGAGGAAATTTGCATTGATTATTCTCCCAGGAGATTAGATTTCAACATCATACCTAACTGTATTTTCATTTGTTTTCCCATTGTGCTTTGTTACTAGAAGGTCCTTGACCACTTTCTCTGGTCCTTTCCTTGGGCCCAGGAAATGGAAGCCTGGTCCTGGGCTGATTGGTGGTGGGGGATGAGGGAGGGGAAACTCAAGTGGGTCGGGGGTGATGGGATCCTCAGTGGATGTGTGCTTGGTTCCCCGCATCTGTGGTCTCAATTCTCACCACGGACGGCCAGTGCAGGAGAACCGGCTCAAGGCTCTTCACCTGACTGCTCACCAGTCCCCTGGGGACTCACTCCAGGAGGGTCCAGGCCCCGTCCTGGAGACTCACTAGGGTGTCTGCATTTTCCTGAAGCTTCTGAGATGATTCAGATGATTAGCTGAGCTTGGGAATCACTGAGTCTGAGAGAACTGATGCTCAGAGAGGTTGAGGAGCCAGCCTAAGAAGCAGCTGGTTCATCCGTGCCTGTTCATCCAGGATGGTTTCTGTGTTTGATTCCATTTCTGTTTGTTCAGAAACTGTGTCTCCTTTTTTCAAGTAGAAGTGAATCTATCGCTTTGTCCCCTTTAGGAAAATGTCGCTGGTCCTCAGTGCGCTGAGTGCCGAGCTGGCACCTTTGCTCTGGACGAGGCGGACCCTCGGGGATGCACGCCCTGCTTCTGCTTCGGGCTGTCACAGCTGTGCTCGGAGGCCGAGGGCTACGTGAGGACGCCGGTGAGTCACACGCGCATTAAGCGTTCTGTTTTTGACTCTCTATCCTCGGGAGCTGGGTGCAGGTGGGAGAGACAGTTAAGTACTTGTGTTGCATTTTCCTCTTACTGGGTCAGAAATTCTAGGAAGCTGATTTGAGATCATTAAGAATCAGAACTCTAGGATTTCCCTGGTGGTCCAGTGGCTGAAGACTCCGAGCGCGCAATGCAGGGGGCCAGGTTTGATCCATGGTCAGGGAACTAAATCCCGCATGCCACAGTAAATATTCCACGAGCTGCAATTAAGACCTGTGAAGCCTAAAAAATAAAAGACTCAGAGCCCTGCCTCTGCCGTCCAGGAAATAAATGGAGCAGGAACAAAGACATTGGTGTCGCTCTGTGCTAACCTACCCACAGCTTTAGTCGGAAGATGAAGTTGCAGTATGTCAGTGGTCTCCTTCGTATAGCTGAACATTGCCCAGTATAGCACTTTCAGTTCATTTTAGTCCAGCTGTTTAAGTTTAAAAGAAAAGCCTTTCTTATTCCTGTTTGAGTAATGAAGCCATCTGACCTGAAACAGCAAAGCTTCTGACTGTCCGAGGTGCAGAGTTCATTCAGGTTCTGAAGTGGCTTGTCCTCCCCTCCCTCCCCTCAGGTGACGCTGGGCCCAGATCAGCCTCTCCTGCGTGTGGTTTCTCAGAGTAACCTCAAGGGCACGACCGAGGGGGTGTACTACCAGGCCCCCGATTTCCTGCTGGACGCCGTGACCGTCAGGCAGCAGGTCCACGCGGAGCCGTTTTACTGGCGGCTGCCTGGGCAGTTTCAGGGAGACCAGGTGAGACAAACACCCAGCCTAGAGCCCCGTCCACCTTTCCTGGGGGCAGAGGTGCCCGTGGAAGTCACAAGGGCCTGGCTTGGCCTATTCCCAACTGGAGTGGGTATTAGTCTTCTCTTCTGCGAGGGGATGGAGTGGTAACACTTAGAAAAAGTCCCCCAGATGAATGGTCTTTGCCTGTGATGCAGGAGAGCCTGGCTCAATCCCTGCATCAGGAGGATCCCCTGGAGAAGGGAATGGCTGCCCACTCCAGTATTCTTGCCTGCAGAATCTCCATGGACAGAAGAGTCTGGCAGGCTACAGTCCCTAGGGTCATAAACGACTTAGCACACACACATACCAATGTTTAAAAGTCTTTTCAGGTGAAAGTCATATTCGTTTTCTCCTTTTTAAAGCAATCACTCAACAAACTTTTTTTTTTTTTTTTTTTTACTAATAGAGGCTCAATACAAGCCTGGGTGCTATGGCCTAGGAGGGTCTTCTCAAGAAGTTGTCACCTATTTGGGGGGAAGAAAAGAAACTTGAAGACCTTGTTTGCATTTTTGCTTATATAAATACATGAGTCTGTGTGTGAATTCATCCTGATTTTTGAAACTTGGAAACATGTTCTCCAGTGGTTATAGTCATGTTTAATTCAAAGTAGCTTGAGAATCGTTAGAATGATTATCACGTTGCTTTGTTACTTTGGAGCTCACCGTTGCTGGCATCATCAAGAGAAGACACTGGGAGGTGATAGGTTTGACCGTGACTTTGATGGTGGTGGTGGTGGTTTCAAAGGTGTACTTATTCCCAGCCCATCAACTTGTATTCAATACATAAATGCAGCTTTTTACAGCCAAACACACCTTTATAAAGTGGCTTGTAAAACTTTTAAAGGATTGCATACTTAAGAACTACAGCTTATATCAACTTAAGAATCCGGAACTAAGTAGAATTAGAAGGAAGCACATGTCAAATAACATATTACACTCACATGATGTATTTTTAAGAGACAAGATTTCCTTCAAATGGCAGCAGGCTTATGCTGAAATATCTTTAAACCAAGGCTATGTCAGAGACGTAAACAACACTTCTTTCCGACAGCTCCTGGCCTACGGAGGCACACTGCGCTACAGCGTGGCCTTCTATGCTTCTGATGGGATCGGCACCTCCAACCTGGAACCTCAGGTGCTCATCAAAGGAGGCCGGACCAGGAAGCAGGTCATCTACGTGGACGCACCAGCCCCCGAGAACGGAGTGAGGCAGGAGCAGGAAGTGGGGATGAAAGAGGTGAGTGAGCACTCTTTCCACATTACACTCTTTGGGCTGGGAATTCTGCATGTAATGAAATCATGAAGCTGCTGTAAATAAGAGAGAGTGAAGGAGAAGGCTTTGGGTCAAAATTCCAATGGGTTTAGCAAGGTTTCTAAAAGGATTCAAATTTCTATTCTCAAGAAATGCATATGAGGCTCATGTTAATTTAGTGCGAATGCAGCTTAAATCCTTTATCTGAATACAGGAGTCTCAGCCGTATAAGTATAATGGTTCTGGGTTTTCGGATGCCCTTGAATTTGGGACGTGTGTGTTCCTTCCTCCAGGAGAGGTTTACTGATTGTTCTCTGTGTGGCTGGCCCCAGCGGAGGTGTTATGAGGTTGTTGATAAATGAGGTGGTGGGACTACTGCGTCCAGCAAGTGATGGGAGAGCTTCCATAGTTAAATTTAGGGTCACGCACAGCAAGAGCTGGGCTTACTACTGGAGAAATCTCTAAAGGAATTAAGTTCATGTGCCTCTGTGGATCTGTACCCTAACTTCAGTTGAATGTGCTTCTCATCTGCAGAATTTTTGGAAATATTTTAACTCTGTTTCTGAAGAACCTGTCACACGCTCAGATTTTATGTCTGTTCTTAGCAACATTGAGTACATCCTCATCAAAGCCTCTTATGGCCAAGGATTACAGCAAAGCAGGTACTTGGAAATTTCTAGAAGTTTTAATATATCTTTCTTATTTGAAAGCATACCTTAAGGACTTGGCTCACTTCATCTCCCATTACCCCATATTGTTAATATATATATTTCTGTTCCTCACCAAAATCTTATTAAATATTAATGTTATTATGAAGTATGTGAAAATGACATAGATTATCCATCTCCTGTAGTAATGTGGAGATAACTTGTAAGTACATGAGGATGATACCTTCCGTATAAACAGCAAAACAGTTCTACTGTTTTCTGCCCTTCAGCTGCAAGGCCCATTGTTTGTCGCAGTGCGTCAAGAATGCCATCCCTTGCTCATTTAGTGTCATGAACTTATCCCCTAAAGAAAGCCACCTAAGTTATGGCCAGGCTAGTACTTTGAGGTCTTGCAGGTGTGCTCTCTCTAACATGGTTCTTAAGTTCTGAAAATCTGGCCGAGGACTTTCCCTGTGGAATGACTAATGTGCTTTTTGTGTGTTTTTACCCATTTCCTTTATAACTGTGAACGGGAATGACCCTCCACCCGGCAGGAAAGTTCTGGTTCTCTAGGTGCGCCAACATGATTGTGTAATGTACTGTTTCTGAAAACTCTCTTTGTAAATATTAGTGCCTGCTTTCACGCTTCTTAACCCAACGGTTTCACAGAATCTCAAATATTTCAATGGAGGTCGGCAGAAAGGCAGAAGAGTCACACGCAGGCAGGGAGGTGGCCCTCCTGTTAGAGAAGTGTGTCTGTCCTCCTGGCACGGCTGGACTCTCGTGTCAGGTAGGAGATGGTGGTTGAAACCTGGTTTCTGGTTCGGGGTTGAAATATGCTTGTTACAGCAGCTCTGAGTGATGAATAGTGCTATGCGTTTCTGTTATGCCATTTTTTTTCCCTTTTAAAAATTTCTTGTGGTAGAATAGGTGTTTATCATCTTGCCTATTTCTAAAGTGTGCAGTTCAGTAGCGGGTGGGTCAGTTCACTCACGCCGCTGTACAACCAACCTTCAGAATTCTTCATCTTATAAAACTGAAACTCTGTACCCATTAAACACTTACCCCTATGCCCCCCCCCAGACTCACCCTTCTACTTTCTGTCTTATGAAACTGCTACTCTAGGCCCTTCATATAAGTGGAGCCATGCAGCATTTAGCTTTTGGTGACTGGCCAACTTCACAGGGCATGATGCCCTCAAGATTCATCTGTGTTGTAGGCCGTGTCAGAATCTGCTGCCTCCTTCTTAAGGTTGAATCACATCCCACTGGATGGATGGACCACGTTGTGTTTATCCATCCATCCATTAGTGGACATCTGAGTTACTTTCACGTTTGGCTATTGTCAATAATGCTGCTACAAACATGAGTGTACAAATCCAAGACCCTGGATTCAGGTCTTTGGGGTTTATACCCAGAAGCAGAATTGCTGGATCACGCGATAACTCTAGCTTTATGATGACCCACCGCACTAACCATCATAGTGCTTTCCTTAGTGACACACTTTTCTCTGTTCCCACCAGCAAAGCAGCAGCGTTCCAGTTTCCCCACCTCCCCGCCAACACTTACTAGTTTCTGGGTTATTTTTTTTTTTCGTTTTTTTTGATAGTAACCATGTGAGCTGGCATCTCATGGTGGTTTTTATTTGCACGTCCATGATGATTAGTGACGCTGAGCATCTTCTCACGTGCCAGTCACCTATGCATCTTCTCTGGAGAAATGTGTGTTCAAATCCTCTGCCCATTTCTTAATCGGGTTTTTTTGTTGTTGTTGTTCACTTCCTTCCCTTTTGCTTCCCTCCAGGACTGCGCCCCTGGTTACCACAGAGGGAAGCTTCCGGAAGGTGACGGCAGGAGAGCACGCCCTCTGCTGGCCCCGTGTGTGCCCTGCAATTGCAACAACCACAGTGACACCTGTGACCCGGAAACCGGGAAGTGTCTGGTACGCTGGTTTGTGTGGGTGCTTGCCTGACACTCAAAATTACAGTGGGCACTGGGTGTCTGCTTTTCTGGTTGGAGATCACACCAGTTCCTTGATTTAGAGTATTTAAATTTAGCTAAATGTAAGGTATACAAATATTTCCTTCAGAAAGGTCTAGCTAAGTGGCCTGACATTTTTGGTGGGAATTCTTTTATAAATTCTTTGAATTTGTTTATGGGTAGCAATTTGGAAATGAGTTAAGTGTCTCTTGTTTTTACCTGCAGTAGAGGTGGTACATGAGAACTTGCTGTCATAGAATTTGAAGGGTCACCTGGACGTTTATAGATGAGTTAAGGCCAAAGTTGAAAATGTATTTCTCTGTGTAAGGTATTGCTCTCTCCTTGCCTTTGTTAAGAAGTACATGTTTTCCTGGAGGTCTTAGTATGCATTTGCTTCCTGGCTTACTCCCCCTAGACCATCAGTGACATAAGGAGAGCTCTGACCACTGAAAAGGACCAAGAGCCTCAGACAGAAGGCTCGTGACCTTGACCGAAGACAAACTCTTGTGTCCAGGGTTTTGCTTTAGCCAGTAAGATCTTATTGATAACACAGAATAATCTGATATTTTTTCCTTACTCCTGAAACCTCATTCTTTATGATAACTCATGTGGGAACATTGATTCCCTGTCTAAATTGTGCCAAGACTGACTTGATGCAGGCGAAATAGCTCATTCAAGGGAAATGAGCTGCCCACCAAGACACACCAAAGCCTCCTAGATCCTGGCTGTAGCCTCATCACAGGAACCAGGGCTCCCCCAGCAGATCTGTCTTCCTCTTCTTTTATTCGGAAGCGTCTTTCATATGCAGAATTTAAAGGCAGTCTCCCCTGGGAAAACTGTTAAACCATAGCCATGCACAGGTGAATTTAACAGCTGAAATGCTGCATGGATTTCCTCAGTTAAAAAGATGTGTGTTCACCTTTGCTGACTCCGTTAGATATCTGGGATTAAAGAATTGTTCCAGTCATTCAAGGTAAAATGAAGATGCAGATAGCTATAACACTATTAAAAAATTTATTCATTCTAATCAGTTCATGCCCCAGGCAAAAGTAAAGTCCTAATACCGAAAACGAGAAAATCTCATTTAAGGATTTAAGGAGAATTGATTTCAGGCAACTTCGGGCAAGATGTAATTAGCTAGGAAGGTCCCTTGGCCCATCACAGAGACAAAGGTCATGTGGATAGTTGGGGAAATTCATGGTTCTTTCGTGATGCATCTTTCCTTGGGGCAACTAATCATTTAACAAGATTAGGTACTCCTAGGGGCACTGAATCAGAGAAGGCAATGGCAACCCGCTCCAGTATTCTTGTCTGGGAAATCCCATGGGTGGAGGAGCCTGGTAGGCTATGGTCTATGGGGTCGCGAAGAGTCAGACATGACTGAGCGACTTCACTTTCACTTTTCACTTTCGTGCACTGGAGGAGGAAATGGCAACCCACTCCAGTGTTCTTGCCTGGAGAATCCCATGGATAGAGGAGCCTGGCGGGCTACAGTCCATAAGGTCACAAAGAGTCAGACGTGATTCAGTGACTCAGCAGGCACACACACGTTGGGTGAATGCAGTCTTATAATGAATGAAGGCCACAGAGCTGCCAGTGTTCAGGATTTTTAAAATATGACAAAAAATGCTCGCCCTCTGTTGAGAATAAAAAAAAAGCTGTCAACTGATAAGAATTGGGGTGTTGCTGGGCTGTCTCCAGGGGAGAAGCTGTTCTAACAGTTTCCTATTGTTTTCTTCTCCTTTTGAAACGTGGGATCCCAGAACTGTGGCCACAACACCACTGGCGACCACTGTGACACGTGTGCCCCTGGGTACTATGGGAAGGTGACCGGCTCGGCCAGTGACTGCTCTCCGTGCACCTGTCCTCACAGCCTGCCGGCCAGGTGAGCACACAGGTGTGCCGGCGTGCCCCTGCCGCCCACCACCGAAGCTGGATTGCTTCCACGGTCAGCTTCACTTTCCGGGGTTTCCATGTGACCCATCTTAGTCAGTACTCTTCGTGTGTCCAAAAGGCTAATTTTAAGAAAGAAGTGTTCATTCTCCCAATATTCAAAGAGAATCTTTGCAAAAATAAAGTATCTGTGTGTTAGCACTGAGTGTTAGAATGAAACTAATAAAAGAAAGGAGGTTCAGGTTTGCTTTCTTTGAAGACTAATTTTAGCCTCCAACCTCCATATACAGTGTGCCCAGAGATGAATTATTATTGATTTTATGAAGAATTCAGTTCTTATTTAATGTAAGGTGTTGGGATTAGAATGTATATATGCTGATGACTGATGAAGTTCAGAAATGTTACGTGGTGGTGAAATTTGGGCCAGGTTCCACCTTGTATACATGATGCTTGTACAGAATTATCTGAACACGTTAAAAAAAAAAAACAGATTTTTAGTGGAAATTGGAATATCTGAGGGTCCTTTCTGGTTTCGATGAAAACTGTAATTCATAAGTAACATTTCATTCTTGCTTAGAGTATTTGGTAAGGCATTGAACATGTATAGATCACATACGAACTTTTGGTGTATTGAATTGAAGTTTTCCTTTTAATTTGTTTGAATTTTGTCTCTTTTGTTGTCTCCAAGTAAGTGTTGCTTGACGTTGAATGCCTAATGAGAGGCACTGTGTAAACTTCTCTTGCAAACTGTCAGGCATCTTAAGATTTATTGCTTACTATTGTTTACTATTACTTAGCTTTTCGTATTAAATCTGTGTATAAATGTTGAATCATAAATTCCACCCCTGTCATCTGAGCTATAGGAATACTTGCAAATGTGCATAAAGATGGGCACTGCTTATGTTGTTGTTTAGTTGCTCAGCCATGTTTGACTCTTTGTGACCCCCTGGACGATAGCCTGCTAGGCTTCTCTGTCCATGGAATTCTCCAGGCAAGAATACTGGAGTGGGGTGGCATTTCCCTCTCCAGGGGATCTTCCCGACCCAGGAATGGAACCTGTGTCTCCTGCTTCACAGGTGGATCCTTTACTCCTGAGCTACCTGGGAAGCCTGGCATTGCTTGCACTCACAAGAAATTGGAGGTGTGGAGCTGAAATATACCTACAGGGGATTGATTAAATGCCTCAAGTGTCTTTTGGTAGACACCTAGAGTGCACTATTATACTAACACTGAGAAAAGAATGAGGCATATCTGTGTGTACAGAATTGGAGAAAAGCCGGTCAAATTATGAAATTGAATACATGATGTGATGCCATTTGGGGAAGCATTCAAATCCATATGTGTGTCCACATCCACAGCTCCATGGCTATACATGCCTGGAATGTCAGGATGGGTATTTCACCTTTCTACTTTGCACAGTTCTGTATTTGTGTATTTTACTTCTTCAGTCACAGAAGGTCCACACCATCGCCACAACCTCCCTCATGCTGGTAAATTAATAGCTACACAATTAGGAAGTGGCTGTGAGATTGTGAACATGCCATGTGTGCTGTGCATCTGAGAGGCCCCCAGAGAGGTGCTTTTTTTCTATTCATACACATTTTGTGTTTCCATTGACGTCTGTCTCTTTAGTGCTGAAGGAGGAAAAAGGTCGGAAGTGAAGTGGGGCTCATAGCAACCAACTGACTCATGCTGGGAACTTCTCTTACTGGCCAGATATCCTGGCATTTTTTTTAGTGGCTTGCAGGTACCCAGCTGAGCCTCCAGTTGGTGACTTAAAAAGTGGAGGCTAAAGTGGTTAGAAAAAAGGGATACACCAGAAGCTGAAGTCCCAGAGTGAGGGCTCAGCATCCAAACGGATTGTTCAGTTTTGAGAGGCTCCATCTTATTGCTACTAAAGCTCCTCACCTGACTCCCTACCTTAGGACCAGTCACCCTTGAGCCCACTTTCACTCTCTGCTCTTTCCATACTTCTCCCCCTGGCCTTTCACTGCACTCGGGTGAATCCCCAGCACTCTTCCAGCTCACTTCTCCCTGCTGGTCCCACGTTTGCTCATGGTCAGCTATAGTTCTCCAGCCACCCTTTCATCTAATCAGTCAGATAATTCACGTAAGTCTCAAGCCCCTTTCCACTTGAGCAGCTTTCTCGTTTGGTGACTAATTGGTTGTCCTCTGTAAACGGGTCTCCATCCCCTCAACACTCATGTGGTTGTCACTGGATAGGCATCAGTGAATGTCTTCTGGACCCACTTGTATTGACTACATGGTTGTTTTGCTTCTGCCCAACAGAGTTTAAGCCCTAAAAAGCTTCGCAGGTGTCCAGTTTGTAATCACTTATTTTTTAGAACAGTATCATGTACTCTTAAGAGTAATGAATAAGTACCCTAAGAAAGATCTGAAGTTGTATGTCTGAAAATTCAAAACAATTCTTCTTTTCCAGCTACAGTCCCACTTGCGTCTTGGAAGGCGATCATGATTTCCGATGCAATGCCTGTTTTGTGGGTTATGAAGGACAGTATTGTGAAAGGTATGTCGTCTGCTCCTTTTATATGCACAGGACATATTTACAGAAGTGATAGGGAGTCGTTACCAGTTTGATAATGCAAAACCAGGCCTCCTGGGTAATAAGGCAGGTAAAGGCACTTCCTTGTGACCGTCTTGTCCTCCTTTGAGGGGATAGAGTGCAGAGGGAGGTGAGCAGACCCCTGTGCGCTCTGCACTTCACGGGGCAGAAGTGATGACTGTCCTTGGGTGGCTGCTCTGTGTATTCACTCACTCACTGGTGTGGACCCTGCCTTCTGTCCTCCCGTCTTCTTCTGCAGGTGCTCATCCGGTTACTATGGGAACCCTCGGATGCCAGGCGGCACTTGCCAGAGGTGTGACTGCAGCCTGCACGGCTCTGTCCACGGCGACTGTGACCGTGGGTCCGGGCAGTGCGTCTGCCGGCCGGGGGCCACAGGGCTCCGCTGCGGGGAGTGTGAACCGAGGCACATTTTGGTGGAAAGCAACTGTGTGTGTGAGTGTCACCCCTCCAAAGGGCTAAGGAGGGTTTCTTTCCTTGGATGGTTTCCTGGTGCCCAGTGGTGTCTGCAGGATAAGCTCAAGGGCTTAGTTCTCTGCGGCATGTGAGATCTTAGTTCCCTGCCCAGGGATTGAACCTGCCTCTCCTGCATTTCAAGGTGGATTCCTAACCACTGGAGCCCCAGGGAAGTCCCTAGATGTTATTACAGAATGCTGTGGGCACCCATGGGAACCCGGGCAGACTCTTTGCTGTAACTTGGACATCCTCTTTCCTGTAGCCTGTGATGATGACTGTGTGGGTGTCCTGCTGAATGACTTGGGCCACGTTGGGAATGCCATCCTGTCTGTGAACCTCACCAGCACCGTCCCTCTCCCATATGGGGTTTTGTCAGACCTGGAAAGTAGAACAAAGTCTCTCCGGGTAGGTACTGTGAGTACAGAGATGGATAGACGCGTGTGTCACAGGAAGTTGAAGAGTCGGTTGGGACCCTAGGGGTCATTCTGTCTGTCCTCCACCAGTGCGGGCGTCTCAGTCCCAGTGTCTGGTGCTGGGAGGTGCCCAGCCTTCTCCCCCTGAACCTGACCGAGAACCGCATCGTCCACACGATGACCGGTTCCACTGTGCAGCAGCGCTGACTGTTCAAGACTTGATCCGCAGATGCCTCCTGTGTATAAACCCGTCCTCTGTGCTCCTCCCGCTGCCCTGTGGAAGAAGCCAAGGTCCACTCGCCCCTGCTGATAACAGGTCTTTGGACAGAAAGCAGCTCTGTTAATACAAACAGAAAATGAATTGAGACGGCATTGTCTTTAATGTGCTGAATGAAGAGCCACTGTTTTCCATCAGTGTATTATTCTTAACTGGAGTTGCAGGGCACAAAGTTTCCTCCTCCCTTGAAGACTATATAAAAATCTCAGGGGATAAATCATAATTTTATGTTTAGTTAAAAATCTGTGTTTTTGATCTGGGTCCAAAAGACGATGGGAAGGTAAGAAACTGACTTGCTAGACAGCATTTTTTATTCTAATTGGGGGGAAAAAAATGAATCTAAATTTGGCTCAAACCCTATATTTTAGAATGTGAGGTATTTAATTCACCGTGTCATGCCATAATGCCGATGTGTGTTTGTGTGTGCAATCCAGCTGCTTCAATGATCCACTCTTGTTAATATTGGTCCTTTGTAGATTTAATGGAGTTAAGGTTAGGAAACTGTAAGAGGTGTTTCTATGTTATTTTTCCTGAAATGGAACAAAATGTTTTCAAAGATAAGGGGGGAAAAAAGAAAGAAACAAATGTTGAAATTTCTTTTCCACTCACCAGAGACACAGTCAATAAATACTACCTTCCGTCAGTTTGGTTTCCAACTGTACGACTATATTTTACCACGTGAGATGAATACTTGATTTCAGCTTTAACTCTTAAGTGATTTGCTCCCAGTTAAAGCACTTTGTCAGCTCCTTTGTATGACTTTTTATGTTTATATAAAGTACTCAGGAGCTTGAGATTGTGAACCCTTATCTATTTCTTGTTTCCACTGTTGACCTACATAGCGACTTGGGCAGGTTAATAACTGTCCTGACCATAGACAGTAATCTTGCCCCTTCATAGGTTGTTATAAGGTCTGAGTAGTGTCACACAAATAAAGAAATGAGAGGAGTGTTGGCATAAATTAAGTACTTAATTGTTATAATTATAAAGGCTCTTCTTTGCTTAATACTTTTGTACTTTAGCTTAGTAAGCTTTTTTTTTTTTTAGGTGTTAGCAATTACAATTAAAATTTATGTGACTCTGCTGTTGAAATTCAGCCAGAGCCACCCAGGAACTGCAGCAGTTCTGCATGGCACACCAGGCTTTACGTTTATATCTGCATAGGAAATATAATGTGAGAGACCGCAGTCTAGAAACGTGTTCTGTAATCCAAACTTCAGTGTATGTGATTCACTTTATTTTTTAATGCAATGTCAGGGAAAAGAGAATTTCTTTCCGTGAATGAAAAAGGTAATGACAGGTGATTCTTAGTTAAGAACCAGAAGATTTATTTTGAAGCATTATAATTTGTTTCCTTCATTCTTTTAGGACTCTTTATTAAAAGAAAATACGCAAAAAGAACTGGTGAAAATTCAACTTGAAGGCGTCTCAGAACAAACGGAGGACCTGCAAAGAGAAGTAAGTTCTTCATAAAAAGGGTCTGCTCTGCCTGCCCCCCAACCCCTAGCCTTTGTGAGCACTGGCACGGGGACTTCTTGGAAGGTTATGAACAGATCAGGGCAGCCCCCTCCTCCCAGGAGCTGTGTTCCAGCTACTGTAAAGTCAGATTAAGTAGGTTCTGATGCAGCCAGTCTCCGTGCTTTGGTGGGAAGGGGCCCCTGACTTAATTTCTGCTGTCCCCTCTGCTGAAGGAGGAGTGGGGCTGTCAGTTCACGTCACCGCTTACTTTCTCCTGTGAAACAAGGTTGGGCAGGATGAAAAGACGGGGGTCTCTTCCCCATCCTGTATTCACTGCGCATGGTGAGCAGTGAGTTTCCCCCCTTGCCTGCCCCCAACACCAGCATAGGCAGCTCCTTCTGGGGTGTCTGCAGCACTCAGACTTCGGCCCCTACTTCTGATGGTCTCACTTTGAATGGCAGGAGAGTTCACTTTGATGTCAGCAGGGGATTATTCATTCTCTTCAGCCCAGGCCAGATGAGTGGTTTTTAGTGACCAAAAAAAGAATCTGCTTATTTGCAGATGGCGAGGGAGGCCTATTGTCAAATTCATGATTTTCTTTAAAATTGTGTGCTTATGTGTGTGCACGCACATATAGTACATAGATGTGTGTCTTTTGAAAGTGAAAGTGTTAGTCACTTTTGACCCCATGGATTGTAGCCTGCTGGGCTCCTCTGTCCATGGGATTCTCCAGGCAACAATACTGGGGTGGGTTGCCATTCCCTTCTCCAGGGGATCTTCCCGCCCAGAGATGAAACTCAGGTCTCCCGCTTTGCAGGCAGATTCCTCACCTCCCAAGCCACCAGGAAAGCCCTGTCTGTGTATATGTACGTCTTGCCTCTGTCTCTCAATGTTCACACATGTACACAATCATGCACCCTAAAATGCAGGAGCTTGGCTACTGTTAATTTAGAATTAGTGACCATTTGGGAAGAGTTTAAGGGTTTCTGTGTGGGCTTTTAAAGTACCTGAGCAAGCAAATGTTTGGTAGGAAGTGATAAGCCAATTAAAATAAATTCTTTCTATCCATTAAAGAAGATTCTCTTTGAATTTTGACTTGAAAACACTTTTAGAACCATTCTGAGTTACTTACTTTGGGCTTCCCGTGTGGATCAGCTGGTAAAGAATCTGCCTGCAATGTGGGAGGCCTGGGTTCAATCACTGGGTTAGGAAGATCCCCTGGAGAAGTGAAAGGCTACCCACTCCAGTATTCTGGCCTAGAGAATTCCATGGACTGTGTAGTCCATGTGGTCGCAAAGAGTCGGACACGACTGAGCTACTTTCAGTTCAGTGAGTTACTTTACATTCCTAGAAATTACAGACAACCCTCCTTCCCACAAATTGTTGTTGTTTAGTCTCACTAAGTCATGCCGACTCTTTCGCGATCCCATGAACTGTAAGCTCATCAGGCTCCTCTGTCCATGGCATTTCCCAGGCAAGAATACTAGAGTGGGTTGCCATTTCCTCCTCCAGGAGATCTTCCCGGATCAGGGAATGAACTTGGGTTTCCTGCACTGGCAGGTGGATTCTTTACTGCTGAGCCACCAGGGAAGCCTTTCACAAATTAGAATACCTTAATAAAAACAACAGCTGAGAGTAACTAACAGGCATCATCACATATAATCCTCATGGAGTCCTGTGATTCAAGTGTTCTAATTACTCCAAGTTATGGTTGAGGCTGTCCAGCCTGGCAGATGCAGGTCTATTTGCCTAACTCTGTGTCTTAACCGCTTGACTAAGTTCTCATGGTCAATACAAATTAGTAAGATCTTACTTTCTAGGTTCTGCACATTTGGGTCCTAACATGAGCATGAGGTTTCCACAGTGGCAACACCCGGGAGATTCTGCGGTTTGACAGCCGATTAGGCTGCTTTTTAAAATGTACCGTCTTTTTTCACCAAGAGTGAGCAGCCCATCATTTCATGAACCACCTAGTCCATTTCCCACCCTGCACTGTTGACCTTGGCTTCCACGATGGCGAACCTTTTCTGTGTTCTAGAATATGTTTTGTTGCTTAAAAGAGACAACATCTGGCATACTGAAGCTTGCATTTTATTCAGAGTGAAACTCACCCGAGGCCTTTATTTTCCCTCAGCTTGACAGAGTGTTGACTCATAGTGAGCAGGTGACCAGGGCCACGGAAAAAATCCTGGACAAGAGTGTGGACCTCATTAAGTGGACCGAGAAGCTGCAGACAGACATTGAAGGTAGTGTCCTCAGAACTTTGCTTGACGAGTCTGGCTTATTTGGTAGGGAAAGCCTACTCTCTTCACTCAGCACTTGAAAAGCCGTGACTTGCACTGGACTCCTGGGGCCTTCCACTGTCCACACACAATGTGCTAAGTCAGTTCAGTCATGTCCAACTCTTTGAGACCCCATGAACTGTAGCACATCAGGCTCCTCTGTCCATGGGATTTCCCAGGCAAGAATACTGGGGTGAGTAGCCATTCCCTTCTCCAGGGGGTCTTCCTGACACAGGGGTTGAAACCCAGGTCTCCTTCCTCGGCAGGCGGATTCTTTACTGCTGAGCCAATACAAATCAGACTTTATAAGGCAGAAAGTAAAGACATTATTAGGACGAAAGACATTTTTTAAAAAGGAGTAGTATCAAGGGTTGGTAGTTATTCAAAGAGTAAACATTACTGAGAGCTTCTACACGCAGATGTTCCTGGCAGGGGCAGGGGATGCTGCAGTGATCGTGGTGCCTCGGCCCTGCCTGGACAGGGTTCATGGGTACCAGGGAAGCAGATAGGAAATAAACCAGGATCCCAGGTTCCTGAGTGGTTTTTTTTTTTAACACTTTTAAAAATATTTATTTTGGGCTGTGCAGGGTCTTTAGTGCTGTGAGGTTTTTTCTCTGGTTGTGGTGGGCAGGGGCTACTCTCCGGTTGTGGTGCGAGGGCTTCTCACTGTGCTGGCGTCTCTTATTACAGAGCATGGGCTTCGGTAGTCATGATGTGGGCTCAGCAGTTGCCTCTCCTGGGCTCTAGAGCACAGGCTCGGTAGTTGTGCCACACAGGCTTAGTTGCTCCTTGGCTTGTGGGATCTTCCCAGACCAGGGATCGAACCTGAGTCTCCTGTATTGGCAGGCAGGTTTTTTACCACTGAGCCACCAGGGCAGCCCCTCCCAAGTGTGTTGACAGGGCATGTCCAGAGCGCACTGGATACACGGACTAACCTGGCCTGGTTAGAGGGTCAGCCCAGTGTAGGTGGGCAGAGCAGCCTCACTGGAGAAGGTTCTAAGTTCTCCTATCCTAGGACTGTCTACTTTTGAGAGACTTATTCAGTGATTGATGAACTTTCTCCATAGAAATGATCAAAAAGGCTACGACTCTAAATCAGACGCTGGATAACGATGTCCAGCTGCCCAGCTCTACTCTTCAGGACATGCAGGAGAACATCACGGCTTTGCTGGAAGTCCTACGGAAAAGGCGGTTCCTGCCGCTGCACCAAAACGCCACCCTGGAACTCAAGTAAGTTCCTGAACAGCGCTCATGACACGACCAGTTAGAGGGAAGAACGTGACAGCGGAGGGGGAGGGAGGCAGGTGGGGGGAGGGGAAGGGAAGTAAGTTCTCAGAGGGACAGAGAGCCACAGGGGAAGAGAGGGGTGCCCCCCCCACCAACAGAGCACAGCGTGACCGATGGCAGTGCTTCGGCCTGTGCCATTACGTCATAGGTTTGGTTTTTCTCCGTGACCCTGAAACACTTTTTCTACTTAGTATGAACAAACCTCCTGATACTGTCTTTATTGAAGATCAAGTATAATGCAGGAAACTCTCACGGAAGCAAACAGAGGCAGTGGCCACAGCTAAAGCTGTGAACTCTATGACAGACTGATACCATGCCAGAATAATTTTGCTCAGTTATGCAAACTGTCATAGAAACCTGGGCTTTGAAAAACAGGTCACAAAGAACTGTTAGATGTGGTCACGAGAAACTTTCAGTTTGCTTTTAGACTCTACTTTTTATAGTATTTTCACACAAATTATTACTTGATGCAATAATAGCAAAGCTGTCTTTCTGCCAGGTTGTGATAAATACCTGATTAAGTACTGGCCTCAGTGGTCACACCACACTCCATCAAAACTCCAGTCTCTGTAATGAGATATTTAAGCTATTTTAATACATTATGCTATTTTAAATAACATTTTATAAAATAACTTAGATCAAAATCTTTTTCTGAATTTCACATTATTATCTTATCAGGGTAAATGTTAAGAAGTGAAGTCATTTAACCAGAGTTTGCATTTTGAGGATTCCCGACTTGCATTGCCACGTTATTTTCTACATGGGTTTTAATTACTTTGAAAGTTATCTTTTATTCAGTGGGAATTTTTAGAACTTAAGCTTGGGAGGCAGTATCTCGAGTAACCACAAGAGAACTGCTTCAAGGAGGCAAAGGGTGAGCCTAGTTATATAGAAGTTTTGCAGCAATGGACAGCCAGCCTGAACATCAAAAGATTATTGTCAATTAAAGAAAACAGATATCCCAAGTTTAGGAATTTAAAACAACATCCACTTCTACCAGCAGGACCCTGGAGAGCTGAGTTTATATATATTTTCATCATTGAGTGGGATTTTGACATTGTTGTTGATATGGTAGGTGAAAAATAAAAGGTGGAACTTACTGTCACAGAGGCTTTGGAGAAAAGGACTAGTAATTTAATTATGGGATGTTTGTTAGGGCCCAAGAAGGGTCCTGAAAGGACTCTGGACTGGACAAGGGGAGCTCAGAGTTGGGCAAGGACTCAGGAGATGGGAAGGGGGCTGTTGTCTAGGGAGCACTCCTCTGCCAGATGAGTGGGGAGCTGTAGATTTCCCCCCTCACCTCTGCATGTGCTCATCCTCACCTCCTTGTGAGATAGGAAGGATGCACCTGAAGTAACTGAGGCCCAGAGAGTATTTGCAACTCCATCACCGTTGAGCTGCTAGGACAATATGAAACCTGGTGTGTCCTGCATGCTAAGTCACTTCAGTTGTGTCCAACTCTTTGCAATGCTATGGACTGTCGCCCACCAGGCTCCTCTGTCCATGGGATTTTCCAGGCAGGAATACTGGTGGGGGTTGCTAGTTCCGTCTCCAGGTAATCTTCCTAACCCAGGGATCAAACCTGTGTCTCCTGTATCCTACATTGGCAGGCGGGTTCTTTACCGCTGAGCCACCAGGGAAACCCATCTTTCCCTTTACGGCACCCTGCAAGTGATCCTTTGTAGCTGTGTTTCCTGACTGTTTTCCAGTTTCTTAAGGAGAGGCCGGGTCTTTACCATAAGTCTTCAGGCTGAGTACTGAATCTTGAATCTCCACAGTGAGCCTGGAGAAGACAGCTGACTACGTGACACCATGCAACCCTTTCTCATGGAACTTGCTTACCTGCTCACGGCACTAGTGTGGTGGAGAAATGCCGCTCGAGAACCCGTGTTTAACTGTATTAATTGAATTTTATAGGAAGAAGCTGATAAGGAGTGCTGAGGGGTTTTGTGATTTTTCTTTGTAGGCTTTCAAGTCATTGTCAACTATGTCATTTCATTTGGTCATGGTTTAGATGGTAAAGTCATTTCATAGATGAAAATTTGATCTCTATTTTCAATTTCTTAGAGCAATACTTTAATGCTATGAACTGAAGGATTCATGGCTAGATATTAGAAATATATTGGACTTTTTTGTGTCTCCCATGTACTATTTTTAGTTCTCTTTGTAACTATCATAATACAGCATCTTACTATCTTTTTTATAATTCTTAAAATCACAAGAATGTTCAAATAATTCCTGATGATGCTCTAATGATGTCAGAGTTCAAATATATACCTTTGGAAAATTTTTTTTGTGGTGTTTTAGCCCAGCAATCTGATCATCTGAAAACTAAGGGGAATTTACAAGGCATTTTCCATAAAAATATTCAAAGTTCTTCTGATAAATTGAAGGAAGAAGTTAATAGGATATATTCAACCACTGCAAAGTTCTGTAGTGTGAAAATTGTATTATTCTATTCTAGCTTTAAGTTCAAATTTGATTTAAAGAGCAATTTGATAGCACATTTATGAAAGAATAGAGGGAAATATCTTTTGATTTCTTGAAGCTTGCTTTTATCAAAGTGGTAGAAATTATATTTTTCTGGCAATTTGGATTTGAAAGTTTTTATAAAATTTGTTTCTTTACTAGCTGCAGGAAGAACCTTTGTATTGTCTGGATACATTGGTGACTTTGACGCAAATCACTGAAGCGTCTCCTTTTTACGATTTCTGACCATATTGTAATGAAGATTTCAGTTGCCATCATTCACAGGCTGTGGCCCCAGTTTTCTGAATCCAAATCCGCTGAGATGGTTTCTTTAATTCCACTAAATATGTTAGGAAGTTTGTTAAATCAAGAAAGATCGTTAAGGATAAAGTGTAAACCTGCCATACATATAGCGGCCTTAGGGAATTTTTTTCCCTTTTTAAGGGATTGCGATGTACCACTTAGGACTTCAGGATGGAACTGAGAAGGGATATGTAAAAGTTCCTTTCGCTATACATCAATGCTGTGTACTTTGTTGCTCATTTCTTACCATCTTTTATGTTCCCAGGGCTGCCGAAGATCTATTGTCACAAATTCAGGAAAATTACCAGAAGCCACAGGAAGAGTTGGCGGTGTTAAAAGAAGCAGTAAGCAGCCTCCTTTCAACACACAACAGTGATGTGCGGGCTGCAGAAGAGCTCCTGAGAGAAGCAGAGATGAAGACGCAGGAGAGCGGTCGCCTGCTGCTCCTCATCGGGGCCAACCTGCGAGAGTTCAACGTGAGTCCTGCCAGCTCTCGCCCCCGTAGAGCTGGTCCCAGATTCTCCCACGTAAATGACGTCATCCTTTGCTTCTTAAAAAAATGAGCCTCAGGGCTGACTTCAGCACACAGTGTCAGGCACCTGAGGTTCAGAGGCTGACTTGCTTTTATGAAGCATCCTTAGAGGTGATGTTTGCTGCAGGAGAAGAAGCTGCGTGTTCAGGAAGAACAGAACTTGACATCAGCGCTGATTGCCGAAGGAAGGGGACTGCTGGATGCAGCCGCTGCTCCTGCAAACGCGTCAGGGGAGGCTCTCGCGGTAAGTCCCAACTCAGCACAGCCCAGGGTTTCCAGGGAAGCCTCCCAGGCCCCAAACAGGCTGTTAAACAGACGGGCACATGGTCACAGTGTTAATCTCTGTGTAGCAACTAGAGCAACACCGGGACGAGCTGCTACTGTGGACTGCCCAAATCAGGCGCCACGTGGATGACCTGGTCATGCAGATGTCTGAAAAGAGAGCGCTGGAGCTTGTGTACAGGGCGGAGGATCATGCCGCTGAGCTGCAGAGACTGGCAGGTGCCCTGGACAGGTGAGGCATATCTGGCAGGAACCCCACAAGTTGTGATCCACAGATCAGAGAGAATAATAAGCCTGGCTGTTTCATTCACAGTGTCGAGTCACATTCTTTTTTTGTGTGTAAAAACAAAGACCTCATTTATTTTTGCGGCAAGGAGGGTTTCCTCCCAAGTCTGGTAGTGTATTTGACCATTGGCAGGAATGTACGATGGAAAAATGTGAACTGAAGCAGATAGGAATGAAAACAAATATTATGCTGTGATATCAAGGCCTTCAGTATCTACCCGGTACTCAGGACTTTATGAGTTTGCCCGTGGACAGAACCAGATACTGATTTCCTTATGTGTCTTGCCTTCTTGGGACTTGTGAGCCAGCCGGCTTTCTGCATGGATGCAGGTTGTGGTTGCCCACCCTGGACTTCTAGAAGTGTTGAGGATCTATTTGCCAACTCCTGAAAGATACCATCTCCATTATTTTCTATTGCCTAAAAGGCTACCATTGTACTCATTACTTTAACATATATTTTTGGATATTTGTCAAGTATATCCTCAGTTTGTTAGATGTGCCTTTAAAAGAGAAGTGAGACTTTAGGTTCCTGAATTGTTGCAGAAGGAGTCTGGGGAACTTCAGAGTACTGATGGTTCTGTCCCTTGACCTCTCCCGTGTCCCCCAGACTGTGGGATATGGCCTGTACTTTAAATTGTTTTTAAGTCCCCAGGTAATCTGATGGCAGCAAATGAGGGAATTGGGGTTTAAGGCTTTACACAATGTTGTGAGTTAGTAAATTTATTTCTTTAGAATCTGCTATTAATTATGAGTGGAAAAAGTCTGGACACACTGGGCATACGTGTGTTTCTGTGTGTGTTGGGTGTGTTTTATGGAAGGAGAAAAATGAGTATTTTTTCTAATTGGAGGAGTGCTGCCGTGAAAGACGAGTTCACACAATGAAAGCAATTAAAAATGACTATTGTATAAGTCTTGTGCTTCAATGAGCTCTACGGCCTCCGTATGCTGTTGGAATCAGTAACAGAAAATGGAGTTAGGTACCCAGTTAGTTTTTCTCCTTTCCTTATCTTTCCTCATTTTCCAAAAAGGAAAAGGATGTTCTGACTACATCTATAGCTACAACGAAATCTTTGTTACTTAGTATGAGTCGTAAAAGCAGTTTGGTGTGATGCCTGAAATTAAATAACTTTGTCTTTTGTTTGAAAGTCACTGAATTTTGCCAGTCAAGTAGTAGCAAGTAATAACTGCTGGTCTCTGCTTTGGAAAGCACCCAACTCAATAACCTTGGGGAGAAAATGAAGTGGGCTACTCAGCAGGCAAAGATGTGTCTATTGTCAGGTTTCATTTTGAAGCGAGAGCGAGCTGGATGAAACAGCACCCTTACCAGCTGGCAAGTTCCTGAGTGATCAGTCCCCTTACAAGAGTGAAGTTCAGAGGACTGAAGTATTATCTCATCCTCCTCCTAAACCCCTGGTGAACTTCCTCAAATTGGTGTATACTGTTTGAGGAATAAGCCTCAGCATCCTCACATATGCTTAGCTAAGAAAGCCTTTTTAAAATGAACACGTGTGTAGCAGGAGCGATTACAACCAGCGCAAACAGGCAGGGGATTTGAACAGAGATGAAAGAGTGGATGGTCTAAAAGGTGAGATCATCTCTTCTTTGGGTGTTAATTAAGCAGCAGTTCTTGGTGTTACCGAGACAAGGTGACCACAGCTTCTTATTTATTTATTTATTTTCATTTTACTTTATTTTTCTTTACAATACTGGCATTTGGAATTAGAGGGGAATCCACACGTTGACACAGACTCCTGTCTTCCTCGTTGATGATGTTTCTCTAAGTGAGAGGCTTTTAGGAATAGTGGGCAGATTCAGTTCCGTTGATCATAACATCTCTAAATATGCCTATTGCACAGTGGCCTTGGGAATGTCAGACATGTGTCCCTGAATGCCACCAGCGCAGCCCACGTCCACTCCAACATCCGGAGCCTGATTGAGGAATCAGAGAGGTTGGCGACAGATGCACTCGGAACTGTGAAAGAGGCGAGCGCGGTAAGAAAGGCCCCTCGGGTTTCCCTGTGTGCCTGCTTTGTCTGGGCTCTGTGGTCAAGTGAGCCTTCTGTGAGATGCTCAAGCAGAGAGGCAGCGGCTTAAACCTACGCTTGTCAGGATTCTTTTCTGGTGGAATTCTGTCATCGTGTGCACTGTCTTCTCCTGCATGCTTAGTCACTCAGTTGTATCCGACTCTGCGACCTTGTGGGCTATAGCCCACCAGGCTCCTCAGTCCATGAGATTTCTTAGTCAAGAACACTGGAGTGCGTTGCCATTTATTTCTCCGTAATATATTCTAATGCATTAAAACTATTGTCTTTTCCTATGGGAGTAAATAGTGGGCCTTAAACAAGCTCATTTACCCCTTAGACTACTTCCGTGTCCAACCTTGGATTCAGGGATTGAGCCTGCGTCTCCTGCATTGGCAGGCAGATTCTTTACCTGCTGAGCCATCTAAGTCGTAAATAATTCTTAGAACAAAAATGAGAATGTTAATTGATACCTACCTTGGACATCTCTTCTTACCCATGGTGAACATCTTCATTTAAGGGCTGGTTTTTGTGTTTATAGATTTTAAAATGACCGTGTTCCTTCTCTTCAGCTGCAAATTAGCACATATGTTAATAGGCCTACTTCAGTTGTCCCTGCCTGCTATCTGCTTGACTTCCTTGTTCGGAAGGACCCTGGGGGATATTCTGACCGGACAGAGTTGCTCTCTCCACCTTCAGCAAGAGCCCACTCCGCCCTCCAGGTCCATGTTTCAATTATTCTGTTTTACAGGCTTCTGAATCTCTTGTTTCTAATGGGAGAGCGGCCCTCCGGCGTAGTTCCGAGTTTCTCAAAGAAGGCAACCGCCTGAGCAGAAAGCATCGAGGTCAGTTCCCAGCTGGGGCTGTGTTGATGCCAGAGTGATTGTGGACACACTTCTGAACATACTTCCAGAACAGTCTTCTTTCCTGGAGCAAGTTGAATCTTAACATTTCTTTGTCACAATAATATTCCAATTTCCTATCCTAGACACATCATGTAATTTTTATTGTGACGCCCTCTCCAATCTTCCATAGACTCAACAAGCCTCCCCTGAGAACGAAACCCTCTGCTCACTGCTCTAGCTCCTGAGCTCAGGCTGGTCCTCATGGCGTTTGTCAGGATACCTGTGATGTCACGTGCTTCTCTGTCCATCTCAGGGTTTCACCATTTCTTGAAGAGATGTATTATGTTTGACTCTTGTCTTCTGCACAGGGCTAAGGCATTGTTAGAACCATGGTAGGTTCTCATAAAGTTATTGAATTAAATCAATATTGATTTATCTATTAAAAATACCTATGCAAAAAAAATACCAATGTGGTTTCATTTCCCTAAGACTTTCAGTAAGCAGTTTTTGGCACATGTAAGAGTTCATCAGTAAGCATAATGCAGAATGGCAGACGACTCTGTTTGTAAGAGAAAACAGACAAGTTTTATAACATGTAGTTATATATATATATCTCACCTTAATATACCCTGCCACTGCTTAGTCACTCAGTCGTGTCCAACTCTTTGCAACCCTATGGACTGTAGCCTGCTAGGCTCCTCTGTCCCTGGGATTCTCCAGGCAAGAATACTAGAGTGGGTTGCCATGTCCTCCTCCAGGGGATCTTTCTGACCCAGGGATTGAACCTGTATCTTAAGTCCTCTGCACTGGCAGGTGGGTTCTTTACTACTAGCGCCACCTGGGAAGCCCTTTTCGCCCTAGAGCTCTAAGTGAATCAAGCATGAATTTAAGAAGTATTAGTGAGGAGAAAAACAAAGTAAAAAAAAAAAATATCAAGTAAGCCCCCAAGCATACAATTTGAGTGTGGGTTGAGTGGTGCTAAGTCTTGTTAGACAAACTTTCAATATTTGGGCTCTCTGTAGAAAGCTGCTGATTTTATAGATGGGTCAGGAATGATAAAACTGTCATCCAGGCAACTTTTTAGGGTCAGCTTAAAAGGAAACACTTTTTCCCCTTTGAGTAGGTATCACATTGGAACTGAGTAGATTGAAAGATACTGCAAAGAGATTTCAAGAGGATGCTGATAAAATTACCAGGCAGACCAACGAATCACTCTTGATACTTAGAGCAATTCCTGAAGGTAAGTGGAAAGTGGGGGTTCTTGATTTAGATTAATATCTTCTCATTGCAAAACACTTGCAGATGAGCAGACCTGCCGCAAATCCCATGGAGACCCCTCACCCAAAACAAAACCAAGATTGACAGAATTTTCACTTGCAGAGGGATATGGTTTGGAAGGAAGAGCACTGTGTTTTTTATAGCTTCAGAACACCTGCATTGAAGTAGTAAAATTAAACTCTGAAAAAACAAAGCTTTAGATTCTTTATGCTATCATATTAATTGCTAACTATTAAAATAGGCCTGAGATGAAAGAAGAGACATTCAAAGAAGCTAGCAAGTAAAGAAGCTGAAATATTCCTGCTTTAAGGCAAAATGCTAAATTCATTATAAATGTGATAATTTAGAGAATTCTTGTTTGGAAATTAAGGAAATCTTCCTTTGTGAGACAATACACATTCTAAAATAGATCACTTTAATATTGATGGCTTGAAAATGCAGCATTCCTTAAAATTTTAAGTAGGGTAACTTTTTAATACAGGCAAGTTGCACTGTGGTGCATTATTTATCTTACATTCCTTCAGCCTTTTCTTTTTTCTTAAGTCTTGCAAGGTACTGAAAACATCTCCCAAGTTCTTCTGTCTGCTGGTTCGCCTTATTGTTGTTCTGTCGCCCAGTCGTGTCCGACTCTTTTCGACCCCATGGACTGCAGCACGCCAGACCTCCCTGTCCCTCAACACCTCCCAGAGTTTGCCCAAGTTTCACATTCATTGTATTGTATTTCACATTCATAGTCATGTATTATAAGCATGAAAATTACCCTGGGAAACTGGACTTTGGGGCACTTTGGACTGATTCCCTACGTTAGGAGAGTGGAGCATTTTCTGATCTGAAATTTTCTTTTTCTTTTATTTATCTGTTTTTAAGGATACATGGTGTATGTTGATCAAACATTCAAAACTAACTTTTTAGTTGGAATCAATTTCACATTTGCAGAAAAGTTACAAGAAGATTTAAAAGAATACCTGTATACCCTGCATCCAGCAGTGTTAATCTTTGTCCCTTTTGCGTTAAACCCTTTAAAAATGAATAAAAGTGCCTTAAAAAAAAAAAACTCACCCAGATTTTCTAGAATAATTCAACTCCAGTTTATCTTTAGTGACCATTTAGTGCTTACTGTGCTGTTATTTCCAGGAGCCAATTGTGGGAAATATACTTCCTGTGGCCTAGGATACTTCTATGGCACCTTCAGGTTTAAATTCCTAAACCTTCTTATCCAGTCATGGAATGATTTGGAGAAGCAGTTAGTGACTGTAAGAAAGGAATGATCGGAAAGAGAGCAAATAAGTTTAGATTGTTAACATATAAGGTGCTGAGCAAATGGCGACTAGCAGTTAGTTGCTTTTGTAATCTCATTGTGTATTGAAATCATACTTCAATATAGTATTGTCACCAAAAACATTTCAGTTCAGTTTGGTTCAGTCACTCAGTCATGTCCGACTCTTTGCAACCCCATGGACTGCAGCACGCCAGCCTTCCTGTCCATCACCAACTCCTGGAGTTTGCTCAAATTCATGTTCATTGAGTTGATGATGCCATCCAACCATCTCATCCTCTGTCATCCCCTTCTCCTCCTGCCTTCAATCTTTCCCAGCATCAGAGTCTTTTCGAATGAGTCAGTCCTTCACATCAGATGGCCAAAGTATTGGAGCTTCAGCTTCAGGATCAGTCCTTCCAATGAATATTCAGGATTGATTTCATTTGGAATTGACTGGTTTGCTCTCCT
This sequence comes from Capra hircus, assembly GCF_001704415.2. NCBI lineage: Eukaryota > Metazoa > Chordata > Mammalia > Artiodactyla > Bovidae > Capra > Capra hircus. The sequence goes on along the minus strand of NC_030831.1, from coordinate 40,338,363 downwards.
TGCAGTCCAAGGGACTCTCAAGAGCCTTCTCCACTGCAGTTCTAAAGCATCAATTCTTTGGCGCTCATCCGAAAAATGAAGTGGTAGCACATATGTGTGTGTGTGTGCTCTGTCACTTCAGTCGTGTCTGACTCTTTGCGACCCCATGGACTATAGCCCCCGAGGCTCCTCTGTCCATGGGATTCTCCAGGCAAGACTATTGGAGTGGGTTGGCATTTCCTACTCCAGGGGATCTTCCCAACCCAGGGATCCAACCTGAATCTCCTGTGTCTCCAACATTGCAGGTGCATTCTTTACCACTGAGCCACCAGGGAAAACCCCAGCACATGTGATAGGCAGCCTTAATACTGTCATTAGAAACAGAAGCCCCCTTTTGTGTTCAAGGACGAGAAAGAAATTCTGTAACATGTTTCTGTTACATTGCGTTTGTTGTGGTCTTATGGTTTTCTGCATGTTATAACCACGTGTATAACCACCAGAGTATGTACTTGAGTATAAATTTATTTCAGGTGTCAGAGACAGAGGAGTCAAAGTCAAAGGCCTGGCCATGTCTGCAAACCAGAGCGCCACCAGCACACTCAAGAATGTCATGGGGCTCAGCCAGAAGCTGTTGAACACGTCCACTGACCTGTCCAGGGTTAACGCCACGTTACAGGAAACAGACGAACTCCTACGAGACTCCTCGATGACCAGTAAGTAGGTCTTGGTCTCCCGTCCCGTTAGGAAAGTTTGCGTCATGCCACGTGAGCTGGCCCAGGGCACATGGGTGTTCACAGATAGCAATCCTAAATAATAAAAATGTGGCAACATCTGGATTTGCATTTATAAAGGAGGAGAAGGGCCTCGGGTACTGCCTTGGGCTGGTGCATTTTTTATATATTTACCAAAATAGCAGGCATTTGATGATTTGGATATTCTAGTATATCCAGCACATATTCTAGTAATGACCAGCTAATTTCTCTTGTTTCCTCCCTGCCTCCCCCTGCCCCACCCCTGCCACCTTTTTGTCACCTTCATATATTAGCTTTGTTAGCTGGAAGAAAAGTCAAAGATGTGGAAACACAAGCCAACCTCTTGTTGGATCGGCTGAAGCCTCTGAAAATGTTAGAAGAGAACCTGAGCAGAAACCTGTCAGAAATCAAACTGCTGATCAGCCAGGCCCGGAAACAAGCCGCGTCTGTGAGTGTGGGGCCCACGGGTCTCGGGAGCCCGGCACCACCCCGCCACCTGAAGCTCCTGGAACCACACATCCCAGGGGTCTCCTGTGCAGAGGGCTTTGGCCACACTTTCTACTGACAAGTTCTCAGAAATGCCCGATTTCTCACAGCCTTGTCTCCAAGTGTATTTAAAGCCTTGTCTTACATATTTTACTTTGTTGTTGTTCAGTTGCTAAGTCATGTCCAACATTTTGCGACCCCCATGGACTGCAGCATGCCAGGCTTCCCTGTCCTTCACTATCTCCCTGAGTCTGCTCAGACTCATGTCCATGGAGTCAGTGATGCCATCCAACCATCTCATCCTCTGTCGCCCCCCTTGTCCTCCTGCCCTCAGTCTTTCCCAGCATCAGGGTCTTTTCCAGTGAGTCAGCGCTTAGCATCAGGTGGCCAAAGGAAGGGAGCTTCAGCTTAGGCATCCAGTGAAGCTTCAGTCCTTCCAATGAATATTCAGAGTTGATATTTGCATTAAGTATATTTAATGAGTCCCATTTTCCTTGATTCCTGCTTTTGTTCTGTGTGTTTCAGAATGTTGTTAGCAAAATGATCTCCGTGTCCTTATGGAGATTTATAATCATGGCCTAGATTCTAGGTCCCCACCGATTCGCTGGATAGTACAAACACGTTGGTCTAAGTGTTAGCATTGCTGGAAATCTGACTGGTTACAATGTTCTTTCCATCATTTTCCCAACTCCGTGTTATCATAATCCAAGTGTTCTCCAGAATGCTTGTGCAGTGTGGGCCGCATCTCTAGAATTCTGACAAAACAGCTAGCATCCCATGAATGTTGCTCAAATCCAGGTCACTACCTGCATGAAACACACAGCTTGAGAGAATGTTTCCTGGCCATCCTTTGCCATGGCCTTGGCCGTGTGCTAAAGGAGAGGCGTTTCAGGGAAATGAGATAGAGAGAACATCGTTTGTCGTGCTCCTGGGGACCTATAGACAATAATAAAGGTGACCTCTGGTCTAATGTTTACCTTCCTGAAGCTTCTAGCCAAGAAAAAGGAGCTCTGGATTCTTTGATCCTTGAGTGATTTCACTTTGGGAAAAGAGCTGGAGGTTTATAAGAGCTCTGGTTTCCATCTGCCTTAGTTCCAGTTGCCAAATAAAAAACCTGACGGATGGTTCCAAGTGCTCTGGTTAATATAAACTTATAGTCTTGAGGGTTAATATAAAGATTATGTGCAAGTAATTATTTACCAGAGTGATATGTGAGTGAAATAACTGGTCTATAAATATTTGCTGAGTGATAGATCAACCCTCCATTTACTACATATTATGCATGCTCAGTTGCATCCAATTTTCTTGCAACCCTGCAGACTGTAGCCTGCCAGGCTTCTCTGTCCATGGGATTTCCCAGGTAAATGATCGTCAAATAGCCTTTCTGTGTCAGGTGTAAGATTCCAAAGTGATTTAGGAAAACTCCTTATCTTTAAGGAATCAAGTCTCACAAAATAGAGTTCCTTGTGTAAAATTCTTTTTTAAAACCTCACAACTGGCTTTTCCATAGTAAAATATTTTACCAAACGGAATAAGTTTCAGCCCCATCCAATTTTCACCTTTTGAGACACATAGCACTATTATCCGGAGAGGAATCCTGCCTAGCAGCGAAGAGTCGGAATAGCACAGCACTTCTGAACCCCAGGCATGCTGCCAGCGTGTGTCCTGGATGACTCTAAGGCACTTGGGGACAAATCTCTTCTCCTTCTCCAGATCAAAGTTGCTGTGTCTGCAGACCGAGACTGCATCCGGGCCTACCAGCCCCAGATTTCTTCTACCAACTACAACAGCCTAACGCTCAACGTGAAGACAAGTGAACCCGACAACCTTCTCTTCTACCTGGGCAGCAGCACTAGCGTGAGTATGACCCGTGGAAGCTATGCTGAGTCTCTTATGCCAGAGGATATTTTCTCAATTGGTACATTTTTGGCTAAAAAAAAAAAATAAGGCCTTCATGAAATCACTAGTGCTTCTAAGGTAACTAATCTTTTGCTAAGCTGGTAATGTTAGATTGAAAACAAACTGTGAAACTGTACCTCTGTAAAGAGGAGAGCAGCGCTGATGAGTGGTGCCTCCCTCTGCCCCTTTAACTGTGAGCTGTGGGGACAGAGCTTTTCGTAATGTCTCCTGTGACCTCTGAAGCCACGGAGCTTCACTTCAAGTGTGTGAAGTCGACCTTCACGGTTGTTGCCAGGAGTGGAGGCGTGCACCCCGAGGGACATGTCAGAATTGTCAAGCTTCCCCCAGACTCTTCCACCCACTAAGATTCTCGCGGTTCCCAGAGGGCAAGTCCCCTCGGGGAGACCGTTGCTTCTTTAGGCTGTGTCGGTGGGAACAGGTCAGACCCTTGGGCAGAAGGTACTAGCAAGCACAAATGCCATCTGAAATGTATTCTTAAGACACAAGGTGCAAAGCACAGGTCAGTCCATGCTGTAGGGTTTCATGGCTTCTGTCTTGTTGCACGATTCGCGTTCATGTGTTGCCTTTTCAGGGTGGGCAGACAGACAAGTGCAGTGCCTTCCTTATGACCCTGTAGAGGCTGCTGAGCCCCAGCGAGTTTTCTTGGAGAGCTTCATGGGAGGCTCCATGGAGGGCCATGCCGGGGAAGGGTGGTAGGTACAGATGGCCAATGGTAGCCACTGTCTCCAATACAATCCTTCAGGTCACGCTCCAGCTCCAGGGGAGGGGAGCATTTAAAGACAATGAAAGGTCTTTTTTTTTGGTGTTCATTTTTTTACTTTTTAAGAATAGAGAAAATGCTGTAAGAACTCCTCCTTTAAAGTGTGTCAGTGGTCATGCCCACAGTCTGGCCTGTGGACTAACCCCAGCTCATGCCTTGCACCCCAGGCTGATTTCCTGGCAGTGGAGATGCGGCGAGGAAAAGTGGCCTTCCTCTGGGATTTGGGCTCTGGATCAACACGCTTGGAATTTCCAGACTTCCCAATTGATGACAACAAGTGGCACAGCATCTATGTGACCAGGTAGCAGACAAAGTTCTGTCTGAGCATCTCTCATTTCTCTGCTGCATGTTTTAAGTAACTACGTGTTTACCCTCATGCTGGGAAAGATTGAAGGCAGGTGGAAAAGAGGGGAACAGAGGATGAGACGGTTGGATGGCATCACTGACACAATGGACATGAGTTTAAGCAAACTCCGGGAGATGGTGAAGGACAGGGAGGCCTGGTGTCTGCAGTCCATGGGGTCACAAAAAGTCGGACACGACTTAGTGACTGAACAACAACATGTTTGTAATATCACATAACAGTCCTTGAAATTTCTGGGGAGTGGGATTATAGTGAAAGAATAATTGGTTTAGATTTACTGTAGGAATTTTTTTCATTATTACAAGAGAAATAAACTTTGTTGCCAAAATCAACCATCAAATGAAGAAAAAAGTTAGAAGTTTGTATGACCTTCAGAATGTCAGGTCTAGGTCTGGGCAGCCAACCCAGAAGAGGGCAGTAACGTGCAGCAAAGTGGAGACGCCACGTGGCTGGCAGGGGCACAAGCCCAGGGCAGGCCAGGAGGGAACCAGTGGGAGGTGTGTTTTCTTAGAATTCAGGCAGGACGTGAAATTCTTCCTTTTACAGCTCCTCTCCAGGGACTTCCCTGCAGGGACTTCCCTGGCGGTCCAGTGGTTAGGACTCTGTGCTTCCAACTCTAGGGGGCAAGGGTTTGATCCCTGGTCACAGAACCAAGATCCTGCCTGTCATGTGGTTCTGCCAAAAAATAATAAAAGTTATAAAAAATAAAGCCCCTCCCCAGAGGCAACTACTGTTAAGCAGCTTTATGTGTGTCTTTCTCTTCACTCTTCTGTAATATCACATTTTGTTGTGGTGGTGGTGGTGTTGGGAATTCGTGATTTTTACTTTGTTATTTGAGAAAACAGTGATATGATAAAGGCAGTGGGCTGCTGAAACATATTTAGTCCATTTCTGTAGCTATTGTAAGCAAGGAGATAACAGGATGGAATTGATGCTTTAGAAGAAATACTCCACAAGATTCTAGAGTGCACACGAGGGCTGGACTGGGCTGGGCAAACCTAGAGGCAGAGAGGCCAGTGGATACATGGGCAGAAGCCAGTGGAGGCTGTGTGTAGAACAGATGTGTGTGTGTGTGCGTGCGTGCGCGTGTGCGTGCGCGTGTATGCACATGTGTGGACCGATTTGTCATTCTGAAAGTGCTCTTTTTGCAACTGTCTGTGACCCCCAGGTTTGGAAACATTGGTTCATTGAGCGTAAAGGAAATGAGTGCAGCTCAAAAGCCTCCACCAAGAACAAGTAAATCCCCTGGAACAGCCAAAGTTCTGGATGTAAACAACTCAACCATGATGTTTGTTGGAGGGCTTGGTGGACAGATCAAGGTAACATTCTGAAGGCTCATCTGAACAGGCTGATTTTACCAATAGATGAAATGAATATGCTTACAGTTTTGAAAATATTCTAGGCAGAGAATGATTTTCCTGCTTCTATTATTTTGTTTAATGACAGTTCATCTGCAGAGTTGGGTTGGTTTTGTAAAGGATCATGCTTTATAAATGGTATAAAGGGAAAAGCAGCCAACGGTTCATTTTACTATTTTTCTCCCCCTCAATAATGAAAGAAGAAATTCAGTATTCCACATTAATTTTTGTGAACTCCCTTATCTCTATTCTGACTCTAGAGTTGTATTAGTCATTTAGCCATGTCCAGCTCTTTGTGACCCCAGGGACTGTATAGCCTGCTAGGCTTCTCTGTCCATGGAATTCTCCAGGCAAGATTACCAGAGTGGGGTGCCATGCCCTTCTCCAGGGGATCTTCCCAACTCAGGGATTAAACCTGGGTCTCCTGCACTGCAGGCAGATTCTTTATCATCTGAGCCACCAGGAAAGCCCCGACTTTATCCTAACCCTAGTGTGTAGCAAAAGAGTTCATGGTATATTTTATGACATCAGTTATCCTCCCACCCAGTAAAGCTGGGGCTACCTGGACCTGGTTCAGTGCTCTGAAATGAGAGTCAGAGCCTCTGTTCCCGGCAGGCGTCATCACTGACTGCATCCTCTGGGTCTTTGCTCATCTGGTAAAGGGCCTTCTCTCCAGTGACCCTAGTAATTGATGTGACTTCTGAGTTCTCGTCCTGCTGTCTGTCACTCATTCTAGGATCCCAATTCATGATTGGAAGGAAGTCCAGTGATGACAAACTGGCCATTTTCCTGGATGTTGTTTTCTCAAAATTTGGATCTGTAAAATTTGAGCTCCCAAGGAAGAACTCTGGACACTTAAAGAATGTATTTCTTTTCACTCATTGTTTGTGTGTCTGTTTACACCAGAAGTCTTCTGCCGTGAAGGTTACTCATTTTAAAGGCTGCATGGGAGAAGCCTTCCTGAATGGACAATCGATCGGCCTGTGGAACTATATTGAGAGGGAGGGGGAGTGCCACGGCTGCTTCGGAAGGTAACTCACCCCACAGGTGACACGTCAGATGCTAATATATACAGTGACCTGGTCCAGGGAAAAGGTTCGAGTTGTAGCATTTCTCAAATGCATTTGACCTTGCATGCGTGCTTAGTCGCTCAGTCATGTCCTTTGAGACCCCATGAACTGTAGCCTACCAGGCTCCTCTGTCCATGGGATTCTCTGGGCAAGAATACTAGGGATTGCCATTTCCTCCTCCAGGGGATCTTCCCAACCTGGGGATCAAACTTGAGTCTCCTGTGTCTCCTGCATTGGCAGGCAGATTCTGTACCACTGAGCCACCCTGAGCTCTTGCTAAAAATGAGTGTTTTTGAGTGTTCCATAGAACACACTTTGTAAAGGCTGATACAGACACAAACTGGTGCTTTATGTCTGCATTTGTCACGGGATTAAACTGTCTTCATTTTAGATAAGTGTCCCTACCGAGACAAAAACTTGTGCTCAGTGAGTTAATAAACTACTTCTAGTAACTGAATCCATTTGAGCAGGCCAGTAATTAGAATTCATTGTGCTTTTCACCTTTGTGTGTAATTTTTCATTATTAAATCATTAATATGGTCCAGTGATGCCCTTTAGATTTAAAAAAAGTTTTTTTCTCAATGTGATCATGTACCTTTAACTTTGGCTTATATTACCAAGGAAGCTAACTGGTTTTTTTTTTTTTTTTAATTCCTCTTTGAATATATTTGTACTCCTTTGTGGTGTCAGCATACATTTATAATTATAAATTTATAATTATGAAAAACCTCTTAGATCCCTAAAGGATAATATAAAATCATTGATTTTAACAGTTCACATCTAAATATGGGGGGGAGGGAATCTTTAATCGGCAGGCCTTTATTCCTGTATAAGTTCTGAGTGGCTGGTACAGTAGCACATGGGCTGCTTAGCTGACCTTTGATAGGGCAGTCTTCTTTTCTTTACACATATTAAATCATGTATCACCCTTCCAGAGAGGTTCTCTCAGGATCCCTGTTTTACCGATAGAGGGAATGAGACACAGAGGGGTTCGGTGACTTTTCTGAGGTCACACGGCTATTAAGTTGGGGAGCTGAAATTTGAACCCCAGCAATCTACTTCTAGAATCTGTGTCCTTCACTACATGAATCCAGTCGTCCGAAGGTAAAGCAATGGGACTTGCTTCTAGGAGGTGATTGAGAATTAGACCATAGTTGATTTATGCACAGTGCATTTCTTATACTTCCTTATGGGAGATCTTAAGACAGAAATTTTCAGAAAGAATAGGACTATAGAAAGCTATCAATTTGAAACCTGGGGTTTTGCAGAGTACCACTATGTTTTACTTTGTTAATGGAAACTCTGTCATTGTTGGGTCTTCTGTCTCTGCTTGGAGTTGTGACACAAAGTTTGATTATTACACCTTTACCGGGAGAAAGTGCAAATTCATACCCTCCGCCCAGACAGTCTAATCTAAATTTCACTCTCAAGCCCTATGACATTCCAGAAGAGTACATTTTCAACATAATAATGACATATTCCAAGTCCTTTATATTTGAAGAGTAAATCAAGTCAGCTTTTTGAAGCATGGGGAAAACTGGAAAACACTCATCTAAGATATGCTGGAGTCCACAGTGTGACTGTGAGTTGTAAGCTCATCTTGCAGATTTTTGAGACTCTGTTCAATCAATGATATTCTTGTAAGCTGATCCTTCTGGCACATTGGTATGGATTTGCTTCCCATTATTAGTTCAGTTTAGTTGATGCATTTAGTTAAAACCAGCACCAAGTAATAAACGCCAATATAAAATTTATTACAAAAGTCCTGAAATTAAGACAGGACATTAAAGGAAATGAGATATTAAAGGACATCAAAGTCACATTAAAGGAAATCAGAGTAAACGAAAATCTAGTTGCTAAGTAGAACTATTTATAGCAGCAATCCATCCTTTGAGGGAATTTCTTTTTACCACAGTGAATGCTGCCTGCGTTAACTCTCTTTTCTTTAGAAAGCAACTGGGCGCTTGTCTCACATAATCTCATGGGGGCCATATTTTAAGATATTATAACTTAACACTTGCAATCAAATTATGGAAATAAATGCTCTATGACAGTTTTGTGAGGAGGAACTCATGAATGTCATGTGTCCTTGTGAACTACTTTCCTAAGAACAGGTTATATTTCACCCTCTCTCTATGCAGCCCCCAGGATGAAGATGCCTCTTTCCATTTTGCTGGGAGTGGATATTCTGTCGTGGAGAAGACTCTCCGGGCTACTGTGACTCAGATAATTATGCTTTTTAGTACCTATTCACCTAATGGGCTGCTTCTGTACCTGGCTTCAAATGGCACTGTAAGAGTCTTTAAGGGTACTATGCCCTGCTGTGTATATACAGTTGGATTGCTATGAGGATATTTATTAAATGATTGTTTTATGAGCACATACAAGGATAATACATACACATGTATGCCATACTAGTTTCCTATTTTAAATTATTTATCAGTACAAACTCACTGACAAACATTTGAAAAGCATGTCAAATAGAAAATAGCTTCCCATCATTATGTGCATTTAGCCATGTCCAACTCTTTGTGACCCTACAGACTGTAGCCCACCAGGCTGTTGTGTCTATGGGATTCTCCAGGCAAGAGTACTGGAGTGGGTTGCCATGCCCTCCTCCAGGGGAATCTTCCCAACCCGTGGATCCAACCTGAATCTGCTGTACTGCAGGTGGACTCTACCCACTGAGCCACCTGGGAAGCCCTCCCTTCATTATAAATGTCACTTACACATTTATTATTAGATTTTGAACCTAAATAAGAGGTCTTGTTTTATTCACTGTGACTTCCTAACCTAATTTGAATTCCATCAGAGGAGTTCATGTTCTTATTTTTATCTTGAGTGCTGGTGATCTTTCTGGTTTGTGGTTGTATTTTTAGGGCTGGCTCATTTGTGAACAAGATGCAGAGAGTCCACTTGTCTTACTGTGTTGTGGACTTTGACGTTCGTGAGTTTATCTCACATACGTCTGTGTATTAATCTAGAAAGCCTTGTGGACACTTTTAACGTCCAACTATCGGGCCAGATCCTGTTCTGTCAGTTTGACTGTAAGAGGTTTCCACCCTCCCTGACTTGGAGAGGAAGGAAATCTTGTGATAATAACGTAACCATGGGTAAGTGTTTTCTCTTGTTTTTTACAGAAAGACTTTTTATCCATTGACCTGGTTGACGGCAGAGTCAGGGTGACAGTTGACCTGGGTTCTGGGCCCCTTGCTCTGATTACCGACCGACGCTATAATAATGGAACGTGGTACAAAATTGCCTTCCAGCGAAATAAAAAGCAAGGTAAGTGTGAGGACAGATGGACAAAATGCCCTGGTAGGAATGGAAGTCTTCCAAAGTTAGCAGTCTTTGTTTTTTCTTTAGCTTTCTGAGTCTCCTTGAATGATGTTCTATTCAAAAGCCCTTGTTTTCTTTGGAATTCTGAGTACCAGGATTCACAGCTTGGTGAAGGAATATTCTGTTTGTCTGTGGTTTCCAAATGCATTGGGCTTCCCTGGTACCTCGGTTGGTAAAGAATTCTCCTGCAATGCAGGAGACCCCAGTTTGATTCCTGGGTCGGGAAGATCCACTGGAAAAGGGATATGCTACTCACTCCAATATTCTTGGGCTTCCCTGGTGGTTCAGCTGAAAAAGAATCCCCCTGCAATTCTGGAGACCTGGATTTGATTCCTGGGCTGGGAAGATCGCCTGGAGATGGGAAAGGCTATCCACTCCAGTATTCTGGCCTGGAGAATTCCATGGACTGTACAGTCCATGGGGTTGCAAAGAGTCGGACAGGAATGAGTGACTTTCACTTTTATAAATGCATTATTTAACATTAAAGGCTAACCTTAGAATCAAGGGTCAAATTGATTCCATTTTCTTTCACACATTCTGGTGCCATTTAGCATGCGCTTTCTGGACTTACTGACTTTTGTAAAGATGGTTTTCATTTGCCCTTTAATAGTCAAGATTCCTTGATCAAATTTGCAGCATGGAAAGGAATATGTCTTTGTTAATGAACTTTCTGAGATGTCTATGTTTTGTTTTAACTGTAGAAAATGATTTTCTTATCCCCTTGATCTCCTCTAGGGCTCCTAGCAGTTATTGATGCTTATAACACCACCTACAAAGAAACCAAGCAAGGGGAGACTCCAGGGGCATCTTCTGACCTCAATCGTCTGGATAAGGATCCAATTTATGTGGGTGGATTACCGAGGTCGAGGGTGGTGAGGTATGATACCACACTGCAGAACTGTCGTGTCCCTAATTACTCTTTTAGTTTCCATAACAAAATCCCACAAACCGGGCAGCTTAAACAACAGAAGTGATTAACAAATGTATAAGAAATGTCTCTTACAGTATCTGGAGCCTGCAATTCTGAAATCAGGTGTCCACAGAGCTGCTTCCTTCTGAGGATCATGAGAAAGATATCTGTTCCATGCTGTCTCTGGGCTTCTGGTAGCTTCAGGAATTCCTCAGCTTGTAGGTGGCATTCTTCGTCTGTGTGGACACGTTGTCTTCCCTCTGTGTCTCTCTGTGACCAAATTTCCCCTTTTTATAAGGGCACCACTCATACTAGATTAGAACCTATCCTAATGACCTCATCCTAACTTAATTACAACCACAAAGACCTATTTCCAAGTGTGGTTACATTCAGTACCTTATGAATACTACGTCAAAGTAGAACGTTAGAAAGTCAAAATCTTTTTTGATAGGAGGTAGAGAACATAACCGAGCCCATAGCACTCTGTTTTGACTAGTATGCCATATTCGTTGTTGTCGTTTGGTCTCCAAGTTGTGTCCAACTCTTTGCAACCCTGTGGACTGCAGCATGCCAGGCCTCTCTGTCCTTCACCATCTCCTGGATTTTGCTCAGATTCATGTCCATTGAATCGGCGATGCTATTTAACCACCTCATCTTCTGCCGCCCTCTTCCCCTGTTGCCCTCAATCTTTCTCAGCATCCGGGTCTTTTCCAGAGAGTTAGCTCTTCACATCAGGTGGCCCACGTATTGGAGCTTCAGCTTCAGCATCAGTCCTTGCAGTGAATATTCAGGATTTATTTCCAAGTATGCCATATACTTGAGAAGTAAAGAAAGCCTTTTGTAGTAAAATTTATGATGTTCCACTTACTGCCTATAGAACATCTAAAAATGGTAACTGTGCAATATTTGGAGACCTCACTTTCCATCACGCATCATTCTCCTGTCCAGACTTTCTATTAGAAAAATCTCTTTGGAGACCAAAAAAAAAAAAGATCGTGCTTTTTGCAAACTTATCTGGATTCCCCTTTTGTGTGATTAGACTGAATAATGTATGTGAAAGCTGAAAGACCAGCATCAGCAAGTTGGATTAGAGATAGCAGAGAAGAGGTGCACTGATTCTTATTCTTGTTTAGCTAGCTTTGCGACTTTAATAATTCACATAAACTTCCTGTAGTTTGCTGTTCTCAGTTTTGTAATTTTGAATTGGGGACAAATTAAGCGAGACGTTTCTTTCACACCATTAAAAAAAAAGAATGCATAGACAGCTGGCAGTCAAGGCAGCTGAGCTCCCAGAGATTGAACTGTAAACTATGAGCCGTAACTTCCTTATGACAGTGCACTGTCTTTCTTATAACTGGCCCCTGTTTTGGTGAGTACGTCCAGATGGTAATGACTGTAATAGTTTCCTTAAAAATATTAAGCAGGCTTTTGTCTAGGTAGCCACCTAGGTGGTTGTTGTTCAGTTGCTCAGTTTTGACTGACTCTTTATGACCCCATGAACTGCAGCCCTCCAGGCTTCCCTGTCCTTCATTATCTCCTGGAGCTTGCTCAAACTCATGTCCATTGAGGCAGTGATGCCATCCAGCCATCGCATCCTCTGTCGCCCCCTTCTCCTCCCACCTTCAGTCTTTCCCAGCATCAGGGTCTTTTCCAGTGAGTCAGCTCTTGGCATCAGGTGGCCAAAGAAAGGGAGCTTCAGCTTCAGCATCAGTCCTTCCAATGAATATTCAGGGTTGATTTCCTTTACGATTGACTGGTTTGATCTTCTTGTGTCCAGTGGGCTCTCAAGAGTCTTCTCCAGCATCACAGTTTGAAAGCATCAATTCTTCAGTGCTCAGCCTTCTTTGTGGCCATCTGGGTAGTTCTGCTCACTAAATTTGATCCTTTTCTTTAGTCATAAGGTGAGCACATGTTTGACCTGAACTCTCACCATCTCATGGTCAGTAGCCTTTTTATAGGAAGACCTAGACATTTCTGAGAATGACACCTGGAAGGAGATCTTCCTTGTTTTTATTTCTTCTTTCAAACCTGGAGTTATAAGATCCAAACTTTGTTGCTGCTGCTCTCCTGTCCTTCCCTACAGGAAAGGTGTCTCTAGCAAGAGCTACGTGGGCTGCATCAAAAACCTGGAAATATCCAGATCGACCTTTGATTTACTCAGAAATTCCTATGGCGTGAGGAAAGGCTGTACACTGGAGGTGGGGAGCGTTGTATGAATATTGAGACAAGTGTAATAATATTAGGGCGAGTAAATCAAATGCCCGTAGATTTACTAACGTCATAAGGCAACAGGATCTAAACCAGGGGACTACATAGAAAAGGGGGTGAGGTAAACAGCAGCAGCCTCTGGGTGATGGTTGGGTGGGAGGTTCCACACACGGCGGACCTGATGGGCTTTCTTCTCTCCTCTCTGACCAGCCTGTCCGAAGCGTCAGCTTCTTGAGAGGTGGCTACGTTGAATTGCCACCCAAGTCTCTGTCACCAGACACGGAGTTGTTGGCAACATTTGCCACCAGGAACAGCAGTGGCGTCATCCTGGCTGCCCTGAGCCAGGGCGGTGGGAAGCCAGGTGATCGGCAGGCCCATGGGGTGAGTGACCCAGAGGCTCTCAAGCCAGGAGCTCAGGGAGGAAATGACTTCAGGAAACGTTGGATGGAAGATGACTTAGTCCTAACGTGTATTCTAGCCGTGTGCCTGGTGGTTTAGGGGGGCGCATTTTTACTAAGGAGACGTGTTCATTGCTGAATGTGTTTTCCTTCATGAGTCAGTGGTGTCTTTGTGTTGCAAAGTCCACCTTCCTTGTCCAGCCACTGAGAAGAAAGACACTTAGTGTCTTCCTCGGATCATAATGAATGAGGTGATATTTACCCTTTCCTCTCCTCAAACTTTATATATTACTTAATTTAAAGAGACTCAGAGAATGCTAATGTATTGTATTAATGAAATAGAAGTCACAGAGCTACAATTTAGAGTATGGCTCTCTACTGTGCAAGATATTTTATGGACACTGTGTGTGTGTGTGTGTGTGTGTGTGTGTGTGTGTGTGTGTGTGTGAGTGAGTGTGTGTGTGTATGTGTGTGTGTATGTGTGTTTATTCAGTAAAATTTTATTCAGCCATAAAATAGGAGGAAATCCTATGAATGAACACGTATGAACCTCGAGGACATTACGTTAAGTGAAATAAGTTAAATGGAGAAAGACAAGCACTGTATGATCTCATTTATATGGGGAAACTTAAAAAGAAGACAACTCATAGAAACAGAGCAGATTGGTGGTCAGCAGAGTTTGTAAGGGCAGGAGGGAATTGGGTGGCAAGGGCCAAAAGGCGCAAACGTCCAGCTGTAAGACAAGATCGGGGGTGATGTACAGCACGGTGACTATAGTCACAATACCATATTGCATTTGAAAGTTGCTAAGAGAGTGGGTCTTAAAAGCTCTCCCCATAAGAAAAAGATGTTGCAACTATATGAGGTGATCGATGCTAACTAAGCTCATTGTGGTGATCATTTTGTGATATATTCAAATATCCAATGCCTGTGTTGTATACCTAAGGCTAATACAGTGGTATATGTCAATTATGTCTCAGTAAACCTGGGGAAAGAGAGAAATAGATCAGTGACTTATGACATGACTATTTGTTAGTATGTAACGTAGCAATAAGTAAGTGTGAAGACTGTGTAGAAATGGAAATCTTTGATGTGGTTAGTGATAACAGCCTAATGCAGAAAGTAAACTGTGTGAGCAGAGATTAGAAAGTAGCATACGAAGAAGAAAACAGTTGTGTCACATGGTGATATTTTTAAGGAGCTGCTTCCTTGGCACTAATACAGCCACATTGCCTTCATCAGATGATAATTCTTTAAATCCTATAGTAATGTCTTTTCAATGGGAATTCTCTGTGTCTCCTTCCTAGCCGTTCTGGTCCATCATGCTAATTGAAGGCCACGTTGAAGTGCATGTTAACCTTGGGGACGGAACCAGCCTGAGAAGAGCTCTCCTGCACGCTCCCATGGGCACCTACAGTGATGGTCAAGAGCATTCCATCTCCATGATAAGGAGCGGAAGGTATTTGCCTGACCTTATGAAGGTTCCCCAGTAGGAAGCTTGTATGGGGCTCTTTGCAGTGAAATGATTGGGATAATTAGTATGATGTCATTAGCATTCAGTTTTTAGAGTTCCAATATAATTCTAGAAGCTTGGAAATCAGTTTCATTTCTTTGTAATAAGACATTTGCAGATTTTTCATAATTGAACAACCTTAACCCTGCCCTTTTGTGGGACCCAGCATAAATTATCTTTAGTTGGAAAAATTCTGTGTCAAATACCATTACAGTGTTAGTAAATTCTAATAGTGAGTGGGAAAATAGTAAATAACTGTAGTGTGCTCAGCTGTGTCTGAGTCTTTGCGATTGAACCCACAGTCTGTAGCCTGCGAGGCTCCTCCGTCCCTGGGATTTTCCAAGCAAGAATATTGGAGTGGGTTGCCATTTCCTCCTTCAGGGGATCTTCCCGACCCAGGGCTTGAACCTGCCTCTCCTGTATGGCAGGTGGATTTTTTACCACTGAGCCACCCAGGAAGCAAATTTTAATAGTGAATGGTATAATAGTAAATAGCAACAATACAAATAGTAAAATGTAGATAGTAGTGAATAGTGTTAGAGTAACATTTCTATATTAATCTCCCTCAAAAACTATGGACCAAATGTTTTAAAAACACACTGGACATTTTGTCACAGATAAAGAAATAAAGGACTTCCCCAGTGGCTCAGACGGTAAAGCATCTGCCTATAATGCGGAAGACCCGGGTTCGATCCCTGGGTCGGGAAGATCCCCTGGGAAGGAAATGGCAACCCAGTCCAGTACTCTTGCCTGGAGAAATCCATGGATGGAGGAGCCTGATAGGCTACAGTCCATGGGGCTGCAAAGAGTTGGACACGACTAAGCGACTTACTTTCACTTTCACTTTCTCCAAAAAGCACTCGAACTGAATAATGTTTAATCACATTACATTCATTTTGGGAAAATGTTCAGCTGTCTCTTTTCATGTTCAAGAGTTGCCTTTTTTTATTCACACATGTTAAATTTCGTGTTAAAAAATTTGTTTCAGGGAAAACTTATTAGTAAGAACTTGCTGGAATAAAATGGACAGTGATGTTTCATTGTATTTAAAAACATTTATTTTCTCCTTTGACTCTGTAGAGTTGTCACTGTTCAAGTGGATGAGACAACTCCTGTGGAAATGAAGTTGGGCCCGTCAGCAGAAAGCAAGACCATAAAGGTGTCCAGCCTGTACGTTGGGGGCATTCCAAAGGGTGAGGGGACACCCATGCTCAAGATGAGAAGCTCGTTCCACGGCTGTATCCGAAACCTGGTCTTTAACATGGAGTAAGTATCACTGTACTCTCAGCCTGACTGTGCCCATCCCGATCTTTCAATGCCCAGTACCGACACTAATCTACAGTCTAATTTTCCCATTGGAGCTGACCTCAAATTCTGCAAGTTCCCAAATAATAAGTGGATCCCATGTTTTATCATGAAAGTCCCCCCAGATGGGCTTTACTGAACTAGAATGATGGACAGTCTGGTCATCATGCATGAGAAAGAAAAGAAGCAGTAGGCATTAGTTCCACGGGTGGTGCAAGTGGTAAAGAACCTTCCTGCCAATGCAGGAGACTTAAGACATGTGGGTTCTATCCCTGGGTCAGGAAGATCCCCTAGAGGAGGGCATAGCCACCCACTCCAGTATCCCTGCCTGGAGAATTCTATGGACAGAGGAGCCTGGTGGGCTTCAGTCCACAGGGTCGCAGAGTTGGACGCGACTGAGGAGAGTGAGCATACACATGGGCTTCTAGCCATTGTGGGAGATGGTCGATTCGGTTACTCTTAAGAGTATTGTATTAGTATTTTTTAATGGGTTTTAAGTGTTCAGTAATCGTGTGACCTTGGTGCATGTGTTGGCTTGTATTATCATCATTGATTCTGAAACACTTTGTTTGTATCTAGACTTCTGGATTTCACAAGTGCCACCGACTATGAACACGCGGACCTGGACTCCTGCTCACTCTCAGAGAGGCCAAAACTAGCTGTCTACCGAGAGGACGGAGAGCTCCTGCCAGAGCCCCAGCCTTTACCAAGTCCAGTAAGAAGGCCCTTCTTTCACTATGCAGTTTAGTGTTAGTCGCTCAGTTGTGTCTGACTCTTTGTGACCCCATGGACTATAGCCCGCCAGGCTCCTCTGTCCATGGGATTCTCCAGGCAAGAATACTGGAGTGGGTGGGTTGCAATTCCTTTCTCTGAGGGATCTTCCCTTCCCAGGGATCAAACTCGTGTCTCCTGAATTGCAGGCAGATTCTTTACCATCTGAGCCACCAGGGAAGCCCTTGTTAGCTTTCACTTTCCTTTCCATTTGATGATTTCTCTGCTTCCTTGGTTGAAAACTCACGCTCTGATGAAGCAAATGGCTCAGTCGTACAGAGCAAGGCCTGTCTCTGAGTCCAGGGCGGTGGTATTGGTAGCCTCCATCCACCGACCTGGGAAACCGAGCCTACGGCCTTACTTGGCCTGGACCCAGGGCACCTGCCCTCCAGCCCGGCTCCTCCTGGCTACACCTCGCTCCTGTCGAGGAGGAACCACCTTGGCCTGTCCCCTGTGGGCACGTACAGTCCCCTCTGCCTGTGGGCCAGCTGTTCCTGCAGCTGCTGACCCCTCAGGCCCCCCTAGAGCAGTTGTTTTTTTTTTTTTGAGGGACTGGGCATTTGGGGCACAAGCAAGGTCTTTGCCCTTTGGACCTGATGAAAATTCATGGGAATTTGGTGAACTTGAGCGGGGTTGAGGTAAAAAATAGAAACTCTTATTGCCTTCTCAGAGAGACAAAGGGGTGCGAATTAACAGCCAAGAAGGTAAAGGCAGTGCTGGTGTGTCTGTGTTGCTGGTGTGTTTGTGTTGCTGGTGCTCTGACACCCTTGCTTCTGGAAAGACATGTTTGTGTTGCAGGGTGTGGGGAAGGGCGGGGGTGGAGGGCCTGGCCTTGCATGGCTGTGAGCTGTGTGTATCTCTTACAGGAACTGTGCGCCATGGAAAGGCCCCCAGAATATGTGCCCAACGCCCACCAGTTTGGCCTCGCAGAAGGCAGCCACTTGTTGCTACCTTTTAACCAGCTGGCTGTCCGAAAGAGGTAGGCGATGCTCTAATGTCCTCACGAGATGTCTCATTGCTAGAAGAATCCAGGGCATATTCTTCAGCAGTGAGTCTTTTCTGGAAGAAGCTTCTCGTGTTTCACGAGAAGTGAACACTTTGGAGTGTTCAGCTTGCCACCACGTGGCAGCAGTGAGAGGCAAAGAGGAACGCAGCTTCTGTGCGGCTCAGATGTGCCAGCGTGGCTGGGCTGGGTTTCATGGTTTGTCTGGACCTCGTCTCGATGATGGTGGGTGGCTGCCTCTCTGGGGGTGTGGAGGAGAGCCCTGGCTACCTAAACCCCTCTTCCTTCTGGAATCCCACGTCCCCTGAAGCTGTTATCTGGATGCTGAACCCCATTCTACAGGAAACATTCACTAATCTGCAGAAATGGCCCCCCAGCTCTATCATCATGACCCCAAATTCCTGGAGCCACACGCATGCCAGCCTGCACGTTCCCTCTGCTCTTCACACCTGGCTGTCCCAGGCAGCCTTCTCCAGCCAGGGAAGCTGGCTCACATCCCAGAGGGCTCGTGGCTGAGGTTCCTCAGGACCCGCAGGCCTCCCTGTCCTCCTGTGGGTCTCAGCCCCGCAGTCCACGCCCTCGGCAACAGTGCTCTACGCCTCTGTTGCCACCATCTGGGGTCACTGCCCTGTGGCTCCTGCCTTCAGTCCCCATGAGCTTGGCAGCTGCCCAGCCCCTGATCTTTGAGGTCCTCTGGCTCCGATCTGTCAGAGGTCTTTCCCTCGTTCCTCCCTGGCTGCCTTCTCCCCGTGGTCACACCGCCGAGCACTTCCTAAGTACCCACCCACCTGCACAATCTGTGCTTTAAGCATCCTGCTAACCGCCTCTCTCTCCTCCTTACCTCTCTCTCCAGCAGCTGCTCACCCCCATCAAGACCTCTGAGCCCTCCGGCTTTCTCGCCATCATCACCATTTTTTGCCACAGCTCATTAGCCCCCTTCCCCACTGGCCTCCACGTGACCCAGTTTTAACTCTGTGGTATATTTCTGATGTTAGTTTTGGGGAGAAAGGGACCCTCCTCTGTTCACTGCTTGATCCTCTGCTCCTAGGAAGATTCCTGGTGGATGGAGGTAGGCAGTTACCACGAGTGAATGAATGGATAGGTCAGTGAAGGGATGGATGACCTGAGATGTTCAAAACAGATGTTGAAATACTTACTGGGGTCTTTGAATTTTAAGAGAGACAGTGAGAGCATGTTCCTTCCTGAGAGCCCTCGCCTCCCTCCAGGCTCTCAGTTCAGCTGAGCATCCGCACGTTCGCCTCCAGCGGCCTGGTGTACTACATGGCTCACCAGAACCAGGTGGACTACGCCACACTCCAGCTGCACGCGGGCCGCCTCCACTTCACCTTCGACCTTGGGAAGGGCAGGACCAAGGTCTCACACCCGGCACTGCTCAGTGATGGCCAGTGGCACACGGTAGGCTCTGGGGAAGGTGGCGTCACTTGTGCTGAGCTCTGATCCACCGGCCCCTCGTGTCCACTCCATTTCACAGTAGTGGGATCAACCTCCAGCTTGCTCTGTGTCTGATATCTGCCCCATAGAATGTAGGCTCCTGAGGGGCACAACCTTTTCTGCTTCCTGAAATACCCTCAAAGGCTCACTCAGTGCATGACACTTAGTAGGCATGCAGCAAACATTGGTAGAATGAACGAAATGTTCATTTACCAGATATGTTCTTGGTTTGACGAGAAGTAAACCAAGCCCACGAGTGGCGTGAATGGGCCCAACCTGATGTCCTGGCCTCCGTGTTGCTGTGACGGGGACTCTCCAGCAGGTCCTGTGCTAACCTGCTCTGGGCTCAGCCTCCTCTCAACCTTGGAGGTGCAAACACTTGAGCCATTCTTGAGGGTTCCATTCGGGTTATTACTCCTGCAGTGAACAGATGCTGCAAATAGTTGTTGTTTTCTCATATTCCTTAGAAATGACTCATGTCTTCTGATCGCTCTAGGTCAAGACAGAGTACTTTAAAAGGAGGGGCTTCATGACGGTCGACGGCCAGGAATCGCCCATGGTGCCCACGGTGGGAGATGCCACCACGCTGGACGTGGAAGGAAAGCTGTACCTCGGAGGCCTCCCCTCTGAGTACAGGGCCAGAAACATTGGAAACGTAAGCAGCGTTTTCTCCGTAGGCCCATTTTTACCTTTATTGTGGTGGTTGTTTGTCTTGTGGAGGAATGTATTTATGTTTAAATTACCGTGTTTGGGCCTGGAGCTTGGCCACAAAATGGAAACATTTGGAACCACATCCCTCGACTGTGTGTTGGGGCTTCTCCTTGAAACCCAGCCTGCCTTCCTGTTGGTTAGCGAACAAACAGTTCCCTTCCCACAGGCATTTAGCCCCAGTGCAACTCAGGAAAAGTCCAGCAAATTTGTATTTGCAGGTTAGAACACTCCACAGTCTTTTCTTTTTTCCTGATTTTTCGTTTATCATTTTTGGCTGTGCTAGGTCTTCGTTGCTGCGCCTGGGCTCTTGTCTAGTTGCAGCAAGAGGGGGCCGCTCTCTGGTTGTGGGGCACGGGCCTCGTTGCAGTGGCTTCTCCTGTTGCGGAGCACAGGCGCACGGGCGCACGGGCACCAGTAGCTGCAGCTCCCTGGTTCTAAAGCACTGGCTCAACAGTTGTGTGACACACGGGCTTAGCTGCTCTGTGGCGTGTGGGGGCTTCCCAACTGGGGATCGAACCTGTGTCTCCTTCCCTGGCACATGGATTCTCTACCCCAGAGCCCCCAGGGAAGCCCCACTCCACAGTCTTGATTTCCACAATATTTACTCAATAGAAAACCCTTTTAACTATATTATAGTAGCTTTTTTTTTAACTGAATTTCATACTTTATTGATAAACACTTTTATTTATTCCCACCCCACAGGCAAATTCTATTCACTTGTTTTTTCTTTTATGGTTTCGGGTTTTTTTTTTAATATAAATTTATTTAAAGTTAGACCTTCATGTGAAGTATGGTGGCCACTGGATTTTTAAAACCCAGAGACAGTGTTTTACTGTGTGGTGTTGAAGGGTGGGAACAGTGTGTGCTGTCCTTCTCACGTCCTCACCGTCACCTACCCCTGCATCGTTTCACTTAGATCACTCACAGCATCCCTGCCTGCCTCGGGGAGGTGACGGTGAATGGCCAGAAGCTGGACACAGACAGCCCCGTGTCTGCGTTTGCTGTGACCAGGTGCTATGCCGTGGCCCAGGAAGGAACATTCTTTGAAGGCAGTGGATACGCAGCCCTCGGTATGTACGATCAACCGTCTCACAGGCAGTCTCTGGGATGCCCTGCAGTCTAAGATGATAAGGATCCAGGAATCTTCCGATAGGACAGGACCCGCTGCACAAGCTACAGTGAGACCATGAATTCTGGATTCTCAGCATCTTGTGTAAAAAGCTGCTCACCTGTCGTGGTACCCAGATGGCCTCCTCTCACCAGGAGAGGTGGCCCTCCAGACGGCAACACATGGTCCTGGTGTCATCTGTACTGGCCCCAGATTTACATAAGGCAAAAGCTGTCACTGTTCAGGTTAATAAAGACCTTTGAATTCAAAACCAGCACCGTAAAATGTCTGGACCAGCCAGCCAAGTGCAACTCAGTTTTGATGAAAAAATTAACTCTGTTTAGACTGTTGAAATATTCATGAGTTGTAAGTAGAGGAATTTAAATCTCGAAAATGCTTTAGGATGGAAATTCCTCAAGGCTTAGAAGTAGCCCTTGTTATATATCTTACGTGCTCTCCCACTTCAGATGCTTGATTGGCTGGCTAAACCTGGTGGTTCAGTGGTAAAGAATCCGCCTGCCAAGCAGGGGATGTGGGTTTGATCTCTGGATCAGGAGGATCCCCTGGGGGAGGGCGTGAACCCATTCCAGTGTTCTTGCCTAGAGAATCCCATGGACAGAGGAGCCTAGCAGGCTACGGTCCGTGAAATCGCAAGGAATCTGACACGACTTAGGGACCAAACAACGGCAGCTTGCCGGCTGACTCCTATTTGCACTCAAACGGCGCTCCCCTGGCCCCTGTTCCATTTCCTATCACAGGGAACTAATTTCTGGCTCCTTTGCTGGGGGCTTCCAGGGAGGCTCTGGTGGAAGATGGAGGTTGGGAGGGAGGAGAGGAAAAGCCAGCAGGCTTGTCTCTCGCGCTCTGTGCTTCTGGTAACACCACCTCCCACTTTTCCTTCAGCCCTGGGCCCCATAGGTAGCAACTGCCTGCTATTGCTAATATCCCTAACTTAGCCCAGCTTTTTTATCACCTGAGTGAAAAATTCACTCAATTAAAACCCCACTTAAAAAAAAATGCATAGTGTGGAGTCTAACACACAACACACTCAGCAAATGATGACACACCGGTTAGTGGATACTGGGAAAGTCAAGTGCTCTTTTTTTTAGATGGATGATGAGCCAATTACATGGATCAAATCCCTTCTGACTTTTGCCTACGTGGCTCTGGATAAAAGCATGTGCCCACCTCATCTCCAGTCAGGTTTAGCCCAGCTGGTTGTGTGTTTTCTTTAAAAGCATCACTTCATCCTGCGGAGGTGCAAGCTGAGGCTCGAGGGTGGAAGAGACTTGCTGGTGAGGCTGGAGCTGGATCCTGAGAAGGAGCTGGAGCTAAGTCTCCTGACCCTCATCAGGAGCCCAAAAGCACAGCCAGCCAGCCAGCCCAGCCCCTGGCCTCTCTGAGCCTGTGCCTTTGTGCATCAGGCAGGCCCCATCACTAACTGAGTGTCTTCCTTGCATGTTTCAGTCAGAGAAGGCTACAAAGTGCGATCTGACGTGAACATCACGCTGGAGTTCCGTACCTCGTCGGAGAACGGTGTCCTCCTGGGGATCAGCAGCGCCAAAGTGGATGCCATTGGACTGGAGATTGTAGATGGAAAGGTGGACACTTAATCTGGATGCCCCCTGACCCCCGCCCACATCTCATCCCAGTGTCAGAGAGAGCAGTTGAGAAACAGTAGAAATATGTAGATCCAAATTTCTAATTATTCACTTTCATGGAATGGAGAAAAGATTCAGTTAATATTTTAAAATAGATAATCCTAAAAAAGGACTTCCCCAGTGACTCAGTGGTCTAGAATCTGCCTGCAATGCAGGAGACACAGGTTTAGTCCCTGAGTCAGGAAGATCCTCTGGAGTAGGAAATAGCAACCCACTCTACTGTTCTTGCCTGGGAAATCCCATGGACAGAGGAGCCTGGTGGGCTACAGTCCAGGGGATCACTAAGAGTCAGACACTTAGTGAAGCCACTAAAGAACAACAGCAAAGCTTCACGTACAGCATCAGAAGTTGAAAATAGGATACTTAGTGTTTCCCTCCCACCTTCTTCAGGTCTCAGATTTTTTGTGCTACCACCTGGGGTAGTAGAGCATCCATGGTTTTTCAGGAGGGAGTTAGTAAATGCTCCTTCACAGGTGCTATCGCAACAGCTGTGAACCAGCTTTCTTAGTAGACCCATGGGCTCCTGTCATGATGAAAATACGACACTGATTTGAGGATGCATCACTAAGGTTGTGGCTCAGGCTTGCCCCCATGGCGGTGTCCGTGTTCCCTTCCAAAGCCTTGGGAATAGGCTAGCATCAGAATCCTTAGGACACTGTCTTACAAAACCACTGTTTGTTTTCCATAGGTTCAGTTCAGTTGCTCAGTCATATCTGAGTTGCGACCCCATGGACTGCAGCACGCCGGGCCTCCATGTCCATCACCAACTCCTAGAGTTTACTCAGACTCATGTCCATTGAGCCCATGATGCCATCCAACCATCTCATCCTCTGTCGATCCCTTCTCCTCCCACCTTCAGTCTTTCCCAGCATCAAGGTCTTTTCAAATGAGTCAGTTCTTCACATCAGGTGGCCAGAGTATTGGAATTTCAGCTTCAACATCAGTCCTTCCAATGAATATTCAGGACTGATTTCCTTTAGGATGAACTGGTTGGATCTCCTTGCAGTCCAAGGGACTCTCAAGAGTCTTCTCCAACACCACAGTTCAAAAGCATCAATTCTTTGGCACTTAGCTTTCTTTATAGTCCAACTCTCACATCTATACATGACCACTGAAAAAACCATAGCCTTGACTAGACAGACCTTTGTTGGCGAAGTAATGTCTCTGCTTTTTAATATGCTGTCTAGGTTGTTCATAACTTTCCTTCCAAGGAGTAAGCATCTTTTAATTTCATGACTGGCTGCAGTTACCATCTGCAGTGATTTTGGAGCCTGATAAAGTCTGCCACTGTTTCCCCATCTATTTCCCATGAAGTGATGGGACCGGATGCCATGATCTTTGTTTTCTGAATGTTGAGCTTTAAGCCAACATTTTCATAGGTAGCCCTCCCTTTTAGCAGAATGCTCTGATTTTATCCACTCTAAGAACATCGTGTGAATGGACTGTGTTCCTTGAATAGGGAAAAATTCACCGAGGTATTGGCTTTGTCTCATTTGTTTAGCTCTTGTTTCACGTTAACAACGGTGCTGGGAGGATAACAGCCACGTACGAGCCCAAAGCTCCCAGTAGGCTCTGCGATGGGAGATGGCACACCCTTCAGGCAAACAAGAGCAAGCATCAAGTGGTTCTGATTGTCGACGGGAACGCAGTTCGAGCAGAAAGTCCGCACAC
Source organism: Capra hircus (assembly GCF_001704415.2). Lineage (NCBI taxonomy): Eukaryota > Metazoa > Chordata > Mammalia > Artiodactyla > Bovidae > Capra > Capra hircus. The sequence goes on along the minus strand of NC_030831.1, from coordinate 40,313,624 downwards.
CCAGTCCACCTCCGCTGACACCAACGATCCCATTTATGTTGGCGGCTATCCTGGTGCGTGTGATGTGTACTCTGCTCACTTTTCGGGGGGCATTGCCTCTGGGGGAAGTCTTATTCAGGGGGATAAAGAATAAGGGTGAAGAAAGATACATGATATGGGTGACAAATCCTTTGCCATTTTAGGTCTATTCCAAATACCTAGGAATTTTTGGAAAAATCAAAATTATCTTCATATTTAAGTTGATCGGGGCTTCCCCGGTGGCATTAGTGGTTAAAAAACAAAACAAAAAACCTACCTGCTAACATAAGAGATGCTGGTTCAATGCCTGGGTAGGGAAGATCCTCTGAAGGAGGGCATAGCAACCCACTCCAGTATTCTTGCCTGGGGAATCCCATGGACAGAGGAGCCTGGCGGACTACAGTCCACGGGGTCTGACAGAGTCAGACACGACTGAAGCCACTTAGCATGCATGCACGCGGAAGCTGATCATTGGGTAGCACTCTGAGAACATCGGGTATGGTGTATAGTAAGCTGGGTGACTTTACAGACAGAAATCTCAAATGATGCCCGGAAGTGGGAATCATTTTACGGGTCGGTAATCATTTTAGAGGACAAACATGTGTCTTACCCTCTCACATCGCTTTTCAGATTCTCCAAGTAATTAATACAAATGTTAATAAGATAAAAATCCCTTTTATGACAAGTCACAACTATGCCTTAAAATTATTGTTTATTAATAGTTTTCTATAAATTACGCTATCACTGAAGCCACTTATATGGAAAAATATTCTTCTGATCTTGATATGGAAACCACAAACGGTTAGTTTTGTTTCTACTGCTCTTCTTATGTCATTTAACACAACAAGATTTATTTTCTCTTCTTTCTAAACAGCTGATGTGAAGCAGAACTGCCTGAGCAGCCGGACCTCCTTCCGGGGCTGTGTGCGGAGGCTCACTCTGACTAAGGGCCTGCACGTGCAGTCCTTTGACTTGAGCACAGCTTTCGACCTGCAAGGAGTTTTCCCTAATTCCTGTCCTGGGACTGAGTCCTGAACTTTGGGGAATGCCTCGGTTGGGAACCATTGTTTATATTTTGAGAATTATTTTGTGAACTAAAATCTTTACAGTTCAGATTTCATTTCCAACTCAGGTTCAGTGTTTCCAGAGAGAACATTTTTGTTTATGTTTAACTAAAACCATGTGTACAACAAATACCTCTATTAAATAGTTTAAAATGTAAATTGAAATCACTGGCTCTTTTAAGTTTTTTTAATGAAACTTTTGAAATGTTCTGTTGATCACCTGATAATACTTCATGTTTTGCATTTTAAACTTTTAAAAACTATCATTATAGACTATCATAGATTAGAATGGCATATGAATACTTTCATGGGCTTTCCCTGTGGCTCAGTGGTAAAGAACCCATCTGCCAATGCAGGGAAAGAGAGTTCAATCCCTGGGTCGGGAAGATCCCCTGGAGAAGGGAATGGCAACCTACTCCAGTATTCTTGCTTGGGCAATCCCAGGGACAGAGGAGCCTGGCCGGCTACAGTCGATGGGGTTGAAAAAAGAGTCGGACATAACTTAGCAACTAAACAACAACAACATGAATACTTTCATTTCTTTATCAAGAATTTAAGCTCCAATTTCTACAATGAACAAGTAACACTGTTGGTTCTATTCCAGCAGAGGGCACCAACTGTTTGCCACATAAGCATGTTAAATAGACTCCAGCAAGTCAAAAAGCAAAGGGAACACGGGAAGACAGAGCCTGGTCTAGACAAAGCTTTGTTCTGAGAGGACCTAACCGAACAGAGCATTTTGCAAGATTAAAAAAAGAAGTGGCATCATAACTAGATAGCTAGTTAGCCCTTACTATTTTAACTGTTTTTAAGTGTACAGTTCTCTGCATGAGGTACATTCACGCTGTTGTACAACCGTCACCACCATCCAGTTCCAAGACTCACTCCATCTTGCAAAACAAGCTCTGTACCTATTAAATACTAATTCCCAGCTGCCCTCTCTCCCCAGCTCCTGGCATCCACCATTTTTCTTCCTGTGTGCATGGGTGTGACGACTTGAGTCACTGGAATCATTCAGCATTGGTCAGTCTGTGACTGGCTTATTTTTCATGGCATAAGGTCCTGTAGGATCATCCACGATGGAGTATGTGTTAGTGTCCTTCCTTTCTTAAGGCTGAGTAATTTCCATATTTTTAATTTACTTTTTATTGAAGGATAATTGCTTTATAGAACTTTATTGTTTTCTGTCAGACCTCGACATGAATCAGCCATAGGTACACATAAATCCCCTCCCTTTTGAATCTCCCTCCCAGCTCCCTCCCCACGCCACCCCTCTCGGTTGATACAGAGCCCCTGTTTGAGTTTCCTGAGCCATACAGCAAATTCCCGTTGGCAATCTATTTTACATATGGTAATGTAAGTTTCCATGTTACTCTCTCCATACATCTCACCCTCTCCTCCCCTCTCCCCATGTCCATAAGTCTATTCTCTATGTCTGTTTCTCCATTGCTGCCCTGAAAATAAATTCTTCAGTACCATTTTTCTAGATTCCATGTATGTGTGTTGGAATATGATATTTATCTTTCTCTTTTTGACTCACTTCACTCTGTATAATAGGTTCTAGGTTCATCCACCTCATTAGAACTGACTCAAATGCATTCCTTTTTATGGCTGAGTAATATTCCATTGTGTATATGGACCACGACTTCTTTATCCATTCATCTGTCAATGGGCGTCTAGGTTGCTTCCATGTTCTAGCTATTATAAATAGTGCTGCAATGAACAATTGGATAAATGTGTATTTTTCAACCCTGTTTTCTTCAGGGTATATGCCTAAGTGAAAGAAAGAAAGTAAAGTTACTCAGTCATGTCTGACTCTTTGCAACCCCATGGACTGTAGCCTACCAGGCTCCTCCATCCATGAGATTTTCCAGGCAATAGTACTGGAATGGGTTGCCATTTCCTTCTCCAGGTATTCTTCCCAACCCAGGGATTGAACCCAGGTCTCCTGCATTGTAGATAGATGCTTTACCATCTGAGCCACCAGGGTATATGCCTAGGAGTGGGATTGATTGCTGAGTTGTATGGTGGTTTCATTCTTAGTTTTTGAAGGACTCTCCGTACCATCTTCCATAGTGACTGTATCAATTTACATTCCCACTAACAATGCAAGAGCATTCCCTTTTCTCCACACCCTCTCCAGCACTTATTGTTTGTCGACTCATATACCATATTTTTGTTTATTCATTCATCCATCAACGGACATGGGGTTCCTTCTACCTTTTGGCTATTGTGGATAATGCTCCTGCGAATATGAGCATACAAATAGTTCTCAGAGTCCTTAATTTCACCATTTTAGGGTAGAGACCCAGAAGTGGAATTGCTGGATCACACAGTAAGTCTATTTTTAATTTTTTGAGGAACCTCCATATGTTTTCCCCCATAGTATCCAGTGCAATTTTTAAGCTTCAGTTTTCCACCTGTAAAATGTGGTTATGCCAACAACCGCAAAAAGGTCTATATTTGGAAATATTATTAAAATTGACTTAGAGAACATCTGAATAAACCAATAACATCGACCTTAGTGAAATTTAATCCTCAGTCACATTTGCCAGCAGAATGTACAAAAATCAGTTGGTTTAAAGACATGCTTTATTAAACATCAGGAACAAGAAAAAGAAAACTAACCAATGCATTTAACACAGCTGGTATAACCTTTCTGAGAGGCCTGATTTATATAACACCTTATTCATTTTCCTGTATTGTCTGTCTGTGCCACCACCTCTAAGAGGATGCATCGTAATTAGGAATGATACACTCGTGGCTGGATATGGAACAACCACATCCAACACAGGCTTGGGAATTAAGGGCCAATTTAGTGTCCAAATCAGAAATTGCAATGAAAATGATTAAATGCTCTGTTAGGAATGCTGGACCAGAAGGCACATGTATTCTCACCTTAGAACACTATAAATCAAGGGCTAAATTGTGGTACCAAGTGAAAGACAGATCTGGGAAGGTTGACAGAGGCAGCTGGAACTAGGCTTTGCAGAATACACAGTAGTAGCAGCCAGCGTACTAAGTGCTTTCCTAAGCACAGGCTTCCCTGGTGGCTCGGACAGTAAAGAATCTGCCTGTAATGTGAGAGATTGCAAGGTTTGATCCCTGCATCTGGAAGATCCCCTGGAGAAGGGAATGGCTACTCGCTCCAGTATTCTTGCCTGGAGAATCCCTGTAGACAGAGGAGCCTGGTGGGCTATAGTCTATTGGGTTGCAAAGAATCAGACATGACAGCAATGAACACTTCTTATGCAAGGTGGTGTTCAAAGCTAGAGGGGCAGTATGGAGGCATGACACATGGGTCCAAGCCGCCCCGCTGAAGGAAAGTGGACTGATGGGAATATTAGGAGGTGGGCAGGGGGACAAGCAGGTGGAGAGAGAACAGAGGGGATTGGGTCTAACCTTGGAGAGCACAACATTTAAGCTGGTAGGAAGGAGACTGGATGTCATGCCTTATGAAGCATCTGGGCTTTCCATTAGGAGCGTGTTGTGATGAAATGGTGCATTTGAAATCATAAGCTAGCTGGAAAGGGCAGCCCGAGTCTGCCAGTTGAGCAGCACTGATTGAGTGGCAACCGATTCCACGGCAGGGATAAAGACAAGAGAATTGTATAGGAATGTTGGAGGCTCCAGCAACGCGTTAGCTTTAGGCAGTAAAAGATTATGAGACTCAAGCAGGGAGCTTGGACAATGAGAATGGCAGTTCCACAGATAGGCGGTAAACACAAGCTCTGAATGTATTGAATTTGAGAGACTGGTGAGACAGTCTGAAGGGAGGTGTTTCAACTGGCTGGCTGGATTATGGACTGGCCCAGGACTCTTCTCACAATGCAAGCTATGTTGTTTATCTATCAAACAGTATTTCTCTTTCTCTGTCTGACTTATTTCACTAAGTGTAATACCCTCTAATTCCACTCATGCTGTGCAAAGGGCAGGTTTTCATTCTTTTTCAACGGCTGAATAGTTTTGCATTGAGGTTTCCCTGGTGGCTCAGATGGTAAAGAATCTGCCTCTAATGCGGGAGACCTGGGTTTGATCCCTGGGATGGGAAGATCCCCTGGAGGAGGCATGGCAACCCACTCTAGTATTCTTGCTTGGAGAATCCCATAGACAGAGGAGCCTGGCGAGCTATGGTCCATAGGGTTACAAAGAATTGGCTATGATGGCGACTAAGCACAGCACAGTATTGCGCTGTGTATATATCAGTTCAGTTCAGTTCAGTTCAGTTGCTCAGTCGTGTCCGACTCTTTGTGATCCCATGGACTGCAGCACGCCAGGCCTCCCTGTCCATCACCAACTCCCAGAGCCTACTCAAACTCATGTCCATTTACTCGGTGATGCCATCCAACCATCTCATCCTCTGTTTTCCCCTTCTCCTCCTCCCTCAATCTTTCCCAGCATCAGGATCTTTTCCAATGAGTCAGATCTTTGCATCAGGTGGCCAAAGTATTGGAGTTTCAGCTTCAACATCAGTCCTTCTAATGAACACCCAGGACTGATCTCCTTTAGGATGCACTGGTTGGATCTCCTTGCAGTCCAGGGGACTCTCAAGAGTCTTCTCCAACACCACAGTTCAAAAGCATCAATTCTTCAGCACTCAGCTTTCTTTATAGTCTAACTCTCACATCCATACATGATTAATGGAAAAACCATAGCCTTGACTAGACGGACCTTAGTCGGCAAAGTAATGTCTCTGCTTTTTAAGATGCTGTCTAGGTTGTTCATAACTTTCCTTCCAAGGAGTAAGTGTCTTTTAATTTCATGGCTGCAATCACCATCTGCAGTGATTTTGGAGCCCCCCAAAATAGTCAGCCTCTATTTTCACTGTTTCCCCATCTATTTGCCATGAAGTGATGGGACTTGATGCCTTGATCTTCGTTTTCTGAATGTTGAGCTTTAAGCCAACTTTTTCACTCTCCCCTTTCAGTTTCATCAAGAGCCTCTTTAGTTCTTCACTTTCTGCCATAAGGGTGGTGTCATCTGCATATCTGAGGTTATTGATATTTCTCCTGGCAATCTTGATTCCAGCTTGTGTTTCTCCCAGTCCAGCGTTTCTCATGATGTACTCTGCATATAAGTTAAATAAGCAGAGTGACAATATACAGCCGTGACGTACTCCTTTTCCTATTTGGAACCAGTCTGTTGTTCCATGTCCCGTTATAGCTGTTGCTTCCTGACTTGCATACAGATTTCTCAAAAAGCAGGTCAAGTGGTTTGGTATTCTCATCTCTTTCAGAATTTTCCACAGTTTATTGTGATCCACACAGTCTAAGGCTTTGGCGTAGTCGATAAAGCAGAAATAGATGTTTTTCTGGAACTCTCTTTTTCAATGATCCAGCGGATGTTGGTGACTTGATCTCTGGTTCCTCTGCCTTTTAAAATCCAGCTTGAACATCTGAAAGTTCATGGTTCATGTATTGCTTAAGCCTGGCTTGGAGAATTTTGAGCATTTCTTTAATAGTGTGTGAGATGAGTGCAGTTGTGTGGTAGTTTGAGCATTCTTTGGCATTGCCTTTCTTAGGGATTGGAGTGAAAACTGATCTGTTCCCTTCCTGTAGCCACTGCTGAGTTTCCCAAATTTGTTGGCATGTTGAGTGCAGCACTTTCACAGAATCCTCTTTTAGGATTTGAAATAGCTCAGCTGAGATTCTATCACCTTCACTAGCTTTGTTCGTTGTGATGCTTTCTAAGGGCCACTTGACTTCACATTCCAGGATGTCTGGCTCTAGGTGAGTGATCACACCATCGTGATTATCTGGGTCATGAAGATCTTTTTTGTATAGGTCTTCTGTGTATTCTTGCCACCTCTTCTTAATATCTTCTGCTTCTATTAGGTCCATACCATTTCTGTCCTTTATTGAGCCCGTCTTTGCATGAAATATTCCCTTGGTGTCTCTAATTTTCTTGAAGAGATCTCTAGTCTTTCCCATTCTATTGTTTGCCTCTATTTCTTTGCATTTATCTCTGAGGAAGGCTTTCTTATTTCTCCTTGCTATTCTTTGGAACTCTGCACTCAAGTGGATGTATCTTTCATTTTCTCCTTTGCTTTTTGCTTCTCTTGTTTTCACAGCTATTTGTAAGGCCTCCTCAGACAGCTATTTTGCTTTTTTGCATTTTTTTTTCTTGGAGATGGTCTTGATCCCTGTCTCCTATACAATGTCATGAATCTTCATCCATAGTTCATCAGGCACTCTGTCTATCAGATCTAGTCCCTTAAATCTATTTCTCACTTCCACTGTACAATCGTTAGCGATTTGATTTAGGTCATACTTGAATGGTCTAGTGGTTTTCCCTACTTTCTTCAATTTAAGTCTGAATCTGGCAATAAGGAGCTCATGATCTGAGCCACAGTCAGCTCCCGGTCTTGTTTTTGCTGACTGTATAGCGCTTCTCCATCTTTGGCTGCAAAGAATATAAGCAATCTGATTTTGGTGTTGACCATCTGGTGATGTCCATGTGCAGAGTCTTTTCTTTTGTTGGTGGAAGAGAGTGTTTGCTATGACCAGTGCGTTCTCTTGGCAAAACTCTATTAGCCTTTGCCCTGCTTCATTCTGTACTCCAAGGCCTAATTTGCCTGTTACTCCAAGTGTTTCTTGACTTCCTACTTTTTACTTTTTTTAACTTTCCTATTTTTCACTTTTTCTGTATCTTGGATATTATAAATGATGGTGCTACATCGCTATATTGCAATGCTGTAGAGGAGTGCATATATCTTTTCAAATTAGTGGTTTTGGTTTTAGTGGTTCTTATTTATGCTCATTTCCCCCCTCAGACAGCATGTGCGTCTTAACAATCTAATTGGTCCACAACTCCTGTAAGGGCTATATTGTGTCAGATATTTCTTGGGCATTTCTCTCAAAGCTAACATAATTAGGGCCTATGGGAGATTATTAGTAGATAATTGTTGAGTTGAATATTAGTTTGTCATTTTTTCTAAAAATACCTCAGCAGTGTAGCTCTTCATATAAATTTCAAAAGTTCTTTGCAAACGTAATTCCTCTGAGCCATCTAATAAGCATAAAACAAATGGCGGAGTAAGCCTCTTTTGCAAGATATTCCCAAAAGCAGTTCTATAGGCTTAACAGTTTTCATAATATGTAGTGAAATGTTCAGCATAATATACTCTGATATGCCAAACCTATCAGGATTTTTTTTTCAAACGGTGACAAAGGCATAGCTCATGTTCCTTTCAAACTCTTTCAGTGTCCAGCAAAGGGACCCATTGCTGCTGTCTGAAGCAAGGACTTGAGTAAAAACATAATGGAGAGAATTTTTTTCTGAGTAACAAAATTTAGAAATGATACTTTCTTCTCAGATTATATGGAGTGTGTAATAATTATAAAGTATTACAACACAAACTCCATCTTCAATATTGAAAAGCTGTGGTTTCTGTTTACATAATTAGAAGAATTTCATAAACATGAAAGAGTAAAGTTTATGGCAGTTTGTTTTAGCCCGAACCGTTATAAGCATCCAGCATTTCATCAATAATTTAATTTTTAGCATGTGTCCAAAATCCAAATGTGATTGTCTGTTATGAATAAAAAGACAGTAAAAGCTTTGATAAAAATGGAAGAGCATTGCGCTGTGTCCCCATTAGGTGGTCAGATGAGGACATTTAGGGAAAGAACGTCGGTCAACAGAGCAGATGGGAGCTTGTGAAGTACAGACACAGCAGAGGTTACAACGGGGGCTTTGCAACCAGCCTAGAAAGGTAAACAGGATTTAGGTGTGGTGAGGAAGTCAGTGGGGCTTCCCGAGTGGCTCAGTGGGTAAAGAGTCTGCCTGCAATGCAGGCAATGTAGGAGACTTGGGTTCGATCCCTGGGTTGGGAAAACTCCCCTGGAGGAGGAAATGGCAACCCACTCCAGTATTCTTGCCTGGAGAATCCCATGGACAGAGAAGCCTGTGTGTGATTTAAATGTAATTGTGTGTTCTTGAAGTTTGATTAAATTGATAGTGGAGTTTAAGAAGAAATATGAGTGAGAAGGGCAAAAAGTAGAAAACCATCTGGCACGTTAACGCTCACTAAGTCTGGCTGGAAAAAAATGTTCAAACTTGGAAAATTGCGAAAGTCTGTCAGTCTTCTAGGTGAGATCAGAAGTAAACTGAAGAAAGCACTTCTTAACAGGCTAACCTAAGAGAGAATACTTATTTTCCTCCTTTCAATGATATTAGAATTGAGTAACGTTGGGAGTGGGGAGAAAGGAGAGGAATCCTGAGCTGACAAAGTGAGAAGGCAAATCAATGAATTATTGCTGACTCTTATAGCAGTTCCCAAAGTCAACTGAAAGGTATGCATCCATGTGTGTGTTTTAATTGCTATAACCAACAGAAAATGGGAGAGAACTTATGGTCTGAACACAACCTAGTCAATATCTTACCAAAAGCCAAAATATCAACAATTCCTCAGTGACTTATAATAGGACCCAGAATCTATAGCACATTCACAATATCTAGGATATGATTCAAAATCTTTCTATACACATCCAACCAGGAAAATAGAACCAATTCTCAAGGGGAAAAGATGCCAACCTCAAAATGAAATTATTAGACAAAGACCTCAAAGCAGTGATTATATCTATGCTACATAAGGTCAGAGTAAACACATTTGAAATGAATGTAATGACAAAAAAAAATTCTCAGCAGATAAATGGAAAATAGAAAAAGGAACCAACTGAAAATTACTGAACTGAAAAATACAATATCGGAAGTGAAAAAAAAAATCACTGGATGGACTCAAGATCAGAATGTAGATAATAAATGAAAGGTTGAATAAACCTGAAAACAAAATAATGAAAATTATTCAGCAAATTAAATAGAGATGAAAGACTGAAAAATAAAAACAAAAACAAAACACCAGTGTCAGGTAGATAACTTCTAAACTCTAACATAGAATAACAGGAGTCCCATATGGAGAAGAGAGAGAGGCTGGAACAAAAAATTTTTTTTTGCATTAAGATATGGCTGCAGATGCCCCTGGCATGCTGGGCCATCTCCCAAGAGGGAGGCCAGGACTATGTCTAGCAGCGCTACCCAAGGTGACATGCAGGAGAACACAAAATGGGAAAACTCCCTGGCCCGCCCCACCCCGCCCCACCTACTTTTCAGTTCAGTTCAGTTCAGTTCATTCACTCAGTCGTGTCCTACTCTTTGCGACCCCATGAATCGCAGCACGCCAGGCCTCCCTGTCCATCACCAACTCCCGGAGTTCACTCAGACTCATGTCCATCGAGTCGGTGATGCCATCCAGCCAACTCATCCTCTGTCGTCCCCTTCTCCTCCTGCCCCCAATCCCTCCCAGCATCAGGGTCTTTTCCAATGAATCAACTCTTCGCATGAGGTGGCCAAAGTACTGGAGTTTCAGCTTCAGCATCATTCCCTCCAAAGAAATCTCAGGGCTGATCTCCTTCAGAATGGACTGGTTGGATCTCCTTGCAGTCCAAGGGACTCTCAAGAGTCTTCTCCAACACCACAGTTCAAAAGCATCAATTCTTTGGTGCTCAGCTTTCTTCACAGTCCAACTCTCACATCCATACATGACCACTGGGAAAACCATTTTTTAAAGTATGAAAGCTGATTTTTGTCTGGGAAACATTGTTGAGAGATTAGCCTTCTTGGGGCCTGAAGTTTGTCAAGGTGGCTCAAGCTCTCCAGCAAGCCATCCTGGCAGTTGGGGGCCATTATCTCCAAAGAGCACGTTGAACCCTGAGTCACTTTGCAAGGAGACTGTGCTTTTGCTGTTATTTCCTGAAGGTTGCAAGGCACCTGTCCAGTGACCTTACCCAACTGGGTGATTTCTCAAGAATTGTGGCAATAATCAGAAGCCCTCTCTAGGCATCAAATGTAACAGAAATTTCCTCTCCTTTGACGCTTCCATCACTGCAGGCAGATCAGACGAGGGTTCTTTCTCTCTGGCATTTCATCCCCACTTTATATTACTGAAGCTGCTTTGATAATTCTTACAGAACCTGGGGCTTGTGACTTCAGATCATTAGTGCTCCAGAAAGGAACCCTGGCCCAGTGGTTCCATTCCTCTGGGACCCCAGGGAAGGCTTAAGTAAAACTTCTTTTCCCCTATCATGTCCCAACAGGCTGTGGGTCCAAGGACTCCAGAAACCTCTGTGAACCATTTCTGTTACTGCTACTGTCCAGTGTTGGCTATGATGCAGCCCCTGGAATCCCAGCCACGGCCCACTCAAGAGATGAGATGGAATGCGCTCCTTCACACCGACCTTGGAGTCATTGACTGGGGAACCGTGGGGGCTCTGGCCTCCTGGGAAGTTTCACAGGAAGACTCAGTCTCCTTCCAGGAATTTCTCCAGTGAAAATCATCATTTTTGCACAGGAGATATTCTTGACTGTCCTTCTGGGCAGCCTCACAATTTAAATGTCATCCCCACATTTCCTGCTGGGTACCACTTTCCAGGCATGGGCAGCAGGGGTGAGGCCTAGCTGTCTCTTAGGGTCCAGTCCCCGGGGAAACTGGGGCACACGTGTGGGAACCCAAGCTCAGAGCCTAGGCCTGAGTGTATGTCGCTGTGTTGGTTTTTTTTTTCTTTTACAGGTTCATTGAGGTGTCACTGACATATGATAAACTTGATAGCACATATTAATATTTAAAGCGCACAGCCTGATGACCTTGATTGTATGTATCCGTTCTCGTAATCATCACCTCATTCAGGATAAAGAACACACCCACTACCCCTGAAGTTTCCCCCTGCCCCTTTGCAGCCCCTCCCTCCCACCCCTCCCTGAAACACCTCACACACTGTTACAAAGTTGAAGACAAAAACAGGAAACAGGAAAGCGACTGTACCCATTGGGCAAGTTGGCCATAACTCGGGCTTCAAAACAAGGTAAGGAAATTATAAGACAATTACAGGCCAATTTTTCTTTTGGACCTAGATGTGAAAATCTTCAATAAAATGCTGGCTAGTTGAATTCCTCAATTAGGGGAAAAAAATATGACCAATTACAATTGCACCCCAGACTCCCCTCCTTTTTTAAAAATTCTCCTGTGTGTTATATATTTTTCACCGAATCTTTGTTCATTTTCGTTTTCCTTCCAATTTCCCTGCAGTAGTCAATTTGGCTGATACTCTCATTTTATCCTGACATTGCCCAAGCAGCTTGGCTGTTTTCTCATAAGCTCCTGGAGGGGAAATGTGTCCTGGAGGAAGAAAGGATGCTGGTGGGTGGCAATCACCCAGATTTCAAAATGAAAGGAGCAGAGGAGGAGGGAGGTTGTGTTCAATTCCAGTTTTCTTAGGTCCTTTTATTGCTTGTCAATCTTGTGAATGGGTCTCAAGAAATACCACTAAAGGACCTGGTATAACTGGTATAACTTTTTGTCAAAGCTCCAGAATACAAAGGCTGCTTCTTTGATCTGGAGGTTAGGGCCCAACAATTCAGGTTTCTAGGGTAAGGCATTCATTTTCTGTTCCCTCAGTGTGTGCAGCTATTCCCTCAGTCTGGGCAGCTGTCTTTTAACACGACTCATGGTATTGAGGACATGACATGTGGTGAAATGTCGAACATTCATTTATCAACAAATATTTATCAATTAAGTGTGAACTCAGTTAAGTGTGAACAGTTTGTGAAGATGAAAATGAAGACAATGCTCTATTAAAACTGTTCGCATCAAGAAGCACACTTGTACCTTGTTTGCTGTGTGTGTGCTCAGTCGTGTGCAAGTCTTTGCAACCCCATGGACTGTAGCCCACCAGGCTCCTCTGTCCATGGGATTTCCCAGGCAGGAGTACTGGAGTGGGGTGCCATTTCCTACTCTAGTTAAAACACTATAAAAGCAAGGGCTGTGTTGGGGTGCAGTGGGGTAGAAAGGGATGAGAAGGCTTTAAGATCTTTGCAGGATCTGTCATGGCAGCACTTGAGGAATGACAGCCCAGCTTGCAAAGTGCTTTCACTGTGGTAAGGGGAAGGTTGGAGATGGGGTGGGTGGGACGTGGGCACAGCTGTCCTAAGTTGCCTAGGGAAACAAAGGGGCCCCAGTGTGGAGTCCCAGGAAAGCCTGCAAAGTGGGCTGGGCCTTCTCATGGAGAACCCAGAAAGCTACCTCATGCCCGTCTCCAGCCAATCCCACAAGAGGCCACCACTGTGCTGTCTGTGGCCACATAAGGTAGGTGTGTGATTGATTATCCTTGTACTATTCTACCAGTTTTGCAAAGTGGTTCTCCCATTTCACACGCCCACCAGCAATGAGAATGGCAGTTATTAACAGGGATATTCTTGTGTTTACATAGTGCTATTACATTGTAGTTTAATTATCATTTTCCTGAGGGCTGATAGTGTTGAGTACCTTGCCAGGTATAGCGACCATTTCTATACTTTGGCAGAATGTTAGTTCAAGTCTTTCGGCCAATTAAAAACATGAGTTGTCTTTTATTTTTAATATTTAAGTACTTGCTGCATCAGGTCTCAGTTGCAGCACTTGGGGTCTTCATTGGGTCATGCAGGGTCTTTCCTTGCAGTGCATGGACTCTCCAGTTGTGGCGCTCTAGCTTAGTTGCTCTGCAGCATTTGGGATCTTAGTTCCCGAACCAGGGATCGAACCTGCGTCCCTCGCAATGTGGCTTCCTAACCACCGGGGAAGTACCCGCCTCCTCCCACTTTTTCCTTTTTTACTCTTGAGCTTTGGCAGTGTATGTTAAGAGTTCTTTACATAGCCTGGGTGTCACATGTGCATTTGACATACACACACACAATTTTCTCTCAATATGTGGCTTGCCTTTTCATTAACGGTTGTTGTTCCGTCGCTCAGTCGTGTCCAACTCTTTGCGACCCCATGGCTTGCAGCACGCCAGGCTTCCCTTTTGTTCACTGTCTCCCAGAGTTTGCTCAAACTCATGTTCATTGAGTTGACGATGCCATCCAACCATCTTCATTCTCTGTCTCCCCCTTCTCTTCCTGCCCTCAATCTTTCCCCACACCAGGGTCTTTCCTAATGAGTCGGCTCTTCGCATCAGGTGGCCAAAATAATGATATATTTGCTTAAAACCTTGTGGATCCAGATGATCAATTATTTCCTTCTATGGCTAAGTGTTTGCTGTCCCATTGTACTGTGATGTGGTGAGGGTTACGTGGTAGAAAAGCCTGTTCCCACTTTGTCATCTGAGTACATGGAGCCAAGAACCACAGCAAAGCCCACTGCTGTGCCATAATAAACACGTTGTACAAATGCAGAGCAACTGCTGAGAATGAACTGTTATGGCACTAAAGTTCATGAATAAGATGACAATGGGTAGAGTCCACATGTGATTATCAGTTGATAAAACTCAGATGAACCTTTGGCGATGCCCACCCCTCAAGATCTGTCTGGCCTGTCAGGAAAGGTGTCATTTCTTGCCGGGAAGATGAGACAAGCAGATCTGGGGGGCCCCCAGCACCCCAGGAACTCCAGATTCTTTTCCATCTGCTCGTGTGCTCTGCTGTCAAAGCCTATTTGGCAGAGATCTTTGGAACTGAGCTAATGTACTTCGTCACTTGTTACAGCCAGCCAGATTCCAAATTGATCTAGTCGAAGAGATGGCAGCTGGGCTCAGGCAGGGTGAGAACCTTCCAGGACGGCCAGCAGAGAGAGCACACACTCCCCAGTCGAGAGCCATGGGAAGGGAGAGTCCTTGGAGCAACTAACCGGGGGCCTGGGATGACAGCTTCATCAACCATGGAGCATGAAATGTGGATTTAATCTGCATCTCCCCAGTGGCACATGATGCTGAGCATTTTAAACACGTGGTTACTGGCGATTTGTATATTTCCTTTTGTGAAGCATCTATTCAAGTCTTCCTCCATTTAAAGAAATTAGGTTGCCCGCCTTTTTTTTTTTTTAATGAGTTCTTAATATAGCCTGAATACCAGTCCTTTGTTAAATATATGCTTTACAATTATATTTTTCCCAACCTGATTTTTATATAATAATCTTGTATGCCATGACCTTGCTAAATCATATTAGTTCTAATAGTTGAAGATACCTTAGGCTTTTGTATATAAATGATCATATTATTTGCAGATGGAGACTATTTTATCTCTTCTAATCTTTATGCCTTTTTATTGCTATTTTTCTTGCCTTTGGTATATGGTAAAATGTTAAGTATAAAAAAATCATGAATGAGTCAAATATTCTTTTCTGTATCTATTGAAACTATATATATATTTTTAAAAAGCACATATTAAAAGGCAGTAACTCAAACAAGTTTAGTAAATAGCTCTGCACAAACATCCACCATTACCCCAGTGCCTATAACATCACAATTTATGATAGATGGCAGAGACTGGGCTAAAAACACAAACCTTCTGACTTCAAGGCTCTTTCTCTTTCACCAGCACCATGGTGTCTTCGGACTAGTTGAACATAAGAAATCTCATGATAATGCTTTTGGTTTTTTCCTCTTTATTTTTATGAATAAAATGCAACATACATATTATACTTGGCAATGAAGCTGACAGGATGAAAGAACATTAACTCTTGAGATGGGAGACAACATAAAAAACTGGCATCCTAGGGACAACATGACTTTTCAATCAAATCACATCATTTCCAAGAACAGCTGGAAAATACCTGAAAGAAAAGATGTCATTTTAAAATTAAGGTAGTGTGCGTATGTGTACAACTGTTGAAAAGTGTCTGAAACATTTTAATCCATGTCATATTATTTTTTATTAAGTGACATGTTTATGAAAAAAAACCAAACAAACAAACAGCTGAAAGTGCCAGACAGAAAATAGAAACTACAGAGCCCCAGAATATATATTCCTTTCACATGTGTAATACATTTCTGTAAAACAGTTGAAATATGTTTGATAGAAAGAAGGGGCACTTTAATCTCACATGACTTTCAGTCAAGTGCAATGTGGGAAAAACAGTTGAAAATGCATGAAATTTGATGAAGTAAATTCCTACATTTGAAAACCTGTGACTCCACTTGGTTAAACACACGAGACAACGACTAAAGGACAGATTCTCTCAGCCTCTACAACACACATCACAATTACAGAGTATTTTTGGTTTTAAAGCTTTTGCTAAAAATATTTTACATCATTAAATGCATATTATTAAATGTACATTGAAAGCTAACTGAAGTGACTTAAATAATAAGATCAGGGACCATTTGTAACAAAAATTGTTAACGTCTGTCATTTTTCCCCCTCCAGGAAAGACAAGTGAGGTAGTTTATACTGTATATACATTGTAAAGAGATTAATATTCCAGTTTGTTCAAAGATCTCCCCTTGAACTCACTGAATTCACTGTTCAGTGACTTGAAGAATCATATCCTCAAGGGAGTTGTTTAGCAAAGGAATCTTCTTTTATAGACTGGAGGCAAGAAGGAGCCCGTTCTAGGGTTTTTTTCTGAATAAGCATTCCTAAAACGTTAATTTTCTGTAACGCTCTCCTAGATGTCATTTTCCTAACTGCACACCAAGAGCGCATGGGACAAGGTGAGGTGGAAGCTTCCAAGAACGGAATTTAGAAGCCCAGGGTGTGACTCTTCTTTTGCTTGCAGACACACTATTCATGTCTGCCTTAACACTATTCGTTTTTACAGATACTGTAACTATTGCAAAAACAACTCTTCATAAGGCAAAGATCGTTTTCTCAACACTTAGGTGACTAGCATTTTTGAGTTTTAGTTGTACGGGTTTGTTTATTCATTAAGAATAAACTTAAGTTTAAAAAAAAGTAATAAAATCAGTAAAAAGAACTTTTTTAACCTCAGAAAAATTAGTTTGTGTGTCTACCGGAAATTCTTCTCTGATCAGTTAGTTAATTCTATGACTAAGAAGTCAAGTTACATCCAATATATTGGTACTGACATGGGCTTCCATATTTTACAGTTATTTTAAAGTTGTCACACACCCTTGAAGGCAGTGAAGTGATTAATTTAAGATTATTGACTGGGCTGAGCCTTTGATATCTAAATGGTGTCACATCTTACCCACATCAAAGGGTAAGAAATTCAGAAACTTGTTAGCCATTTATTTAAAACTAATGACTAATGGGGTAAATCTTAAAACTTTCAGAAGTCTTCCACCAGTACTAATGTGTTTTCAGTCAAAAGAAATAAAAATTCTGAAACGAAAAATTAAAAATAAAAAATTGGCTAGGTCGGTGAATTTTCTACACACAACAGAATTTATTCTAAAGGAAATTCAGTTAGAAAAACCAGTCATTGTTTTAATATATACACAGAAGTGTAAGGCACCTAATTTGAAGAACTTCCTTGTATGTGTGCATCAGTTACAGCCATCTTTTGTCTTGGAACTTAGCAACTAATACATGGAGTAAAATGCTTACTCCTGTTGTTTGAATTGCAAGAATGATAACTGCATTTTCTCAGACCCTCAAAGTTCATTATGCAAACTCACATGCTGTCAATTAGCCATATGTTGAAAACTGATGAAATATAGGAATAAATATAAACCAAGAGAATGCATGTTTTTCTTCCACTGGGTTTTCAAGCAAAGGAAATAAAAACTCTCAAATAAACAAAATGAATGGATATTAGCTCTCCACAAAAATGTAACAAAGCTCCAATGGCCGGGAACGTTGAATATAAATCAAGGTTTTATAGATATCAAGGCATAATGAACATGGAAAAGATTTCTTCTATAATATAGGCTTAAATTATCATCACATTATGTTCTGAGACTTGGTAAGAAGATAAAGGGCTTCCCAGGTGGCACTAGTGGTAAAGAACCCACCTACCAATGCAAGTAGATAAAATGTTTTCTGCATTTGTGAGCAACTTTGTCTATTGTTTGAACTGCAAGGGAGAGTCATTTGGATGTTAAATTTCATTAAAACTCACATAAGCTCATCAAAATCTCAAGCTATAGATTCTAATCCAAAGCACACATGTGGGATGAGTGAGACCTCTATCCCCGTTTCTCCATGCTGCAGTCCCCAGAGGAAAGGCAGGGCTCCCTGACCTCTCAGCACATGTCAGATCTGCTCTCAGAATCGTAGAGAACTGTGCTTTCTCACCAACTGCAGGCCTGGAAAAATGGCTCTGTGGGCTTCTGGAAGCAAGGCAGTTTTCAGGTCACCCAACATGCATCTGATTCTAAAGCCTGATCCTAATCCACGGGGCCTGGCCAAGTCTATGATGGATGAACACAAACAAAATCTGTTTTTATAGCATAGGAAGTCTGGATGGAATGGTATTTTTCAGCACTCTTGGATAAAGAGCAGTTGGATAAAGGCAGTGCTGCATCTGAACACTGGGGCTGCAGAAGTGATTATCTACAGTCATGAAACTTAAAAAATGATCTGTTTGGGGAGGAAAGATAATCTGGGCCTGGCACATGGAGAGCTATTCACTGAGCACCATCATCATGATGAGAAACAGAAGCTCCAGGACTGCTGACTACACTGAACGTTACGGAAGCACAAGAAAATCCTTTGTAAATCTGACCTTAACTATGTGTTCATAACAGAGTAAGCTTTACAAGTATCCGTTTTCAATAGTCCATGATGGAGAAATGTTCACTTGCACCAGAAAGCAGACAGTCACAGCATGCTGCAGCATACGTAACAATACAGTGGTCTGCAGACAGAAGTTCCTCCTCCTCCAACTCAGGAGCAAGCCAGAGCATCAATACTGTATGTGTGACTTTGGAAACAGATTCTCTTTGGAAAGGAGATCTAAATTACTGTTCAGAGAAGAAAATTTTTTCCTGGCATACTTATCCAAAAAGGTCAAAAAAAAAAAAATATATATATATATAAAACATAGGTATAAAAAAGTCTCTTCCACCTCTTGTGTTTGGCAGCATTTGCTACATCGAGAAGTGCCTCTTATCCCCAGGTGTAAAGACCAAGCTCATTTCTGTTGTGAGTCAAAGTATCAGAAATGATGAGAGCTCCATATTCTATGCTGGCCTTTCTTCTGGAAGGATCACACCCTCTTTCCTTCACTCCTACCAAGAAACCACCATGAGACGGCTTCAGCTCAGATGGTCAACCAGCTCCTCTTCCACAATTCATGCTGGCAATTCTGGGAGACACCAGTTGGGCTGAGAAACACCGAGAGGGCCTAGGGACAGACATGTCAGAAGCTTGTTTTTTCCCTACTGAATGTAGGACTCCTTGGCGTGTAATACATGATAGCTGCCATCTTGGGGGGTGATTTCAAACACTCTGTTGGGGTTTAATCACCCATTCTGCCTGGGGATTCACATGATAAACATCCAATATATAAGCATCCGGATCCAAGCAGTGCTGTCCTAAAAGAAATGAAAATCGGAGAATGTTTTCAAAAGGCTACTCTTCTGTGCATGGGCCTATTTGTGTGTATGGGTGTTGCAAGTCTCAAATAAGGCCAATATCATTCTCTCAGCCAAAAGCAGATTCAGTTTAAAGCTTCCAGCACAGCCAACCTACCTTCCTTCCCTCTTTATTTCTTTCTGACTGTGAAGTACTCCAAATAAACCCCATGTGACACTGTGGAAAAAAATAGACTAAGCCCAGGAAAACTGCTCCCCAGATTCCACACCAATTAGAACAACATGGCAAGAACCTGTTTCAGGCATCTACTCATTTATCTGATGATGATTACTGATGATCATTTATGAGATAATACATGTCCTCTAAATTTTTTTTTTAACAGATAGTACCTTGACCAGGACTAAGGATGAACATGCAATTTTATTTTAGGAGTGGTCATTTCATTTCTCTCCTGTGGGCAGAAGATCTGGAATAACAACAGAGAGGGGCAAATGCATTTGAAAATTCTTATGTACAGTGTGTTTGAAATGTGCACTGAAGTCTCAAAAAAAATACCAAGATTACATTGCTTGCTTGACTCATTCATTCAGTTTCAAGTATTTCTTCAGCCATTATGGTGTCGAGCATTATTCTAAGGGCGAGGCCACAGTAATGCATCAGACACGTAAAAATATCTGCCCTCTTGCTTATGTTCTGAAAGTGGTAAAAGGCAACTAGCAAATAAGAAAGTATGATGGGAAGTGAGCCCGATGATGATAAGGATGTGAGAGAACAAGAAAGCCAGGAAGGCAGAAAGAGGATCCCGTCCAGGAAGCTCTCAGTGAGAAGCTGATACAGCAGCAAACACCTGCCAGGTGAGGGAGTGAGGAGAGGGCCATCCGAGGGAGGGTGCTCTGGGCCCAAGTCAGAGCAGAGGTGAAGGCCCAGGACAAGATGCGCTGGTGACCAGACGTGAAGGTGGGTGTCGAGGTGAGTCTGGACGTTAACCTGAGAGACGGCGGCACCCAGATGCCTCCAGAGCAGGGAGACAGACGAGCTCACCACGGAGACAAGTGCAGAGAGAACCATCCCCCGCGCTCAGAGGGTGAGAGGATGAGGAGTAACAGGCAGAAGACACGCAGAAGGAGCGGCCTGTGAATCGGGGCTGGAGGGCGGGGGAGCCAGGCGCCCAGGGGCCCTGGACACCGGGGGAAGACGGCACTGTTTTCAAAGGAGGGAAGGATCAACTCGGGTGATTATGAAGACAGAAGGAAGCCCTGCATTTCACACCTGAGTGTCCTCTGGTGACCTGGACAAAAGAGCAATTCTGGTGAAGTGTCGAGGGGTAAAGCCTGAGTGGAGTGGCTTCAGGAGAGAAGGAGGGGGAGAGACTGGAGCACAGACGACCAGTTCAAGGAGCCGTCGTTGCAGAGAAATGGGAGTGGACTGGAAGGGGCGAGAGAGTTGTGTGGAGATGGGCGGAGTTACAGAAATGTTTATGCAGAGAGAAATGGTGGGCTTGGGAGGGGAAAGCTGACCACAGAGGGGATGATGACCACAGCCCTCATCAGCAGGAGGGACGCCCGGCCATGAACAGCAGCACGAGTATTTCATCCCAACCATGAGGGGCAAGAGGGAGCTAAGGGCACACGCGCGGGGACGGAATTTTCTTTTTATTCCTTCCCGTCCCCTCAGGGGGAGAGGATGAACCTGGACTGAGAGCTGAACAGAGAACTTCAACCAAAAGGATGTCAAGACTCTGAAAGCACCACAGCTTTTCCTTTCACTTGCCCGAATCTCCAGGGACACTCTAACTTTCAGAGTCATCTTTAAAGACTCAGAAACCTACTCCACGTCAACTACAATATTTACATGTAAATTTTGAAAATATTTTAGGAACACTTTTTTAGGAAAGTTACACTATTCTTATGTGAAATTAAAAAGAAACCAGACACTTTGATTTTGATTTTATATCTAAGAAACTTGTAAAATATGCTTTTATTAACACAATTGTTCAGTGGCTCAGTCGTGTCTGACTCTTTGCGACCCCATGGACTGCAGCACACCAGGCTTCCCTGTCGTTCACTGTCTCCCAGAATTTGCTCAAACTCATGTCCATTGAGTTAGTGATGCCATCCTACCATCTCTTATTAACACGATAATAGCATCCTGTTTCCTTTAGAGCATTACTCAGAGTAATCAGTAGATTACTCAGTTTCTCCGCTCCAGGAGATGGTGAAGGACAGGGAAGCCTGGCGTGCTGCAGTCCATGGGGTCGCAAAGAGTGGGACACGACTTAGTGACGGAACAACAACAGAGTAATCAGAGCCTGTAGGAGTAAAAATCACCAACAAATGCTTACCTATATTACCTCCGATTTCATATAGCCTTTGGTTCTGGATCTTAATGCATTCTGATGAACCATGACTGAGAAAAGAAGAAAGCGATATAATTTCAACCCTCTTCAGAGATTCTGAGGTAAACCTGTGGATTAAATACCATAGCAGCAAACAATTCATTCTGCCTTGAGTGGAATACACCCCACAAATCATGCTGATGACTGAAGGGAGGATAAAAGCTTTTTTTGGTCTGTTTGACACAGCGAAGCGTCTGAGGCAGAGAGGAAGAAGGATGCAGCTGGGCTCCACAGCTGCCCCGGCCTTTCCATCCACGACTGTCACACTGTCAGCTCCACTCGAGAGGGGACACCGTTGCTGGCATGTCAAGGCTGGCCAAGGAGCAGCTGGGGGCTTCACACTGCCTTGTCGTGGGCCGCATTACTCTCAGTTCAAAGGCAGTCCAGCCTCATTTCTGCAGTTGTCAAAAATCGAATGGGGCTCTCTCCTTAGCCCATGCCACATTTCTAAGCCTGCCCAGGGCTTTGCAAACTAAGGCTGACTTTGTTGTATGTCTCTGCCTGATAACGAAAGCAAGTTGGAGCAAATAATTGGCCAATTTTAATTTTCCACCCTGGACTAGGCTGCCAGGATAGAAGAGTCTGAAAAGGCCACTGCTGAGCTCCGGTTCCTTGAACTGTCAGCCTGGTTACTTACAGACATGGTTATAGACTATCCTCTCTCTCCCCTGTGAGGGAGAAGGATATGCACCCTCTTTGTTTAATTAAACATTTTATTTGAGATAGTTGTAGATCTGTATGTAGATATAAGAAAACATACAGACACATCCTGTGTACTTCTTCCCATCTTGCAATGTCTGAGTGCATGTCACAACAGAAGGGCCCCATGGATTCAATCAAGCTACAGTGTTTCCTTCCCCACATGGTCCCCCTAGTTCCCACTGATAGCCCCACACCCCGCCCTTGTCCTTATCCTCCAACATTTACCATGACTTAATGTTCTTTAGGGTGACTTAAGGCAGACATGGCTCAGACAGTAAAGAATCTGCCTGCAATGCAGGAGACCTGGGTTTGACCCCTGGGTCAGGAAGATCCCCTGGAGAAGGGAATGGCAATCCACTCCAGTATTCTTACCTGGAGAATTCCACGGACAGAGGAGCCTGGCGGGCTACAGTCCATGGGGTCACAAAGAGTCGGACATGACTGAGCAACTAACATCTTCACACTTTCAAGGTGGTCATGCAAAAATATTTAGTCCACATCACTCTGATCCTAAGGTTCATTGATAGTAGGTTTTATGATGTTCACTCCACTACATAAACTGTACTTGTTACAGTCATGTTAAAGCCCAGTGGAGCCTGGAATAACAATATTCCTGGAAATCTATCAAGATATATAAAAAGTAACTTGCTAAAACTTTTATCCAAATAAAAAGTAAAGCTCAATGAGTAAATGAAGCCACCAACACAGAAAATCTACCTATTTAAGAATCTCAATTGTAGAAGTTCCTTGGGAAAAAAAAGCTTTTGTTATTGATAATTCTACGGTATATTTATTTCTCTACTTTTGATTCTTCAGTTACTGGTGAAGTCCTTAAAGTAACAGGTTCTAATTTTTCGAAAAGGTCACATTTTCAAATAAAAGATTTGCTCATCAGATAAAAGCCCATCTGCCTTACAGAGACTCTCACACCTACTCACCTGTTCTCACACTGAAATTTCGCCAGTATGTCTTTGACTTTGGTTTGACTGTTGAGTTGAATGGCCATGGACACCTTGGAGAGAAGGGGCGCATGGACCCTTATGACGCCCTCTGGCACGTCGGACTGCCAGGGAGGAAAAAGGCAGCACGTTCTGTCAAACTCAGCGATTGCACTTAAGAGACGCAGAAATCAGTGGCATTCCAAAAGAGGGAAACGTGGGAACGTGACGGGGCATGAGCCAGAACAGAACACTGCTTCCTTTCTTACAGGAAATTCGCTAATGACTAAACTTAACCTGGGGTTTTACTTTTGTTACAGGCTTAGGTCTCACTATAACGCCTTAAAGTCACAAGAGAGGGGGCTTCCCTGGTGGTCTGGTGGCCAAGACTCTGCGCTCCCAATGCTGAGGGCCCACATTCGATCCTTGGTCAGGGAACTGGATCCCACCTGCTGCAACTGAAGATCCCATGTGCTCCAATGAAGACTAAGAGCCTGCGTGCCACCTCTAAGACCCAGTGCAGCCAGATAAACAGATGGATATTTTTTATAAGTCACGAGGGAAGTGAGACTGGATTGTGACAGAGATCTAATGTTTCTATCTGTGCATTTTCTTGCACAATGTCCTGAATAGGCCTACTTGAAGCAGGATTCTGTATTTTAATTTTTTTAAGAAAGTCAACCTTCTGAAAATTTAAGGATCTATTTGAAAATGTGCCTTTCAAATATACCTGTTTCTTTAGTCAGCAGCAATGAATGGTCATCCCAAATTACATTCCAGATGGACACCGAACTCGACCCCTCGAAGTGTGCTAGGAACACTGTGAAGGACGGGGTGTGCAGCTCTCATGGGCCCTGGGACCTCAGAGCTCCCGTCTGCATGAAATATTCAAAGAATGATGCTGTCTACTGGACAGTAAAGTCTGTTCTGTTCTAACTGGATGGAAAATTCCCATTGTCTCAAAATTTTGAGTGTTTTAAATATTAATTATCTATTTAGAGATGGACAGAAATAAATAAATTTCTATCTGAGGATCTGGCTATACCTCAGGTAATTGTTTTAAATAATCTGTGCATTATCAAAGGATGGTATTGTTGATGTAGAAGGTTCATGTCAATTGACTCACTATATCCCCTAGAGGAAATATGGGTTGAATTGTGTCCTCCTAACCCCATCAAATACGTAGAAGTTCTAAGCCCCAGGACCTCAAAATGTGACCTTGTGGAAACAGGAGTACAATGTGCCCTTAATCCAAGGACCGGTATACTCCAGTGACCGGCCACTGTACTCCGGTGACCGCTGTCCTTATAAGAGGAGAACACACACACACACGCACACCCTCACACGCACGCAGGGTGAATGCCAAGTGAGGACAGAAGCAGAGGTTGGATGATGCCTCATCCACAGCTAAAGAAGGCCCAGGACTCCCGGCATTGCTGAAAGCTAAGAATGACGTCATAATCACATCCTCCTTTCACAGCCTTCAGAAGGAACCAACCAAACAACACCTTGGTTTCGGAGTTTCAGCCTCCAGAACTGTGGGAAAGTAAATTCTATCACTTCAACCTACCCTGTTTGTGGCACTGTTACTGCAGCACTAGGAAACTATTTTTAATGGATCAATTCTTACAATACATTTCTACTATTACCAGCGAGAACCAGGAGAGCGTGCAGGAATGGCCAGTGCCAGGGTTCGGGAGCTGGGAGGGGGCAGGGAGCTAAGAGCACCCTCCTAAAACACTCTTTGGGGCACCTGATGTCCCTCCCCTACCAGTGCCCCCCAGAAACCTCTGAAGATGAATTCCACACTCCTGACATTATCGAGACTGTTATAATGATCACAGGCTCCCTCTAACTTTCCAGAGTATTCACTCTTGTGAACAGAACCCCTAGCCACAAACTCCAAGTAATCAGTTAGTTGAGTCCCTATACCATTCCTTCACATGCTACACTGAAAACGTCAAGTGTGAAGGGATAGCATGACCAAAATTAGATACAGATAAGGTAGATACAGCCAAAGAATACTATGTAAGGAGTTAATAATTAGGGAGGAGAGGGAATAATTTATTTTCTTACCATTCTTCTTGTAGAGGCTGATTTTTGCAGTACCTTTGATGTCTTGGGGCTTGTAACCTAAAAAAAAAAACAACACATTTAATCTTTAGAATTGATGTTGAGAAAACAAGCACACACTGGTGCTAGAAGTGTAAACTGGTACAACCTTTATGGAAAACATTTTGGCAATATTTACCAATTATAAAATACATTCACTCTGACCCAACAATTCCACATCTATAACTTCATCCTACAAACTGTCTTCATTTGTAAGAAATGACAAATTGCAAGTTTATTCACTGATGCATAAACTTTAATAGCAAAAGGTTGGACACAATCTAACTATTCAACCGTCTGGGAATATTTAAATAAGTCAGTGTGCCTTTGGAATATCATGCAAAAGGAGCAAAGAGGAAGGCTTTGTGGACTGATGTGGAATAACCACTATGATTCCATAAGTCATTAAAGATGATGCAGGAGAGCTGCACCTACATTACCATTCGTGTGAAAAAGGTGAAGACCACGTCCTCATATTTGCTTGTATGTCACAGCACCTCTCTGCAAGTAAATATACCTGTGTGTTCCCGTGCACACATGCTGTCATTGGTTACATTACTTGTTCTCAGGAGGGGAAGTCAGAGCTGACCAACTTTTTTCTGTAGTTTCTCCCCTTCCAATCTTTTGAATTCTGTAAACTGTCAATGAACTATCAGTCTAAGTCAAGAAGGAAAATCACGATATAGTATAAGAGAACCAAAGAAAGACTATTTCTTCATCTTTAAGTGCTTGCTTCCATGGTATGTATAACCTTTTAAAATTCTACTTAGTTCTACTTATAATTAAAACACTAACGCAACTGACATGCATAAAGCATCACACAGTTCTTTACACCCACACTGTATGTGAGTTGATGCTGATGACAACTCGGTGAAATAGGTAGGTATCATTACTTTTCCCCCCAAAGTGAAAATGTAAGAAAATTGAGGCTCAGAGATAGACTTAAATTTGCGTGGGCTCGCAAAGCCTGACCTGACCTCAGATTCAGCTCCACACACATCATACTAACACCATTAAAATTTTCCAGAATGAAAATAGCAAAGAGTAAGAAGTCTGTCCCTCCATAAAAGCAATGAACAAGCTGGAAAAACCTGTCACTGTCAACTTCTTCAGAACTCCAGAAAGTGGCAACCAGGGGAGGTGCTTAAGTAAGGAAAACAACTGAGTCTTGATCAGAATGGTGAATTCAGTGGCATCTTAGTTTACACTTTCCCATCTCTGCTCCACAGCTCAGTGACAGCCTTGAAAATAACCGCCTGCATTCCTGGTGCAGGTACCAAAGGGCGTGGAAGGGACCTCATTCACAAGGAATTCTAGTTATTTGTTCCCTGGAAGACTGGCTAGCCTTTATCTTGTCTGATTTGGAACCTGACCAGTGCTAAAGTGGTGTGATGTTGAAAACATTTATAGGCAAATGTTTTACTCACTGCTGCCTGACGCAGTGCCTAAGAGCAGGGGAAAATATAAACTAACTAAAAATCTTGGGAGGCAAGCCTAGGGAACTAGAGGCTTTGGGGAGTAAGGTCTTTGAAAAGCTCCAACATATTCCTGAGAACCTAGAAGGTCATGTGTATGCTCAGGGCTGTGCACATACTCAGGAAAGACCTGAAAAGAACCTAAGTGCTCACCTCTGGCTGACCTTTACTGTCCAAACAGGAACTAAAGTTCAGGCCAAATTGTAAGCTGCCTGGCTGAATGCTGAAGGTGTGTCAAGCACACAAACACACAGAGCTCATCTACAAAGACTGGGAGATATTTTTGGCTCCAGGTATCTAAGAAAATCTCTGTGCAAACACCAGCAAACCACTAGGCTAACGAAACAGAGATTTGAGCAGCCACAGAAAACATAAAGACACAAGAAAATTAATTCAGCAGTAAAGTCATTAAAAAATATATAACAGCTATAACAGACAGCAACCCTGGGGAGGGGGAAGAACCTGAAGTTGATCTAGGAGACATCTGTAGGACAGTGACAGCAGAATCCATTCTTAAGCACATATAAAACACTGTCCAGGATAGACAGTATGTTAGACCACAAAACAGGTCTCAGTCAAGTTTAAAATATCAAAATAATACAACACATGCTACATAGCCACCATGGAATAAAATTAGAAATCAATAACAAAAGGAAATATAGAAAATTTATGCCTAAATAACCAATGGGTCCAAGGGACATTAGAAAATACCTTGAAATGAACCATAATGAAACGCAGTACACCAAAACTTACTGGATGGAGCCAAAAGTACCCAGAGGAAAATTTACAGAAGTACATGCTGACTTTAAAATAAAACCTGAAACTAGTTGCCTAAC
The DNA here is from genome assembly GCF_001704415.2 of Capra hircus. Classification (NCBI taxonomy): domain Eukaryota; kingdom Metazoa; phylum Chordata; class Mammalia; order Artiodactyla; family Bovidae; genus Capra; species Capra hircus. Next base: position 40,285,838 of record NC_030831.1, on the reverse strand, counting down.
TTTCCATCTTATGAAAGTGAAAAAAGCCAGCCAAATTCAAAACAAGCATAAAGAAGGAAAAAATAAAGATCTGAGTTTTAATAAGGGCTAGAGAAAAACAAAAAATAGAGAAAATCAATGAAACAAAAGTTGGCTCTTCAAAAAGACCAAAGAAATGGACAAACCTCTGGCTAGATTCACCAAGAAAAAAAGAAAAGATTCAAATTATTAACCAAGAGTATGAGAGGGAACATTAATACAAACCTTACAGAAATAAAAAAGATTATAATATAATACTATTTATATGAGCAATTAGTATTTCAACAAATTAGATAACCTAGATGATATAAAGTCCTAGACACACACTGACTATCAATACTGACTCAAAAAGAAACAGAAAATCTTGAATGGAGCTATAATAAGAACTTGAGTTAGTAATAAAAAAAATTCTTACAGGGAAAAGTCCAGGACCAGGTGACTTCACTGGTGAATTTTACCACATGTTTAAAGAAATAACACTAATCTTTCTCAAACTCTTCCAAAAAATAGAAGGAGGAACCACTTTCTAACTCATTCTGTAAGGCTATTATTTCCCTAATACCAAATCCAGACAAAGGCATAACAAGAACAAAAACTAAAGGCCAATATCCCTTATCAAAGTTGGTGCAAAAATCCTCAACAAATATAGCTGCCATATGACCCAACAGATGTCCAAGAGAAATGCAAAACAAACGAACAAAAAAAGTGAAGTAGTGATACATGCTACCACAGGATGAGCCTCGCAGTCATGACGCTAAGTGACAGAAGTCACGCACACAACAGGCCACATATTGTATGAGTCCAGTTACATGAAAGGTCCAGGTAGATAAATTCATAGAGATAGAAAGTAGAGGACCTGCGCGCGTGCGTCCGCCCGCCGCTGCCGGGCCCGTCCCGCCCATGCCCCGCCCACGCACCGGTCTCCTGAATCCCGGGTGGGCTCGGGAACCGGTCGGGGAAGCTGCCTCTCCGGGAACGTAGGGAACGCTGGGAGCCGGGGAGTGACGGCCCCGAGCGTGCGAAAGCCGCCGGTCCCGGAGAAATCCCCCTCCTCCAGGATGTTCTTGGGCGCGTGGTTTAAAGTTCAGGAGGGGTGGGAGGGTGCGGTGACGTCGAGAAGGGCCGGCTGCCCGCCCGCGAGCACTTCGGGGCGGGCCGGGCGGCGAAGTCGGGCCGGCCCTCCCAGGCTAGGGGGAACGACGCCGGGGTTTTCGTTGGGTGGTTCCCCCTCTTCCCTCTGTCGCACATGCAAATCTCCGCCCCCGGACCGGCGGGCGGCGCAGCGCGGGCGTCCCGGAGCGCCCTCGAGGGGAAGTGCGGGAGCTGCCGCGGCCTCGGTGAGCCTGTAATTCAGGTATTTGCATACGGGGACCCCCGCGGGCTGATATCCCTTTGCAACATCTCCTTTGTGAGGGCTCTGTTAACGTACTTGACAAACTAAAAAACTTTTCAAGCTTAAAAAAAAGAAAGTAGAGGAGAGTTTGTCAGGGATCGTGGGGAGGGGCGTAGTGAGGAGTGAATGCTTAACTGGTATGGGGTTTCTTTTGAGGATGGTAAAGATATTCTGAAATTAGACAGTGGTGTACAATACTGTGAATTATACTAGAAATAGATACTAAAAATTACACATTTTGAAATAGTTAAAATGGCAAATTTTATATTATGTGAATTTTTTTCTCAATTAAAACAAAAAAATTCCCCCAAATTTAGCATGTTGGTTCTACTTGATCTGAAATCCCTTTACCTGTATATAGTGAGGGAACGCAGCCATCCATCCGGACTGTGATAGGTCAGTTAGCAATACCTCTACCTTACTGCCTCGGGATTCACTATTTCTTTCCTTGAATGAACTCTCCTCTCCTTGTTCCCTTTAAAATGCTGTCCATCCTTCAAGGTGCAGTTCAAATGCCACTTTCTCTGCGAAGCCTCCACATGCTCCACATTGGACACACTTCCTTCTCCTCTGTGTGAGCCCCAGGCTGCTATCTGCACAACATGCCTGACACGGAATGCATATCCATGGCTCTTGTGTACACTTCTCTATCAGATTATCTCTCTGCTAGATATACATTCCTTTAAGGACAAAGTGAGTTTCCTGTACTCTCCATCCTCCTCAAGGCCAAATGCTATGCAATCGTCCTCAGAGATCTTTCAAGCAGTAAAGATAATTCTTCTAAAGCCTGTTCCCATTATGCATCTCCACACAAACAACTGTGCTAAGGCAAAAATTCTTTGAAGTGCAACAAATTTACACTAAATGACTTGAGGATTAGATATCCTTTCAGCATCCACTCACCATGGAAATCTCAGTCTCTAGCTATTAGATACACTGACAGCTGGACCACCCTTAAATCCAGTTCACAGGGATTAAAATGTTGACTCTCAGCATCTGTAAGAATCATTTGCCCTTAAGTACTTGAGAGAATATTAACAGAATTATCTTTATTAATATTAATGAATTATCTCTCATGACGACAGACGGAATTCAAAAACTTCAAGCAAAAAGCACCTAATTCAACAAAATGGAAATACCACAGCACTTTGTCATGAATGCAATTTCCACAGTGTTCACAGTCACAAGAGTGACACTTTGTGAGAACATAACAATTCTGCTTCATGATTACAAGCTACTTTTGTGCATCGCTTTGAGACAGAAGAGCCTGGGTGGCCATGACATTCGTGCATTTATTTATTGTCTCATTACCCCTCGCTCTATGGTCTTCCTCCTTAGCAGCTTTTTGACACTTGGGAGCGGCTTCTTTAACAACATGGTGGCTTCATTCATTCTTCTGACTTGAGCGATTAAGAAAGACGGAACCTGGAGAAGAAACAGAGCCTGAAAAGAAGGAAAACATGTGGGTTGACCCTCCCTGGTAGAGTCTGTCTTCAGTTATGTTTACTCCTTCTGGCCACTCAGTATCCAGGAACCAGGAACTGTGGTTCTGTCCTCATAAAGATTAGGAAAATCTATTAGAATTCCTGTTTAAAGGAAAATAAGTTTGGGAGCGAGTAGCCCTGTGGAATGTGAAAGATGCCGCCAGGAACTCAGGATCATGTCTCCTATCTCCCCTTGTGACTGAGGGCACTGCTTGCTAACCAGCCTCTATGTTTCCTGGGTGGGTGCCGGTGGATGCAAGAGGAACATCCAGGTCGTCACATTGGTACTCACCGTCCATAACATCTCCTGGTACTTGAGCATCAGACGGATGATGTGGGCAGCAGTGTTTGCTAAGAGTAATTCTTCACAGTCAGAATGTTTGCTTCTACTGAAGAAAAGATTCGGTGCCATGATGGTAGAAATGTTCCATATACTCATGCGGTTTTTTGATTCATTGGCAATGACTTTATTGAAGAATGTCATGAGGGCCTAATAAGAAGCAGCACGGTGTCACATTAGTTGTAAATCATAAAAAGGCATCACTGATTACTGTCATTCATTTCTATACCCATTCACCAGGCCTCCAGAAAATGGTCAGAACTACAGAATGGCTAAACATGTCACGTTTCTTCTTTAACTTGAAAGTGTGAATGAGAAACGTGAAGAATTTATTTATTTCTTTGCTTCGTAACAGCTCCATTTTTTATGGAATCTGTCATATTGGGATCGCTATAAATAATAGTTTGCGTTTTCTTTCTTTTATCTTAAGCAAGTTTGACAGATATTAAAATTAAACAATAAACAAGGGAGAAAAAACACTACAGCTCAAATAAACATGAAATGCAGTTTTGTTGTGAAGGAGGAAAAGTAACTCACTCTTAATTTAATTATTTAATTATTGTTTAAAATATTTTCTGTTTCCTTGGGAAAGAAAAACACATTTTAAAAAACTGAGCTTTAAAATAAGTTATGAAGTAAATAAGTTATGGGGATAGAGCACATAGCATGATAACTATAGTCAATAATATTGTATTGCATATTTGAAAATTACTAAGAGAGTAAATCTTAATAGTTCTCTCAAGAAAAAAAAGATTTTCTGTAATGGTGATGGAGGGTAACAAGGCTTAGTATGGTGACTGCTCTGCAGTACATACTAATATCAAAACATCATGCTGTATATTTGAAATCAATATGTTATGTCAAAAGTGAAAGTCACTCAGTCATGTCCAACTCTATGCAAACCCCTGGACTGTATAGGTGTCCAGACTGTATAGATTCTCTAGCCATTCCCTTCTCCAAAGGATCTTCCCAACCCAGGGATGGAACCCATGTCTTCCACATGGCAGGCGGATCCTTTACCATCTGAGCCACCAGGGAAGCCCCAGAATACTGGAGTGGGGAGCCAGCCCCTTCTCCAGAGGATTGTATGTCAATAACTCAACAAAAAATTTAAAAACAAAGAGATTAAAACAGTTTAAAGAACAGCAACAATAAAATGAGTATCTAATTTCTCAGTTCACAAATATGTCAGTCAAAAAGCAGAAAACTTTTATTTCGGGGGTGTCATTTTTCTGCTGCTTTTCAATTTTGGAGTGTTCAGCAGACCAAAGGGAAATGCTTATATGCAGTTGCTCTCACTATCGAAAAAAAAAAGAAAGCTTGATAAAAGTTTGGCGGGGCCACCAACATATAACAGCCCATCAGAACTTTCTGAAATTCACCAAGAGGGTTGAAATCCTAAAAGGAGATGCTCTTTGGTTTTCCAAGTTTGATTTCTGTACAATATCTGTAACATATGCACATACTAGTGATCATAGCTACCGTTTATTTGTGGGTTAACTGAGAGCCAGGTATTATTTTTAGTACTTTACATACATCCACTCATTTCATCATCACCTCAAAGCCTGGGAGGTAGGTACTATTATTTAATATTAATATTATTTTACAGTTACAGAAAGGAGGGCGGGGAGGGACTGAGTAACTTTGTCCAATGTTATGTAAGTAAATGGCAGAGCCAGGACTTGCCCAAAGAAGCCTAACTCCTCAGCCAGAGCTCTTGATTTGCACAACGCACTAGCTTCATCTTCATTCCAGTCACAATTTACAGTGGAAGAGAGCGAGTGAAGAGGGTGTTCTATTAGAAATGGGCTGAATTCTTTAGTCATTGCTCCATCCTTGGTGATATGAAAGGGGAGATGACATTTTGACCCAGATATCTGATACCAAATTAATTTTTTTGGAAAGATAAAAATTGTTCAGATAAAGGAAAGAAAACAAAGCTACTAAATTTCTAGCTTTTGAAAAATTACCAAATTGTACTAGAAACAGACATTTGTATGCCTCTGCCTATTCCTTGTCTTGGGTGGAGGATGTAATACAATTGGCAGATGGTTTCACCGGAGGAGAAAAGGTCCTCATCAAGCTGAAATGTCTGACAGGAGGCAGCACGAAGGATCAGCTCTGTTTTCAGCATCGTGTTTACTGGCCCCCAAATGATGGGCTCTTGCCAATTCATCCTCATCTCACCTCAATTCACTTAAAAGAGCCTGAGCAGCTGCTGTACTTATAACTGATTTCCTAATGTATGCAGAATCAGGATCAAAACAGCAACAGAAACCCTGATCTTTGCAAACATAAATAAATGAATCTGAAAGCAAAGGAGGAATATTTTGGATGGAGATCTGTGGAATATAACTCTATGAAATGTTCTAATGTTTTAATAAAGGAGAAATAACTTTTCTCAGCTTAATTTTCTTAATCTGGAAAAGGTCAAGGTCCAATCAGGAGATCTCTAAAAACCTGATCCTATCATTCTTTAAATTGAATTATGGTAAGACATGAACATTCTAGAAACTTCATTTAAATCAGGGTTTCATTTACTTCTGATGTTATTCCATTTAAGCCTTCCATCTTGGCTTCTTCCTACTCCTAACCATAGCCCAGTGCCTGGCACATACAGACACTCAGTTTCTCTTAATAGATTGAATGAATGAATGAAACGGAAATGTTCAAAGAAGATTCTGGGACTCACATTCTTTCCTGGCTTCCTCCGGAGAACAGGAGTGGGTGCCAGGAAAGGCAAAAGGCTTGCGGCAGGCTCGACTGGTTGATAAAAGTTTGGCTGGGCCACCAACGTACAAATGCCTATTAGAACTTTCTGAAATTCACCGAGAAGGTTGAACTCCTAAAAGGAGATGCTCTTTGGTTTTCCAAGTTTGAACTCTGTACAGTATGTGTGACATGCACACAGTTTTCATTTTTCCACCTGGGCCATTTCTTCTGACCAGTAAGAGTTGATGGCAGATCGTGAGGTTGATACAACCTACCTGGGCTGTGTCCCTGTTGGCATCAGGCAGTGCCATGACCATGAGGTGTAAGGCTTGAAACTGTACTCGGATGTGAGGCCCTCCTGACAAGAAAACAGAAATAACCATGTGTTGAGTAACGCTAATGCATCCCGACAGCGCCTCTTGCTAACTAACGCCTAGTGGCACAGGAGGGCCCTGACAGCTTTCAGTGGTAAAGACTTGGGTTTTGTGACCAAGTATGTGAGTCTGTTCACTTGGAGAGGAGACGGGCTCTATCAACTCCCTTTTAGCATCCCAGAATGCCAGTGCTGGGGGCAGGTGGCCAATGAGACCCTCAAAATAGTTCTAGATCAGTGTGACATTTCCCTTTTCAAAGCACTTGCACAGACCTTGCTTTTACTTTGATGCTATAAACAGTTGGCCTAAAGCTCGATTCAAGACAACATAAATCTTATTTCCACATAATGAGACAGCCAGGCACAATTATTAGGAACACAGATTCTAGAATCAGATTCAAACTCTGCATCGACTACTAAGTCCCTGAGTGACCTTGGGCAAGCTATTCAACCCCTATGCTTCTATCTTATCACCTGTAAAATGGGGACTGTCATCATCCTTACCTCGCTGGGCCCTTACCAAGGTTAAACGAGTTAACGCATAGATGTTCACATCAGTGCCTGCACAGTTACCTCTGTAGGTGTCATTCTGATCAGTGACACTGACTTCAGATCTTAAAGGGATGTGGATGGAAAGCGAAGTGAAAGTCACTCAGTCATGTCCGACTCTTTGCGACCCCGTTATGGACTATACAGGCCAGAATATTGGAGTGGGTAGCCTTTCCCTCCTTCAGAGTATCTTCCCAACCCAGGGATTAAACCCAGGTCTCCCGCACTGCAGGCAAGTTCTTTACCAGCTGAGCCACAAGGGAAGGTGACCACAGCTGGATCGCTGGAGATTCTTGACTATTTTATTCCTCGGCAGTGACAGAAGGTGTCGCCAGAGGGTTGGCATCCTACTTCTGTGTGCTCTCAATACTGGCTCTTCCCCGTTTGGGGGAAAGGATTTTAGAAAAATCCATCCAACAACGGGATAATCCACAACCCGCTGTGCTGAAAACGGAGGGTAAGCTGGAGCATCCGGCTTTGCCCGGTTCTCTCTATTTTCTCCCTGAAGTGGTCTCTTGGTGGGGAGGCCCTGGAGGGAGGTGTGCAGTTCTGTAATCCCTGGGGAGCTCTCAACTTGCAGGAAAATCTATCAATTTACGGCTCAGTGGATAAAGGCAGTCAGCTGCCTACAGTTACTTGGCTTTACAGTAGTGGAAACGCTCTTGCGACAAGTTCCTAGGTCACAGGAGGTTATGGGCACCCGAGTCAGGAGTGGATGACTGATGTGAGTAACCACAAAATGAAGGAACAGTTGGCAGGAGTATTTATAGGCTCATGTCATATTGCCCAGCAAATCCTCATGTGGATTTTTAAAAATTTATGTCAGATTTGTAAACAAAAATGACACAGGTCCAGGTTGTTTTAAAAATGGCTAATGCATGCTGACGTGACTTTGTCTGAATCACAGGCACCATCGGGAGCATGTCTCAGTATAAATGTTTGGGGACAGAGAAGACATGATTTTAATGCAGATCTTGCAGGCTATAGGCTGTCTATAATTTTCTAATGCAACCCAGAAAACCTCTGGAGGAAAACAATAGATGCAGATGTAGGCTCTGTATTTCCATCAATTCCAGATAAATTACGAAATCCCCTTTAAGATTAAAAATCTAAACTGGCAAATAATCCATTTTCATTTCCCTTAGGAAACCTGGCCCTGCACTGTTTTGTGGTTAATCGTTTTGCAGTTAATTCATTTATGGCATCCTAGTTGAGTCTTTTTTCCCCTCTGCCCTGAGGTCATTATTTTCCCAGAAAGTTATTAAAGTTTTCATGAAAGTATCTAAGGTTTGATTGATCCTTAGTCTTCTAATTTTATGGAAAATTTTTGGACCAGATTTGAAAAGAGAAAATACAAAGTGGAAAAGACTGTATTTTAGAGTAAAACTAGGGGTGGCTTAAACACACAGATGTCCACTGTTCTTCCCTTCAGAAATATCATTAAAACTAGAGCTTACCCCAGGTGGGAAAAAGGCCATTTTCCCTGCTGGTCACAGCCCAGAACTCTGGGTTCCCTGCAGGGTTGGCTGGTATCAAATTAATCACTGCAATCTAGTATTTTCCACTTTCAAAGTCACATAGAGAAAACTGGACCCTCCTGTGAACCTTCTTAGGATCTTTTCCAGATTCTCTCCTTTCCCTGAAGCACAGTGGCTTCAACATCTGAATAGAAGTATGAAGAAGGACTAAATACGATTTCCTTCTTAAACACAATTGTCTGAACAGATCTTACATGGGAGACTGATTCCTCCTTGCATAATTTCCTGAGACCAAAAGGAAAAAAAAAAAAAAACTAGAACAAAAAATCCCTCTGTGGCACCATTTGTTTTGATGAACTGTTCAGTATATAAGCTGTAGATCAAGGTGAAGCTAAGACTTCTGTAGCCCATTTTCCAGGACAGCAAACTTTACAGAAACTCCTGTGTTTCTGACTTACAAATAAAGAGTTTCTGCTTCTGCCATGGCTGAGTAAGCTCCTTGCCAATCAACTCTCCCTAAGATAACTATAAACTCTGGGCAAAGTACAAAAAGCAGCCACACAAGGCAGTGGAGAATGAACAAAAGCAGGCAGATTCAGGACAGGACCGGACACTTAGAATTAGGGAATAGCGGAGGGAGAGTGTCCAGTTGCCTGGCTTTTAGTCTGAAGTCAGGCCAAAGAGAGCAAGGCATGAGGTGGCTAAAATTCCAAAAGAAAGCCCCAGTCTTTCTGGCCTGAACAATGAGAGGGCGGGGTTCAGGATGACCACACTGGGGAGTTATGGGGAATCCCAGAAAGGTCAAGAGGTAGAATGCCCCGATTCTGGTTTAAAATCCACCCAAATCTTGGCTCACCCCATAAATCGTGCATATGTGGAGGAGCACAGGTAAAGATTAAATAACAAACTGTCTGCCTAAATACAAACAAAAAGCAAAACCGACCAAAAAACCCCATTCTCTGGAGAAATATTACAGAGTCCAGGGTCTCCAAAAAAAAAAGCCACCATGTTACAGATACAGTTTAAAGTTACTTGACATAAACAATAGCCCATTTTCAAGAGAAGAGACAATCAACAGAGACCAACCCTCAGATGACCCAGATGTTAAAACTAGTTATGAAGTAGCTATTATTACTGACAGAACTAGTAAAGTAGTTATCATATTGATAACTATGCTCAAGAATGTGAAAGAAAGCTATGCTCAAGGAAAATATACTTACAATGAATGAAAAGACAGGTAAGGTCAGTAAATAGAAAACAGGTATAAAGTAGCTGCTGGAAATTCTAGAACTGGGAATATATTGGGTTGGCCAAAAACTTTGTTCAGATTTTCTACAAGGTGTTATGGAAAAAACCTGAACTAACTTTTTGGCCAACTCAATACAATATCTGAAAATAAAAAAAAAGGAAGAATAAGAGAAATAGTTCTCTCTGTCATAAAACAAAAACGCTACATCTTACAAAGAACAGAGACACTGGTCACAGCATGTCAATTAAAGCTTAGAAAAGTCTCTAATCATAGTCTCTTCTCTGAAGACATAAAGCATTATTTTATGAATCTGGTTTAGTTAAACATTTTAAAGATTGAGAACCAACTAATTTTCAGGACAAGTTTTGTCAAAAAACTTCAGATGTTGTTATTATTTTCTTTCATTGTGGTTTTAAGGATTTGATGGTTCTGGCCAACCTGCAGAAGGTTGTAAACTGGAAGATACCGTTAATACTTGTTAGGCTCATGTAGTGTTTTAAAATGTCAATTTTTGGCTCATGTTCTCAAATTACTAATAAGACTTTCATCATTAAGGCCTGCATTTTGGCTCTCACTCCGGCGTGGTAACCTCTTCGATAACTGAGCAGTGGCCAACCCCTTTATATGGATATATCTTCTCAATCTGGCCACGGCCTCTTTCTGTCCAAACAGAATCACCATTTACTTAGCAAGCTTATACATATGTAGGCTGTGAACCCTGAATTCCTCAGGTTAGTGGTCAAAGCCCATACTATGTAACCCCTTTCTACTTTTCTAAATTTCTCTCATCACACCTTCTTGAATATTTAACACTTAGGATGAAATTACTTTCTTACTGCCAAATACAACACATGCTGTCCAGTTTCTCTACTTTTTTTATCCAAATACCTCAGCTAAGAGCTTCCCAGGTGGTGCTAATGGTAAAGAACCCACTTGCCAATGCAGGAGACCTAAGAGACACAGGTTCAGATCCCTGGGTCAGGAAGATCCTCTAGCGGAGGGCATGGCAACCCACTCTAGTGTTTTTGCCTGGGAAATTCCATGGACAGAGGAGCCTATTGGGCTAGTCCATGGGGTTGCAATGGGGTCGCAAAGAGTTGGACATAACTGAAGCAACTTAGCATGCATGCACGCATGCATCTCAGCTAAGGCCTCATCTATGTGACTTCATAAGTTTCAGAAACACTATGCTATATAGTAATTTTCAGAGACAAACACTTTCCTGTTTCATGCTACATCATCGGATCTAGCACACTGGATTTAAAGAAGGGAGAGATCTTATATTTCTTGAAGGACTGTTATATACCAGTCACTATCTTAGATGTCTTCATTCAATATTCACAACAACTTTGACAAGTAGTTATTATCTGTAATCTATAGGGGCAGCCATAAAGCTCAGAAAGGCTGACTGCATGGTTAACAGATGTTTGAGCAGGAATTCATATCTCAAGACCTTGGTCCTTCTACATCCCTCTCTGCCTTTCAGTGATTATGAAAAGTCACTCAGTCATGTCCAACTCTTTGCAATCCCATGGACTGTAGCCCACCAGTCTCCTCTGTCCATGAAATTCTCCAGGCAAGAACACAGGAGAGGGTGGCCATTCCCTTCTTCAGGGGATCTTCCTGACCCAGGGATAGAACCAGGGTTTCCTGCATTGCAGGCAGATTCTTTATCATCTGAGCCACCATTATAAAACTCTCTAAATCCTAATGACCAGACTTTAAATATAAACATGCAAAGAGATGACAGTTTACCATCAAACTCAATACTTCGCCAAGCATTACCAGGAAGCAGCAAATGTGTACACTTATGATCACATCTGATTATGCATCTTTATTCTGCTCTGTGCCACTTCATTGACCTTGTATCTTATCCATTCACATGTAACTTTTTCCACCTACTTTCCATTAGAGTGATGAAGGCAGGTATATATTCCACGGGAAAGAGAGAGGTGGGCAGTTCTCTGAAAAAGGCTTTCAGCATTACTGCAGCTTCTCTATGGCACATTTTCTCCCACTTAAACTTGTCAGCATTAAACTTGGCATCCAGTTCTTCACGGTATTGCTGAAAATCAAGGAAAACAGTGAGTTTACAACCTGATCCCCCTCTCTTCCCCTTTAAAAACTGTCATTACACAAACTATTTTTGTAATTAGATTGAAATGCCAGTTATCTACTAAGCTCCTCTTTTTCAACACGGTTAAAGAACTGAAATAGCTCTTTCTGAATGTATTAAAAAAATTCTCTAAAATCCTTTTAGAATAATGCTAATCTTAAAGTAATTTGCCATCTGTACGAATACAAAAGTTCTTTACTCAGATCATAGCTTCATTTATGTCGTTTTGGCAGAATACTGTCTATCCCCACATGATAAATGCACTGCTAGATTTTGACAAAGCCTCTATTTCCTTTTTTCCCCCCCAATGATTCCTTCCTTCTGCCACCTCATCTTGTACTAATATTTCTAAATTCAATGAAGGATGTATGCCTCTTGGCTGGTTTACATACAGAATGAAAACTAACCCAACAAAGGAACTCTGACCTCACTCCAACATGCATACCCATGACATCTTCCTGGAGCAAATACAGATGTTTCATGCCAAGATGGACACATGTCTTCCACATGCCTGCATGCTTGCCCGGTCCTTTGTAAGGCTTGGAACACTGTGTTAATACTTTTTAAAAAAATCACTAAATGTCCTTAAGTTGATTTGGGTTATCCATTTTAGATTATTAACTCATTTGATGGCCAGTACCCTCCGGGCATTCTACTGCTCCCTGAACTACAGAGTTTACCATTAACACTAGGCAGTTATAGTCAGTTCCCCAACTGACAATAACTGCTTAAAAAAGGATACTTTAAAAAAGAAAACTGTGAAAAATCCTTAAGGCCTTTGCTTTTATTCTCACGAGAAGCCTAAGTCTTCCAGCCTTGAACGTGCAAGAGAAGCTAGAGGACAACAAGGTGAGATTTATCTTCTCTGGTGGCTGGGTGAAAAAGTGATCTGGGGTGGGGGAGTGGCGGGTGAGGGGCTCAGCGCTGGTGGGGATCAGGCTGGGGAAATGGAAAGCAGCCATTAGCATTTCTGGTGACGGATAATCCACGACTAATCTGGGTGAGCAGTTGCAGGACAGAATGAAGAGGCGGCATTTAAGAAACGCCCAGGAGGGAAAATTCTCAAGGAGCGGCAATGGGTTGAATACGAGACTCAGAGGGAGAAAGAGAAGTCCAGGATGGCCCTCAGATTGCAGGCTGGGGTAATGGGCAGAAGGAGGTGCTGTTGGCAAGAAGTGGAGGGGGAGGAGCCAACGTTTCCCTGTCCCACTGCCCGGAAGCCAAGGGGAGGGAACCTGGTTTTCAGGAAGCACTGGCAAGAGCAGGATAATTCAGATCCATTTCCACAGACCTATGCCGCAAGCGGCTGGCTGAAACTCTAGGTTACTGTCGTTGAAACCTGCCAGTACTTCCCTGTCACCTATGGGGAAACGTGGCCCCAGGGTCAAGGGCAGGCTCTAGAATGACACTCATTAAAAGCTTTTTTTTTTTTCTTTTTTACTGTGGTAAAAGTCACGTAATATAAAGCACACTATTTAACCATGTCTAAGCTGTGGCACCAACCACATTCACATCGTTGTGCAGCTCTCTTCATCACCCGCCTCCTGAATGTTTCATCTTCCTAAACTGAAACTCTGTCCCCAGTAAACACTAAGCCCCTGCTCCCTGCCCCATCTTCCAACCGCCTCTCCCCCAAACCCCGGCATCTACCAAGGTATTTTCTGACTCTAGGAATCTGACTCTTAGGTACCTCGTATAAGTGGAATCAAGCGGCATTTGTTTGCACCTACTGTATACTGGAATGCATTTTATAACCACATTCTTTAGGTGTTTATCCCAGTTCCACAACGGTCTAGTTGAAGGCCTGTGAAGTTTCCCACTGCATAACAGGGATAGTCAAACAATCTCGAAGAGATTAAACTGGATAACACAGAGCTCAGGGGGCGGGACGTGCACACAGAGAGCGCTCAGTAAGTGCTGGCTGCGTTTACCCGCCCCTCGTCTCTGCTACACCCTCTACTGTTATTACTACGGGAAACCTATGTGTACGTGGAGTGCTATTCGGGGAATAATTGCACCTCGTTCTGTCTGGAGGGCCAACAGAAAGGACAGCAAGGACACCCTCCCTGAGTTTGGAGCAGAGCACAGCGGAAGCTGGTGCAGAGCTCCATGGTGTCCTAAACAAGGGACCGGTGTCCTAAACAAGGGACCGGACTTAAGGGCCGACTCCTCCTCACCAGAGACAGGTGGATGTTTAAACTGTTAATGAGGACGCTAGGCAAGGATCAGGAGGCAGGTCCTTAAAACCTCATCTGAGCAAATATCCAACCCGCTTCTCCTCCTGAGGTAATTTTACAAAAATGCAAATAACCCACCTTCAGCCTCAAAAAACCAGTTCAGGGTGGGAAACCAGCAGACCAGGTAACATCCTCACAAAACATTTAGAGCAGCCTCTGAATAATTGAAAGGAGTCAAAAAAAGAAAGCCGTTCACGTCAAAGCAGTCTGCTTTCTTCCATAAAATATATTCCCCGGTGTTTGGCTCAAATTTCTGTCATTTGTGGAAAAGAAAATTACTGGAAACACCGAGCCATTAAATTGGTTCCAAATGACCCGAGGCCTCACGTCCAGGATGGGCTCGGCGGTTGGTGCCCTGTGAGGCTAAACCTGCAGCGTCCCCAGGGTTGCTTCCCTGTGAGTCCAACCAGGCTCTGAAAGTGCAACCCACAGTGATACCTGAGGGTTAGAGTCAGCTACTTGGCACAACTTGACGATAATTATGAGGGAGATTTAAAAAAATAAAAAACTTTCTTTCCCCAAGCACATTTCTAGAAAAAAATAGTCTAACCGGTGAAAACATTTTTTTAAGTTTCAAGTTTAAACAAAGGGAAGAAATAAAGACCCCTTGGCTGTATCAAGTTGCAATGCCTTTCTAACTGCAGTATTCCCTTGTTTCTGTTCACTGACCCAGCGTTCTTCCACACTGGTTTTCCTGGAGCTCAAACCACGAAAACATCTGGAATACATTTTTCGGACGGACAAGAAATGGAATAAATAGGCTGAAACTACATAAAACCGATTAAGGGCCAAAAGGGACTTTTACCTAGTGTGGTTCAGGAATGCATGCGTCTATTAGAACACGTTAAAGGAATTACTGGCCTTTGAGAAGTGCTTTCAGTCAAAGATTAGCTAGAGAAAAGCAACGTGTGCTATGATGTTAAACTTCATACACACAAGAAACATTGTGTAATGTTTTCTCCTTTGAATTATTTTCAAAAATAGAAAATTTAAATCATATCCATTATGCTCCCACTCTTCCCTACTAATGCGTGCACACACACATGCGCACACACACACACATACACACACACACACACACACACAGAATAAGTCAGTAAGAACATGTACAAATACAGCTTCCCTACTATGGAGGGAAGTTTAGAGGGATGGAGTCTGATTCGGTTTAGGAAACTTATTCTCCTGACTTCATTTTGGTTTTCTGACTCTACAGGTATAACCACAAAGACTTAACCAAAAAGTGATAGCTTTTGTTCTTGGATTTAGGACACATTTATTTAGAAGTATATGTAAAAACTGTTCCTGTGAGAACCTGAAACAAAAACCAGATCCCACTTAGCAAGTATTAACCTTAAGGAGCCATTAGGAATCTTCCTGCCTTTCAAGTGAACCTGTACCAGGATTTAGTAATCTCTACTCCCAAGGAAGTCATGGGTCCCGGAGACATGCAGTGACAAAGTGTGGACCACCACTCAGGTCTCCCTTCAAAACAGAACTGGCTGTTCATCTGCAAAGACTCCAGGCGGACGACTCCCCAGCTGCTGGCACCTTCTGCTCAGCCTCAGGCCCTTCCCCAGGGTGGGGGCTGACGGGGCACAGGGTGATGGTCCCGCCTGCACCACGTCTGAGGCTTGACACCCCCAAGTCTGCCTCCCCCGACCCTCGATCCTTGAGAAGCTAGGTTCCCCTGTAATCCTCTTCTCCTCTTAACTTGGTCCCAGCACCTGCCTTCTGGAACTTCCAATAGATACAGCCTACTGATTCTCAGTTTCCACCTTGAAAAATCTCTCGTCATGCTTCTATATAAGACTGAAATTTCTGATACAAATAGAATCTCCCAAAGCATGTGCCAAAATGAATTAGGGAAGAGATGCTTTCCCGCCCCTACACAATTCCTTTTAATAGTTCTGAACACAGTCAAGTTCCCTTTTCCCTCTCCCTGAGGTTTTTTTCCTCAAGGATTCATTATTGACAACTGCTCATGTCTCCAGGTCCACCCACCAGGGAGTGATCCAGGGCAGAGAGGGACTCTTCATCTGTGCACCAGGAGAGCAAGTGGGATGTCTTGCTGGCAACTGATGAGCAAAGCTTTCCTTTAATTCTTTTCTTTGCTGAACTGAAGACTTAGCCTCCATACAGAGGGAAGAAAGTAAAAGAATTCCCACTGCACGGTGGTTTTAGATGTAGACGCTAACATTACCTTAAATGGAACTGGGTTTCAGAACTGCTGAGGGAGTATTTTAGTGGTTACAGCCATTCCTACAAATTCCTATAAGGATGTCCATTAAAAGGAAAGCCAGAGAATGTCTCTAAGTTTAAAACAACTGACAATATATACCAGGGGTCATCTAATACTGGCTCAGTGAATTCTATGACGTAGAGTAACATAAAAAAACTGAAGCATTTAACCCCCAAAATAAGGGTGGGACAAGACAAGCGGCAGTTTCTGAGAGTGAATCGATGTGTTCTTTCACTGTTGTTTGCTTTTTATTGTTGTTGTTTTAATTTAAAAGAATGCACAACTCAGGATCATGGAATAACATTTAGTCATAGGTGTTGAGGAATGCTCTACAGCGCCAAGTGATAGAATCAGCAGTGATGACACCACCACACACGATGCCTGCAGGAACTGACCTAGCTAGCTGAGATCTCTAACGAGGAAGAGAGACAATGTTTGGTACCTTGACTTTGGCAGTACATCCTGAAAGTCGAAAGATCCCTTCAGATTCCAGACCCGATTCCTCAACTTTCTCAAAGAACTAGAAAGCAATGATACAAGACAGAAGTAAATACCTCCATATGATTATGAGCATTTAAAATAACAACGATGATGAAAACGATACATTACCAAGCATACAGACATGCCAGGTACTTGAATACCTAGTTAAACAT
Source organism: Capra hircus (assembly GCF_001704415.2). Lineage (NCBI taxonomy): Eukaryota > Metazoa > Chordata > Mammalia > Artiodactyla > Bovidae > Capra > Capra hircus. The sequence goes on along the minus strand of NC_030831.1, from coordinate 40,268,997 downwards.
TCACATGCTCCCAGGAGGTCAACACTAGCCTCCGATTGGCAAATGAGGAAATAGAGACTTAGGGTTGTTTTTCACTTTCCCAGGGTCATCCTCAAAAGTGACGGCACCCACTCTGTTCTTAACCACGAAAGCACACTGCCCCTTAAATATTTCAATATCTGATTACAGTATCTTTCTGCAGGTCAACCAGTAAGCCAGTTCAGTGGCTCAGTCTGACTCTTTGTGACCCCCATGGACTGCGCCACACCAGGCTTCCCTGTCCAGCACCAACTCCCAGAGCTTGCTCAAACTCATGTCCATCGAGTCAGCGTCACCAACCAGTAAGAAAAGACCCTAAATTACTACCATTAGTTACTCTATTCTAGCTAAGACACTGTGCATGCATGCAGGCTCAGTTGTGTCTAACTCTTTGCGACCCCTGTCTATGAAATTTTCCCAGGCAGTAACACTGGAATGGGCTATCATTTCCTTCTCCAGGGGATCTTCCTGACCCAGGAATCGAGCCTGTGTCTCTTGCATCTGACCTGCACTGGCAGGGGAGTTCTTTACCACTGCACCACCAGGGAAGCCCAAGACACTGTAGGGCTTCTCAAAATCTGATCAAGGAATTAGAAATGGTAAAGGCTTATCTGTCTCATGGTAATGGTGATGCTTTACTATTAAATAATAATAAACACTAACACTGATTGTGTACTTAGGGTGTGTCAGACAACATTCTCAGCACTTTACATATATTAATGCACGTGACCCTCACGATAATTCTGTGGTGTCCCCACTCTACAGCTGAAGAGACTGAGGCATGGGAGGGGTAAAGATTTGCCCATGTTCACACAGCAAGAGCAGGATTCCGCGTCTCTGCTATTTTCCTTTTGAAAAATGATGATGCCTGGAACTAAGGCAGCTCCTGCAGGTATGAAGAGAAGTAAGTATTTAGGGAGAAGAGACTTCTTCCTGAGAAAAGCCTCTACCCTCAGTGGAAGAACAACACCTCCAGCTGTCTTTTAAGAGCACCGCTAACCTCAGCAGTACCCAGAGTGAGGCTCTATTGAGGAGTTAGTATGAGATGAACCAGGCAGTCTACTATGCACCGTCTGTGTGCTAGGCGTCTGTACCTACACAATAATACAAACGTGTGCTGAATCTTCTCAGTCAGATTTTAATGCATTTTCTTCAGACTGTGTCCTTTTCCAAGAGGAAAAAGGACATAATAATGGCTCAACGCAAGGACGGAAAGGAAACCTTAGAGTCACCATGGGCTTGCTTCCTTTTGCATCTGTCTCTTGCTGGCTGTGTTTCTGGGCATGTATCTCACCCTCTGATGCCTCAGTTGCCTCACCAGTAGAAAGGAGATGACCGTAGCGACCTCCTGGGGCTCAGAAATGGTCAGATGTGACAGGACACAGAGATCACGGTGGCCCAGTGAAGGGAGGCGCCCTGTGGATGCTCACACTGGGCAGGCGTGGGCATCCTCTGGAACCCGGCTGCTATCCTCCCTGCTCCGATGGGTGGCCAGTCAGTCACCTGACTGGAGTAGTTCAGTTTGAGGTACTGGTACCCAAACTGAGGAAGACAGGAAAGAGAATTGCTGTTGTGAATAAAGTATGTGTCTTCTGTCAGTATTTTCACATATCATTTAAAAACTGAATTTAAGGGACTTCCCTGAAGGTCCAGTGGTTAAGACTCTGTGCTTCCAATGAAGAGGGTGCAGGTTTGATCCCTGGTCAGGGAACTAAGATCCCACAGGCCACAGGACACAGTCAAAAAACCCCCCAAAAAACTGAATTTAAAATTCAACAAGATTTGTATTTGGAGCTTGGAATTTTACTTGTACCACTGGATATCCCTGTTGAATAAACCAGTGTTAAATTTTTGGCTATAAAAAGCAGGGCTTAAAAGCAGATGAGCCATCCGCCAGTAAGGGTCACTGAGACAACTGTATTGTTCAGATATCATTTTCACAACTTCCTAAACCAGAAATTTTCTTTGTCTCAACGTATACCTTCCCAAGCACTCTGAAAACACCACCAGAATAAGCTGATTTCTAGACTTTATTTAGCTTTGTCTGGAAAATTCATTTAAACAGCAATACACAAACATCGTAAAACCCCCAACCTGTGATATATCTCAGCAAATACTTGTATGACTAATAAATGGACTATTAGTAACTAGCAGTCATCTTTTATCCAAAAGAGAATAATCATATATACACACACAAACGCATACATACACACAAATAACATTTTAAAAATATCGGAACAAATGTAACAGAAGGAAGCCATGCGACAGCATCTGTGTCTATAACCTGATGCTTTCTGGCTGGACAATGCAACAGAGGTTCTTAGCAAGGCAAACACACCCAGGTGCCTTAGATGTCACGTGGATGCAAGGAGGGAAGCCGGAAGTCACAGACACCCGAGTCCTAGAGGGGCCTTTGTGTCTTTAGATCTAAGAATATTCATCAGTGGGTTTCCAAATAGCATGCTACAAGCACAGAGCTCTATGAACTCCCCAGTTATGTACACCGAACTCACCTTTTGTAACACAAAGGGAACTCTGACCCCAGAGTCTTTCCTTCTGTCATTTTCTAGCAAGACTGTGAGGGGAACTCCAAAAATCCCAGTATCTTCATTGTAAAACACCAGGGAGAGGAAAAAAAGAGTCAGAAAAGCACGGTCTTATTCCCATGTGTCACAATGTTAGAATCACAGTAAGTCTTAATACCTCGTCCTTTTACTTTCTCTGTTTTGTTTCTTTTTAGCTGAATTCGAAAGGCGTCAAAAAAGGCCGTCAATTCGATTAGAGAGAGATGGCGGATTTTCTTCATGTCTTCAGCAGACAGATCTTCTGCTTTGGTTAGGCCAAATCTGGTTTTCTGAACAACAAATTTCTAAAATACATATTGAGGATATTTATTTTTTTATGGCATAGGAAAATTATTATACCTTCATTCAAAGGAGACCAGGACCTTCCAAATCTATACAGCTTGACATGCCTGCTATTCACAAAAAAAGATATGTGAGGCACATGCTGCGCCATAGAAAGGCCATGAATATGACCGTTAGAACCTCTGATGATCACAACTACACTAAACTAAACACAAAACAGTCACCCGAAGTATATTATAACATCATCATCACAACTGTGATGTAAAGAGTGCGGGTAATTCCCCTATTGAAACTGACTGCACATGCTTGCTGAGACAATAGCCATTCTATCTTAAATATAAAATTTAGATAATTATAAATATCCTTAAAAAAGAAAAATGCACAGGAAGTGCCAAATAATCCTACTCTCATTTTGAAGACAATGCCATTGCTATATTCTCCATTTCCACATTTTACTTACAGGTAAAACATAGTCTTCTTTCTTAAAATCTAACTTCTTAAATCTGTTCCTTTTTGGAGCCTGTGTTAGCTTTTCTGAGTATGATACTTCAAAGGACAGCTCTTCAGCTTCTACCAGAATGTTTTTTTCCAGATATTCATCATCTAAAGAACAAAGGATGTGGAATATTTCATATGCCATTTAACTGATCAATACCATTGACTGTAAAATAAGCATAAAATATTGATGAGTTAATCCACAAGCACGTTAACATGTTTACATCCCTGGAAAAGCATCAGACTCACCCAGAATGATCTCGGTTAAAAAATTAATAGTGTCATCAGACTTCCATACGAACAAGCTTCTACAATCGTTACGCAAACTTCCTATTTAATCTGATGTTTTTAATTTTAGATGTTTATGTCTCATGAAAAGCACTGAAGATTATCAGATGATTAGAAAGTCCATAATGAAAAGTTTTTATGTACTCTCATACAATGACGTCTATCCATACACAACACTGCTGCTACTCGAGAAGCAAAAGCCTAAAGCAGAAGGAGGAAGGGTGGAGGCCCCAAAGAAAAGTTCTGCCTACTTTTACTCCTCTTGAGTTTTTATCCCAAACTGTGGAACTATGCCACTCCAGATTTGTTCCAATCCAGTTTGCCCTTTACTGTGAGATTTGTTCAGGTGAATTAATCCTGATTCCTGTGACTCCGTCCTGGTTTTCTGGTCTTGGATGGTGCACATTCCAAAGATGAATGGGTGACAAGTCCTGTCTCCTATACCTGTTTCTCTCAAGTTTGAAATTAAGACAATAGATTCCTTACCAAAAGCAAGGGAAATCACTTGAGTGATCCTAAATCTGATTTTTGACTGAGAGTCTGATTTGCCATCTTGTTTTATTGCCTGGCAAAACTGTTCCTATGTCATGAAAAGAATTATTTGACAACAAAAAAAGAACTCATCAGCTTTACCCTCTTCTATATTAAATCGTTGTCCAACTCTTTGCAATCTCATGGACTGCAGCCATTAGGCTCCTCTGTCCATGGGATTTTCCAGCCAGAATACTGGAGTGGGTTGCCATTTCCTTCTCCAGAGGATCTTCCTGACCTGGGGATCGAACCTGCATCTCCTGCATTGGCAGGTAGATTCTTTACCACTGACCTGGGAAGCCCACCCTCTTCTATAAACAGTGACTAAAAGAAAGCCAAATAGAACAAAAGGAGCAACAGACAGACATGACAGAAGACCTAGTTTATCTCAGTTAAAAGTTCAGAGGAGAAATTTGTCAATCAAGAGATCTAAAATTCTAAAAAATAATTTTGATTTAAAACACAATAAATGGACAAGAACAAGGCAAAGTTATGATTTTCATACATTATACAGAGGCTTACATTCAAATCAGAGTAATAGCTAACTGTTAGATAAGACTCTAACTACTTGTTCTTCTTTTTTAAATATTTACTTGGCTGTGTCGACTCAACTTTCAGCATGCAGGATCTTTCATTGCGGAGTGTGAGTTCAGCAGCTGCGGCACGTGGCATGTGGGATCTTAGTTTCTAGACCAGGGTCAAGCCTGTGTCTACTGCATCGCAAGGTGGATTCTTAACCACTGGACCACCAGAGAAGTCCCAAGACTATAAATTCTTAAGGCTCTATGGGCAGATTCTTTGGACAGTGGCGATTCTACAGGCTGATGCACCAAATCACTGGACTACTCCAAGTGGACTTTTACCTCTCAGTGGTACGATTCGAACTGAATAATAACATGGCAGCAAACAGAATGATGTGGAATAATTTATGGTAAATCCATTATCTTTAATTTTTTTTATAACGGTTTTATTAAAATGTAATCCACATGCCCAACAATTACTTATTTGAAGTGCACAATGATTTTTATCATATTTGCAGCACTGTGTAACCATTGGTCAGTGTTAGAACATTTCATCACCTCAACTTATTTGAATTTTGAAGCAAACGCTCAAAGTATGGAGCTCTGTTGTGCCTGAGAGGAGCGTGTATCTTTAGGGGGACCTTTGGGGAACCACAAAACTGTGGCCTAAAGGGGACCTACTTCTTACAAGGAGGATTTGAGATTCCACTCTGAACCCACGAAGAGTACCCAGCTCTCAAGTGGAGGAGTCCCCATTAAACATTCACCCTGTTATTTTGTAAGGAAACATCACAAGTGTCTCTGGTGCTGCATATACTTGAGCATAACTAGAGATTTTTAGAAGGTGTCTACTTTCCGGCCTGCTTGATGCTATTTAGCAGATCCAGGTTACTATTAAAGAGACCCCAAACCAAAGGCACTGCCTGAGTGAGTAGTTTCTAAATGACACAGTGGTCATCAAGGTGGAAACGATTCTGCTTGCAATGTGCCTACTAGGTACGACAGGACGGGGTGTTCGGAGGTAGAGGGAGCAGAGGTCCAGGGTGACAGAAATCAGAAAGGGGAGAAAAACACACATACGCTTTGCTTCAGAAACCCACTGCTCACCGAACTGAGCGTCAGCACAGAAGCAAAAAGACACCGAGGCTGAGGAGGCTGTGTCACTCACCACTTGCCGCGTTCCGCGCTGACCGTCCAGGGTCTGCCGCGCCGTTGGAATGAACTGGCACGTCTGGAACGGCCTCCAGGATGGACTGTGGACCAAGGGAAGATGAACACAGAGCAGTTCACCAGGAATGCAGGCCACCCTGCGCTCCACCCTGATTCATGCTGGGCGGTGCGCTAGAACTACTTCACCAAAAAGCAATTCTTGACTCCATGAAGCGCTGGCATCTGATTTCCCGTTTTCTCACTCAGTTCAGACCTGTACAGCCCACACAGTTTTCTCAAGAGAACTAAGCCAAGGTGAGAATAACCACGCCTCCTCAAGTGTTTGCTGGCATATGTTTCCTAACATGTAAAAATGACAAAACTTGCAGTCACATAGGTTGACGATTATGTTATCATTCCGACTTTTAAAATAATTTTTGATGTGGACCATTTTTAAAGTCGTTATTGAATTTGTTACAACATTGCTTCTGTTTTAATGCTTTTATTTATTTATTTATTTATTTATTTATTTCTGACCGAGAGGCACATGGGATCTCAGTTCCCTGATCAGGGATCGAACCTGCACTCCCTGCATTGGAAGGCAAAGTCTCAACTACTGGACCGCCAGGGAGTCCCTGTACTTGTTATTCTTGATGCAGCTGGTCATACATTTTGGTCATAAACCTAGTCATGACATATCTAGATGGTTAAAAGAAGGGATGCGGGAGCCAGGCTGCCTGGATTCTAATCCTGGCTCTTCCACTTCATGTGACTTCAAGTTACAGAACTCCCTATTAGTTTCCCTGGTCTGTAAAGTGAAAATGATAAAAGAACATATTTCAACCAGTTTTTACGAATTTTAAACGACTATAAATCACATGGGACAACATCTGATGCACAGTGATTACTGTATGAGGGTCAGCTTCTATTAATATACTATACATTAACTTCTTCACGACAAAATACAGAGGGATAATAACTACCAAAGGGCTCAGCATGTTTTCCAGTTGTGTCCTCTCCTAATTAATCTGCTATTTTCTTCACTGTGACCCTGCCACACTGCTGCACTCCCCTGCAACGTTATCAGAAGCTGGGTATGTATCTTCATAGAGTTTGGTGTTACTACTCAGACTGTATGCTGGTGGTGGTTTACTTGCTAAGTCGTATCCGACTCTTGCAACCCCAAGGAATATAGCCCGTCAGGCTCCTTGAGGTGGGTACTAGTAAAAACTTTACACAAATTCCACTATTTCTATGAATATGAATTTTAATGTGGAAGTTATCAGCCATGAGTACGCTGAGGGTGAAAATTGGCTACTCCATCAAGAATCCTTTATAAGCTCTTTATACATAAGTCAGTTCTGTTTTCCCCAGAACCTGGTGTTGTTTCTTTTATTCTCATATTTATTCAGCAATATGAAGTGAACTGCAGAAGGGAATGGCAAACCACTCCAGTGTTCTTGCCTGGGAAATCCCATGGACAGAGGAGCCTGGTGGGCTACAGGCCATGGAGTCGCAAGAGTCAGAAAGGACTTAGCGGCTAAACCACCACCACTACAAACTGCACAAAGGAATCTTGAATGCTGAACTTTGTTCTCTTTTCCCTACTTTATGCCAAAGAGATGACATATTTTAATATGTAAACAGAATGCAAAGGCATACCCAATTGTTTTAACACACATGCCCAAGTATATATTTGGTGGCTCTAAAAACTAATACCACAGAATAAAGATTACCCCACAACAAAATCTTCAAAAACGATGTGGAACACTTTTCAGTGGTTTCCTTAAGTTTTCCTACAGAGCAATACTTCATTAAACTTTGAAATAACTCATCTATAGTAGAGAATGCTCCTTAAAAATTGACATTCATGCTGGGCTTGAAGCTGATGGTTTGGGAAGCTGAAATGACTAAATGTCAATTTCATGATCTGTAAAGTGGAGGTGTCATCTGCTCCTTAGGTTTACATGGCCCCAGCCAGCCTACAGTATTGAACAAGGGCCTGCTCTTTGCAATGTAAATGATTCTGGGACTTTCCTGGGGGAAGAAGAAATTTAAATTGTGACCCTTGCTCTTCAGCTATTTATAATGAGAAGAGAGTAACATTTATGGAACATTATTAAAACACAGTCCACTGCTAAGAGTGAATTTCTACACTAAAATACAAGTGTTTACTGGAGAGTAATGGAAAGCAAGGAGGTGCTGCCCAAAAGGTCTCACTGAAGAGGTTGTTGATCGTGTGCTGGAACTTGAGGAATGATGAAAAGGACGTACGAAGGCAGGGAGGTGGGCAAAGCATTCAGGCCAGGCATGGAATTATAAATTCCAGGTATGGAAATCTGAAGCATTTCGTCCTCATGAGAGGATCAGTGGAGAGCCTGATTTGCCCGGAGTTAAAGCCTGGTAAAGGTGCTCAGACTCAGACTCATAAGGGTTAAAACACAGCAGAACAAAACAAACAGAAGAGCATTCTTTTCTTATGTGTTAAAGCAGGAGAATGACTTGGTGAAAATGAAAAGGAAGATCTCACTGCCAATAAAGGGAGCAGGAGTTTTGAAACACACTGAATGAAAAGGCTCAGTGCTTGGTATTCATGTTTGTTTGTTTTTTTAAATTCAGTTTTAAAACATCCCTTTACTCATTAAACATATTAGTATTAGAATCTTAAAATATTTTTTTAGTGATTTTAAAGTATTTCAAACATATATGCCACTCCCACTTAAAACAAACTTCTCTGGCTTGTCCATAATGGATCCTGCCACCTCCCTACAATTCCAACCATAAGCCTTTTCCACTGGGGCCTCAGCTGGTTTAAGAGAGGCAAAGACACGCAGCCATCAGGGCTCGCCCTGTTGCCCAAATCCTATTACACTGGGACTGCACAGTCAAGGCTGAGGGATTAGTATTTTAAATTTCAAGATGTAGAAGGTTAGCTCTATCTGCTTGGTGATTTGGTTGGTAAGTCATGTTCGACTCCTGTGATCCCATGAACTGTGGCCTGCCGGGCTCCTCTGTCCATGGGATTCTCCAGGCAAGACTACTGGAGTGGGGTGCCATTTCCTTCTCTAGGAGGATCTTCCTGACCCAGGAATTGGAACCGGGTTTGCATTGCAGGCAAATTCTTTACCAACTGAGCTATGTGAGTTCCCTTAAAACTAGACTTTGACTATGGCATATTTCCTTCACAGTGAAGAATCACCATACCAAATATTTTTCATGTTAATTACTTAAAGGAGAAATTTATCAACTAATAGATGTTCCTCACTGTCCTGACTGGTTGCTGGGTTTTTTTTTCATGGTGTGAATCTACGGTTTGTAATTCCTGATACTAAAGCTGCCTGTGCTGGAGTCATTACAGAAAACATGGCTACCATATTCCTCTTTTGCACCTGAGATCAGAATGGAGAAATCCACCTCTTGTAACCACTTTATGCCAAATTCCCCAGAGATGAACTTAAATAACTCACATTCATGGAGGAATATGCAATCAATTTTGAAATTAAAAAAACAACAATTACAACATCTATCCAAATGCGAAGTTAAAGGCAACCTGATGACATTGCAGATTAAATACTGAATCACATCTGAAATTATAAAGTAAATATTAAAGACAGTGAGAGTAATAAATTCCAAAAACCATGAGAATAGCCAAAGTATTCAGATTACTTCTTAACCTTAAATGCAAGTAAGAAAGTTTAAAAATAAATGAAATAGGTTTATAGTCTAAGCGACTAGAAAAACTTGTCCAAGTAGACCTGAGAAGGAATGAAAAAAATAATTAAGATTAAAGAAATTAATATGATTTATATTAATTTAATAGAAAAAGTAGGCTTAATTAATTAAAGATAGTGACTTAAAAAAGAAATATTGCCCACACAGGCAAGTATTTACATTCTGATGGACACAAAAGACATAAATCTTGGGAAGAAAAAAGAAGTAATAGCCACCTGCACAGAAAATGTTAAAACTATACACCTAAATAAATAAATATATTATATACAACTATATGTTTATGCACACACACACACCCCCCCCAACATATACTGAACTAGACATTTTGCTAGAACAAATATACATTATCAAATTCATACAAGTTGGAGTCAAAAGGAATATAACCCCCAGACCCTACCCACTGAAAAATTAATCAAAGCATTATGGCTACAATAATGCCAGGCCTTGGCATAAAACTATACCTAACAGTTTTTACAGATTATATATTTACATCAAAGAATAACAAATTCCTCCATGTTTGGTCCTCATAAAGAATATCACATTGGCATTAATTCATGGAGTCCTCTTTCAAAATGAGATCTAGTCACTCCCCAGTATTCTGATGTGCCTTCTTCCTAATCATTCCCTGTTGGGGGGTCCACTGGCAGCTGTGGTTTCCTTACAATACTAACTGAAGTTCATTTCATCTGTTTGAAGAAATTGCTTCTTCCTGCCTTGAACCTACGATTCTTCCCTGACGCACAGCTGTCTGGGCAGGTGATGACTTACCATGGAGCCACTCCTGGGAATGGTAAAACTCCACTCTTCATCCTGGGACCCATCTGACAGGGCACTACTGTTGAGAGAAGCACCATCTGGCTAAATGGAGAGATGAGAGCACGGTTCTTATTTAGGCAAATGCTTTCTATCATGTTTGTGTGAATTCCACCACGTGTACATATGTAGATACATGTGGCAATACACAAAGCTGTGACTGCGGGGCGGGGGGGCGGGGGGGACTGCAGCAGCCCCTCAGGGATCGTCACCGTGAGCCACCCGAAGGCCAGGCCTTCTGGCAGACCCTGGCCCCTACAGCAGACCCTGCTATCATCTGCCACAAACTCCGTCTTCCTGAACAATATCTTGGTTTTATTCCAGGGAGCTAGATGTTAAACCAAAGAATTTGATTTCTGGGCTTCTTTGCAGCTACAAGTGACCATGTGACAAATGTGGTCAGTGAGGTGTAATTTAAGTGTAATTTTACCAAGAGTGTTTTCAGAAAAGGTAAGTGTTTCCTGACTGGAAAGAGGAGGGCCAGCTGCTACATGCCTCACGGGGTCTGCAGTATCTGGCTCCAGGGAGGATGCTGGAGGCCAGACATGGGTGGGTCTGTGCTGAGAGCATCATGTGGCTGCCCTATCAGTCCTGGACCATCCCTCATAACCATCTCCACGTGAAACAAAGCAACTCCTACTTTCCTATTACATGCAGCCAAACACAAACTTGTCTAATCTTATTATTCTTTTACTATATTCTAAGACTTTTTTTTGCAATAATTAGAATTCAGTAGCAATAGTACCAATATGCTTTTTCATTTATAAACTTCGAAGAAGGAGATTTTTGCTTTAATGTACAGTGGTGTTACTGAAATTAAAGGCGTGACTATTCTTTTCTTTCATTGCAAAATCAAATATACTTGATACTTATGAAAATGCATGATATTTTGTCTTTTAAAAAACTGTCATTCATCTGGATTGACCATATTTTCTGAATTTTCTATAGATGGCATGTGTTATTTTAAAAAATGAACAAAAGGCTCTTTTTTTCTTCAAAGGAACAAATAAAACACAAGAACTAGCACAAGAAATTTAAGTCACGATGGCAAACTCACCATCATCCAGCTCCCTTCTCACCCCAAATTACTAAAAAATGATGGAAAAAAACCACAAATTTTTAAAGGAACAGGTTTTTAACAGCACTGGAAACCAGCAAAGAATTCCAGAGCGATAGACATTTCTAGATGAAAAGCAAATAGAACTGGTTGGTAAAACAAAACCTCTAACTGAAAGCAGCATAAAAGAAAATTTTTCAGACAGGAAAGATAAAAACAACATGATGTACAAAGAATAGGAAAGAGCTGCCGGCAGATAGTCAAGAGTTGTTTACAAACCAGGGATGAAGCAGTCAATCATTCCTTAAAATACAGACAGCCCCTAAATATAATCTGAGGAAAAAAACCCAAATTCAGTCTAAATAAAATGAACTAACTGCTTTGGGGTGGGTGGGCTCCTGGTTTGAGTACACTTGACTCTGTCTCCATAGGTTTTCCATTGGCAGATTCATCCAATCCAGATGGACAGATAACGTTTGACGTATTTGAAAAAACAAAAACCCCAGAAAGCTCCCAAAAGCTAAAGCTTGAGTTTTGCACATGCCAGTAACCATTTATATAGCATGTACATTGTAATAAGGATTACGAGTGATCTAGAGATGGTTTAGGGAAGGTGTGTGTAGGTCATCTGCTGGTACCACGTCATTTTATATAAGGGATTTGAGCACTGTTGGATTCTGGTATTTTAGGGGGTCCTGGAACCCATCCCCCATGGATACTGAGGGAGGAGGGGTCTAAGAGAGAGGCAACTCGGAAGACCACACAAGACGTGGAGGGGAGATGGAGAAATGACATCAGCTTTGCCCTTCATTAGTTTTGCATCTGTGGAGTGTTTACTAACCTACCTGAACCCTATACGCACTTTTACCCCTTTAAAATTAAGTACACCCAATCACTCTGAAAAACACAAATCACCAATTTTGGCCTTTTAAAAAAATCAATCTACACGGCTGCAGAGGAAACATATAGCAATTTCCTACAGTAATCAGTTAAAAATCAATAAAGACTTGCACAATGACTGCAAAGAACTTTACGGACCCAGGGGCTGTGATCCCCTGCGAGTGTGCTGGCATCTTCTACTTTGTTGAACACTTTCTGCTCTGTTTCCCTTTGGTGGGTCCTCCTACCCTCCTGCTGTGACAGGATTCGGATAGACAGGGATAGTATGAGGGAGGGGCTAGGGATATGGACAGGAGGAAACACCCAGGATGCATAGTCTTGGGGAAACGCTCTCCCTGCACTGTAAACCGGGGGACACTTGCTGTCCCTTCCTCCCCACTGCAGGGCCCCCCTGGAGGTGTGCACTTCCCTCATCAGATGGTCCTCCCACTTGGGCACGACTCCGCCGCTTATGTCACTTACTGCTACACGTGCCAGAAACTAGCCTGTTCTCCACACAAGATGTTTACATTTGGGAAATAATTGGGAAAAACTAAACATCTGTTTCTTAGTTGATACTGAAGATACTGAAAAGAAATTTACATAGTACTCTTAATTTTCTGTACAAGCTCACTCACAAGGACCAAGCTTTAGTTGGTAAAGCGTCTGCCTACAATGTGGGAGACCTGGGTTCAATCCCTGGGTCAGGAAGATCTCCTGGAGAACGAAATGGCAACCCACTCCTGTATTCTTGCCTGGAAAATCCCATGGACGGAAGAGCCTGGTAGGCTACAATCCACGGGGTCGCAAAGAGTCCCGACACGACTGGGCGACTATCACTTATCACTTGCCTTAAAATACACATTTATTTAGTTTTTTAGTAAAAAAAAAAAGCTATTTATTCCAATTTGTTTTCTCAGGATAACTTGCTTAAAATACACATTTAGATATCAGTTTCTTGTAAAGCAACTATACTCCAATAAAAAATTAAGAAATGAGTTTATGTTGCTGGTGTTTCTGCCTATAGAAGCTTTTTCCAAAAGACAGAATTCAGTTATTTTCGATTTATTGAATTATTCCTTGCTGAATTTAAGAGTTAAGGGTGATGGGGCTAGAGGTGGCTTGTTTACCAAAAACCTGAATTATATTGTGTGTTTAGCCAAGAGAAATGAGAGTACACATCCTTTCTACTGTTACAAATGAATGTTCACGGTGGCATTATTCATAATGGCTCAAAAGTGTAACTAATCCAAATGCCCATCATCAGGTGAAAAGATACACCAACAGTAATATATCTACACAATGGATTATTGTTAGTGATACAGGGACTAAATTTCTAACGCATGCAACAAGTGGATGAATCTTAAAATTACTTTGTGTGCAAGAAGCCAGACACAAGAGTGCATACTAATCCCAACAGGGTCGGCCTCTGCCAGAGAAAGAGGACAGTGGGTGGGAAAAAGGCCTGAGAGAAACATCTAGGGTGACTGGAATGTTCTTTGTTTTGACGGGCTGTGATTACACAGGTAAAAACACTTCTCAAAATGAACTGAATTATATACTGAAAATGCAGGCACTTGTTTTAAAAATATATAACAGTAAAAAAAGAGGTAGAAATAATCCCATTCCTTACAAATAATATAATTATCTTCAAGGGTCTATAGCTGCTATGAATCAAGATCTTACAGCTACCATGATGGGTAAATCACAGAGGAAAAAGTTGTTCTTGGGAAATAAGAATATGTTTGCTGAAATTTACAAGGAGTAAGAGAAGCTAAACAAGATAACAGGATCATGACTAAGAAAGAAATTACTAACCTGGAGCACAAAGATGAAGAAATCTGAGCAAAAGAGAGTAACGTGAGAGAAAATTTAGGATACTGAAATTCAATGCAAGCAAAGCGAGAGCCATCTAATACGTGTTTGCTAATCATCTTGTGAATTTAAGGATTAGATCCACATGCTATGGTGGCGGCATGGAAGGAAAAAGCCAGAAGTTCACTCTAAGGTTGGCACTGCACTGTACTGAAGTTGTACCAGCTTGATTTACCCACCATTAGTCGCTTCTTTGTGATTAAAACAAACTCCTACTTGTTTAAATCAAGGTTTCTTAGATTTTCTTTTCTATAAAGCAAACACAGATGTAAATGATCATTTTTAACAGATGGTATGATTGTATTTTGCAGTGAATTATAAATCAATAGCAAATGTAGCTATTTGATTTTTACTTAAGGCATTGGAAATAAACCAGACCGACTACTTTGCCTTCTGTATTAACTAACACCTCAAATGACTAATTCATTAATGTCAACTACACATAAGGAAAATGTTTTCTCTTATCCATATGAATGATCTGTAGTTTGTGAGGATTCTAGACTGGGTTGTAAGCCTTTTTGTAAATAAATCTTTTGTAAAGGCCTAGATTTAGTGGCATTTATGATTTAGAGTCAAGACTCAGCCTCATATAATATATAGACAATAGGCAATTATATATAATAGACAATTCCTTTATTGTAGGTAGTTTATTGCAAAACCAACACATTGGACATTAACAAAAGCATAAAATATTATATGAACTCTTCAGATGACCAAACCTTTCTTTCCTAAAACCTAGTAGCATCAACAAACATAACTGAAAAAAAAAAAGTTACACCACCAATACTGTCTCAGCAGGGAGGAGGGAACCTTCTGGGATTCAGCATTCCCTCCCCTAACTTCCTTAGGAGAGGGAATATGAGGATGGAAAAAGTAAAGAAAAAATGAAGTATACACATTTCACCAAGGGAGAGAAAAGATAGCTCAGGATAGAACGGCACGTAAAAACAGATGTGAGAGAAGGCTCTGTCTGGCTAAACCATGAAAAAAGCAACCTTCCTTGTCTATAAACTGACAGATGCTGGATCCTTCTCCCAGGGCTTGCCTGAAGTCTGCTCTGGGTAAGTGCGGGGAGGAGTGTCGGGGGTGGGGAGTGGCTCTGGGGAAATGCAGGTGGCGGGAGGGAAGGGAGCCCTGGACACCTGGGGTGAAGAGTGCACTCAGAGGTAAGGTGCCTGGTGTTCGCCCTGCACTGGGGAAACACGTGCTGCTGTCCCATGACTTGACATCCGTATCCAGTGGACCTGGGACCCAATGGGACTAACACTCATAGGAGAATACTTTAAAACAAGAGAAAAATGTAAAGACTAAATCCATCATAAAGAAATGCCTACCCTCATTGGTCTTCTGGTTTTGTGTCTGTTTTAATAGAGCACGTAGTTATTTGTGGCTGTAACTATTAACCTCGGTTCACTTCCTGCTGAATGGCTTCCTCCGAATAAAGGCAGACCGGCGTACTGACAGCTGTGCTTGTCCAGCTACCTTAACTATACTGCCCTGTGGTGAGGTTTCACGCGTCTGTCTTAAAAGACTGGCTGCCCGTCTCATCCCTCCCCCGTCCTCCTCTATCACTTACCAAGGGGCCGCTGGTTTTGATGATTCCTGGCAGTGCTTTTCCCTCCTGGGCGCCATCCAGCTCGCTAGCATGGCTGTCACAGGTATCACCTGGCTAAGGAGAGAAGTGAAGTCACTTTTATCCAGGCACGTCTTTCCCAATAAGGGCTTCCCAGGTGGCGCAAGTGATAAAGAAGCTGCCTGCCAATGGAGGAGACTTAACAGAGGTAGGTTCGATCCCTGGGTTGAGAAGATCCTCTGGAGGAAGGCATGGCAACCCACTCCAGTATTCTCGCCCAGAGAATCCCCATGGACAGAGGAGCCTGGAGGGCTACAGTCCATAGGGTCTCAAAGAGGTGGACATGACTGAAGTGACTTAGCATGCACACACATCTTCCCCCGTGTGATGGTTTACTCAATTACACATTACACTAGAATCGGTTTAAAGACACAGCCCTGTGGAGATACAGAGTTAAGGACTGAAATAATGGTAAGAGCATTCACCAGTTCCTCCAAAAGGATGCTGATCCTTGTAAGTGTCGCGCACGGGAACAGAAATGAGTCTCAAAAGCAGACACCACTATCTGCCTGCCAAAACTTGCTTTTCTTTTCTCCTCTAACATACGAATATCACGACCTTGCTGTAGGATGCTGTGTGTCTGTCTACGAGGACCAAGTGTGATCCTGTGATGGTTCGGTCCAGTGCGATTTTGGTTAGAATGCTACTAGAGAGAACAGCTGGGAAGGCTAGTGTTCTCTTGCCGACGTGGACAGAATCAAGCTGACTGATACTTCTTCCAGGACGTGGACATGACACATGTGATGCCCAGACATCCCTCAGCACTAAATATTAGCCTGCATGCTACATGGAGCACAATGGAAAGATTAAAAAGTTGCTAGGTCCATGAGAGAGGTATTAGTCATACCAGCCTCAGAGTCCTTATTTTGTAAGGAAAACAAACCTCTAATTGTCTAAGTCAGGAAGCTTACTGATAAAACTACGCTACTTTAAAGTCAGACTTTATGAGTATATTTTGGAATGATTTACAAATCAAAAGCAAGAGCATTCAGTGCTCTTTCGATTATGAAACTGGAAAAACATTAGACCGATTATCTCACAAACACACATGACTGAGCCAAATATTTCATTCCCATTCTCTGAGATTTGGAAAGGCTCTGATTTTTCACTATGCAACTATGCAGCAAATGTATTTGAGACTATTCCGACTGTAATGCACTGCTCTGTAGGCCTTGTGTATATGCTCTAAGATTTTTTTAGCAGTATTTGTGATATAACGGCAAATCTCCCAAAATAAGATGCAAATATCCTATCCATGATTAAAACAATGCTTTGCAAAATTAAACACGCTGTGTATTAATGACATAAACTTTCACATGAGACCTTAGAAACTTCTTTTTCTGTATTTTCTAACTTTCCCCCAGTGTGTATGTATGCTATTCACGTGAAGAATACACGTCTCTTTGGAAGTGGAAACAATGCTAAAACGCAGTACAAGAAAACTTAGGTCAGGATGGAGAACAGAGTGAACCACTCCCAATAGAGAAAGGGCATATTTTTATAGGTACAGCTCCAAAGGGCACTGAAAACCAACAAAGTATTCTCCTAACAGATGAACAATTGTTAGAAATTTCTGGAAAGTAAAAAACAATTTGCTTCCTAATCATAGAGAAATTCTCAGCCTAAGAAGAGCATAAGACAACACTGCTGGCAAGCAAAGGGCAAATCCACAAAAAACAGACAAATGAACAACCAAACTTAGACTGATAATTACACGGGACAAGAGGCTCCAGGGTGACAGCTAGGAAAATTCACTGTGAGGGGTTTCCTCAGTGAAGGGGCCAAAGACCTCCCGACAGCCCCCTTTATACTGAGCAGCAGGCAGAAGCCAGGCATAAACCCAAGGAAAGCCTTCTGGAGGAAGTGAACCACCTGCCTAAGAAAGAGGCCGAGCGTTGGGACCATGACAGACCTCAATATCAGGTCACTCCGGACCTTCATGAAAGGTATGGGTGGGAAAGTAAAAGGGCAATATGAATTTTAGCTGGGAATGATGTCATCTGTTACTTTCCCTTTGGCACTGAAGGTGTGTGCACTCAATTATCTGTGTATGTGTACATGTCTACACATACACATGTGCACAGACTCATCCATGTATGCTGTTAAAATAACGTCCCTTCACAGACTGTTCACACACCTTACTGACTTACAAAGGACCCAAAGTCAGCCCTCTTGGTCAATAAAGAGCTCTGTGGGAAAATATCTATATAATGGCAGAGAAAGCTATACAGCAAAGACATGTCCTAAAAGTCACTAACTAGGCAATCCAGCCAATCGCCAAGTATCATCAGTCACTGGAGAAAAATCAACACTATAAAAAAGTTAGCCATGGAGAAAAATCAACATTTTGGGAAAAAAAGAAGTATACAGATAATGATAAACATTCTGGGAGAAAGAGATAATTGAGGGAAGAGGAAAAGGCTTATGATGATGTAACAGTTTCAGAGAGATTTGAGAGACTATTGCAATCATCAATCAATCAGGACTACCTATAACAAGGAAGGGTAAATCAGTGCAAAAAGCAGGAGTTCTTATGAATTAACAGGATGACTGCTGAATTTAAAAATCAACAGGGACCCAATTATAACCACTCTTGACAAAAATTAGAAATAGGTTTCCACAGGATGATGTGGACAAAATCTGCTAGCATACAGAACAAATGGGCAAAAAGACACGGGAAATGTAAGAGACAATTTAAAAGCTTTGTGAATTTAATGCAAGAAATGAAAAGAAGAAAAGGGAAAATGGAGATAATCTGCAAGGGACAAGGGGCTGGTCTGTAAAGTGCGGACAGAGTGCCCCTCATGAGACACACGTAAGGGCAAAGGAAACTGCGGAGAAGCTAAACATCATTGTCACCATCGTCTTCATCAGATCAAGAATGGCACACGGGGCACTCCTCGACCAACACAGAACCCCTCTCCCTCTGCTGGGAAGGAAAATAAAGGGCTAAGGAGAAGGAAACATAGAAGCATGAGAGAAGCAAGTCTCTCCCTGCAGATTTTTGCTGCCAGGAGGCCATGTGGAGACAGATGTCAATAACCCATGTCCTTCTCAGGGTGAAGGGCGTGCTCAGTAAGAGGATCCAGCCTCACACCAGGAGGTACAAACCACAGCTTGAGAGTCTTCTCTTTTGCTAAAATAGCCTCAGTGGCAGTTCTGAACGCCAATCAGCACTCTGAAACTCTACTAACCTGGGCGAGGTGGGCTCTAGTGAAGCCCATTTACCTCCTGCTCAAGATTCTGTGTTTTTCCCACTTACTATGACACATTCCAGAGGCTGCAGTGCCGTGTCCCCATGACAGATTTACATTTAGAAAATAACTGAAATGTCAAAATATTTCTTATGGTGAGAATTAAATTAATTCTGAAGGATTCAAAGAAGGTAGCCTAAAATTTTCCACTGTGCACTCAGCAGAGAGAACAATGGCTCAGCTGACGGCCTCCCCCAGTCCTGACTCCTGGCAGCCGCAGCTGTGGTTGTTTTTGTCACTGTAGGTACAAGGAGGCCCCGTCGTTTTTTGCGGGTTTAACTATTTAATTATTCATTCCTGAGTCTGAGACGCTTTTTTCTTCCTTGTTACAAGATAAGTTTTTTTTTTTTTCCCCTTAAAATTTTCCAGGTTGCCTTGAAGTAACCACTTCTCCTGACCTCCAGGCGCTCGCACCCCTCTCTTTGTCTTACCAGCTGACCATTTCTGCAGGGGACCATTGGCATCCTTCCTTCATCTGGGCTCACATCCAGAAGAGGAGCTGGGACACAACAAAACTCATCTGGCTATTGAGAAAAACAGAGTGCATTTTTATTCAGGCATGCTCTCCCAGGGGTCACCATGCATTCAATCACGTATTATGCATACAGTGTGCACGTTCATCCAGACTTGGTGAGACACCCACAGATACGACTGCCTGTGCACCCAGCACCGCATGTGGCCACTTGGCAGCCGGTCCTGGGGCCTCACCACACACCAGGTGCAGTGACAGACACTGGTCTCTGTGCAAGACACTGTAAATTAACTGCCTGCCCCAAACCTAGTTGCCTGTCTTCCTTAATAGGGTCTTTTATTTTTTTTTCAGGAATGTTTGTGTACAACTAAACAGTATTAATTTCCCAGGCTCTCTTGTAGCTAAGAGTGATCATATAATGTTTCCAGGCCATGAGAGGTAACTGGAATTCTACCAAGTAAGATTTCTGGGAAATTGAAGTCAGAGAGAGACAGTCAGGAGGTTCAAGTACCTGGAGCTGCCAGGAACATGGATGTGGTTGTCAGGAGTGGCCCAGCCCCCTTGGTGAGCAGAAGGATGAAGGCCATGCATGAAAGACACAATACAAAGACGGGAGGAAGCTGGACCTATGCTAAAGCAAAGGAACACCTTCTTTCAGTTTCCGCATTTGTACTTGTAGAACTCTTGGGTTTTCTGTACCATGCAGTCAAGCGTATATGTGTGATATAATCATGTTTTTTTTTTAAAAAAGGACTGTATGCCTATATTTATACAGTTAATTGTGAGTTAGTCCCACCTTTAATTGTTTATCAGTTATGAAATTGAAAATAGATTCGGTTGACTATTTTGCTCAGTGAAATGTATTACTGGAGGTAATATCTGATTCACAGCTTCTGAATATTAGAAAAATTCTGTTTGGGCTCATGATGAAATGGATTTGAGATATTGCACTATGTACCCAAAGGCTGACTTAGTATCTGTGATTTAGTGTACAAGAGTTCTACTAAAACAAGGCTTAAATAGTCTTTTAGAATAGAATTTCACTGAAAATTATATTTATTGACTAGTCAATTAAATCACAAAATTTTATTTGGGCCCATAGAAATACTCATATTTTTCCTTGCTTGTCCATATTTTCTAAATTTCCATTATAGACTGTGTATTACTTTTATAATAAGGAAAAAGACCACATTTTTTGGAAGAAACACATACTATGGAGAAACTGACAGCAGAAACTTGGATCAAGATGACCTATTCTCCTGCTCCTGTAAATTACTTAACATGTCAGAGATACTTTTCTCAAAAGAGTAGATCTAGAAACCACGAAACACTTCCATTAGCAGAACAGAAATTGCTGGATGTCCCTGGAAGATAAAAAGCAAGCAAGAATGGTTTGATAAGGGTAGAGAAAAACTTGGGCCTGAAAAAAGAGTACAGGAGAAAAACGTGTGGAAGGTCAATGCTGATCAAGAAAAAGCGCATCTCCAGGATGCAAATGTAATGAGCAGGACGGCATCGCCTAATTCAGAAGACAACAGCTGTTTAGGAGAAGACCAGGCAGCAGCTAAATGTATTCAGGTTTCAACTTAACTGTCCCCGTGGTGACAGACTGACTATCTTCTACCTGCGACCACTTGGCCTGCCTCACTCCCCACTGTCTCTAGAGCTGGACCTCCAGCAGTAAGACTGGGTGGAGAGAAGAGGGAGGTGCACAGAAGGAAGGCCCCGGGCCACTCCCCTGGCCCACCAGGAATGTGGTCATCTCTCTGCCTTTGCTGGAGTTAAATATTGAACAGTTTACTGTACTTACATGCTATGGAAAAATAAGAAAAATAAGACTGTTAATAAGACTTAAGCCTCAGTGGGAAAGTGCCCACATTATACTTCCCTTCAGGGTCTAAGAGAAAGGAGAAGCACTGTTTCTATGTGGCTACAGTGCAAAGTTTTAGGAAACCTAGAGAGGCTAGTTATGCATTTTTCTTGAGTACCTGGGGGACTCAAGAGAAGCTACAGACACTTCTATATTTTGCAGTTTGCCAGGGAAGAGGAATTGGTGCTTTTGAACTCTGGTGCTGCAGAAGACTCTTGAGAGTCCCATGGACTGCAAGGAGATCAAACCAGTCAATCCTCAAGGAAATCAGCCTTGAATATTCAGTGGAAGGACTGATGCTGAAGCTCCAATACTTTGGCCACCTGATGCAAACAGCCAACTCACTGGAAAAGACCCTGATGCTGGGAAAGGCTGAAGGCAAAAGGAGAAGGGGGCAGCAGAGGATGAGATGGTCAGATACCACAACCAACTCAAGGGATGTGAATTGGAGCAAACTCCGGGAGATGGTGAAGGACAGGGGAGCCTAGAGTGCTGCAGTCCATGGGGTCACAAACAGTCAGACACGACTGAACAACAACAGCAAGGGGAAATGAAAATCTTAGTCTGAAGTAGCCAGAAACAGAAATGGGGAAAGAATGCGTGTAGGCCAAGTTCTTAGTACTCGCTCAAGATGATCTGGGCGATAACTGGAAAATGACACTGGGAATTTAAACCTGAAGGGCAAACCTTTCCTTTGATAGGCATCTAGTCCAGGACTTGTGTGTATGGAGCCTGGCCTCAAGTTATAGGCATTGCCTGTACCCAGTTCCAGCTGAGGACAATCTCACCTTCCAGGAAGACACAGGTTTCAACCAGGCTGAAAGTTCAAACAGCACAGACCTCAGAATGCCTTCCCTCATTCTGCTCTAACATGGCAGAAGATTCTAGAACTGTGATCAATATACTGACTACAAGCCATATGTGACAATTTAGGTTTAAATCAATTATGATTAAACAGTTAAAATTTTCATTCCTTACTTACACTAGCTACGTTTCAAGTACTGATGCCACATGTGGCTGGGGCTATCACACTAGAGAGCATAGAAATGGGTCATTTCCACTACTTTAGACCGTTCTAAGAGTTGGATAAAGAAGGCTGAGTGCCAAAGAACTGATGCTTTCGAACTGTGGTGCTGGAGAAGATTCTTGAGTTTCCCTTGGACAGCAAGGAGATCAAACCATTCAATCCTAAAGGAAATCAACCCTGAATATTCATTGGAAGGACTGATGCTGAAGCTCCAATACTTTGGCCGCCTGATGCGAAGAGCTAACTCATTGGAAAAGACCCTGATGCTGGAAAAGATTGACGGCCGGAGCAAAAGGGGATGACAGAAGATGAGATGGTTGGATGGCCTCACCAACTCAATGGACATAAGTTGGAACAAACTCTAGGAGATAGTGAAGAACAGGGAAGCTTAGCGTGCTGCAGTCCATAGGGTTGCAAAGAGTTGGACGTGGCTGAGAGACTCAACAACAACAAAGACAGGTCTAAAGGCCAGGATTCTTCTGGGATGTTGTAAACACACAGGCAAAGCTTAACTCTGTAGACGTGAGCTGCTCTGGCAACACCCCACTCTGGTTAATGTATCTAAGAGAAGACCTGACTGACACACAACCTAAAGTAACTAAAATTAGAATTGTTTTCATTTACATCAGCTACCCAATAAGCGCGCAAAAGCATGATGGCTGTGACGGACCACGCAGAAGCATGGCCAAGAGGAGCTACCCCTCGCCCAAGGTCAGGGACGGTGGCCGAGAGGAGGTACCCCACGTCCGAGGTCAGGGGCGGCAGCCAAGAGTGCCTGGCTGCGACAGCACAGGAGCGGCCAAGAGGAACTACCACACACCCGAGGCCAGTGGCCGAGAGGAGCAACCCCATGCCCGAGGAGTGGTGGCTGCACAGAGGGCCGAGAGAAGCTACTCCACGTTCAAGGTCAGGAGGGGTGACCTCATCTAAGGTAAGCAGCAGCAGCTGAGCTTTGCTGTAGCAGCCATGAAGAGATGCCCCACGTCCAAGGTAAGAGAAACCCAAGTAAGACGGTAGGTGTTGCGAGAGGGCATCAGAGGGCAGATACACTGAAATCATAATCAGAGAAAACTAGTCAATCTAAACACACGGAACTCAATGAAACTAAGCCATGCCATGTGGGGCCACCCAAGATGGGCGGGTCATGGTGGAGAGGTCTGACAGAATGTGGTCCTCTGGAGAAGGGAATGGCAAACCACTTCAGTATTCTTGCTTTGAGAACCCCATGAACAGTATGAAAAGGTAAAATGATAGGGTACTGAAAGAGGAACTCCCCGGTTCGGTGGGTGCCCAATATGCTCCTGGAGATCAGTGGAGAGATAACTCCAGAAAGAATGAAGGGATGGAGCCAAAGCAAAAACAATACCCAGTTGTGGATGTGACTGGTGATAGAAGCAAGGTCCAATGCTGTAAAGAGCGATATTGCATAGGAACCTGGAATGTCAGGTCCATGAATCAAGGCAAATTGGAAGTGGTCAAACAAGAGATGGCAAGAGTGAACATTGACATTCTAGGAATCAGCGAACTAAAATGGACTGGAATGGGTGAATCTAACTCAGATGACCATTATATCTACTACTACAGACAGGAATCCCTTAGAAGAAATGGAGTAGCCATCATGGTCAACAAAAGAGCCCGAAATGCAGTACTTGGATGCAATCTCAAAAACGACAGAATGATCTCTGTTAGTTTTCAAGGCAAACCATTCCATATCACAGTAATCCAAGTCTATGCCCCAACCAGTAATGCTGAAGAAGCTGAAGTTGAATGGTTCTATGAAGACCTACAAGACCTTTTAGAACTAACACCCATAAAAGATGTCCTTTTCATTATAGGGGACTGGAATGCAAAAGTAGGAAGTCAAAAAGCACCTGGAGTAACAGGCAAATTTGGCCTTGGAATATGGAATGAAGCAGGGCAAAGGCTAACAGAGTTTTGCCAAGAGAACGTACTGGTCATAGCAACACCCTCTTCCAACAACACAAGAGAAGACTCTACACATGGACATCACCAGATGGTCAACACTGAAATCACACTGATTATATTCTTTGCAGCCAAAGATGGAGAAGCTCTATACATTTAGCAAAAACAAAAATGGGAGCTGACTTATGGCTCAGACCATGAACTCCTTATTGCCAAATGCAGACTTAAACTGAAGGAAGTAGGGAAAACCATTGGACCATTCAGGTATGACCTAAATCAAATCCCTTATGATTATACAGTGGAAGTGAGAAATAGATTTAAGGGACTAGATCTGATAGATAGAGTGCCTGATGAACTATGGTTGGAGATTCATGACATTGTACAGGAGACAGGGATCAAGACCATTCCCATGGAAAAGAAATGCAAAAAAGCAAAATGGCTGTCTGGGGAGGCCTTACAAATAGCTGTGAAAAGAAGAGAAGCAAAAAGCAAAGGAGAAAAGGAAAGATATAAGCATCTGAATACAGAGTTCCAAAGAATAGCAAGAAGAGATAAGAAAGTCTTCCTCAGAGATCAATGCAAAGAAATAAAGGAAAATAACAAAACTGTAAAGACTAGAGATCTCTTCAAGAAAATTAGAGATACCAAGGGAACATTTCATGCAAAGATGGGCACAATAAAGGACAGAAATGGTATGGACCTAAGAGAAACAGAAGATATTAAGAAGAGGTGGCAAGAATACACAGAAGAACTGTACAAAAAAGATCTTCATGACCCAGATAATCACGATGGTGTGATCACTCATCTAGAGCCAGACATCTTGGAAACTGAAGTCAAGTGGGCCTTAGAAAACATCACCATGAACAAAGCTAGTGGAGGTGATGGAATTCCAGTGGAGCTGTTTCAAATCCTGAAAGATGATGCTGTGAAAGTGCGGCACTCCATATGCCAGCAAATTTGGAAAACTCAGCAGTGACCAGAGGACTGGAGTTTTCATTCAAATCCCAAAGAAAGGCAATGCCAAAGAATGCTCAAACTACCATACAACTGCACTCATCTCACACACTAGTAAAGTAATGCTCAAAATTCTCCAAGCCAGGCTTCAGCAATACGTGAACTGTGAACTTCCTGATGTTCAAGCTGGTTTTAGAAAAGGCAGAGGAACCAGAGATCAAATTGATAACATCCACTGGATCATCGAAAAGCAAGAGAGTTCCAGAAAAACATCTATTTCTGCTTTATTGACTATGCCAAATCCTTTGACTGTGTGGATCACAATAAACTCTGGAAAATTCTGAGAGAGATGGGAATACCAGACCACCTGACCTGCCTCTTGAGAAACCTATATGCAGGTCAGGAAGCAACAGTTAGAACTGGACATGGAACAACAGACTGGTTCCAAATAGGAAAAGGAGTACATCAAGGCTGTATATTGTCACCCTGCTTATTTAATTTCTATGCAGAGTACATCATGAGAAATGCTGGGCTGGAAGAAGCACAAGCTGGAATTAAGATTGCCAGGAGAAATATCAATAACCTCAGATATGCAGATGATACCACCCTTATGGCAGAAAGTGAAGAGGAACTAAAAAGCCTCTTGATGAAAGTGAAAGAGGAGAGGGAAAAAATTGGCTTAAAGCTCAAGATTCAGAAAACGAAGATCATGGCATCTGGTCCCATCACTTCATGGGAAATAGATGGGGAAACAGTGGAAACAGTGTCAGACTTTATTTTTGGGGCTCCAAAACCACTGCAGATGGTGATTGCAGCCATGAAATTAAACAACGCTTACTTCTTGACGGAAAGTATGACCAACCTAGACAGCATATTAAAAAGCAGAAACATTACTTTGCCAACAAAGGTCCATCTAGTCAAGCCTATGGTTTTTCCAGTGGTCATGTATGCATGTGAGAGTTGGACTGTGAAGAAAGCTGAGCACTGAAAATTGATGCTTTTGAACTGTGGTGTTGGAGAAGACTCTTGAGAGTCCCTTGGACTGCAAGGAGATCCAACCAGTCCATTCTAAAGGAAATCAGTCCTGGGTGTTCTTTGGAAGGAATGATGCTAAAGCTGAAACTCCAATACTTTGGCCACCTCATGTGAAGAGTTGATTCACTGGAAAAGACTGTGATGCTGGGAGGGATTGGGGGCAGGAGGAGAAGTGGACGACAGAGGATGAGATGGCTGGATGGCATCGCCAACTCGATGCACATGAGTTTGAGTGAACTCCGGGAGTTGGTGAAGGACAGGGAGGTCTGGCATGCTGTGATTCATGGGGTCGCAAAGATCAGACATGAGTAAGCGACTGAACTGAACTGCACTGAACTGACCCAATATCCTTGAAGTTTTAATTTATGTCATTATTGATATCACAATTAAGCAGAAAAGAAACCTAAATCAAAGTGATTAACTAAAAAAAAGTAAGAGCCACTGGATGGATTCTCAAGCTCTTGCTCGGCCACAGAGACTCAGCGCCGCACGGACGGAATCCGGCTCCCAGGGCCCCTGGGTGGGGTGTGCAGCAGTCACACCCAGAGTATGACTCCGTTCACGCCAAGAAAGTTCCTGACAGACGTAGGTTCCCTTAGCCAACTTTTTCTTTGCCTGCACTAGAGTATCAAGTTCCCCTTTTCCTATATATGAATTAGGTCCATGAATCCTATCTGCATAGAAAGTGAAGTCACTCAGTCATTTCCGACTCTTTGCGACACCATGGACTCTAGCCTACCAGGCTCCTTCGTCCATGGGATTCTCCAGGCAAGAATACTGGAGTGGGTTGCCATTTCCTTCTCCAGGGGATCTTCCCAACCCAAGGACTGAACCCGGGTCTCCCACACTGGAGGCAGATGCTTTAACCTCTGAGCCACCAGGGAAGCCCACAGAGGGACTTCCCTGGTAGTCCAGGGGTTAAGAATCCACCTTCCAAAGCAGGGAAGGTGGGTTCGATCCCTGGGTGGGAAACTAAAATCGCATGTACTGTGGGGCAATTAAGCCCATGAGCCACAACTACTGAGTCCTGTTGCACCTCAGCTACAGAAAAAGGCCATGCACTGCAACTCAGAGTTACATGCTGTGACTCAGACCCAACAGAGCCAAAATTAATAAGAAAGAAATATCTTTTTAAAAAAGAATTGCACAGAGGACGTATCCAATAATTATCTGTATGAATGAAGTAGATCAGAGCTAGCACTGAAACTACCGCAGAAATAGGAGGACGTGACTCACAGCCTTGCAAGTAAAACTGTGGCCCAGGAACTGCCAAGGGTGACGTGGAATTTCAACCAGCCATGGCTCAGAAAACATGTGAGGCTGCCCTGATTTTTTTTTGAATCATTATCTAGCTGACTTGATTAATGCTGTATCTCACTTTTTACCATTTTAATTTCTTTGAACATAAAGGGTACCCTAACCACTCTCTCATCCCCATCCCCAGTTAAAGCAAACCACCCAGATGTGCTCATGAGACTTGGGTCCACTTTTTCAGGAGTGCATTGCCTGTCCACAGAGCTTCCACTTAGCACTCAGATTTAAGTAAAGGCTCCCTGGAACCCATCCACAAAGACGTGCTCCATTACCAAAGAAGTTATCCTCCAACCTCAAAAGAAGGGAATAAATTTTGTGTGCAGGGAGCATGCTGCATGGGGAATAAGAAATAGTCACTTAAGTTTATAAAATCTTGCATGGTGCTGTCTGCTTCAGTTTTCTCTTTTAAAGCTAGAGGATGACTATGAACTTTCCTGATATTTTTCCCATATTCTCCTCTGCTCCCCTAATCATACCTTTTGAGCCCTGTCCATTACTTACAGGAGATTCGCTGGCTCCGAAGATGTCTCTGACATCCCTGACAGATTGCTTGTTCTTTTTTCTCAAGGTTTGTGTGTAAGTATTGTATCTCTTCTTCACTGCAGCTGCCTGGGTTCGAGTCAAAGTAGAGAGCAAGGCTTTGCCATCTTCCTCCTCATCACCCGAGATCAGGGTTGATAAACCCACATCTTGCAACCACTCTGCTTCAAGTTCTCCTTCTGTAAAATGAAGTTGCCAAAAGGTGAGAATATTCTATGACTGGATGACGAATATATCTGTAAGTCTGCAGACATCAGTGAGTAAGAAATATCAGTAAACAATATTAATAAGACCATCCTGGACCCTGAGGACATTATGCCAAGTGAAGTAAGTGAGACTGAGAAAGACAAACACCAAACACCATATGATCTCATTACACGTGGAGTTTAAGAACAAAATGAAGCAAAAAGCCCAAGTGCATAAATACGGAGAATAGACCGGTGTGCTTAGCAGAGGCAAGGGGTCGGGGTGGGCAAGAAGGGTAGGTGGTCAAAAGGTACACACTTCCAGTTATAAAATAAGTAAGTCATGAGGATGTGATGCACAGCATGGTGACTATATTTAATAACATTCTATTGTGTATTTGAAAATTGTTAGGAGAGTAGGACCTTGAAAGTTCTTACCACAAGAAAAACAATTTTGTAACGATGTGTGATAATGGATATTAACTACATTTACTTTGGTGACTGTTTCACAACCGTGTATGTATTCAAATATCTAATCATTATGTTGTATACCTGAAACTAATATAATGGGAATAGAAGGCCATTGATAAAGAACATCTATAAAAACTTAACAGTTACAACCATTTTTTGTGGTGAAGATCGAACCCTTCCCCTGCAAAATCGGGATCACAGCAAGGATATAAACCTGTCATTACTTACTTTCATTCAACTTATATGGAGGCCTTACTGGTATGATAAGGCAAGATTATAAAAAACAACAACATAGAAGTCAGAAAGGAAAGAGTAAAACTGTCTCTATTCCTCAAAAATCTCTCTGTTTATTTAGAAAATCCTAAGACATTTAGTAGCAGACAACTACTGGTAAGTGAATTTAGAAAGATACTGAAATATAAGGTCAGGTTACGAAAACCAATTGTACTTTTGCACAAGGAGCAAACAACGGAAAAATGAGAGAGGAGCGAGAATAAAAGAGAGACACCGATTTACAAGATCCCACAAGGACTTTCCTGGTGATCCAGTGGTTAAGATTCCACCTGCCAATGCAGGGGACACAGGTTTGATCCCTAATCTGGGACGATCCCACAAGCTGTGGAGCAACTAAGCCCACGCACCACAGCTACTGAGCCTGTGCTCTAGGGCCCAGGGGCCAGAACCACTGAGCCCACGCACCCCAGGGCCTGTGCTCTGTCGCAAGAGAAGCTGCTGCAACAAGAAAAGAGCCCCCAGTTATGGAAACTAGAGAAAGCCTATGCGCAGCAGTGATGATCCAGGGCAGCCAAAAGCCAATCAATTAATACTTGCACTTTCGAAAAACGAAAGGTGAAAGATTTATATGATATTAACAGAAACCAAAGTATAAGCACAAATAAAATTGCTTCTACCAATAAAAAATAAATAAACAAAAATTAAAAACAATCCACTAAGAATATGAATAGGCAAGCCACAGATGGTGAGAAAGTATTTGCAATACATATATTTGACAAAAGATGAATCCAGAATATACGATGAATTCATAGAAGGCAATAATAGCAAGATAATTTTAAAAAATAGTCAAAAGATTTTACAAAAGCCAGATATAGGAATGGAGGAGAATAAGCACTAGAAAAAGTGTTTGACATCATTAGTCATCAGTGAAATGTAATTACAACCACAGTGAGATACCTCCACATGTCGCTAGAACCATTCATGTTCACAAGTCTTAAAGCATCAAAATGTTCAAGGACTGAAGCAACTGGACTTGTCAGACACGGCAGGGAGGAATGTGAAACGGTACAGCTACATTGGGAAAAGAGTGGCAATTTCTTATGTATGTAATTATACATATTCCATGAAAAATGCACACATCCAAGAGAAACACAAATACATCTCCACCAAGAGACTTTCACAAAACTGTTTACAGCAGCCTTATTCATAATGGCCAAAGCTGTTAACAACCCACAAGTTCACTAACAGTTAAATGAACAGACAAATCATGGCATATTCATACAACAGAATATTGCCATTTTGCATTGAACTGGGTCCCTGGAAGATACATGGAAGTTCTAACCACCAATTCAGGTGAATGTAAACTTCTTTGGAAATAAGAGTCTTTGCAGGTATAATGAGGATCTAAGCTGAAATGAGGTCATACTGGAGTAGAGTGGGTCCTTTATCTGATCTCTCTCTTTAGTCGCTCAGTCAACTCTTTGCGACCCTGTGCCCTGTAGCCTGGCAGGTTCCTCTGTCCATGGGATTCTCCAAGCAAGAATACTGGAGTGGGGAGCAATTCCCTTCTCCAGGGGATCTTCTCGACCCAGGGATCAAACCTGCATCTCCTGCATTGCAGGCAAATTCTTTACCATCTAAGCCCCAGGGAAGCCCTTATCCGATGTAGCTAGTGTCTTTATAAGAAAAAGAGAAGGAACATGGACAACAACGCAGAGAATAGGCTATGTGACCACAGAGGCAGAATGGCATGTACTGTCGACAAGCCAAGGAACAGCAAGGATTGTTGGGAACACCAGAAACTAGGAGAAAGACATGGGACAGGCTCTTCCCTACAGTCTTCAGAGAGTGGAGGGCCCTGCTGACCCCTTGATGTTGGACTTCTAGTCTCCAGACCCCAGGAGAACAGATTTCTTTTGTTTTTAATCACCTAGCTTTGTGGTACTTTGTTACAGCAGGCCTTGGAGACTGATGCAAACTATCCCATGATAATAAGCAGTGAAACATTGATACACAGAAGGAATCTGAAAAATACAATATTTGGCAAAAGAAGCCAAACCCCAAACTGATCTATGCTGTAGAAACATCAGAACTGTGGTTGTCTCTGGCCAGGGACAGCAAGTCACGAGAACGATGAGACTGGGGAAAACCACGAGGAAATTTTCTGAGTTGACTGGAGTGTTATTTCGATTAGTGTGCGGTTACAAGGTAGCATTCGTCAAACCTCACTGAACTGCACACTTAAGATCTGGGCGTATGCTTCAAGAGACAAAATATCAGTAAAATAAAATTTACACTCGAGTTAGCTTTTTGTAGACGTTTCTGTTGGTTAACCTTGAAGATGTTTTTTTGCATGCTCTAGGCTGGAGCAAATGAAAAAATATATATATTGAAGAAAGAAAGAACCAGGTTTCTCACCCTTGGAGAAGGGAGTTATAAATACAGAGAAAGGGGAGACAACAAACTTTGTTGGATTGGAATCAGAACTTATCAGTAAGAACTCACGATTTTTAATACGGATAGTGAGCTAGCTAGTGAGATGGAAGAAGTGGAGAACAAGAGGCACTTTTCTTTATTTGTCTTTCTGGATCCGAAAAGGCAAAATGTAAGGACATAAGCAAATGGCGTAAAAATAGCCTTCTCTGAAGGAGGATGGTTCCCTTAACTAGGTTCTTATTAAATGTGTGGTGGGCTTTTTTGTTTGTAATCCTAAGTGAAATATCCTAATTGTGGTAAACCCAAACTATTTTT
Source organism: Capra hircus (assembly GCF_001704415.2). NCBI lineage: Eukaryota > Metazoa > Chordata > Mammalia > Artiodactyla > Bovidae > Capra > Capra hircus. Next base: position 40,237,109 of record NC_030831.1, on the reverse strand, counting down.
CTTCAGATCTAAGAAGGACAGACTTGGAGAAAAGAACAAAACTTTTTTTTTAACATTTTAGTTTATCTTGATAGTTGTTTTGAGGTTGCTGCTGCTGCTAAGTGGCTTCAGTCATGTCCGACTCTGTGCGACCCCAGAGATGGCAGCCCACCAGGCTCCGCCATCCCTGGGATTCTCCAGGCAAGAACACTGGAGTGGGTTGCCATTTCCTTCTCCAGTGCAGGAAAGTGAAAAGTGAAAGGGAAGCCGCTCAGTCGTGTCCGACTCTTTGCAACCCCATGGACTGCAGCCCACCAGGCTCCTCCATCCATGGGATTTTCCAGGCAAGAGTACCGAAGTGGGGTGCCAGTCACTGGCTAATGGAAACATTCTTAGATAGCTACTTACTCAACCACCTTCAATTTTCCTTTGCTTTTTTTTTTTCTGTTTCTTTGGGCCATGCTGCAGGGCATTCAGGATCTTAGTTTCCCAACTAGGGGTCAAACCCAAGACCCCTAAAGTGGAGTCTTGACCAGTGGACTACCAGGGAAGTGCCAAACTACCTTCAGTTTTTCTTACACATTTACTTGTGGATAGGTAGTACCTGAAGAAGATAACCTATGCTTTTTTAAAACTTTTTATTTTGTACTGCGAAAGTCACTTAGTCGTGTCTGACTCTTTGTGACCCCATGGACTATATAGCCTGCCAGGCTCCTCTGTCTATGGAATTCTCCAGGCAAGAATATTGGAGTGGGTAGCCTACCCTTCTCTAGGGGATCTTCCCAACACAGGGATCAAACCCAGGTCTCCCGCATTGCAGGAGGATTCTTTACCATCCGAGCGAGTCACCACCCAATTTTGTACTGGACTATAGCCAATTAACAATGTTGTAACAGTTTCAGGTGGATAGCAAAGGGACTCAGTCATGCACATCCATGTATTCATTCTTCCCCAAACCCCCCTCCCATCCAGGCTGCCACATAACATTGAGCAGAGTTCCCTGTGCTGTAAAATAGGTCCTCCTTGTCCCATGCTTTTAATCTCAGGTAGTAATTTTGTTCTTTTAGAAAATTATGGGCAATAAAGATTGAAGGCAGGAGGAGAAGAGGGTAACAGAGGACAAGACGGTTGTATGGCATCATGGATTCAATGGACATGAGTTTGAGCAAATTCCAGGAGATAGGGAAGGACAGGGAAGCCTGGCATGCTGCAGTCCCTGGGTCGCAAAGAGTCGGACACGACTAAGAGACTAAACAACAACAAATACTTTTTCGGTTCCTCAAACTTCTTGTTTAATTTCATTGGAAACTAGTGAAACCAACCTATCTGACATGACATTTATCTTGTGAAGTACGGATTATCCATTCTCTAAATACATTAATACTAGTAAGTGCTTCAAAGTCAAATATTTTTTTTCTCCAGAATTATGCTGGCAATTTTTTTTTCTGTATCTTTCTTTGGTAATTAATAGACAAGTATGCACATGTAAAAACCTCAAAATTAGAATACTCAATCTGCTAGACGATCATGATTCTAATCCACAGCCAGGTACAGCCTCCCTAAACGGTGATATGTCAGGGATCAATGTGGATGGTTGATAGCCCCCCTTCAGGTTGTGTCACCTGCCGAGAAGCCACCCTGAGCCAGACCAGCAGATACAAACCAGCGGGAGCAGGAAGCTGGTACGCCACAGTCTATCAATTCACTGGTTAGGATACTCGTGGAATGACGTCCACCTGCCAATAGAACAAGAGAGCACGTACGAGGCTGCACAGAGGGGACCAATCTGGCATCTCACCGTCCAGGGGCTTGGCCTCGGCAGGCGTCTGCTCCTCCTGAGCCCCCAGGCTGGTCTCCCTGATGCTTTCTATTTCCCGCCAGAAATCCTCCATGGAGGCGCTGTCTACGGAGGCTTGAGAGTTGGAGCGGCTGAACGCCGGGGACTGAAGGGACTCATTGGAGAGCATCCTGTTGATTCTTCGGCAGCGAGGGATGGACTTTCTGAGGAAAGAAAAGCATTAAGTATCGGTCAATGGAAATCAGTGTCTCATGTTATGAATCACACAAAAGTTTGGAACTAACGGAGAGAAGGAGTTAGTGTGATGGAGAGAGGTTTGAGGGAGTAAACTCCAGTCAGGGGGCCCCATCCTTTCATCCTCTCTAATTCACAATGACTTTGTGGCCATGTGGGAATTATTACAAAAATACGTTCTATGACTTTTACACACTCATAAGGAAGTTGCTTATATTAATCAAAACACATATAGTAAAAGTTAGCTTCTATAAATGTCCGAAGAGTGAAAAAACAAAAAAGCTGGCTGTGCTTGGAATCCTAGATTTCTCGATCACCTTTAGTAGAAATTTCCAGAATTTGATCACTGATCCTGAGACTGTACCTGACTAGAAGCAGTTCTAGGTTTACACTGAGTTAGCCAACTTATTTTTCAAAACTCAGAGCATTTCAGAAAAATGTAAGATATCCACTTTAATTTTTTTATTCTGTGCTGTGTAATAATTTGAGGTAGTTTTGTTTGATAACTAGGTCATAAGAGTTCTTTACTGAGTTCTTTATAGCTTGACAAGACAGACACATTCTAGTGATTGAAATGCATATGAAATCAACACAGGTTACCCAGATAGCTATTGCTTCCTGTATTATTTTTAGGCTGTTAAGTCTTTCCCTTTTCCATCAAGACCAATACTGAAAACCACTAGCAAATTCATAGAATTATAAGACATCTACTTCTCGAAACTGTAATCGATTACCACTGCTCACAAAGCCTACTGCCCTCTGTAAACTGTTCAGAAAAAATATATAGATGCCTAAAACTTTCTCTAGTTATACAATTTTTGGAGGGAGAAGGAAATGGCAACCCACTCCAGTATTCTTGCCTGGAAAACCCCATAGACAGAGACCCTGACAGGCTACCAAAACTCAGAGTTTTTTTAGGTTTATTGTTTAAAAATGAGTATGACTGACATAAAAAACTTACAGTATTAACAGAAGACACAGACTAAGTTTTTAAAATTTATAAGATGGTGTATTATAAGGATAAAAGTCTAAGTAATACCCAATTTATAAAGCAGAAACTGAAGGTCTTTCCCATCTGTATCACATCATATTGTTCTACGAGATGCTTTGTTTTCACCACTCAAAACCATGTCATAGATATCTTTGCCATGCCAACACAGACATACCATCTCAGTGGCTGCATGGAATAGAAAAATTTATCTTAGAAATTAAGCAAACATGCAGATATACCTCAGCACTGCAAATATGTGAAGAAGTGAGAAATCTGGGAACTATTAAGTGAATCTTAGAAGATAAGGAACATATGTACTTAGGATTAACAAGGACTGTTTTCATTTACTACAGTTTCTTACTCATGCAAAGGGAATACTGGTGGAATCTCAGAGAAGAGATCATTATAAACTTCTGCTGAGAGCAGGGCGATTAGATGTGCAATGCAGGTCATGAATATCTGCATAACACACTGGTCTCATCTGAGACAACCCACCCCAAAAATCCTTTAATTGCAACGGTCAACTGTTTTTTTTGGCAAAGAAGTCAGACAGCATTTTTGGGATAAGCACATTTGGAAGGGTTCTCACTTGTTTGGTGAGGGATCCGAATACTTCCCCTTCACCCCAGGGTAGAGTAGGGACCGTGACCTTCCAATCCTGAAGTATTACATAACTGCAACGTTCCGGCTCATCCAACACTTTGAGGAGACTTACAGCTTCATACCTCACCATATTAGGATAAACAGAGCTTCAGCTTCATCAGCTGTTTGTAATTTTTTACTCCAAAACAATACCAGGAAGACATTATATGGAAAACAGAATGAGACCGTTACACAGCGCCATATAGCAACTTTTGTTGGGAAACACCATGAGGTTTAAAATTAGATTTTCAGTGGATGGTTAATTACCATAAAGTCAAAGTGCCATTAATAAAAAAAATTATTTCATTTCTCCTCCATTATCTTTTAAGAAATACCTTATATAACTATCTGCCTTGAGTTAGTATTTTATAACGTCAGAACAACGTAACTAACATGTGAGTGTAATTCTCCCTTCATTCCTTATCATACCACTATTGTCATATATGTTACTTCTTCACGTTTATATCCCACAATAGTTATTATAAAATCCTTATAGTATTTGTCAATCATTTACAAAAACAGTAGGTGAAAATAACTTTTTGTCATCTTTTAAAAACACTGACTTAAAAAATGCCGAACTTTATCAAGCTCACATAAATGAAATAAAGTCAACAATTGTTTTAAAGTTAAACAAGTAGACTTTTATGTTTATCCTTTATGGTGTGCTTCATCCTCCCTACAAGGCAATGTAGCTATAACAGATCACTCTAATCGGTTTTGCAAACCTCCTTTGATATTTCTTCAGCATTTCTTGTACTACGGATCTGCTGGCAACAAATTCCCTCATATTTCTTTCTGAGTGTGTCTTTCATTCACTTTCATTTTGGATGAATATGTTTACTGGGCTCAGGACTCTAAGCTGGCAGTTTTTATTGTCTTTATAATCCTTTTAAAGCTGTCATTTCATTGTTATCTGTATTCATGATTCTGATGAAAAATCATTTATAATCCTTATTGATATTCTTCTAAGTATAATGTTTTTCCTCTCTAACTGCTTTTAATACATTTTTTTCCTTTATCTTTTGTTTTTAGAAGCTTAATTATGAAATGCCTAGATTGTGATTTTATTTCTATTTATTCTGTATTGTGGCTCAGTTGGTAAAGAATCCACCTGCAATGCGGGAGACCTGGGTTCAATCCCTGGGTTGGGAGGATCCCTTGGAGAAGGGAAAGGCTACCCACTCCAGTATTCTGACCTGGAGAATTCCATGGACTATATAGAGGCGGACATGACTGAGTGACTTTCACTATTTTGCTTAAGGTTTGCTGAGCTTCTTGAATCTATGGGTAGCTGTATTTCAACAGTTTTGGAGTAGTCTTATCCTTTTTTTCTTCAAATATGTTTTCTGTCCAAATTTCTCTCTCTTCTTCTGGAACTCCAATGACACAACCATTTGACATTGTCCCAAGTGTACTTCACCCCACCCCTCCCCAACCCTCACCCTTTGCTTCTCCCCAACCCTCACCCTTTGTGCTTCAGTTTAGAGAATTTCTACTACCCTCTCTTCAGGTTCACTTTCCTTCTACGTGTCCAGTCCTTATTACATCCACCTGGTGAACGCTTCAATTCTGATACAGTGTTTTTTCATATCAAGAATGTCCAACTGGTTCTTTTTAAAGGTTCTATTTCTTTGTTGACATTATTCGCCCTTTACCGATTTTGTCTCTCTTCTTTAACATATTTATTGTTGTCATTTAAAAGTTTGTGTCTCTTAGCACCAACACTGCTGCTGTCAGTGCATCTGCTAATATTGATCAAAAAATAGTCAATTGCTTATGGGTTATATCCTCCTGTTCGTTTACAAATCTCACAATTTTTTGTCGTATGGCAGGCATTATGTTTGAAAGAACTCTAGGAAACAGGAATAAATAGTAAGATCCCCAAGAAGAGCAAGTCTTCTGTCTGGTGGCTGAAATGAGGTACAGATCACTTCAATCCATTAAGGAGCTGAAGTGGGTCTGAGCTGAGTTGCAATTTTAATCAGTTTTAGGTTACCACCAGTTTCAAATGCTTTGAGGAGGAGATTTGCCCTGTGTGTATTACAGGTCCCTCTCTCAAGAGGGCTTTAGGATAAAACACCACGGGATTACAGGAATTTGCTGTCTACTTTAGAGCCTTTATGAGCAAAATCCCAAGGGAGAGAGTTGTCAGACGTGGAGAATCAGCTCTGCAATTAAGCTTCGACAGATTCCGACTTCCAGGGTGTCTCCTCTCCCCATAAAGCCCCTCTGCTTGGGCAGGTATCATCGTCTGCCCAACAGTGCAGAGACTCAGGGAGAGACACACACAAAGGAAGGAAGTGACTTCTGGGCTTTGCTCACTAGGAAGATCTCTTCCCTCCTGGAACTGAGTTCCCTTAGACTTCATTGTGTCCATAGCTCTCCACTATAGCTCTTAAAACATGATTTTACACGCATCCTCTCTTCTGTCCTTGCAGAGAAAGATAATCAGCCATAACCTAGTGTTTGTTCTAATGGAAGTGGCACTCCCACAGAACACTGTAAAACACATCAGGTATTTCTTAAACGTTGCATTTGCTAATGAACCGCTTGTTCTGTCCAGTCACAAGTTCAGTTGTTTTTAGTGTAGTCCACAAAGCATTTATAAGACATACTTCTTGCTAAGAAATACTTACTCTGTGGCCTTTACTATTTCTAATTTTATAAAGAATTTCACACAGAACAATTTACTGTCACACACATTCCATCATTTGATCCTCACCTGAACTCTATAAAGTAGTCAAAGCAAATATTACATGTCTCATCATACAACAGGGAGAGGTTATGGAGAGTAAAGTGAAAACATAGTAACTTCCCACCACGAATACCACAAAATGCAAATTCTTGCCTCTGACTCTGAGGCCGGCACTTCTGTCCCCAACCGTCTGATCCATCTCACCTTCTATCACTCTCCCCTGGCATTAGCACCAGGCCTGCTAATCTCTTCTCAGTTCCTCTAAAACAGCCAAGGTCTTTCTTCCCTTAGGGAATTTTCTCTTACTGTTTTTTTTCTGCCAGGAATATTCTGTGTCTTTCCACAGCAAGATGCTTCTTGTCACTCAGCTCCTAATGTAAATTTCACCTCCTCAGGAAGATTTAGAGAACAACTCTAAAGCCTAGTGGGTTCAGGTTTGAATGTGGACTCTGCCACTTCCTAGAGCAAGCTCTCAACCTTGAGCAAGCTACTGAGCCTCTGGGCCTGCATTTCCTAATCTGTAAAATGGACTATGATTCACATACATGCTCTGCACTATTATGAGGATTAACTGAGTAAATATATGTAAATGCATGGCACATAGTAATCCCACGTGTTACTACTATAATTTAACTAACTTCTTAGCATTCCTATGGCTAGGTATACAGTCAGGCTATAAAAGGCACCAAAATGTTACTAGGAATACAATAAATAAATAAAACTGCACTTATCAGAACTCATCTCTGATCCAACCCCATTCCCAAGCCTGGTTTCTCCAACTCCCTTAGGTCAGAGTGACCACTTGATACAATTCTGCCCAAGTCACATAAGAACAATCTTTTTCCATGGTTTCAGTGAAATCTTTTGTTTTCCTGATTTCACTGCTATCCTTTTCTCTTCCTTCTTCTTCTTTACTGTAATGTAGACAAGATGACTAGTGCCTCAGCAGCCATCTTGCAACCATGAGAGAAAGGCTATAAAATTGCACTAATCAGCCTTGATATTATTGAATCTCAAAAATAACCCCAGAGGCTGCCTATTCTCTGGACTTCTAACAATGTAAGAAAAACTATTTTCAAAAACTGCTCTATGTTGTTGTCATTACTATTTGCAGTCCAAATGATTCCTAACTGATGTAAATAGAAGGAATACTTTAATGAGTAATTTGGGGTGGGGTGAGATGAGACACCACCTCCACCCCACTCAGGGGAATATTCAAGTAAGATTAGTCAGTCAGTAATGTGCCTCCTAAAGGAAAGTGGGATCTAATATAATGATTTTCCACTTTTTCAGTTCAGTTCAGTCATTCAGTTGTGCCTGACTCTTTGCGACCCCATGAACTGCAGCATGCCAGGCCTCCCTGTCCATCATCAACTCCTGGAGCCTACCCAAACTCATGTCCATTGAGTTGGTAATGCTATCCAACCATCTCATCCTCTGTCGTCCCCTTCTCCTCCTGCCCTCAATCTTTCCTGGTGTCAGGGTCTTTTCAAATGAGTCAGTTCTTCGCATCAGGTGGCCAAAGTATTAGAGTTTCAGCTTCAACGTCAGTCCTTTCAATGAACACCCAGGACTGATTTCCTTTAGGATGGACTGGTTGGATCTCCTTGCAGTCCAAGAGACTCTCAAGAGTCTTCTCCAACACCACAGTTCAAAAGCATCAATTCTTCAGCACTCAGATTTCTTTATAGTCCAACTCTCACATCCATACATGACTACTGGAAAAACCATAGCCTTGACTAGATGGACTTTTGTTGGCAAAGTAATGTCTGCTTTTCTTCATGCTGTGTAGGTTTGTCATAACTTTCCTTCCAAGGAGTAAGCATCTTCTAATTTCATGGCTGAAATCACCATCCGCAGTGATTTTGGAGCCCCCAAAAATAAAGTCTGACACTGTTTCCACTGTTTCCCCATCTATTTCCCATGAAGTGATGGGACCGGATGCCATGATCTTCGTTTTCTGAATGTTGAGCTTTAAGCCAACTTTTTCACTCTCCTCTTTCACTTTCATCAAGAGGCTTTTTAGTTCCTCTTCACTTTCTGCCATAAGGGTGGTGTCATCTGCATATCTGAGGTGATTGATATTTCTCCCAGCAATCTTGATTCCAGCTTGTGCTTCTTCTAGCCCAGCGTTTCCTATGATGTACTCTGCATGTAAGTTAAATAAGCAGGGTGACAATATACAGCCTTGATGTACTCCTTTTCCTATTTGGAACCAGTCTGTTTTCCACTTTAAGGGTGGCCAGATTATCAGCCTAACCACATGTCTTGGTCTGGCCTTGATCAGCACACTGTGGTGCACTGTGTGTGCACTCAGTCATGGATGGCTCTCTGTGACCCTGTAGACTGTAGCCCGCCAGCTTCCTCCATCCATGGGATTCTCCAGGCTAGAATACTGGGGTGGGTAGCCATTCCCTTCTCCAAGGGATCTGCCCAACCCAGGGGTCAAACCCATGTCTCTTGTGTCTCCTGCATTGGCAGGTGGATTCTTTACCACTAGCAACACCTGGAAAGCCCCAGTACACAGTAGAGTTAAACTTCAATCTGGCTGAAGATATCCCTGCCTAGATATACAGGGAATATATCTATGTTGCTTTCAATTCAAACATAATCCAAGAGATTTTAGGAAGAATGTATAAAAATCAGATTTCCCCTTTTCTTTCTGAAAGAAAGGCCTGAATTCCCCTTCATCACAGTCACTGAATGATGCTGGTGGTGGCACAGCCTGGCCATCTTGAGAAATCATCTTGGATGCTGACCACGCTGGGGCCTGTGCAGCAGGGTTCCTGCAAGAGAAACCTCTCACTCTCTGGGACAGATGCTGGGCACAGCCAGGGTCATGCAGCTGTCTACCCTCTCAGCTTCCTGGGGAGGCCACCCAGGATGAGAAAGATAGAGGATAAATACCTTGTTTTCAGGCTCTGGCTTCTCAATATCCTTGGATTTTAACATGCTTATAAACAAGCTCAACTTGGATGCCTTGGAGAAAGCACTTGAAAGGCGATGGTGATAAAAAGAAGCTATGGTTTCAGATTAACAGAAGCGAGAGCACAGAGGAGATGCCCGCTCTTTCTCTGGCCCCCGACTCGGTCTCTCGCTATCATTCTGGCAGCCTCTCCTTCACCGCCTGCCAGCCCCGTTTTCTGTTCTGTTCCCACCTTCCTCCGCTCTTTGAGAGGAGTGAGGAGAAAGCTGATGAAGCCTTTCCCTCAGAAGGTAAACAGGTCTGCCTGAACCTCCCTGTTGGCAGAACGAGATACAGAAAAATGTGTTTGTAGATTAGGGGAGGCTTAAAACAGCAAACAAATCTCAGTCACTCAGCATGGAATATTTGAAATGGTTTTGCAAGCTAGAATTCTTTTTTAACCAACTGAGGTGCAGAGCAGCAATTAAATTCTTATGCAGCTATATATCACTTTTGAGCACAGGCACTGGGCTAGAAATGGGAAAAGTGACAATGAAGAAATAATTTCCAACGATTACATGCTGCACCCCAGTGTTTATGAAGGGACTCAATGGGGCCACAGTGGGTAATGGGGGGCAGGAAAGGAGGAATGAACACATGGAATACAGAGGGTCTTTGGGCAAGGAAACCGTCCCATATGACACTGTGTTATTGTAGTTGTTCAGTAGATAAATCGTGTCCGACTCTTTGCGACCCCATGGGCTGTAGTCCACCAGGCTACATGTCCATGGAATTCTCCAGGCAAGGATACTAGGGTGGGCTGCCATTTCCTTTTCCAGGGGATCTTCCCAACCTAGGGATCAAACCTGTGTCTCCAGCATTGGCAGGTGGATTCTTTACCACTGACCCACCAGGAAAGCCCATACACTTGTCCAGACCCAGAGAACGTAAACTATGGACTTCGGGTGATTATGATGGGTCAATATCGGTTTATCAATTGTAACAGATGAGCTACTCTGGTGGCGATGCTGTTAATAGGGGAGGCTGGGCATGTGAGGGGGGCAAGAAGTGTATAGGAAATCTCTGATACTTCCCCATAATTTTGCTGTGAAACTAAAACTGCTCTAAAAAGATAACATCCTTTTTTAAAGTACTCGAGAATTTGAAAGTAAAGGCAAACTTCAGAAAAAGCAAAAAAGAATCAAATTTTCAAAAAGGTCCACAGGTTTAGAAAGAAGGAAAGCTACTTCTATGAAAAGTTACTGGTTTTTCTGAGCAAAGGATAACAATCACAGATGGGAACTATCATATCTGCTCAAACAATAATCATCTAAACAAGAGACAGTCTGAAATGTCTGCTGTGCAGGCAGAGGAAACCACTGCTGGTCAATGTTGTATTTTCTGTTTTAAAACTAATACGCGGTTTATGAGTTTGAGGTATATATTGATGTCGAGGTATATACTGATTTTGGTGAAGCTCACTCAACCACACGAGTGACTCCTACCATATTATCTATGAGGATAAGCTAAAATTATGAGTGAACAACTAGTTTGGTGATACCTAATCATCGCTCAGAGGCTCATTTTTTTTAAATTAAATTAGGAGATGTTCAAGAAAGACTCTGTAAAACAGAATGCAAGCAAAAAGCAGCTCTCCCACATTCTCTAACAGAAATTTATCCTTTATCCATTCAGTGATGTGTGTCGCCACAGGTCTGCTTTGTGCTTCTCAGATTACTATTCTCCATGTCACCTCGGCAAATAATTTTTAAAGGCTGTATTTTTACATCAAAAGTAAGCTACATACATGCATGTGGTACCACTCTAATGGCAGAAAGTGAAGAGGAACCCTTTTGATGAGGGTGAAAGGGAAGAGTGAAAAAGCTATCTTGAAACACAACATGAAAAAATACTAAGATCATGGCATCTGGTCCCATCACTTCATGGCAAATAGATGGGGAAAAAGTGGAAGCAATGACAGATTTTATTTTCTTGGGCTCCAAAATCACTGCAGACAGTGACGGCAGCCCTGAAATTAAAAAACAGTTGCTTCTTGGAAGGAAAGCTATGACAAATATAGACAGTGTATTAAAAAACAGAGACATCACTTTGCTGACAAAGGTCTGGCTGAAGCTGAAGCTCCAATACTTTGGCCACCTGATACGAAGAGCCAACTCATTGGAAAAGACCCCGAGGCTGGGAAAATATGTCCTAGTCAAAGTTTTCATTAAAGAACAAGAGGAGAAGAGGGCAACAGAGAATAAGATGGTTGGGGGGCACCACAGACTCAATGGACATGAATTTGAGCAAATTTTGGAGACAGAAAAAGACAGAGCAGCCTGGCATGCTGCAGTCCATGGGGTCACAAAGAGCCGGACACGACTTAGCACCTGAACAACAACAATACCAACAAAGCTACAGAGACCCCGTATCTTTAAGAACCAAACTGCAGAACTGCAGTGCACACAGTATCACACACTTCTGAGGAGCCTGCTGTGGCTGTATTGCTATGTCTGACTTTCAACGTGATTAAACAGATGAGCCCCCCATTCTGGTGTCCTCTGAGGGTCTGCCTTGTTTTCCAGCTCCCTGTGTGCCTCTGTGTGCTGTGATGATTTGCTGGAACACAACTGGCGACCTCTGTTTCCCCCACATCTCTGGTCTCTGTTTACTGTCATCATTACCCAGCCACTGACACTCAGCCGTGAGAGGAGAAAATGTTACTCTACAGCCTCCTTGTGCTGTTTTTCAATTTCTTTTGTCTGTTGCCTCTCTCCAGCTCCAAAAATTCAATAATAGCAGGACAGAGGCACACACAGGATCTCTGGGATTATCAGGCAGTCTCTCTGGGCCATTCTCCACGTGGATGGGCCTTAAAGAGCTCTATGGTTCCTCCTGACAAGACTTTCCCTGAAGTGGAACTGGCCTTCTTCCTCGTGGGCCCTGGAACCAGCTCAGCTTTAACCTGTTTGGTATAGAATGAAAAGCAGAACATAAATCCAATGTATTACATTCTGATGGGAGTGACTGGCCTCTAGATGAATAATTATTAACATTCTTAGATTTCTCTCCTTTCACAGTATACGTTTCTACACTCAGACTCACATCATGATGGCTTTCATTACACAGGGTCCATTTGAACAATTACTGTTTGTGTTCCATTTGTTTTCACTGTCTAACTTTAAGATGACTGTTTCCTAACTTCCCTACAGACAGCTCTGAGAGCCGTAAGTAGGGTTTCCAATGAAACAGAGGATCCAAGGATTTGAGAGCTAAGAGGGAATCTGAGAAATGCCGATAAAACACCACATTTTATAGATAAGAAAAATGAAGCTCAGTGAGGTTAAGTAACTTCTCCAAAATCACACAGCTAATTCCTGAGAACTACAAGGACAGGGAAGCATGGTGTGCTGCAATCCATGGGGTTGCAAAGAGCCAGACACGACTTCACGACCAAACAACAAGAACTACAAACCTGGCCTCCTGATGCCTCGTTCCATACTCTTTCCTCCATGACCACCAGTCTACTAATTCATTTACACTGTATTCTTTACTCACTCACCAAACAAATTAAAACAAAACAAAGCTTCACACTTTCACACTGGAGATTATCCTGTGCCCCCTTAATGTATTCCTGAAACAGCACATGATAAAATAGGTGGATTATATTTTTATCATAAAAATGTTGGAAATTATGTCCCTAGTCAAAGTTTTCATTAAAGAACAAATAGATCTACATGCAAAAGTGTCCTACAAAATAAAGATTAAAAAAAAGAAACCAAAGGCAAGGTTCTCTAAAAGTTCACTAATAATATTGACAAGTATAGCAGACCAAATACACTAAGATATATATAAAATATAGACAGTTAACACACATTAAAAACATCTGCTATATAGCCAATAGAAAAGGGATATATTAGCAGTATTAAACATAAGTCACATTTTAAACTATCTATTGGTTGGTATATTAGAATACATTAGACTTTATTGAATAGAGTCAATAATTCATTCTATTTTAAAACTATCCAAGGAAGTAGAAGCTAAGACTCCAATTTAACTCAGATTTCCTCATGGCATGTAGAGACAATGTCCAAGTACCCTAGCCAGGTTGAGCTACGATAAATTCTACAGGCACACTTTTATTACGATCGCCATTAGCAATCATCACCACAGGCATCCAGCTACAGGCATTCTGGATTAGCTCTCTACCTCATCTTGTCCAATTTACTCAAGACACTGTTCATCATCAGATAAATTCCTTGAGCAGATCCAAGAGCCAGCAGTCAGAGCACTTCACACTCTCTAAACGCTGTAAAAACAACTGTCAGGACGAGGGTCCTCAAAGCCCTCTCACAGGATGACAGGCACAGACCTGTAACCTGAATGCCCATGTTAAACATGAGCTTTGGAAAAACAAGAGCTGTTATTGTCTCACTTTCACACTGGCTGGCTTGTGGTGAGCTGCATGTGGTGGGGCTCTCGTAGCCAATACCTCGGAAGCTCCCCCTGCACTGGGGATGAAGGCCCTCAGCAGTTCAGTATCTAATCCCTGATGGCAGACAGTTCAGTTCAGTTCAGTCGCTCAGTCGTGTCCAACTCTTTGTGACCCCATGAATCGCAGCACGCCAGGCCTCCCTGTCCTTCACCATCTCCCAGAGTTCACTCAGACTCACGTCCATCGAGTCAGTGATGCTATCCAGCCATCTCATACTCGGTCGTCAACTACATGTCTGCGATCAATACTTCAGGCCACTGGGGTTGGACAGGGATTTCAACATCCGTCATCTTAGCCAGGTGAAGCTTTTCCTTCCCAAGAGGAGTATACCAGCCAGCCAGGTAGCTTTCCCTCCTCGAAGGCTTACTATTCACTCACTTTCTAAGAACATTACCTTCTTTCTTTACCACTGACTGGGATTAATTATGATAATCAATAATCTCCTGAACAGACTCTGTTATGAACAAATTCATCAAGCTTTCATCCCCTTAAAAAAAATTACAAATGACACAAAGGAATTAGGTCTTGCATTTCACTGTATCTACTTTCATTTCTTTAAAAAATAAGCTGCCATTTAATATTTTGGTTTTTATTTTCTTTGTTGAATGGGCAAGAGAGTTTTCATTTCTGCTTCCAATTTCCATGCAAAAGCTCTTGTGTGTGTGTGCGTGTGTGTGTGTGCGTGTGTGTGTGTGTGTAGTCTCTCAGTTGTGTCCAACTCTTCACGACCCCATGGACTGTACTTGTAGCCCACCAGGCTCCTCCGTCCATGAGATTCTCCAGGCAAGAATACTGGAGTGGGTAGTCAGTCATTCCCTTCTCCAGAGGATCTTCCTGACTCAGGGATGGAACCTGGGTCTCCTGCATTGCAGGTGGATTCTTCACTGTCTGAGCCACCAGGGAAGCCCTGCAAAAGCTCTTACAGTAAAGCAAAAATTACCCAGTTTTTGCTTAATAGGTATTTATATTTCAGTAGAGCTATAAAATCAGTCTACCAGGGCACCTGCTGGCCCATAAAGCATCTATGTATGGACTCAAAAAAGGCTATCTTCTCAGAGGAAAGTGGTTTGCCTAACGGAGGAAGGTTGAACCTCCACCTCACTTGATCCCTAGACTTCCTTATTCGATAAACAACTGATACAACTCTATTTATTGTCTGAAGTTTATTTAATCTCTGAAGTCTATTAAATGACTCACATTTCCCCATTTGTTTCCAGTCTAGAATTCTTCGAGGAAAATGCCAGTGTCCAGTCTAACTTTTAAAATCATAAATTCAACAAAAATATTAGTTTCCTAAAGTGTTTGTAAATGTGGACTTACATTAATTCATTGAGGAAAAATGAATTAATTACGGGTACGGCTGTGAGTATTAGTTATAGTTAATAGGACTTGGACATGGATTTGAAGCCTCAATACTTTAAGATGTCAATTCTCCTCAAATTGATCTATAGACTTACTGCAATCTCAATCAAAATTAAAGTCAGATTTCTCTGTAGAAATTGACAGGCTTTCTAAAGTTCACATGGAAATACAGAAAACCTAAAATAGCCAAAAGAACTATGGGAAAAGGGAAATCAGAACACTTGTTGCCTAAATTCAAGATTTGTAGAACTACAGTGAAAGCAACATAGCATTACCATCAAAGAGGCACACAGATCAATGAAACAGAATAGAGCCCAAAAATAAACCCACAACGTAATGTCAATCCATTTTCAACAAAGGTGCAGAGGGATTCAACAGGGAGAGAATAATTTTTTCAACAAATAGTGATGGAACAAACAAGAACCATAATCAAAACAAAATATAAACAAACACAAAAACAGAAACAACTTCTACGTAACCAAAAACAAGCAACTTCTACGCTATATACAAAAAATTAACTTAGAATGAGTCATAGAGCTAAATGGAAAACCCAAAAGTTTTTAAAACCTTTAGAAACCATTATGCTTCTAGAAGAAAACATAAGAGAAAACCTTTGTGACTTGGGTTAGGTGAAGATTTCAAAGCAGTCATAAAAAGCATGATTCATAAAATAAAACTGAAGTTAAAATTTGCTCTTCAACTATACCACCAAAAAAAAAAAGAATGAAAAGATATATACGACAAGAAAATATTTGCAAATCACATGTCTGAAAAGGTACTTGTATCAAGAATATTTAAAGATTTTCAAAATTCATTAATAATAATAAAGAACGTTTTTATTTTTTAACTTTTTGAATTTTTTAACTGAGGTAAAGATTTGAACACTTTACCAAAAAAGGAAATTTTACACAACGTTAAGAGAAAAATGAGATTTTCTTTTCTCCCCCAAATCCCCCCTCCCATCCAGGCTGCCACATCACAATGGGCATAGTTCCATATGCTATACAATAGGTCCTTGTTGGTGATCCATTGAAAATATAGTAGTGTGTACATGACCCATCCCAAGCTCCCTAACTATGCTTTCCCCCTGGCAGCCATAAGCTCGTTCTCTAAGTCTGTGAGTCTCTTTCTGTTTTGTAAGTTCATTTGTATCATTTCTTTTTCCACATATAAGGGATGTCATGTGATATTTCTCCTTCTCTGTTGGACTTACTTCACCCAGTATGACACTCTCTAGGTCCATCCCCGTTGCTGCAAATGGAAAATGAAATGTTTTACACACTGACTGACACATTACTATCTCTGATAATGTCTGATATTGTCCCTGATCTTACCAGATGAAAATTATCTGCCCACATATGCCACTTACTTTCTTGTGTTACACTGACTTGAAGATAGGACTCACTTCAACTATTAGATTTTAAACTTGAAATAAAAAATTATATCAGATTTATCTTGACATCCCTCAGTCTTTCACCTAGCACAGGTCCTGGCTTGATGCCTGCTTCACGGATGTAAATAGTAAGATGAATGGTGGGTATGCATGGAAATCCTTTTGTAAGTGAATGTTTTATTGAACAAACACGTTACAGAAAATTATTTCATAAGTATTTTATAATTCATTTTCTAGAAAATTTTGAATTTCGTTAAAGAAAATAAGTACCTGTCTTCTTCCTTCCAAATTTGAAGCTTTTCCTTTGAACTCAAGGTTGCATTAAAAAAAAAAGTTTTTAAAAACCATTATCTGAAGTTAATCACTATTTTCTAATTTCCTTTCTCTCGCAGACCTCCAAGTTGTAGAAATCGGTTCCAGGCAGTGCCAGCTCCCGAGAGATAACAAAGCTATGCTATTATGGAAGCAAAGAGGAAACAGAAGGCTTGGAGAGGGAGGGGAGGAAAGACCACATGAACCTGATGGAAACCCAGAGTCCCTGCATGGCATGTATCGTCCCAGAGACCAGTGCCAGGAGGGTTCCGGCCTCAGCTGACATACTGAAGAAAGGCAGACGCCTGGGCAACAAGAACCTCTGGAAAGCAGGCATCTGCGTCAACGGCCATCTTTTCTCTCCCAGTCTCAAAGCAACAGAGAACAAACTCCAAAAGCGTCACAGTGATCTGGGTTTTCCCACGTCTAAAGTGTTGCTTCAGGTGGGCGACAGTGATGCCAAAGGGAAAATAAAGGCTGTCTTCCACAAAGCAAGATGGATTTTGAAAGTGGATATAGGTGACCTCAGAATGTCAGGCTTACTTGACGACAGAACAGTAACAAGCAGGCAGGGACTAACTGACCCGTACAGTCTGTTCATCTCCAGTGAATATTAACTGGACACAGACATATAGATGCTACCCCACTCTGGTAAACTCTGAGGTCTGCCTCAATAAACCTTATTTTATTATCATTATCAGTTTCCAGAGCTCAGCACCAAACAGACACCCTGGCTAATGCTGTTCTCAGTTCTCATTTTCTATTTGTTATTTGTTAAACTTATAATTTTGAATGAAGAATGAAATCACAGAAGTTTGTGTGCATATTTGCATATGTGAAAAGGAGAAGCACAAACTGGCAGTTTTAGACTAACTTTGCTAGGGCTTTGCTTCCTTAAATCACTAAAAGTCTGATAGGACTTCAATAGGTTAACTTGCCCATCTCATTTGTTAAGACCTACAGGATATTGTGATGAGGTGTTTTGGAAAGTGACAACAAAGTTGAAATAAACAGAATTCAGAGGGGAAAAAGAGAAAAGTCAATTATCTAAAAAGTGCAGTGAGCTGACTGCTACTGAATTTCTTAGCCTGTGTGGCCCCCTAACTTTTCTGAAGCAAATGACTAACATGTTGTTATGAGGAAATGTTGTACTCAAATAAGTGGCTATTGATTTAGAATGAGGATAATGTGAGCATCTTTGAAGGAAAGAGCAGGAAGCTTTTAGAAAAGGAGAGATTCGCCCATAAAAAAAGAAAAAGATAATGCCATTTGCACCAACATGGATGGACCCAGAGATTATCATACTAAGTAAAGAAAGCCAGAGAAGTGACAACTATCATGTGACATCACTTAGAAGTGGAATCTAAAATATGACACAGAAACAGACTCACAGACATAGAAACCAATGGTTACTACAGTGGAAAGGGGGGCAGGGATAAACTGGGAGACTACATTTAGCAGATATACACTACTATATATAAAACAGATAAATAATAAGGTCCTACTGTATAGCACAGGGAATTATATTCAATATTCTGTGATACACTATAATGAAAGAATATGAAAATGAATATATGCACGCATAATTGAATCATTTTGCTATAACAAAAAACTAACACATTGTAATCAACTATACCTCAATAAAAGAAAAGAAAAAAGTAAAGGAGAGACTGATCTCTAAGGGAGGGGCTAAAGAGACTGAGCAAAACTGCCAGTGAGGCAGGAAGGTGGGATTCAGTTCAGTTCAGTCGCTCAGTAGTGCCTGACTCTTTGTGACCCCACGGACTGTAGCATGCCAGGCCTCCCTGTCCATCACCAACTCCTGGAGTTTACCCAAACTCATGTCCATTGAGTCGGTGATGCCATCCAACCATCTCATCCTCTGTCATCCTCTTCTGCTCCTGACTTCAATCTTTCCCAGCATCAAGGTCTTTTCCAATGAATCAGTTCTTCACATCAGTGGCCAAAGTATTGGAGTTTCAGCTTCAGCCTCAGTCCTTCCAATGAATATTCAGAACTGATTTCCTTTATGATTGACTGATTGGATCTGCTTGCAGTCCAAGGGATTCTCAAGAGTCTTCTTCAACACCACAGTTCAAAAGCATCAATTCTTCAGGATTCAGCTTTCTTTATAGTCCAACTCTCACATACATACATGACTACTAGAAAAACCATAGCTTTGACTAGACGGACCTTTGTTGGCAAGGTAATGTTTCTGCTTTTTAATATACTGTCTAGGTTGGTCATAACTTCTCTTCCAAGGAGCAAGCATCTTTTAATTTCATGGCTGCAATCACCATCTGCAGTGATTCTGGAACCCCCAAAAATAAAGTCTGACACTGTTTCCACTGTTTCGCCATCTATTTGCCGTGAAGTGATGGGACCAGATGCCGTGATCTTCATTTTCTGAATGTTGAGCTTTCAGCCAACTTTTTCACTCTCCTCTTTCACTTTTCATCAAGAGGCTCTTTAGTTCTTCACTTTCTGCCGTAAGGGTGGTGTTATTTGCATATCTGAGGTCATTGATATTTCTTCCAGCAATCTTGAGCTTAAGGTGGGGTTCAAGCTCAGCAGAATTGTTTTTCTCCATCAGGAACAGAGGGAGGGAAGGTGAAGAGCTGTAATGGAGAAAGGCAATCCCACACAGTCCTGAACAAATGCATGCGTACGTGTGCATCTCTAAATGTACGTAGATACATGCGTGTGTGTGTGCACGTGCACATGTTCAGACCGCTTCCATTTAATGAGAACTTCTTTCCAGTGAGTTCCAGCCATAGATCTTGGCTGGCTACCACCAGGGCACGCTGCTTTTGGTATGCACGCTTCAGATTCAATAAATACTGGGAATCTCACCCTTGCATGTTCCATACATTGTGTTAAGCACTTCTATTCATCCATTTACCTGACTGTCCCCAAACACAGGACAAGTCCGCAGGCCTTAACTGTGATAGCCCACCTTGTGCCACGAGCTCTAGTCTTCCAATGTCACACGTGAAACGTAAGGGTGTAACTTACTTGGCTATGGTTTAAGACTTTCGCTGGAAAGCCCCAAGCTGTGGCCTGTATACCGCAAGTGCTTTGGGAGGCCCAGTCTCTAAGTGTTGGGTCACCCTTCGTGTAGATGGGAACCAGGCCCCCAGATGCTCCTTCTCGCCTTAAGACTCAGGCTACACCCAGGTCACACAGTAAGAAGGAGGCTCATTAAACCACATGTGGACAAAGGACAGCTCTACTGACACCCAGCCTCTCCCATTGTCAAGTACAGCCCACAGTTGCATCTGTGTGGCAGTGACAGTGAATACTTGGCACAGAGGTGCTGCTATTGACCACAAAGCTGAAAGCATTCACATCGGACTTCTTACAGGAAACGTGCTGCTGACCCCTGGCCCACAGCAAAAGAACACGTGCTGGGTGCAGGCTGCAGCTGTGTGCCACCTTAGACAGTCAAGAGATAACTCTCCCTCCCCCAGCTTAAGAGAGCAGACCGCTCCTGGGGAACCCGAGGCTGTGGACACACCCCCACCCCCCGACTTCTCCCAAGGGGCATCGGCTGTGTCCTTCTGACACACTGAGATTCTCCAATGCCTGACTCTCCTTGTTGGACCCCAGGAAGAACGGGAGGCCCCACTAAAACTCGCCTGTGCTTTTTTCGTACTGTGAGTTGGAATCTTTGTATAAAGGTCCACTCATCTAGAGGGAAGAGTGTTCTAAGTTCCAGTCTTGGATTTAGAAAATTAGTTTTTAATAACCCAAATGTGCAGGAAAATACTCCAATGGCAATCTGGGAAAATAAAATATCAATGCTTCAGTTGATTTCTCCAGAAAGCCTGTTTAAACCTGTTTAATCTTCCTTGATATATCCAGGAAAGGCCATAATTGAAAAATTCAGTCATGTGACATTAGAATTCAGAGGCTTGAATTCTTCTGTTGAATGAGCAAAAAGCAAGGTCTGGAAAGAAAGACTTTAGCCCTTAAAGTGAACCTAAAGAATGTACAAGAAAACTGAAAACCGTGAATTCTCCATATCACAAGTTAAGGAAGACAATGACTCTAAAACAAAAGCGCAGGATCAAGCTCTTCCTGGCAGGGCTGGTTAGCCCCAAGACCTTTCCGCAATTCACAGGACTGCTGCCTCATTTTCCTATTACAGCTGAAGGCCGATGAGTCAGTTTTTAAGAGTGACATTTTTTTCTCGTGTTTGAAGACAGGCAAAAACATCAAGCAAAAACCCCTGCAATTTACTTACCACATTACAAAGCAAAAAAGATGGATTCTAACAAAACTTGCTGGTCTATTACGATACTTACTTTGTGGGGAGGGTCCAAGGGGTTGGGAGAGAAGTAGTGATGATGTGCAGTGAGATAAACTATAGAAAATATAGAGCCAACCCGGCAGTTATCTGAACACAACTCCTCTTCTGTGCATCTGTTCTGCAACATTTTAAGCTTTAGGACTGCACACCATTGCACATTCTCTTAAAGAGAAACATTGTTGAAGTGGAAAAACAGCTTAACAGTGTTTGCTATTCAATATTTTTATTTTTCTTAACTGTAAATGAATAAAGAATTCATAGAATTTATTTCACCATTGAAATCTACAATGGATAACCCCGCTCTCCCCTTCATAGCCACTGCAGGAATGATTTAACCAAAACTTGAATCCAGGATAAACTCATAGTTGATGGGTGACTTCAGGTGTCAAATTTTCTTTTTTTAATTGGAGGATAATTGCTTTACAATGTGTTGGTTTCTGTTGTACAACAATGTGAATCAGCTATACATATACATATACCCCCTCCCTCTTGAGTCTGCCTCCCATGCTGGGCACCCATCCCATCCCTCTAGGTCATCACAGACCATCCCGCTGAGCTCCCTGTGCTAAGCAGCAACTTCCCACTAGCTTCTGCTTTACACATGCTCGTGTCTATATGCCCCTGCTACTCTCCCAGTTCACCCCACCCTCTCCTGTCCCCGCTGCGTCCACAAATCTGTTCTCAATGTCTGTCGCTCTACTACTGCTCTACAAATAGGTTCATTGGTAACATTTTTCCAGATTCTATATCAAAACTATAGTGAGGTATAATCCCACACAGTCAGAATAGCCGTCAACCAAAAATCTACAAACAATAAATGCTGGAGAGGGTTGTGGAGAAAAGGGAATCCTCCTACACTGTTGGTGGGAATGCAAATTGATACAGCCACTACAGAGAACAGTATGGAGGTTCCTTAAAAAAATGAAACATGTAACTACACCATATGACCCAGCAATCCCACTACTGGGCATATATCCTGAGAAAATCATAACTCAAACAGACACATGTACCCTAAAGTTCATCCATTTATATTGTGAATTATATTTTCTGAGCCATTCTGGATGACTCTTAACCTTCCTGGATCTCCCTGAACAAACTGGAAGCCAATTTATAACCTTTACCGATGAAAGCAAACAGAGGATAACTTACTGTTTTTCAGTATCACTGCCCAGAAACACAGGCAGTGTTTTACAGTTCACAGCATGGCTTCACGTGCAGTTGAGATGAGTGAAAAAACGAGAAGACGAAAAGACATTGAAACGGTTCCCTAAAAACTGGCTGCAATTCTTTATTCTCCTGCCACTCAGAACATAACCACCAGGGCCCTATGTCTAATTCTTTTCTTCTACAATGCTTCCATCCATCCTAAACTTACCTGTTCCCCTTGGGCATGAAAAGACAGAAGAGGAAAAACTAAACATGAAATCGAGTTAAATGTAAGAGGACCTGTGGTCTGAATAGTTAAAATAACACTTTAAAGAAATACTAGAGGAGTAAGTTTCTTTAAGTGCCCTTACTTTGAGCATAAGAAACCCTTACTATTCCCAAATTCTAAAGTCTTCTATAGTCAGCCATAGTCCCATACCAACTATTGACCTTACACTTTACAGTATTTTAGAGTTTCACATTTATTATGTTTCATATGTATTCTAATCATGAAGAAATGGAACCTGCCAATGTTAAGTGACTTGCCCAAGGTCGCAAAGGAGAATAGTCTCCTGGGAAGAAACAAGGAAAGCTTCGGCACCCAAATGATCACCATAAAGGCCACACAGATCACCCAGAATAACTGAGGTGTTTCTTTCAGGATCCTCATTATGTTCTTCTTAATAAGTGATTATAAGCGTTGGTCTGGAAACAGCTTTAAGGAAGAGATTTAGTTTGTATGTGGGCTAGATACTGCTCTATCAGTCTTTGCTAAGGGAACTGCAATACCTGTACGTCTAATGAATTAACCCAAGAACTTACACTTAAGTGAGGAAAGAATGAATTGGGGAAATTTATGTAGAAAGGGCAGGGAAAAACTCTATAATCATTTAAGGAGGGAAGAACCAAGAATTCTATGGAGGTCACGCATCCCGTTAATCCCCCTCCATCTCTTGCTTAGCCCGAACTCTTAAAGCTAAAGAATTCTAAAGACAAGGGAGGGATGAGTGACACCGGGAACCCGTGCTTCTCGCTTGGACTCTGTCACTCCGCAGGGAGTGCCCTGGAATGCTGTGGGAGAGCTTTTTACTGTCAGAACAACTAGGGGCCTTCTGGTATTTAATCAGCAGGGCCAGGAATGCTAGGAGTCTTATGATCCAGTGGACAGTCCTTCACCAAGAAAGAACTGTCCTGCATCACATGTGACTTTCAAATGCCCTGCTGGACAGTGATCACAGGTGAGACACCCATTTGTAATCACTGCAACCTGATTCAGTGATTCAGAGCCTGATTCAGTTTCAGACTTAATACAAAGTATTTTGCATACACAGAATTTTCCAGGAACACAACTATAATGTAAGTGGAGGGAAAACTATATTTTGTTTTGTTCAAATATTTACTGTTCTGGCAATTCAAGTCCTATGCAGCAAGGCAGCAGGAAGCCCAGGTAGCCTGATTTCCACGTGCAAGGGCCCCATCCACGCTGACTCTGCCCATCAGAGCAGCCATCCAACTCCTTCATAGTCCCATCTGCTTGAGTCATGTCCCAACATTTATGCATTGAAATACTTGTTATATAAAATATACTTTATTATTTTATCTCACAGTTGGAGCACTATGTTGATGTCTAACATTATGTGCACAAGTTCCCTGGTGGCTCAGATGGGAAAGAATCTGCCTGCAACACAAGAGACCAGGGTTCAATCCCTGGGTCGGGAAGATTCCCCTGTAGAAGGGAATGGCTACCCATTCCAGTATTCTTGCCTGGAGAAGTCCATGGACTGAGGGGCCTGGTGAGCAACAGAGTCCATGGAGTCGCAAACAGACACAACTGAGTGACTAACACTTGGTGCTGCTTGCACAAGCAGAGCGTGTTATCAGTAAATTTCATTATGGGATGATAAATGGAACAAATTTGTCTGATAAAGTTGAAAGCCAGGGTTGTAGCCATTGTTTCTTCTCTGGAAAATCTCTCATTCCTGGCTTCTTGGACAAGCTATCTCCTGACCCTCCTGAGCCCCTTTCTTACTCTACTTTACTGATTCCTTTATACCCAACTCTAAGCTGCAGTGCTCCGAGTTTCATCTGCACCCCCCACCTTTTTACCTGATTTATGTCCCCTGCTTACTTTGACAGCTTTGACTAACACTTATTTGCCAAATGGCTATATGTCTAAAATTTAGAGCACACGTTTTTGCACTTTTTCTAAAATACAGGAAGCAGCATTAAAGACAACATTAAGTGTTGCTTAACTCATTGATTTTACTTAAGTTATATAGCCTATAAAAATGGTTAATTTATACAACTTTATGCACAGAGTTGCTAAATAGAAGGTTATTTACGAAAATTTGGAAGTAACCAGTTAAGGGAATGGTTTGGTATTTTTATTGTGCAACCATCCAAAAGTGATTTTGCAGCCATTAAAGTTATGCTAATGGATGTCTTTATTATAATAAGACCGGTTCTCATAGCGTTAAACGAAAAATCAGGCTCTAAAATTATCTTAACCATATAAATTATGCAGGGAAAAATGACTGGAATGAATCCACTAATGGTGGTTATCTCTCAGCAAAGGAGTATAGATGATTTGTATTTTCCCCTTCATGGTTTTGTTTTTCCATTATCTTCATGATTTTCCACCACGCTCAGGTTTTCCCTATAAGGAATTACTTTAAATCCTTTTCAAGCCTTGTCAACAGCGTCTGGACCATCGTCCCATTATTTGTGACAGCCTTCTTTCCTGGGTATTTTCCCCTCTGTCCATCTTCCATGCTGCATTGAGATGAAGGTTTTCAAAGCATAGATTTGTCCCTTCCCACTAGCTCCCTGGCAGGGCAAAGGTCGAGGAGCAAATGCATAGGCATGTCATGAAAAGATCAGAGAACTGCTCTCCCAAGTCTGTTTTTTCAGCCTTGTCCTCTGCAATTCCGCACCAACAAACAGAAACCTGCCACTTTTGCTTGAACACGCCGTGGACTGTGGCATTTTCTGCAAGGCTGTTTTTCTCTGACAAGAATGTCCTTTTTCTCTTTTGCTGCCAGGTCAAATAGCACATTTATCCTTTAAGACTCTATTGAAATGCCATTACAGCCTGGAGCTTTTGCCCACAGAGTTAGCAGCCACTCAAACTCTTCCCAAATATCATTGTGGTAGCACTTATCTCTTGGTATAAGAGAGAAATGACTGCCAAGAGTTCCTCTTCCTTGGAAAACACTGTGTTTTAGTCATCTTTGTGTTCTAAGCCCTGATGCTGAGTTTGCCTGCAAGAAGTACTTGACGAGTGACCAAATTAATGTAAGTTGCCAAAAGCTGTAGGAAGAAAATCTTCAAGCACCTCACAGACCCAGCTGGCTTGCAGGAGCTGAAGCCAGGTTTCTGACAAGACAAAAGGTAGAAGGAACCAGAATGTGCCAAAAGAAGAACACTAAGTCAGGTTAGTCAGGAGGAAATGGCAGCTGGATCAATCAATGATTGATATAACTGGTACAGAGTGTTAGAAAAGATGAACTAAGCTTTTACATTAAAATAATACTTTGTGCCTATATATTTACAATAGATGAGTCTCTGAGAGTTGTGCTTAACACTTTGGTTAAATCTGTGTCTCTGAGTAGTAAAGTAAAGCACTTACGGGAGGCACTAGGGCATCACTCTGCACATACAGCTTTTACAATCTTAAAGCCCGGACCACATTCCAGATCAACTGAATCGTCAAAGGGGTGCAGCCCAGATTGTCAGTATCAATCTTTTTTAAAAGTTCCCACTGTTGAGAATCACTTGCGTACGTGAAAACATCTTTCCTCAGCTGCAGATCAGACTCACAGAAGGAAGTGAATACCTTCATAATTATTTTCACTGTTAACTCATTCCTAAATAGTGACATGCGTGCATGCTAAGCTGCTTCAGTTATGTCCACTTTTTGTGCGACACTATGGACTGTAGCCTGCCAGGCTCCTCTATCCATGAGATTCTCCAGGCAAGAAATCGAGTGGGTTGCCATTTCCTTCTCCAGGGGATCTCCCCGACCCAGGCTCAAACCCGGGTCTCTTATAGCTCCTGCATTGGCAGGCAGGTTCTTTACCACGAGGGCCACCTGGAAAGCCTGCAAGTGGTAATTCTGTTTTCAGTTTTTTTAAGGAACCTCCATACTATTCTCCACAGTGGCTGTATCAGTTTACACTCCCACCAACTGTGTAGGGGGGTTTCCGTTCCTCCACACCCTCTCTAGCATTTACTGTTTGTAGGTTTTTGGATGATGGCCACTCTGGTGTGAGGTAATATACTTCACTGTGGTTTTGATTTGCATTTCTCTAACAGTTAGTGATGCTGAGCATCTTTTCATGTGTTTCTTGGCCATCTGTGTGACTTCTTTGAAGAAATGTCCAGTTTCTGATTGGATTTTTTTTTTTTTTTTAATATTGAGCTTCATGAGCTGTTTGTATATTTTGGAGATTAATTCTTTGTCAGGTGCTTCGTCTGCAAATATTTTCTCCCATTTTGAGGACTGTCTTTTCTTCTTGTTTATGGTTTCCTTTGCTATGCAAAAGCTTTTAAGTTTAGGTCCCATCTGTTTATGTTTGTTTTCATTTTCATTACTCTAAGAAATGGGTCAAAAAAGATCTTGCTGAAGTTTATACCATATGACCCAGCAATTGCATTCCTGGGCATGTACCTGGAGAAAACCATAATAGAAAAACACACATGCATCCCAATGTTCACTACAGCACTATTTACAAAGCCAGGACATGGAAGCACCTAAATGTCCATCGAAAGAAGAACGATAAGAGAGATGCGGTACTTATATACAACGAAATATTACTGAGCCATGAAAGGGAACAAAATTATGCCATCTGCAGAGACACAGATGGAAACAGAGACTGTCATATGGAGCGAAGTAAGCCAGAAACAGAAAACAAATACCATTTAATATTGCTTATATATGTGGAATCTAGAAAAACGAGAAAGATGAATTTGTTAACAAGTAATGAGTATGTGTCGAGTGACACACCTGGTCCTCTTAAAAGAAAGGATGAATAAATGAATAGTTAAATCAACATTCATAGTCCAAAGTTGGTATTTCTTATTTTGAAAAATCATAATGGTATAAAAATCGCCCCCTCCCCATTCTGCTTGGAAAATTTGGCATCTGTGTTATTTTATTTACATAGATTATGCAGTCTTGAGTGGGAGAGCTGCTTACAGGTGACAAAGGATGAGGGCCTCATTAGGAACTCCAGTGAGAACCTTATGAAAGGGAGATTTAGATTCTTTAACAAGCATTGAAATTAATTCCAAAGACAGCTTAGGAGGTAATCAGTTGGTTTTTCCTTCATGAATTTCCTTTCAGAAAAAAATCGTCTCCTTCATGTCCTCAGGGATCTGGCTGGCCGTGGGCGTTTGCTGCTCAGCAGACACCTCAGTACAAACAAGACTGACTCGGCAGACTGCTGGCTGGTCCTGGGAGAGACGCTGCTATTTGTCAAAAGTGACATTAGGATGAAGTCCGAGGACAGGGGATTACAACCGGATATCTGTCCTCAAGACTTTCAAATGTGACTAAAATTGGAAAACACAAGGCTTTTCATAGAATTTTATAGACAGACTTCCTCACATTCAGCAGTTTTGATACTTTGGCCTTTTTACCACCACATTTAGTTCCCGTCTCTGTTACAAGCCTGTACCTTTTACTGTCTTCACACTGACTGTGAACAAGTCTTCATTCCGTCACTAAATCCAGCTCAGAGCAAGGAGATGCCATTTTATTCTTTTATTCTTAACACCTAGACAGTACCTAAGGTTGACAACGTGTGCAATGGCGGTGGTGGTTTCGTTGCTAAGTCGTGTCTGACTCTTTGCGACCCCATGGGCTGCAGTCCACCAGGCTCCTCGATCCATGGAATTTCCCACTGACATTCCATGGGCTGAGAGTGAACCAAAGAATACTGGGTGGGTAGCCATTTCCTTCTCCAGGGGATCTTCCTGACACAGGGATTGAACCCGCCTCTCCTGCATTGCAAGCAGATTCTTTACCAACTGAGCATTAGGGAAGCCCTATGTGTGCAATACCCATAAACAAGTATAAAGAGGCTAAGAGGGATGTGAGCTTTGCTCAGGATGAGGAGGTTGGAAGCAGGACAAGAGGAGCCAGGAGAGTTGTAGACTGTCCCTATAATGAAATGAAGGAGACTGCATTCAGAGTAACAAGCCTCAACCCAACGGGAGTCCTGGCCACTTACTTCCTGAGAAGGAACTTACCTTTAGAGCAAGGCTTCCCAGTTTCTAAGGTACACATAAATCACTTGCGAATCTTGCTAGAACAAAGCTTCTGATTCAGGAAGTCTGAGTCAGAATCCTAGAGCCTGGTCTTCTAACAAGCTCCCAGGAGGTTACAGATGTGCTGGTCCACAGTTCAGACACACCTTAAGCAGCAAGGCTGCCTCAGGACCTGTGCTCTGAATGTCTGTAACTCATGAATTCAACTGGGATCGTAGAAAGAAGTAGAAGAAGCAAACTCAAACAGGTTAACTGAGCAGCCCTAATGTGAGTAGCATTCAGAGACGCCAACAAGAGATTAAGGACCTTAGGACTTGGAACCAAGAGGATGCGCCAACACAAGCCCCAGACCAAAAGGGGCGAAGGGAGGGAGAGGCAGTTTACTAGGACTGAAGAACTTCAAGGCTGGAATAGGAACAATAGCCGTTCCTGAGTATCTTAAAAGGAGGAGCAAAGGCATCTCCCAGGGACAAGGACAGAGAACGGAGGTCCCAGCCACACTCCCTTCCCATCGTCTGATCCCCTCCCTTGCCTCCCACTGGAGGACCAGGGGGCCAGGGGATGAGCCTCTAGAGCCACCCAGAACGAAGAACAGAGGACGGAGTGACCAGCACAGGGAGCCAGCGGACACAGGAACTCCAATTTAGCAAGTCACTATTTCCTGTGGTTCAAAGTAAACACTCTTAAAACAGGAGTCCGGACTTGTCTAAGGGGGCTACATGAGAAAAGACTGTGAGAGTCTGTGCTGATTCTGTAGGCAATCTTGACGAGGAGAAGATTCTCAAGGGGCTTGAGAAACAAGGGCAACTTTGAAGATAAAAGAAAAACAAGCTGACTGCCTGAGGCAAGGGCAGAAACGAAGTCCTGGGAAGCCATTAGAAGACCAGCCCAGGGACTTAAGAACAGAGGGGCCTCAGGATCTCTCAGAGAAACAGGACCAGTAGGTTGGGGCTGGGGGCAGCCAAGCGGACTAGCCTTCACTCTAGTCTTAAGAGACACTTTGTCTAAAACCCTCCAACTCCTTTTTAAAAGTTAGACGCAATATCACTGGTGGAACTTCAAGATCTGGGGAAGAAAGCAGACCTGAGGAAAATCAGAAACAATAAGCACAGTAAATGCTAGCTCCTAAAAAATCCAACCAGAAGTTTGTTAGAGAAATATGATAAAAATTATATATGTATGTGTGTATACATCTATACTTACACACGAAGAATATACACATGGTTCCTCATGAGAGTTCTAATCAAGGCTCTCAGGCAAACACTAAAAAATGGGAAAACTACATCCGCGTTAATTGGATTTTCAGCATGCTAAAAACCAGCATCTTTCACACTAAAAGACAGTGTCACCCCACAACCCTGGGGGATGTGACGCAGTCCTTCT
Organism: Capra hircus; assembly: GCF_001704415.2. NCBI lineage: Eukaryota > Metazoa > Chordata > Mammalia > Artiodactyla > Bovidae > Capra > Capra hircus. The sequence continues at coordinate 40,207,192 of NC_030831.1, read as the reverse complement.
TGAGTGTGGAGGGCAATCAGAGACGGCTGGGCTCCCAAGGAAGTGAGAACCCAGTCTGGACCTCGACTGATGAGTCAGAGCTGGTTGCCCTTTGCCAGGATGTTATGATATACTGTTGATGAATGAGTCCCCTCTTCGCCACCTCCACCTCCTTCCCTAAGTCCATATTCGGAGAGATACGGGGTGGCTAGTTCACCACTTGCCCCAGGGGGCACTGTCAGAAGGAAAAAAAAAAAAGAAAGAAAACCAGTAAATAAAGATTCCAAATTCTTGGCTTTAGTTCAAATGAGGGACAGAAATAGTTTTGAAAAGAAATATGAACTGGCAGAACGAGTTTTGTTGGTTTGTTTTACCACCCCACTCCAAACTGGGGAAAAGGGAAGACTTAAGAGAGGAAAAAAAGCTCAGTTAGAGGCTGCGCACTGCGTCCCATCCCCAAAATAAAGCCCCACGTACCAGATGAGAGTTGGGATCACAGGCTTCCCCCCAAATCTGGGAGGCTCTAGGAAGATGCTGTTCCCTCCTTCCCGTCTTTAATCATTAAGGAAGGCAGATGCAGAGACTGAGAGAAGGCAAGAAGAATCTGGATAGTGGAGCCTGGGGGGCTAAGGTGGATGGGCTCAGGGGTTCCCTGCCTTGCTGAAAGGTGCCAATTTTAGCTGAGAGACGGAAAGAGGAGACTGACTGATTCTACGTCTAACAAGACACTGCTGGCTTGAGGTACAGATCCTGATGGCAGGCGATGCCCAGCAGGTAGTTTAGACCAGGAAGCCAGGTGGGAGCTGCCACAGATCCACGCCTGCATTCCAGGAGCACTGCCTCTGAGTCCACTGGGGTCAGGGCTCAGCTCCCGGTCCCAAGAAGTCAGGGGAGGGGAAGCGGAGTCCAGAACCGAGGTCCCTGACGCCTGTACAGAGGCGGTGCTGCAGGGAGGGGAAGGAAGGTCGTGGAGGGGAAGGATCCCAAATATTCCTCTTAACCAGAAGCAACTTGGCCTGAAATCAGAGGAGGCGGATGGGCTGTGTCCGTGATTCAATTCATTTATTCTGCTCTCTGTCAGAAATGGGGGCTTGGAGTTAGAATACAAAATGTGTTGCCAGAAATAATGAACAGCTATGTCCTGTGACTGTGAAGTTCATACGCATTACAAGTGGTTGATCTTTCTTAGCCTCTACCGCTTAGATGTTCTATGTGAATATTCAGTGAAGGTCAAATCCTATCCAGAAAGAGCAGCCCCGTGGTCCGACCTGTGCCAGCAATGGACAAGCAGATCCTGGCTGGCCCTCTGGCCTTCATCTCAGTCCCACCTGAGCTCTGACTCAGAGCTGGGAGGGTCTCGCAGGTCCAGCCCACGTGCTATGAGCAGCAACACTGCCTGGAACCACCTGCCTTTCCAGCTGCCAGGTCCTGCCTGAGAGGTGACACACACAGTCATGTCCCATGACACACACTGCACGGCCGGAAGCTCCTGGCTTCCCGGCTGGACCGGACCCTTTTGCTAGCCTTTTCTTTGTGATGTCTTTCAGTGCAGCTTCGTGTTCCCACTGCAGCTTCCTGAACTGTCCCAGTTCTTAAGGACCTCTTCTACATAAGCTGGAGAAGGAAAGAGCAACCCACTCCGGTACCTTTGCCTGGAAAATCCTACGGATGGAGGAGCCTGGCAGACTACAGTCCATGAGGTCGCAAAGAGTCGGACACGACTGAGCGACTTCACTTACTTTTGAGTTCCCTGAGAGTGACACCCTGGCTTTTTTCTTGTAGAGGGATGGTTGCACTTCTGCCAGAGAGTTGTTAGAAAAACACACACTGGCCAGAGTAATTATGAAGCAATAAATAATTGTCACAGGCACTACTAATGGATTTTCATCACTAACTAAACATCTTTCCTGATAACGACTTGTTCAGTTGCTAAATTGCATCCTGCGTCGGACTCTTTGTGACCCCATGGACTACAGCATGCCAGGCTTCCCTGTCCTTCACTATCTCCCAGAGTTTGTTCAAACTCTTGTCCATTGAGTCAGTGATGCAGTCCAACCATCTCATCCTGATAAGGAGGATAATGGTCAAAATGCTTCACGATAGCAAGAAAACATTTCTGTGACTGAATGTGACCTTTGCTCTAGCACCATAGCAGACCTCGCTCATAAATCAGCTGTCTGGGGATCCTGGCATAACTGTACCCTGGGAGCCACATGCTGAAGCTTTGTGGAATTCTAATAAGAACAGTCTGGAGAGCTCTGAACATAAACACAGTATTGATACTCGGTTGGCAAAAACCAACTTGTGCAATGGTGCAGATTCTCGCAATCTTGCTCTATCCAAGAAAATGTGATAAATGGTTTCCATTCCTGAAAATGCCCAGTTTGCCAGCACTATTATTCATTTTCTATCATGGAAATTCCACAGCACTGATCAGCAACCCGAGGAGGACACTTCTGCTTGCTTTGTAGAGCTTTCATGTCTATCTGAATACTGCAATTTGTGGGAATTTCCCAGATAACATGATATATGATTGGCTCATGGCACCCCACTCCAGTACTCTTGCCTGGAAAATCCCATGGGTGGAGGAGCCTGGTAGGCTGTAGTCCATGGGGTCGCTAAGAGTCAGACGTGACTGAGCGACTTCACTTTCTCTTTTCACCTTCATGCACTGGAGAAGGAAATGGCAACCCACTCCAGTATTCTTGCCTGGAAAATCCCAGGGACGGGGCGGGGGCTGGTGAGCTGCCGTCTATGGGGTCGCACAGAGTCGGACACGACTGAAGCGACTTAGCAGCAGCAGCAGCAGCTGGTAAAGAATCTGCCTGCAATGAGGAAGACCTGGGTTTGATCCCTGGGTTGGGAAGAGCCCCTAGAGAAGGGAAAGGTTGCCCACTTCAGTATTCTGGCCTGGAAAATTCCATGGACTGTATAGTCCATGGGGTTACAGAGTCAGACATGACTGAGCAACTTTCACTCACTTACCTATATGAATACACAGTGCATCCTTCAATAATACCTGCATCCAAACTACAATTGATTTTTTAACAGCCTACTAACAGGATAAAGAAATTCAAGAGGCAAAATGGATGCCCCTCCTAAGGAAAAGAAATTTAAAAAGGCAAAATGGTTGTCTGAGGAGGCCTTACAAATAGCTGAGAAAAGAAAAGAAGCAAAAGGCAAAGGAGAAAAGGAAAGATATACACATCTGAATGCAGAGTTCCAAATAACAGTAAGGAGAGATAAGAAAGCCTTCCTCAGTGATCAGTTCAAAGAAATAGGGGAACACAATAGAAAGGGAAAGACTAGAGATCTCCTCAAGAAATTAAGAGATACCAAGGGAACATTTCATGTAAAGATCGGCATAGTAAAGGACAGAAATGGTATTGACCTAACAGAAGCAGAAGATATTGAGAAGAGATGGCAAGAATACACAGAAGAACTATACAAAAAATATCTTTACGACCCAGATAACCACGATGGTGTGATCACTCACCTAGAGCCAGACACGCTGGAATGCAAAGTCAAGTGGGCCTTAGGAAGCAACACTACGAACAAAGCTAGTGGAGGTGATGGAATTCCAGTTGAGCTATTTCAAATCCTAAAAGATGATGCTATTAAAGTGCTACACTCCATATGCCAGCAAATTTGGAAAACTCAGCAGTGGTCATAGGACTGGAAAAGGTCAGTTTTCATTCCAATCCCAAAGAAAGGCAATGCCAAAGAATGCTCAAACTACTGCACAATTGCACTCATCTCACACACTAGCAAAGTAATGTTCAAAATTCTCCAAGCCAGGCTTCAGTACATGAACCGTGAACCGTGAACTTCCAGACGTCCAAGCTGGATTTAGAAATGGCAAAGGAACTAAAAATCAAATTACCAACATCTGTTGGATCATCGAAAAAGCAAGTGAGTTCTAGAAAAACATCTATTTCTGTTTCATTGACTTTGCCAAAGCCTCTGACTGTGTGGATCCCAACAAACGGTGGAAAATTCTTCAAGAGATGGGAATACCAGACCACCTGACCTGCCTCCTGAGAAATCTGTAGCAGGTCAGGGAGCAACAGTTAGAACTGGACATGGGACAACAGACTGGTTTCAAATTGGGAAAGAAGTAGGACAAGGCTGCATAGCTTATTTAACTTATATGCAGAGTATATCATGTGAAATGTAGGGCTGGATGAAACACAAGCTGGAATCAAGACTGCCTGGAGAAATATCAATAATCTTAGCTATGCAGATGACACTACCTTTATGGAAGAAAGCAACGAAGAACTAAAGAGCCTCTTGATGAAAGTGAAAGAGGAGAGTGAAAATGTTGGCTTAAAGCTCAACATTCAAAAAACTAAGATCATGGCATCTGGTCCCATCACCTCATGGCAAATAGATGGGGAAACAGTGACAGACTTTATTTTGGGGGGCTCCAAAATCACTGCAGATGATGACTGCAGCCGTGAGATTAAAAGACGCTTGAGCCTTGAAAGAAAAGCTATGACCAACCTAGACAGCATTTAATAAAAAGCAGAGACATTACTTTGCTAACAAAGTTCCATCCGGTCAAAGATATGGTTTTTCCAGTAGCCATGTATGGAACTATAAAGAAAGCTGAGTGCTGAAGAACTGATGCTTTTGAACTGTGGTGTTGAAGAAGACTCTTGAGAGTCCCTTGAACTGCAAGAAGATCAAACCGGTCAATCCTAAAGGAAATCAGTACTGAATATTCATTGGAAGGACTGATGGTGAAGCTGAAACTCCAATACTTTGGCCACTGATGCGAAGAATTGATTCATTGGAAAAGACCCTGATGCTGGGAAAGATTGAGGGCAGGAGGAAAAGGGAACAACAGAGGATGAGATGGTTGGAGGACATCACTGACTCAATGGACTTGAGTTTGAGTAGGCTCCAGGAGCTGGTGATAGATAGGGAAGCCTGGAGTGCTGCAGTCCATAGGGTGGCAAAGCGTTGGACATGACTGAGCGACTGAACTGAAGTGAACGGAACTAACAGGATGGACCCTTTATGTCTGCATGATTCTAAGTCATGGACTAAAGGAAACACTTCTACTGGAACATCTGGGCAAGCATGCTTTGGACCTGCACTGGAAAAGAAAGGACCATAACAGAATTTCAGTCCAGCACCTCATAGCTTCTGACCCCTGCTTAAGCTGCAGAGTTAGGCCAGCACTCTGCTTACAGATGTGAAGTGGTAATTCCGTAAGAGGAAGGGAGGGATGCCCTGAAAAAGTATAGTCTTCCAAACCTGTCAGAATGAACAGCTGTGACAGTCTAATGTCCCCTAACACCAGAGAATCTATTACTTACAGGACATCCATGTAGGAGCTGTATTACACTCAGGAAACTTAGAGCATTCCCAGATAGTACAAGACTCACAAACATACAAAAACAGAATAAAAGAGAAAAACTAACTCTAGTCAGCGTGCACTTACACCCAGTAATTATAAACAATACTCTCTTGCCCAAAGTGGGTAAAATATCTGTTGAACATCCTCAATAAGCCCATGAAAAATATGACAGGAACTGTCGTAATTCCTTTACAAAGGTTTAAGGAGAGTTCATCGCTGGCCTGAGGATTCCGAGCTGGTAAGGGGAAGGTCTGAGATTTCGAACGTGGGCAGTAGGACCTCGCAGACAGAAGGCTTTGCCCTGTCCCATGGGCATTTCCCCACAGGCTACCTGCAGCACTGATGCTTCTCATGCAGTGGACATTGCTAAGCAGTGGTCTATGAAGGGACGATATGACCAAGTTTTAGGTCAGTTACCACTCATTACTGGAAGGGCATGCCACACTGCAATCAAGGATTTTTAGGACCTGGAAGCTGTCAGTGAAGTTTCCAGGAAATTTGAGAAGGAACGTGGAACTCATTAAGGAATCGTCCATCATTTCATATGGATCCCATTACCGCGCTAACTTATTTTAAAACTAGATCACGCAAACTTTATTTTCTAATGTCCTACAGAAAAGCTGGGACATCTACCAACCAACTTGTGAGTGAGTTACACATATCTCCAGATGATCCCAACCCTTAGTCAATTTACAGAGAGCAAACTGTTTCCCAAGTTCAGAGTCAATTCCCTGAGAGTGAAACGAGTACAGATCAATGGCCGAAGGCTTAGCACTGTCTAAGGAAGCTCCCCTGAAGGATGCTCACAATACTTGTAATCACGATGACTGAGGTTTGGAAAACACCTACATCTAATCTGAGTCCTCGGTGTAGCCACCAGATTGGCACACTGCTGAGGAGTGTCTTACCTTCAACAGTGGTGTCTTTCCTGGGTTGTATGCTTTATCCTCTTTCAGCATCTCTCCATTCATAGCATCCCCAGCTCCTCCCGGTGACCTTATCTACTGTCATGGCAACCCTCACAGGCTGAGGACCACTAATCTCTGGCCTGGTTGCTCTTGAGCTCTGGCCTTTCAGGATCCCAAGTTTTTCTTCGGTATGTTCTCCTTTGGTATGCTTCCCTGGTGGCTCAAGGTGGTTAAAGAATCCACCTGCAACGCAGGAGACTCTGGTTCGATTCCTGAGTTGGGAAGATCCCCTGGAGGAGGGCATGGCAACCCAACTCCAGTATTCCGGCCTGGAGAATCCCCATGCACAGACGAGAGTGGTGGTCTACAGTCCACGGGGTCGCAAAGAATCGGACACGACGGAGCAACTAAGGACACACATGGTCTCCTTCACCTGCAACTCAGGTCCAGAACTCAGCCCCTCCCAACTGTAGTCACTCATTTTCCCCCAACTTCAGGAATGACATCACTACATGCCCTACCATTTTTACTATATTGCCCTTCTTTGCCCTCCATTCTGGACGGGTCCATAAATCAGGGGGCGTCTACTTCAGACGCGTCTCTCAATCCATCTTCTTCAATGCTGATGCGTGTCCAGGGCACACATTTAGACTACCTCTTGGCTACTGCACACCTATCTTAACTCCCAAGATCTTTTCTCCCCCCATTTTGCTGGCCACACCACACAGCTTATGGGATCTTAATCCCCCAACCGGAGATTGAATCCAGACCCCCTGCAGTGAGAGCTCAGGGTCCTAATCACTGGACCACCAGGGAATTCTCATATTTTCCTCTTAGTTTAGTATCCTTTACATACACTTGCAACAGTTAAGTTGCTAAAACAAAAGTTACATAACACTATTCGCTTGTTAAGCATCATTTGATGAGGCGTTCTCTACTGTTGGCAGGATTTTTATAAAAGTTTCTTTACAACCTGCCTTAGCTCAAGTTTCAGACTTATCTCGTGCCCAACTCCAATCACATGCACTAAGGTTTGGCCATAACCATCTGCTCTTAGGTTCCCTTGAATAGGAATCAATAGAGACAGGAGAATACAGTGGTTAAGAAAGAGGGCTTTTCATTTGGACTGACGTATACTGAATCACATCATCATGATTATCTGGGTGGTGAAGATCTTTTTTGTACAGTTCTTCCGTGTATTCTTGCCACCTCTTCTTAATATCTTCTGCTTTTGTTAGGTCCATACCATTTCTGTCCTTTATTGAGCCCATCTTTGCATGAAATGTTCCCTTGGTATCTCTAATTTTCTTGAAGAGATCTCTAGTCTTTCCCATTCTGTTGTTTGCCTCGAATTCTTTGCATTGATCGCTGAAGAATACTTTCTTATCTCTTCTTGCTATTCTTTGGAACTCTGCATTCAGATGCTTATATCTTTCCTTTTCTCCTTTGCTTTTTGCCTCTCTCCTTTTCATAGCTATTTGTAAGGCCTCCCCAGACAGCCATTTTGCTTTTTTGCATTTCTTTTCCATGGGGATGGTCTTGATCCCTGTCTCCTGTACAATGTCACGAACCTCATTCCATAGTTCATCAGGTACTCTATCTATCAGATCTAGGCCTTTAAATCTATTTCTTACTTCCACTGTATAATCATAAGGGATTTGATTTAGGTCATACCTGAATGGTCTAGCGGTTTTCCCTACTTTCTTCAATTTCAGTCTGAATTTGGTAATAAGGAGTTCATGATCTGAGCCACAGTCAGCTCCTGGCCTTGTTTTTGTTGACTGTATAGAGCTTCTCCATCTTTGGCTGCAAAGAATATAATCAATCTGATTTTGGTGTTGACCATCTGGTGATGTCCATGTGTAGAGTCTTCTCTTGTGTTGTTGGAAGAGGGTGTTTGCTATGACCAGTGCGTTTTCTTGGTAAAAAGTGGGCCTTAGGAAGCATCACTATGAACAAAGCTAGTGGAGGTGATGGAATTCCAGTGGAGCTATTTCAAATCCTGAAAGATGATGCTGTGAAAGTGCTGCACTCAATATGCCAGCCAATTTGGAAAACTCAGCAGTGGCCACAGGACTGGAAAAGGTCAGTTTTCATTCCAATCCCAAAGAAAGGCAATGTCAAAGAATGCTCAAACTACTGCACAATTGCACTCATCTCACATGCTAGTAAAGTGATGCTCAAAATTCTCCAAGCCAGGCTTCAGCAATATGTGAACCGTGAACTCCCTGATGTTCAAGCTGGTTTTAGAAAAGGTAGAGGAACCAGAGATCAAATTGCCAACATCTGCTGGATCATGGAAAAAGCAAGAGAGTTCCAGAAAAAACATCTATTTCTGCTTTATTGACTATGCCAAAGCCTTTGACTGTGTGGGTCACAATAAACTCTGGAAAATTCTGAAAGAGACGGGAACACCAGACCACCTAACCTGCCTCTTGAGAAATCTGTATGCAGGTCAGGAAGCAACAGTTAGAACTGGACATGGAACAACAGACTGGTTCCAAATAGGAAAAGGTGTATGTCAAGGCTGTATATTGTCACCCTGCTTATTTAACTTCTATGCAGAGTACATCATGAGAAACGCTGGACTGGAAGAAACACAAGCTGGAATCAAGATTGCCGGGAGAAATATCAATCACCTCAGATATGCAGATGACACCACCCTTATGGCAGAAAGTGAAGAGGAACTAAAAAGCCTCTTGATGAAACTGAAAGAGGAGAATGAAAAAGTTGGCTTAAAGCTCAAGATTCAGAAAATGAAGATCATGGCATCCGGTCCCATCACTTCATGGGAAATAGATGGGGAAACAGTGGAAACAGTGTCAGACTTTATTTTTTGGGGCTCCAAAATCACCGCAGATGGTGACTGCAGCCATGAAATTAAAAGACGCTTACTCCTTGGAAGAAAAGTTATGACCAACATAGATAGCATATTCAAAAGCAGAGACATTACTTTGCTGACTAAGGTCCGTCTAGTCAAGGCTATGGTTTTTCCTGTGGTCATATATGGATGTGAGAGTTGGACTGTGAAGAAGGCTGAGCGCCGAAGAATCGATGCTTTTGAACTGTGGTGTTGGAGAAGACTCTTGAGAGTCCCTTGGACTGCAAGGAGATCCAACCAGTCCATTGTGAAGGAGATCAACCCTGGGATTTCTTTGGAAGGAATGATGCTGAAGCTGAAACTCCAGTACTTTGGCCACCTCATGCAAACAGTTGACTCATTGGAAAAGACTCTGATGCTGGGAGGGATTGGGGGCAGTAGGAGAAAGGGACGACCGAGGATGAGATGGCTAGATGGCATCACGGACTTGATAGACATGAATCTGAGTGAACTCCAGGAGATGGTGATGAACAGGGAGGCCTGGCATGCTGCGATTCATGGGGTCGCAAAGAGTCGGACATGACTGAGCGACTGAACTGAACTGATACTGAATCACAGATTTACCTCTTACTCATATAATATACTATGCATCCATTCTGAGACCCAATTTTTCGTCCTCTCAAAAAAATGGAACAATAATGCAAGGTTACCATCAGAATTAAGAAAATGTGTTAGCTATTACAATCCTCCTCATCGTCAGGTATATCCATATCTATTATTTAATGTACAGCAAATTTTCAAAGAAGAAACTCTTTGTATAAATATATTAGTGTTAGTTGGTTGATGATGTCCTCAAGGCTTGTATTCTTTAGTCTAATAGAATGTCTTGATAGTTTGAGGAAAAAACTGAAACAGATTTGTAGCAATTAATGATTACCTTGTTGAAGCTCTTAGAATGTCCACTTGTCTATACCACTGACTTAATAATTCACTGAGTACAGAACTTTCATATAATATGCTGTACATTATTATTTTACTTACTATGTGCTATATCTCCAAATAAATCTGAATATAGAGCACTCATCTTATAATTCTTAACATCTCCACACTACCTAACCCAACACAAGATTCTTGGGAGTCCTTCAATAAATACTGAGGTCAGAGTGAGTTATCCCCCTAAAGACTGCTGCTCCCCATGACACCAAAAGTTAAATGCATGAGTTTCTGATATTGTTTGACCATGATGTTTTTTTCCCCAAGGGAAGAAAGGAAAAGGTTTGCGATTTCTTTTATCACACTATATAAAGCAAAATGCAAACTGGCATGATCCTACAGGCACACAGATTAAAATCAGGCTCTGAGTAATTAAGTATTTTAATTACAAAGTTGATAAGCAGTTCATAACATTGAGGCTATGTTTCTCCAGACTACCTGCACTCCCTGATACCCGTAAGCATGCACAGTGCTTATAAAAATGGTGGCTGATATCTGACTGCAAGCAGGAAAAAAATCTGTGTGCTGGCTCGAGTTGGAGACCATCGCACAATGGCTCTGTGGGAAAAATGCTGTTCCTCGCCAAGATTCTGCCTCCACAGATTCACACCTATTTCCTCTGATATTCATGGTTTGAAAAAAATTTTTAAATCATGTTCATGAGTTATTCTGAGCTTCTTCAGTAAAATTCGCTGTCATGAAATTAAAAGATGCTTGCTCCTTGGAAGGAAAGCTGGGACAAACCTAGATGAAGTGAAAGTGACAGTGTGAGTCGTTCAGTCCTGTCTGACTCTTTGCGACCCCATGGACTGTAGCCTGGCCTGCCAGGCTCCTCTGTCCATAGGATTCTCCAGGCAAGAAAACTGGAGTGGGTAGCTGTTCCCTTCCAGGGGATCTTCTCAACCCAGGGACTGAACCCAGGTCTTCCTCCTTGCAGGCAGATTCTTTACCGTCTGAGCCACAAAGGAGAAGCATCCCTTTGCTGACAGAGGTCTGTATAGTCAAAGCTATGGTTTTTCCAGTAGTCACGTATGGATGTGAAAGCTGGACCATAAAGAAGGCTGAGCACCGAAAAACTGATGCTTTCAAATTGTGGTGCTGGAGAAGACTCTTGAGAGTCCCTTGGACAGCAAGGAGATCCAACCAGTCAATCCTAAAAGAAAATAACCCTACATATACTTGGAAGGACTGATGCTGAAGCTGAAGCTCCAATACTTTGGCCACCTGATGGGAAGAACCGACTTCTTGGCAAAGACCCTGACGCTGGGAAAGACTGAAGGTAGGAGGAGAAGAGGGCAACAGAGGGTAAGATGGTTGGATGGCATCACGGACTCAGTGGACATGAGTTTGAGCAAAGTCTGGGAGAAAGTGGAGGGCAGAGGAACCCGGCATGCTGCAGTCCATGAGGCCACAAAGAGTCAGACACGACCTAGCAACTGAAGAAACAAACAACGACAGAGATAGCTAACAATTATTGGCAGTTACTGTGCAGCAGGTACCACCGAAAGTGCTTTAAAAGGTACTAACTGTTTCAATTCTCCTGACAACCTTATAAGGTAGGTACTACGGTCTGCATTCTACAGATGCGACAGCCAGAGGTTAGGGAGAAATGCCCCTGTGCCCATGATTATATCACTGCTGAGGGATTCAGTCTGGACAGCACTCAGACAGCCCATTCTCAGGGCCTCTGCTCTCCACCACCATGCCACTCTGCTCTCATAAAGTAGAATTCAGTCAGTGCTACGAGTTTTAGACAACATTTCAGGAACTCAAAGGAAGGAGAAATGACTCCCTATTAAACTTCAGGGAAGCCCTCAAGGAGAACATACGCAGGATTCAGACAGGCAGATAGAGGCATGTGTGAATTCTGGGCTCCAGGTGAACAAAGCCAAAGAGCCAGGGAGGTGCAGAATCAGGACGGGATGGACAAGGACTCTACTGTGGCAAGTGGTGCACCAGAAGGCTCAGTGGGACGACCCTTCAGGTACCCCAGAAAGACGCTCTGGGCCTTTAACCACTAGGCCGTGGAAAGCCTCTAAAGTTTCCCTCAGCAAGGTGACATGAGCAGAGACAGTCTTTGGGAAGAGTTATTAGAATTTTTTAAAAGACTAAACCTTTTTTTTCCGCCCCCCTCAGAAGATCATTTTCCTTACTTCTATAAAAGGTTATTTGGGGATAATAATCCCAAAGTCAAGACATTCTCCATCGGGAAGACTGAAGCTCCAGTGGAACTGAAGCTAACAGGATGAAACTTAACAGGGATGAGAACAAAGTTCTGCAACTCCAGCTGCACACGTTTAGGATGACTGCTTTATGGCATGCGTAGACGTCATATGAAAAAGACAAAGAGACGTTGGCCAAATGGAAGGTGAGTACAAGCCAAGACCATTACACGGACGCCAAGAAAACTACATAATTGAGTCTTAAGTCCCATAGATGTACAGAAAGAAAGGGGAGATGGTTGTCCTGAACGCAGCAGACCTGGGATTCTGCTCTGGGCACCACATAGGAGACGGATGCTGACGTCCAGTACTAAATTCAGAGCAGGGTGGATGAACGGATATCATCAAGAAGCCACACCACACATGGAGATGCTGTGGACGCACTGGAGACATGGAGAAGGCTCCAAGGACGCATGTGGTTTTGAATTACGGTGTTGGAGAAGACTCTGGAGAGTCCCGTGGAGACTCCAGTCAATCAAACTCCAGGAGATCAAACCAGTCAATCCTAAAAGAGATCAACCCTGAATATTCATCGGAAGGACTGATGCTGAAACTGAAGCTCCCATTCAGACCCTTCTGATACTCTGGAAATTATACTACTTCCTGAAAAAGCTTAGGATGGGATTGTCTAATATTGATGTCTGGGTTCTGTTTCATAGATTAGAATGCACTTCAAAGGGACTACAACCTCTTACTGGTAAGGGGTCTCCACAGACTTGCCTAATTTCAAAAGAAGGCTGTGCTTTAGGCCTTTTGTTTTGTCAGAAGGACAAAGAGGAGGAGAGCACAAGCAACAGCAGCAGCAAACAGAGATGGATCAAGTGATAAATCCTGGAATATTTGAACTAAAATACACTTAAATATTCATGCGTGTGTGCCGGGTTAATCACTTCAGTCGTGTCTGACTCCTTGTGACCCTATGGACCGTAGCCTGCCAGGCTCCTCTATCCATGGGATTCTCTAGGCAAGAATACTGGAGTGGGTTGCCATTCCTCCTCCAGGGAATCTTCCCATCCCAGAGATCAAACCCAAGTCTCTAAGGCCTCCCGGATTGGCAGGCGGGTTCTTTACCACTAGCGCCACCTGGGAAGCACAAAATATTCATACCTACTGAATCATTTGAGGTTGTCAAAGAATGAGAGAAACTGATACATACCATACTATTATACAAGAAGAATCTTCTGAAGTGCGCACACGCTCTGCTGGCCTCATGACAATTACATTTATATTGCTACAAAGCCCCTGGCTGACTATTCCTCTCACTCCTGTGGCTGCCTGACACCAGGCTCTCTAAGTACCTTCAGCAGGCAGGACTGGCATGTGGTTCCTATCTCCATAACTCCAAGACTCCTTTCCAAGTTCACGGAAGCACTATTTGGGATTAGCATTGCAACTCATGGAACAAGAAGGAAAACAAGGTGAAAACAACTCTACTATCACCTACTTATTCCAGAAGTTTCCGACAGTTAAATACCATTTCAGTACACAAATAACTGAACCTTCTATCCTTTAAAGCGAAATAATGGACTTTTCTTGTCCCAACTAGCGATTGCTAGACTCCTGGAAAGTCTAAAACAGAGAACTGCATTTAAGCAGGAGATTTTTTTACATATCTGACCCCAATTTTACTGCCTATTTTCATAAGAGAAGGAAAAACAGCTGAAGTCTTTGTGTTCATTTACTTGTCTGTATCTAACAAACGGACAGTGCGAAACAGGGAGCTTCATAGCTCACAGAAACAAGACCTGTTCACCCTGCTCACGTACAAGACCTGAGTCTGTCTGGGACCTGAGCCTTGTAGGCTTGTTATTAATTCATCACCCAAGTTGCCTAGCAATGGAAGTCCACCTCATTAGCACTCACTTGGTCCCGATAGTTTTTCCCCCTTCAATGATCTACAGGCTTCTCTAGCACTAAGAAACGAGACCCTTTCTCTCGATCCTCTGTCCTTCTGTTTAGACAAGCACTTGGAGGCCATGGTTAGTGCTATTTTCTCTGTGAGTGGACTCACCTCCAGGTTGTAGACACCTTCAGAGTGAGCTGAAAGGCTTTTGCGCTCTGTCTCCCAAGACGGCAGTACTCGGCTTTCCGTGTCTTTACCGTAACAATAGCGCACATCTCGACTGAGCTGCCTTCACTCCCTGCTTCTGGAAGATTTCCAGGCAGGGTCTGTGTTTACGTCAGCAAGGCTGACTCAGAACACTACCTCTGGGGGTTTAACCAGGCTTTGAAACACATTCCTGCACTCAGCTCAGCTGGGGTCAGTAGGAGGCCTTCCAGTAAATCTGGTACTTCACTTTTTCATTCTGCTTATTGCAGAGGGACACTGATATCCTTTTAGCTCATCCTCTAAGCTATTTTATTACCTTTCAGATGATTTTTGCTGGGACCTTCCCTATTGGAGCCTTGCATTATTATGCCCACTGCCTTTAGAATTCCTTATCTGCAAAAACTGTGCTTGCTTGGGTAACCTAAGCATTGTTGTTGTTCTGCTTTCCATCTGATTTTTTTTAAACTTTAGGATCATAAAAATTAAGTCCTTTGTTTATACATTTTCAAATCTAAACAGAAGTCCTATCTTGTTAAATTTGCCTTTGATTAGCACAGCTGCTCTTCAATTCATCCCTGGGCTTAGAGTTTAACCAGGGCCTTACCAAATATGTAAAGATGGAACACGTACGGAGAGGGCAGGGTTGTGATTAGATACAGAACTACAGGGGCTATCACAGTGAAACCACAGAATGTGAAACTGAAAATTATTTATAAATATAAAGCAAATTCCTTATTACTTCCAAGATTCAAAATTACATACTCCTTATTTAGTAATAATCATCAAAGCACAAAAATGGAACTTTATTTTCACAAATAAATGAGTGCATCAAGCTATTTCCACAATCCTAGATATCACACTGAAAACTTATCTCCTGTCATGAACCTTGGTTATGCTTACTACCCCCTCAAATCTATGATAAAACTAAAAAGAAATAAACAAACAAAAAAAACAGTATTTCAGTTAAGCAGGCTTTCTTACCACATTCTAATCTAAAATGAAATCTCAGTGAGGCCAAAGTAGACTTTACCATTGATGACAAAATACACTAGTAAAACAATTTAAAAACAACAAAAAAACAGACTTGCGAAATATAAAGATGATGCTACTTAAATAAAAAGAATCCAGAACACAGTGAAGCAAATGATTCTAATCCGATTCAAAGGAAATGAATTTCAAATAAACAACAAAACCATTGTCCCTGATTCTTCACTTCCCCCCAAAAGACAACACAGAGGACAAGAAAAGGCAGAAAAAGAAAACAGAAGTGCGGTAAGTAGCCTTGACAAGTGGCTGTACGGACAACAGTGTTCTAAGAGTTAAACAGCAAACGAGGCAAGCAGACCAGGGAAGTCTTCCGGGGACAGCACGCACTTGTGTTTCTTGAAGTAGACCCTCCGCTTGCATCTAATCAGAACTTTTGGTGTTGTGTGGCACCAGTGTCTCAAAGAAGGTGCCTAAGAGAAGAGCAGACGGAGGGCAGGGAAAGATCAGAGGAAATAGACAGAGGCAGTCACACAAACCCCAGGCCAGATCAGGGCAGGCATAAAAACGAGAACCCCTTTCTCACCCACATGTCTTCTCTATGAACCAGGCCAAGAGACTCAGCCATTTCCCCTTGGCACCATTTGCCCCAGCACTGAAATCAGAGGAAAGACTGGCAGCCCCTCCAAAGAAATATTTTAATTCCATTAAAGGGTAGAAGAGCTTGCTTGGGTAATGGAGTCTCCCTCAGCAGATGTTTCTGAGATTAGATAATCATCTGGAAAGATTAGATCAGTTTGAATGCTCCCGTGCAAAAACAGGAACTGGAAGCAAAACACCTCCAAGTCATTCATTTTTAAGCATCTATTAAGATCCCATTTTAACCAGTCTTCTCAAATTAGTAACAGGGCGTACCTACTTCCCTTCTATATTTGGGCTTTAGAAACTTACATTCACACCATAACAAAAATTGTGAAAGGTTCAAAAGTTAACAGTTTACTGTCACTTAATACTATGTACCAATAATCTAATGAAAAAAAAAAAAAAAACTATGAGCCCCTCCCATGCATTCACCGAAAAATGGATTTAAAACAAACAAAAAAGTTACAGCAACTGTCTGCTTTCTCCTTGCCTAAGTGAAAGGAAACAAACAAACAAACAAACAAACAACCAGTTAGCAGAAGGAAGCCTACAGCCCAAAATATTGATTGAGGAAATGCTCTGAAACTTACCCCTTAGCAGGTTAAGAGCGTCACGAATGCCATCAAGGGAGATGGACACTCAAAACATCTCTGTGGCCCGGTGTCCTCATGGCCCAGGGGTGGGGAGGCCATCCTCCAGCCCACTGTACCCCCCCACCTACAGAGTTCTGCCTCCTACTCCACGTGGGAGCCAGGACCTGTCCCGCAGCTGCCTCCAGCTCTGCGGGCCAGAGAAACAAAGGGCTGTGAGGGAGCTTCTCCTCAGAGTAGAAAACAATTCCCAGCGCACGGGAGCTATTTAAAGAGATGGTGCCTGCGAGACCAACGCTGCCTCAGAGCCTTCCTGTTTGTGTCCCGGCTCAAATTTTCATCCATTTCCGAATGAAGACTGCAGAATGTAATCAGCTCCGAGAAGGCTGAGATTTATGCAAACCCATGAGGTGTGCAAGGGTGATTTTTAGAAATGGTTTTTCCCTTTCCTTCTCTTCTCCACTAAGTAGATAGGAGGCTTTATTAAAAGCACTTTGAAAGTCAAAAGCAAAACCTGTACCTGTTGTGATCTGGTAAAAGTTGTTCCAACTCCTGAAAGCTTCTTAACCTGAAGTGTAGAAAGGAAAGACTGTGTGGATGATTGCTCCAATGTCTATCAAGTAAGAACGCGGAGAAAAACCATGAGATTCATGGTCAGAAAGCAAGGGTTTGATTCAAAAAACCTTCACCGATTACTAGCTAGCCTTTAGTAAAGAAATGCACCCAATCTCTCTGGGCTTCAGTTTCTTTGTCTGAATAAATAGGACCGATAACACATGCACTGTATGTCTGCTTGTGAGAACTGCGTAAGATGACTGGAAAAGACCCCACACTGGGCTTCGATAAAGTAAGAGCACGCAGTCATTACATCATGGCGCCCAGATGCCCAGTGGCTGTTACAGACATTATTAGAAGCTGGGTAAAAACAGATAAGCCTGGCGGGCTACAGTCCATGGGGTCGCAAAAGAGTCGGACACAACTCGGTGACTAAACAACAACAACAAAAACAGTGAATACCTCTCACTTTTCTCCAAAATTATACAAAATATAAACTATGCAAAATTATACAAAATATTGTTTGCCTGTGGGCTGGCTGCCTCCCCACTGGCACCCAGGCTGCCAGAGAGTCAAAGGCTTCACTAGGAATGCTGGTTTTTAACAATAGTCCCAGTACCCAGAACACTTTCCCACATATAGTAACATGCAATAAATAATTGCTAAATAAATGAATAGAAAAATGCAACATTTCGGGCAAAATCAAGCACAAAGGTCTACACATGGTAAACCTGTAGCAAGTATGTATCACATTAGTGAATGTAAAATCATTTTTTTTTAATAGAAAAACATCCCAGGAAAAATGTAATGGGATAGAATTTTAAGACAAGTTGGAACTCTGAAAAACATTTTAGATAAATATGACTGTACGTTTTGTTAGATCACCCAGTTCTAAATACATTATTAAGATGGTTCTTGAAGTGAAGTGAAGTTAAAGTGTTAGTCGCTCAGTCATGTTCCACTCTACAACTCCATGGACTGTAGCCTGCCAGGTTTCTCTGTCCATGGAATTCTCCAGGCAAGAATACTGGAGTGGGTTGCCATGCCCTTCTCCAGGGGATCTTCTCCACCCAGGGATCGAACCTGGGTCTCCTGCATTGCAGGCAGATTCTTTACCATCTGAGGCACCAGGGAAACCCACAAACTTCTTACTCGTGGATTAAGGATTTCAAGAAAACACTCAGCCAAACATTTTCAGCAAATTAATTCATATTGGATACTGTACCTAATATCCACAAACTTCTTATCTCGTGGATACTAGGTACAATATCCAATGTGAATTAATTTGCTGAAGAAGTTTAGCTTAATTTGTTCCTAAAATCCTTCCTCGGGCCTGTTTTTGTTCAAAGTGGAAACTCTCTTTCTTTTGTTGCCCTTTAAGTAAGAGCTTGGTGGTGATGTGATTTGATGAGAACTCATTGATTTTTTAAAGAGCATTACCCAGACAAGAAGGCTAGAGATGCGTGGTCCCTTGTGGCTCTTATGATCTGAGTGCTGATGTTTAATATAACAACGTGCCTGGATACAGGATAGTCATGGGGACCTGGAACAATAGATTTCGTTTTGAACCTTCACATTATTGCCTGAATCCAGGTCAGGCTAGTTCAGGTCACTAGATACTAAAAATCAATTCTTTGATGGCTGCTCATTAATCTATTATGTGTAAGGAAGAAAGCAACTTGAGTGGATATTTGTCCATTCTATAAAACTGCCAGGAGAGGTAAGATCCTGAATCTTAAAAGATCCTGTGAAACGTAATCTCCTCTTCGAAGGGTTTCTCTTGCTTTGCTTAAGAAATAGGACCCCACTTCCAAGTTTCTCTTTCCTTCTCTGCACTCTTTCTGGCTCCTGCCTTATAGACAGAATAAGAGCTGTCCTACTACAGGTCTTTCCACAAATGTTAAAAGTGGAATATCAAGATTTAAAGTTGCTCACTTTGAATGAAGTCATTTTAGTTCCAAAATATGAGGAAGCATCTCATGATCACTGAACCTGAAAGTTCTACAGGTTTTGGCCAGCGAAGAATCTGTGAAGAACAGAGAGTCACGACCTAATAAAACCAGAGTTTATTACCTTTAATAACTGTCTGTTCTGTTTTTCTAAGTTAGAATTTTAGACACTGATGATAAGGCTTTCTATATCCCTCTTCCTCCTCTCATGGCGTCCCCCATACTAGAGGCATTTTTAATTGAGTAATTAAAGATTTAAAGAAGTTTCTAAATTAACTTCTGACAGCTTCCAGCAACAAGGATTTCTCACCTTACCTGTAGCTTCCAGTCTAATAAATATCAGTCTACATGGAGTTTGTGAGTTCAACCCTGAGGGTTATCAAGTGAGGCTTAAATGCCTCCAAAAACATGCATGATTGTGGGGAGTGGGGGGTGAACTGTGGAAACTACCATCCAGTAGTCAAGTTTCTTCTTCATCTAATGAAGAAAGAACCTCTTTAAGCAGTTCTTTGAGAAGTTCTAATAACCTCCCCCTTCCCTGGGGAAGCAGATGTACCCTGCTGGCTGTTTTCTGTAAAACAGTTTTATTGCCCTAGTTATTAATACTAACAGACTTAGTCAAGATATCATTGTATATGGCTAATGAATAAAAAGAAAACTTCAAGTTACTGATTACAGGGTCTCCTTATGCTTATTTCTATCATTATTTGAGACTATATATCTCATTTGAATAAATGTTTATCTAATGCTACAGAAAGCACAAAAATCAATCTGGTAAGGGACAAGAATTTACAGGCATGACTAACAGGAGCAAATATCACAGAACACATTATCCCAAAGACTATCATTACTAGGTATAATAAACTGGACAACAGAACAATAATGAATATTTCCTTTCTGCCATCCGGTTTTATAGGACAGCACATTTCCTGTCAGCTGACTCTAATGAGTAAAACAAAGTCACATTGAAAGATTAATCTTATTGATAAGGATGCATTTTGATGGCAATTAATTCTAAGAGGTTAGGACTATTTCTTTTCCAAAATGAGGAATGAAGAAGATACTATTTCTCCCTCTTTTCCTCCCTCTCAACTGGCTGTTGGGTAAGAGCTCCGTTAAACGCTTTGAAGACGTAACGTTCTTATCCTCCATCAATTCACGAACTGGCGAGACAGGTACAGAAACATCAAGTACAAGGTCCAGTTCAGTTCAGTTCAGTCACGTCCGACTCTTTGCGACCCCATGAATAGCAGCACGCCAGGCCTCCCTGTCCATCACCAACTCTCGGAGTTCACTCAAGACTAGTATGTAGTAAAAAAGAAAAGGATCACCAAAGGTCAAGAGTGCAAGGGAGGAGACGGGAAGGACACAGGGTTAAGGGCTTTGTCACTTCCAAGCTGCTTGATCTTCCAGAAACTTCATCCCTCTAAGCCTCACTTTCCTCGTGGGTACAACAGAGATCATACTAGTATCTGCTTCCCAGGGCTCTGATGAAAATTAAATGAATGTATGAATTCATTTCACAGCCTGTGTGGCAGCTGAGCCTGTGGACTGAGTGTCCGACTTTGGGGGAAGGATGTCTGAACAGTACAGCTCTATGATTTCCACATTTTAGGACAAAGGGCATGCCCAAGGACAGAGAGAGAGATTTTTTGAAGATAAAAAGCTAAATAAATTCATAAGAAGACCCTGACAATCCTAAATGTGCATTCAATGAAACAAAAGGCTTCAAAATATTTGAAGTAAAAACTCTTGGAACGGAAATCCCAGTAACAGTTGAAGAGTTCAATACTCCACGCTCAGCAACAACACATAGAATGAGACAGAAAATCAAGAAAAAGAGAAAACTTAAATAGCATCAACCCAATCAACTTAATGGATATTTTTAGAATACTCTTACCCAAAAGAGCAGAATATATATTCTCTTTAAGTTCACAGGGAGTATCACCGAGATAAATCATATGCCAAATCACAAAACAAAGCTTTATAAATTCTGAAGGACTGAACTCATACAAAGTGTGTTTTCTGATGACAAAGAAAGTCACTTAGAAATCAGAAAATAAAAATATCTACAAAATTCCTCAATATTGAAAGTTAAAGGACACACTTTTAAAAAACCCATATATCAAAGAAGAAATCCCAAGGGAAATCAGAAAATGTTTTTAACTGAATAATAAGAAAACTACAACATACCAATATTAGTAAGATACTGCTAAAGCAATCCTTAGAGGGTATTTTATAGCATTAGGTTATTAAAATGGAAGACAGGTCTATAATGAATGACCTAAGCTTCTATCTTAGTAAGCTAGTAAAAGAAGAACAAATTAAGCCCAAAATAAATCAAAGAAATAATTGAGATAAGAACGAACAAAAATTAATGCAAGAAAGATTAAACAGAGGAAAGATAGAGAAAAATTATTTAAAAGCTAGGTTTGGGAAAAGATGAACAGAAATGGTAAATTTGTAGCTATTTTATCAAGAAGAGAGAAGACAAAAATTAGCAGTATTAGGAAAAGAAAGCCCTAAAAATCCTCAAGATAGAAAATGGATATTAATGGCATACTATAAACAACTATGGGTTTCCACAGTGGCTCAGTGCTAAAGAATCCTCCTGCAATGCAGGAGACACAAGTTTGATCCCTGGGTTGGAAAGAGCCCCTGGAGGAGGGCATGGCAACCTACTCCAGTATTCTTGCCTGGAAAAATCCCATGGACAGAGGAGCCTGGTGGGGTCACAAAAGAGTCAGACACAACTGAGAGACTAAACAACAACAATAAGCAACTATAACCCAAGAAAGTCAACAACCTACATGCAACGGACAGATTCCTTGAAAGACACAAACTACGAAAATTGACAGCAGAAGAAATGGAACCTACCTATATTCCTGTTGAACACTGACTGATGATTTCACTCTACTTTTCACAAAGCAGTAATTTATTCAGAGATAAATGAAAACTAGCCTCACCAGTGTCATAACCTCAGCTTCAAAAGTTCTTATGCCAATGAAAATTAAAAACCTGAAAGATACCGCATGGCTACAGATACAGCAGGAAGGGAAAATGAAGAATGAATGAATACAGCCAAAGTCATAGCACTTGCATAATTAGAGCAAAATTATTATTATTTAATACTCTTAATTACAAGTAGGTTTTAAAAGAAGTCTTAGTATGTGTCTAGATCTCAACCCATCTCTTTTTTAGAATTAAAAAGTTTGGAAGTGAAAGCATATCTTCCATCACAACACAAATGGTCCTGAGCAGATTCCTAGGAAGGAAAGAAGCAAGGTGACTGACAGGAGGAAGTGTGTTTTGAGTCCAGGAGAGCAAACAGTTCTTGTTTGCTGCAAACCGTGAACAGCCCGCTTTGACTATTAGCAGCTATGTGCCAATGATTACTAACTCAACTGCACAGTGAGGGTAGGAAGTCACAGGATGACTGTTGCTTTTATGCTGTACTTCTACTAAAACTTGATTTTATTGCCCATTTCCAATAGCTCTTGGGCTTGGGTGGTAAACAACAGCCTTTTAGTAATTCTGCAAAGGATACAGCTGGTGAGAAAAATGTAATCACATATGTATCCAACAAGGAAGAACAAATAAAAACAAAACACGATTCTCCACTCACAAGTCAAGCAAGTTATGTGCCTTACCTAAGAGGCTGTCTTTAAATTCTAATCATTAGTGATCATTAATAAATGAAACATTTTATATTTCTCAAGTGTTTATATTTCTTATATTGAGAAGTCAAACAATAGGCCAGAGTTTTCATAGGGAGATATGTACAATCAAGACGCCATGCAGGCTTAAAATAATGACAATAATAATAAAACTCTTTAGGTGTTTGCTAGGTTCTGATTAGGTATTTTAAGTGCTTTACATGTACTAACTAATCTCATACTCTGTACCACCCAATGAGATTGAACTGCTACTTCCATCATTTTACAGATCAAGAAATAGAAGCACAGAGAGGTTATGTAACTTGCCCAGGATTGCACAGCTAGGCTCTCATGCTGTAAAAACTGAAGAATAATTTCCCAATGTGCCAGTTACTACCTCTGCTTTCACATTACAAGAATTAACATTTTTACACTTTTTTTTTCTTTTTTACTTCTGCGAATGACAATTTTTGCCTGTATGGTTTTACACTGAATCAGGAAAAATACGGTATGAGGAAACAGTACTACAATACAGGTCTGCGAGCTTCTCAGTAGCAGGCCATTTGCTGGGACGAAGAGCATTTTCAATAATACAGCAGCACACTCCCAAGGCAACAAGCCCATCTGTGAGCAGTGTAGTGAGAAGGTGTTAACATTAAAAGGCAAGCAAGGTGGAGCTGAGACCAGCGCAGCTCCCTGTCTTCCCCGACCCAGAGGAGAAAGAAATCAATTCAGTCTCAAAAACAAAACTTAATGAACCCCCACATCTTGGAATGAGCAAAGGATGTGACATCTGTCTACAGAAACTTGTCCTGGAAACTCGATCTGTAAGACAAGAAAAATCGTACTTGCTCAAGTATTCTCTTTGAGTAGAAGACCTACAAGGAAGATGCAATCACTAGCTGATGTTTACATGACTTCTGGAAGGGAAAGGGAAAACACTAAACATTTATCGAGCCCCCAGGTTGAGCCAAACACTGTTATGTCGTTCCCATTTCACCTGATTAAATCTTGACAGTGTATCCAGAAGGTATTATTCTCCCCATTCCTAAGGTATAGCAAAACTGAGGACAAAAGAGGTTATATTAAGTGCAAGCAATAGACGTTAGAGAAAATTCTGTACCTCAAACCAGATAACAGAGTCTAGTTCAGCAGGTAAAGAATCTGCCTGCAATATAGGAGACACAGGTTCCATCCCTTGGTTGGAAAAATCCCCTGGAGTAGGAAATGGCAACCCACTCTAGTATTCCCACCTGGAGAATTCCATGGACAGAGGAGCTTGGCAGGCTATGGTCCATTGGGTTGCAAAGAGTCAGACACGACTGAAGCAATTTAGCACATGATTTAGCAAGATTAAGATTAAGAAATTAACTCATATATAAATCTTACTGTGTGGCAGTAATTGTTCTAAGGTCTTTGCTTATAGTGATGTCTTTAATCCTCATAAGTCTATGAGATTAATTCTGCTATTAAAATTATCCCCAGTGAGGAAACTGAGCAACTGAAGAGCTAAATAACTTGCCAAAGTCAGTAGCAAAGCCAGAAAAACG
Source organism: Capra hircus (assembly GCF_001704415.2). NCBI lineage: Eukaryota > Metazoa > Chordata > Mammalia > Artiodactyla > Bovidae > Capra > Capra hircus. The sequence goes on along the minus strand of NC_030831.1, from coordinate 40,182,928 downwards.
TTCTTCAACACTGATTTGGTTCTTTTAAAGCTAACAGAGGGGAATCCCCTGGAAGTTCAGTGCTTACGACTCCATGCTCTCTCTTCCGGGGCTATGGGTTTGCTTGCCGGTCAGGGACCTAATATCTAGCAATTTGGGATAAATAAAAACCTGGATCTCTCCAGGTTCAGGACACCTCAGCCCTCTTCAGGATGAGAGTCACTTCATCACTGAGACTGAGTTTAAAGATTAACCTTTTGGTATCTTTCTGCATTCTTGCCTACAAAAATAAAGTCTGCTCAGCAGATTAATTGAATAAATAAAATGAAAGAAGTCCACTTTAAAAAAAAAAAACAAAACGCTAACAGACTTGATCATTTCAATACTGGAGAGGCTGAAAGTGAAACTGGCATAGGACCAAAATGGCCCGATTCCTTTGTAACCAATATATGAACCCCAATAATTGAGACATATACTAATTTAACTGATTTTTGTGTTTCTTGATAATACAGGAAAACTACTTAAATGTCATCCCAGAATGATACTCATTTTAGAAAACATAGGATGCATTTCAGAGCATCTGGGCTCAGGCATAGTATGACCATATGTGCTGGCTTGTTTAGAAAAATCCCAGTTTATACCCGCTGTAAACAGTGAAAGACTATTTTTCTTGGGCTCCAAAATCACGATGGACAGTGAGTGCAGCCATGAAATTAAAAGACACTTGCTCCTTGGAAGAAAAGCTATGACAAACCTAGACAGCGTATTAAAAAGCAGAGATATCACTTTGCTGACAAAGGTCGGTATAGTTGAAGCTGGTACTGGTGTTTCCAGTAGTCGTGTATAGATGTGAGAGTTGGACCATAAAGAAGGTTAAGCACAAAAGAATTGATGCTTTCAAACTGTGGTGCTGGAGAAGACTCTGAGAATCCCTTGGACTGCAACGAGATCAAACCAGTCAATCCTAAAGGAAATCAACCCTGATTATTCATTAGAAGGACTTATGACCAACCTAGATAGCGTATTAAAAAGAAGAGACATTACTTTGCCAACAAAGGTCTGTCTAGTCAAGGCTATGGTTTTTCCAGTGATCATTTATGGATGGTGAGAGTTGGACTATAAAATAAGCTGAGCACCAAAGAATTGATGCTTTTGAACTGTGGTGCTGGAGAAGACTCTTGAGAGGCCCTTGGACTGCAAGGAGATCCAACCAGTCCATTCTGAAGGAGATCAGTCCTGGGTGTTCATTGGAAGGACTGATGTTGAAGCTGAAACTCCAATACTTTGGCCACCTGATGCGAAGAGCTGAATCATTCAAAAAGACCCTGATGCTGGGAAAGATTGAGGGCAGGAGGAGAAGGGGACGATAGAGGATGAGATGGTTGGATGGCATCACTGACTCGATGGACATGCGTTTGGGTGAACTCTGGGAGTTGGTGATGGACAGGGAGGCCTGGTGTGCTGCGGTTCATGGGGTCACAAAGAGTCGGACGTGACTGAGCGACTGAACTGAACTGAATTGATGCTGAAGATGAAGCTCCAATACTTTGGCCACCTGATGCGAAGAGCCAGCTCATTGGAAAAGACCCTGATACTGGCAAAGATAGAAGGCAGGAGGAGAAGGAGACGACAAAGGATGAGATGGCTGGATGGCATTATGGACTCAACGGACAGGAGTTTGAGCAAGCTCAGGGAGATGGTGAAGGACAGGGAAGCCTGGCGTGCCACAGTCCATGGGGTCACAAAGGGTCAGACACGACTCAGCAACTGAACAACAATACCTGCTGTTCAGACATGATCAGATAGCACTTGCTTTCACTTTCAAAAGTGTCCCATTTTGGACAATAAAGTATATAGTAATCTCACTTCGGCACAACCAGTGGAACTGGCACAAGTCAAACTGCACAAGATTCAGAGCCAATCTTCTGTTCATATGATTTTCAAATCATTTTTTTTTCAGCAACTCCAGAAGCTATTGGTCTATGCCAACAACAACCCGCCCTTGGTTCACTGTTCACTGTTAGTACTGACTCTTTTATCTTTATGTACATTTTTGTTTGTTTGTTTCATGGTCCCATCTCCATGCTTTCTATTTAACAATAATTTTCCACTTAGTTTTTCCTACCAATAAAATTAATTAGGATTACTGATAAACTCTAAAACTTCTACAAGGCAAAACCAATACAAAACAAACACCCTCCATCCCCAATTCAAAACATACCTAATTTTAAAACTTTCTGGGCACCTAAAGCCACGTAGCATTGTCTCTATAAACGCTAGTTTAACATCGTATCTGCTTGCAAAAGAGAGAGTTCTACTGATCTTTCCGTCTCAAACATTTTACAGATTTGGTACATCACCACAGGAATTTCAAATGATCTCACATTCACCTTCTGAGAATCAGAATCTGTATGAAAACTGTTCTGTGTTGCACTTGGTTTAAATAATTCTGATTCTTTCATCTCCTCATCCGAAAATCTGTCATTTTTACCATCATGAGCTCAGGAGTCCTCTTCTCCGTTTCTCTTTTTTTCTGCCTCTTCCTACCTTCAAACACTTCATTTCCCTCTGGCCCTTTGGCCAAGTTACTGTCTTTCCTCCTCCAATACTTCCCAGTCTATGACGACCACTCAAATGACATTTCTGTCCTTAAAAATTCCATTGTCACTTTCAAGAAACAAGTAGCTATTCAGTTTCACTCTCTGACACTGTGCTTCCAGTAACGCCCCCAACTTAGCAATTGCCTTAGTAGCCCTATGCTGTCTCCTTATCACTTTATAATTCTTCTGAAAAATTACTTACCTTTGGACTCCTGGCCTCTCCACACTTGGATCAAAATTATCCACTCAGATAGAGTCTCCTTGGGAAACAACTGACAATAAAGTTTCCCAGCTCCTGGCCTTCCCTCACCTTATTGTTTATGAAGATCCTTGGGCAACTGGGATCTTCAGAAGGAAGGGAGGAGATCCCTGCGCTCCATTCATAGAAGATCGGTTTACGTGTCCTGAAGCACTGGACTGCACGGCTTTACTCTAACCTTGGTCCACACAGTCACTGATGCTGGAAGGTACAGTCACAACTAGTCATCATGGAGCCAATGGAAAGTTGCACTATGCCAGTGTGAGTCAGGATGATGGAGACAACAGCCTACCATGCCCTGCTTAGGGACTTACACGTCTTAACAGCGTTCTCTCTTTCCGAGCCAGCACGGGTTCTTTAGATCTTAGTATTTAAATTCACCCTGATTATGATACCCAAAATTGAACCATATTCATCTTTAATTTCCACTAAATGGCCTCAACTATCCAAGGAAGTTTAATTTCAGCGTGATAATGATGTATCATTTAGAGGTTTCCTTATAAAAGTTGGATGTGTGGTATCTTCTTGGGAGAAATTGCTGTAAGGTTTGAAGATCACATTTAATAGAAGTGAATTTCATTAAAGATGTAAGGAAAGTAATTACAGCTTCAGAGTCACATGGTCAAAGACAAATTATACATTCCATTCTATAATAATGTTTTAAACAGACATTTCTTCCTAACTATCTGTTACCTTGCTCCTTCACGACAATGGTCTTATTTGTGATAAGTAGATATCCAGAACAGAGCTGGAGTCCTTGCAAACAGAGAATCAACTGTATCACGTATTTTAGAGCTACTGAGGTGATACTTAAGATAAGCACATGTTCACTAACACGTAGACCAGAATTTGACCAAATCTCAATCATGAAAAATGAGTACGTCTCTGTGTGTCAGCTTTACTATTAACACTCCTACAGGAACTGCAGCAAATTCTTTGTCTTTTATGGACAGAGACAGTATTTACCGAGACAAAATCGGTATGCTTGGGGTGAACTGTTTCTTACTAGAGTCAGAAACATGCAGAAGACACAGCTCTGGGAAGACCATCAGATTTCAAGCTTTAAAACAACAAAAAGAAGACACCTCAAATCATTCCACTTCATTTCTCCAAATGTTATCCTTTCAATTGTCTTAAAAACATTCATTTTACTAAAAGTAATTTTTAAAGATCACTCTCTAACTAAGCCACATACTATGTGAGGTTTCACGTATCGTATTCTTCCAACTATGGGCTGCATTTACTGAATAAGCTGAAAATTCACAGTGTGATATAGAATGAATCGTAGGACTGCACTATCCCTAAGAATCACAAACAAACACAAGGGACAGAGAAGAAAAAAAGGAACTCGATTTCAATTTGGTCTCACTGAAAACACGATACTTGCTCTTATTGTCACTTTACATTAGACAGAATAGAAATGTCTAAACAAAATTTTTGAAAGGCTAATCTGAAGATTTATTTCTAATTAGACACAAGCGGTGACTCTCACATCAAATTAATTTTTTACTTTGACCTTTTACAACTGCAATACTGTATTGAAAGTATGTAGAAACATTTAATAGTTTCTTTCAAGAACACTTTCCTTAAAAAAAAAAAAAAAACTAGGAAATCAGCCCTCAGGTACCATTTCACATGGGGCACCTGGGTATCCACAAGGCTCTTATTTCTCTGTGCCCTCCCAAATGACAGCCTCGACGCAGCATCGCTTGACTAAGTGGCACTTCTGTAAGATACAAAAGCTACTGATTTATTAAGAGAGGCCTGAAGGAGATCAGCCCTGGGATTTCTTTGGAAGGAATGATGCTAAAGCTGAAACTCCAGTACTTTGGCCACCTCATGCAAAGAGTTGACTCATTGGAAAAGACTCTGATGCTGGGAGGGATTGGGGGCAGGAGGAAAAGGGGATGACAGAGGATGAGATGGCTGGATGGCATCACAGACTCGATGGATGTGAGTCTGAGTGAACTCCGGGAGTTGGTGATGGACAGGGAGGCCTGGCGTGCTGCGATTCATGGGGTCGCAGAGAGTCGGACATGACTGAGCGACTGAACTGAACTGAACTGAGGCTCTATTTTCACTTCACCCAACACTCCTATGCATAGTGCTTATCACAACAATAGAAAAAATCATCCTCCATCAGTGAGTCAAAGACAAAGCAGACAGAATGATTATGCGCATATAAAGAGGGAAAAATAAATGCTCATCCTGGTGGGATGCTACTGAGGCACCTCCCAGGAGCCTGCCCTCTGCGTTCCTGAATTGTGGCCAAGATGATCAAGACGTGCTGGGAGGAAGGAGCCACAGCGTGGTCACCTGTCAGTGCTCCTCCACTGAGGCGGCAGAGCCTGGGAGTCACCATGCTGCGATTCCAGCTAAGAACCGGCCTGGCACCGGGTGAGGGGTTTCCAGAGCCCACCACACAGAGTCCCTTCTGTTTAGACAACATCCTCATGGTGCAGGGGCTGGAGGGGGCTCGGCAACCGGCCCTACTGAGCCGGGAACCTGTGTTACACTGCACGAAGTCTGTATTCACTGAAGACACGAATGGTCTTGGACGCAGAGAAAAAAGACTGTGAGAGACACAGGATCAGTGGGCATGCATAGTAAGTCGATCAGTCTCATCTGACTCTTTGCAACCCCACAGACTGTAGCCCGCCAGGCTCCTCTGTCCATGGGATTCTCCAGGCAAGAATACTGGAGTGGGTTGCCATGCCCTCCTCTAGGGGATCTTCCTGACCCAGGGATTGAACCTGAGTCTCTTAAGTCTCCTGCGTTGGCAGGCAGAGTCTTTACCACTACTGCTCTCTAGGAAGCTCAGAGACAGGATTAGAAGCAAGCTCAAATTTGAAAGTCAAGCTCTAAGCCTTGGTCTACCTGTGATACCAGTGATGCAATCTGAACAAATAAGGTCTGCTTCACTTCGCTGTCTGATTTTGGGTCTGGGCCGTGCTGTGCTTAGTCGCTCAGTCCTGTCCTTCTCTGTGACTCCACACACTGTAGCCGCCAGGCTCCTCTGTCCATGATGATACCCCAGGCAAGAATACTGGAGTGGGTGTCATGCCCTGCTCCAGGGGACCTTTCCAACCCAGGGATAGAACCCGTGTCTCCTGCACTGCAGGTGGATTTTTCACTGTCTGAGCCACCAGGGAAGCTTGAATTTGGGTTTGAGGACCCAATAATTTATAACACTCACATTCTTTTGAAACAGTTTCAGAAACTGTGGTTATTCAATTCAGTACGGGGAAGAATTCCATTTGGCCCCATTCACGTTTTCCTCTCAGAACAGAAATGAGGATTAGTAAAAGGCACGGCTGAGTAGAAATCTCATCAGTCTACCAAGGGAGAATGGGCACTGGCCAGTTTGTAAAGGGAGTTAAAATTAAGTTCTTAATACAATTTAGCATCAATTAAATGCGTGTAATGAGAATGACCACCCTGAAAATTAATCTATTTAATAAAGTATAATCAAATTAGTCTGTTCTACAAATGCAGTGCTCCTTCCTTTCTAATTGACCACTATTTTATGAAGTTGGACTTCCCAGATGCCTGGAATTCTTTTAAAGATTTGTAGGCATGTCTTCAAAACGGGGTGGGGGGCAGGGCTGGAACTTCCATGATGGTCCATAGTTAAGGCTTTGCCTTCCAGTGCAGGGGGTGCAGGTTCAATCCCTGGGAGGGGTTGCCGAAATCGCCCATGCTTTGTGGCCAAAAATCTAAAACTTAAAAAACAGAAGCAATATTGCAACAAATTCAATAAAGACTTCAAGAACGGTCCACATTAAAAAGAAAAAAAAACCCTCTAAAAATAAATGAGACTTTGCTATTTCTTATAGTAGAAAAATTGGTTTCTTGTCTTAGCAACCTCAATTAACTTCATAACTCTAGATAATGCCAAGGAAAGGAAAGCCATCTAAAATCAGAAAGGAAAATGACATGCCAAGTATCGCACAGACAGCACTATCGTTTCCTCTGTATGGAGCCGTTATGACAGAGCCACCACTGCCCCCGCAGGGTCTGGTAGGGCCATCTCCAGGTGGGGCACACCAGGAGAGAACCAGGAGATCCTTCAGACACCCCAGTATAGTATGTGTGAACCCATCAGTTTGAAGTTTCTTGTTGACTCAGCTGGCAGGGCTCATTTTGCCTTTCAACATCCCAGGGCCAACAATCTCACTTTTTGTGCATGTTCCTCATGGCCATCATTTCCCAGTCTTTAAAATTATATCCTCTAATATCCTGTGAATCATCCCTGGTTATGGAGTCCTAAATTAGACGCTGCATTTTAACTAAAGGAGACACATTATGTCCAAGAACGACTGCCTCAAATGAGGTCATAGACACTCTAGTTTTACAGCATGAAAAACAAAAGGCATTTCCTTTCTCTTTCATGTCCCAGGGAATTTTTTTTTTTTCCTTTACAAGAGAGAAAATCTAACAAAGTGAAAGCATAAGCAACTGATCATGTGGAACCTGACCCTGATTAGCATTTCTTTGTGCTTCTTCAGAGTTTCATTTTCTCTTTCTCACTGTGAGAAACTGTCTTCTATGATAAATTTAAAACTAGAGTTGATTATCTTGCTTTCTAGTTTGGGGGAAAAATATCATATATGGCCCCCTCCGCTCCACTTCATAGGCATCTATGGGGCACGCTGCTGGACAGTGAGAAGACAGGGAGGCTTAGCAGCTCCAGCGCTCAGGGGGCTGCACACACTGTGGGGGCAGCTATAGAGCAGTCAGGGTATCTTTATCATCGCGAATAATGACTGGAGGGCAGCACGGGCCCCGGATTCACCAGGAGCACGACAGAGAGAAACTGGATACAGACTGGAGGGGAAGGAAGAGGAAAAGGCACTAGGGCGGATTTTCCTAGACAACATAAGCTGTGGCCCAGCCCCCGGGGATGACAGAACTGAAGCAGCTGAGACGGGGAGGAGGCTCTTCAGGTAAGGGAACGAGGGTGTGTAGAAAGCAGGCAGAGAATGCAGGTGAAGAAGCACAGGCTCTGCTATATTTTGTGTGTGTGTGTGTGTGTGTGTATGTGTGTGTGTGTGCATGCGCATGCCCAGTCACTCAGCTGTGTCCAACTCTTTGTGACCCCATGGACTGTAGCCCGCCAGGCTCCTCTGTCCATGGGGTCTCCAGGCAAGAAGACTGGAGTGGGCATACTCCAGGGGATCTTCCTCAGCCACGGATCGAACGCATGTCTCTTGTGTTTCCTGCACTGACAGGTGGGTTTTTTGCCGCTGCGCCATCCAGGAAGTCCAGGATATGTGTATTTTACCACAATTTTAAAAAAAAAAAGCAGCAGCAGCAGCATGGGTTTTGGAGTGAAGCTGCTCTACTTTACTGGAGCAAATTACTTACCTTCTGCATCTGTTTCTAAACCTACAAAATGAGAGGCAAAACAGTATCTACTTCTTGGGAGTGAAAACCCCAGGGTTTTAATCCACAGAAAGCACTGGCAGCTGAGCTGGCTTTATTGGAAGTGCCCAGAGATGGGTGAGAGCACAGTACCTTCACAGGCTGCAGAGTTTAAGCTGTCTCTTCCTACAGAGAAGTCCAGGAGACAGAAGAAGAAAGCCAGGAAAGAGAATTGAGCCGACGGCCATTGTTTTGAAAAGACATTTTTCTTTTTCTTATTGTGTATCTACATGAGGCCGTGGATATTAACTAATTATAATCATTTCACAATGTATGTAATCATTTCACAATGTCAGATAACTGTGCTGACACCCTAAACTTATACAGAGCTATATGTTGATAATATCTCAAAAGAAGTGGGAAAAAAGTTATTTAAAATTTTTTAAAGAAACCACATTTTGAAGCTAGCACTGTGTCCTTTCTGAGGTCCTCACTGAACTTTAAATGAGCACCAAGGGTATATCTGTGAAGCTACCTACACTTGACAATATGAGAAAATCTGTCGGTGCAAAAGAATTACGTCTTCCAGTGTTAAAACACTTCTTTTCAATGGACAGACTGACAACACTATACTGAATGTGCCTTCTGTCCCATGACCTGAGAAGGGCTGCAGTCCTAAATCCACGGATGCCACACATCCCACGAACACCCGTGTCTGGTTACACACACGTCATCTGACAGTCTGTGGACAGAGGAGTGTCCTGTTGGAATAGCACATGTTCTATGCAAGAGAACGACAAGACAACATGAGAAAACATAATGAGTCCTTCCCATAAAAAATAGCAGAGAAATGTTAGAATATGGGAGGCTTGAGCTGCTTAATATCTGTTTCCTCATTGGAAAATAAGGTTAGATGTTTTCTAAGGACTCTTGGGACCTCAAATATACTATGAACTGCTTGATGGACAGGCTGTATGTAATCAAGGCACAATATAAAACCCTGTATAAGGAGAAACAGCTGTCCGGTCCAGAACTCTGTCCGACACCACCACAGGGAATCACTGTAGGCAGTGAGAGCAGTATCTGTTTGGCTCCTTCATTTCTAACTTCCCTATAAAGACATGCTATTAATTTGCAACTCCGGACTTCAGTTCACCTTTCCTGAATCTATTTTCACTGTGGTACAGCTACTGAATAGATAATGTGCAAACAGACCAGGTCAGTTGTTTGGTCTAAGTAGCTTTCAGCTCAAACTTTTTTTTTTTTTTCCTTGTGGTTACAGTTATATTGGTCAGAGATGGACCAGAAGCTTTAACTCCAATCTCAGGAATGCTTCATTGGCATAAGCAAACATCTTCCTGTCCGTCTTGGCACACAAAGCTAGGGACCAGGAGTCTCAAGTGCAGAGTACACACCTGGACAGGGATTCCAAGAAAAGCACTAGAAACACCGAGCAAATTCCCCTTCAGGACACCGGGCTTGGACTATGGGAATGGGGGTCCAAAAAAGGCCAAAACGGAACAATTTCCCTCATCTTGCTATTAGAAAACAGTTACGCAATCCCCGCTCCTCACATGTGAAATACTGAAAGATTTCTGCTCCCTCTAAACTTTCCTTGAGAAGTGGCTAAAACTCAGTACTTTCGTTAGATGCTGACTGCCAAAGTTTTCAGCCCTGAGAACAGAAACACCCCTTTCGTACAGGGATTATTCCATAAGCTCAAGACACTCCCAGCATCTGCCCCACCGAGCTTCTCACATCAGCCGGAAATGCCCAAGTCCAGACACTGGCCATCACGACCAGGCCACCCGGAAGTGTCCTGCCCTTGTGGACACACACAGGACAGCAGGCATTCTAGCTGTTTTTATACTCAGCTTGTCCGCACTTGTTCAGAGCTCATCTCTAGGTCCTGGGAAATACACCTGATACCATGAGAGCTCTCTCCAGGTACATGAAATTGTCGTGCTGCTACACGCGTAAAGATATCCTGGATGGAAGCAGAGAGGAAATTTTGAATAATCTGACCAACATCTTCTTAACCTGTGGTCCATGTACCATCTGAAAAATGCATGCAAACTTGCACAGCATACATATGTGTACTTTTCATAGAGGTCACTCGTTTTTATTAGCATCTCAAAGAGCTCTAGGACTTGAAAAAGCTGAGAACTACATGATAAAAAATAACCCTTCTTGTTTCAATATGTGAAAATATCACTCTGGTCTCCACGCTAGAGATATCAAGAAAACATAAAGTATATCACCTTTGGTTCTCATTTGTGTATCTTTGAGCAATTAATTCTAAATTAAAAGATAGCATTTGCCATGCATGCTGTTTGTGAAGTTATCTTGCTTCAGTAGTTCAGCAAATAATTTTGACATTACAATTTGTAATTTGGCTTTAAATAAATGCATCCTCTCTCACACACACAAAGATATTCTGTACATAAAAGAGTTCCCCAAAATAGGTATTGATGCAGTAAATGGTTCATTTAATTGGATACTTGCTAAAATTGAGGTCTAATCCCACTTGGGTATGTGGAGAATTCTGTTCTAGGGGTAGCATAATTCCAGGAAGATGGAAAACCTGTAACTGGATCTCTTCCACTACCTTCCGAAAACAAATAGGGGTGCATTCCATTGCCCCAGCAGTCGCGGGCTTAACTGCAGCTGACCAAGTGTGAGACAACCTACAAAATCTGCTCTGTTATTAGCAACATTCTTGCCTTCATGGAATTACCAGAATGCATGTGACAGTCAGGGTTTCATTAGTGCTGAGCTAGTCTTCTCCCCACCTGCCTGTATCCCTCTGGTGCACAATGCTAGGAAAATTCTGTCATCCACAACACCCAGCTGTGTCATCCAACCACAAGCCAAGCTAACGGGGGTAAGAGCTACGCTAAATGTGAAGCCTGAGGGCGGGACTCTGGCTGAAGCACTTGGATTCTAGCATATGCTTATGATTACCATTAAGCCAGCAACTCCCACGGGATCAGCTATTTTATATGGGTTATTTTGGTTGCGAAGGGGTGGGGTTGAGTAGGGGGTGGGTAATAAACTCTCCTACAGTTCTAAAACAGTTAAGTTTATGCTCTGATCTGATTTTCGCAAAACTAGCTTTCATTCATTTTGAAGAAATCTATACAGAGTTGAAGACACCGTCCCATGGTGAGGTACTCTCATTAATTTACTTCCATTGGTTTGGCCTTAACAACTGACACATCTTTGACCACTCGTTGAGCCAATCCCACCCTGCAAATAAAATCTTGCAAATATTTTTATAGACATTTCCACTACTTCCCTCACCAGTTCCTCAGGACATCCGGGCTAGTTTATGAGACCCCTTGTACATCCTCTCTACCACACACCCTACCCATACACCAATATTCCTACATTACCCAGTATACCCATGCGCCCAACTTAAACACCATTCCCCAAGGAATTAAAGCTTGTGTCCTCTCCAGAAGGCATGAAGCTGAATAAGACATGGTTCCCAAAGCCCTCAGGCTCCCTTAAAAGCCCCTCAAGCACAGAAACTCCATCCTGTTTAGTTGTGATCCTTCACAGTGCCCTCAGGAGAAGACACTCAGAAGTGCTACAAAAGAAATTCAAAGAAACAATAAATGGATGAATGAACTGAAGGACAGAGACTCTAGAGATTTATTTTCATAGTTAATTTTCTTATTTATTTTTCTCACACACATTGTTAAAACAATTATTTGGACAAAAGTGTTTATTATACTCACTGTTTAAAATCAATTAATGTGTTTGCTAAATGTAAAACTCTCATTCTTTCCTAGCCAACCCTTGGTTTGATTTTTAGAAGTCAAAGCAAATTGAGCAGGAACCAAAAACAAATGTGCTTACTTCCCAATTTTGCCTGGGTCTACAACAGAGTTGGACTGTGAAGAAGGCTGAGCACCGAAGAATTGATACGTTTGAACTGTGGTGTCGGAGAAGGCTCTTGAGAGTCCCTTGGACTGCAAGGAGATCCAACCAGTCCATTCTGAAGGAGATCAGCCCTGGGATTTCTTTGGAAGGAATGATGCTAAAGCTGAAACTCCAGTACTTTGGCCACCTCATGCAGAGTTGACTCATTGGAAAAGACTCTGATGCTGGGAGGGATTGGGGGCAGGAGGAGAAGGGGATGACCGAGGATGAGATGGCTGGATGGCATCACTGACTCGATGGACGTGAGTCTGAGTGAACTCTGGGAGTTGGTGATGGACAGGGAGGCCTGGCGTGCTGCAATTCATGGGGCCGCAAAGAGTCAAATACGACTGAGCGACTGAACTGAACTGAACTGAACAACAGAGCTGAGACTCCAGATTCTACTTGAGCCTCTCCTTTATGCAACAGCCAATGCCTGCGGACAGCTGGATGACAAACACTTACAACAATAAAATGAAATCACCAAAAGGCCTACATACACTTTTTACCACTTTCAAGCTCTAATGAAATGATGTTTGAATCTCAAAAACTATTACTCTGAGTAAAGGAAGGCAGACACAAAACAGTATCTACTGTAATGTTCTGTTTATATGACTTCCAAGAATAGGCAACACTAATGTATGGTGGTAGAAGCCAGAAACTGGCAGGATATAAACGGGGTGTGAAGGACATTTTTAGAGTGATGGAAATGTTCTGTATCTTACTTTGGATGGTAGTTACATGGGTTAAAAGTCAACTAGTTGAATCAACTGTGAATTTTACTGTACATTGAGCATATCTCAACTTTTAAATGTATTAAGTACATTTAATACATTAATACCTTTAATACGTAAGTACATTTAATACTGGAGTGGCTACCCACTCCAGGATTTTTGCCTAGAGAATTCTATGGACAGACAGCCTGGTGAGCTACAATCCATGAAGTTGCAAAGAGTCAGACACGATTGAGTGACTAACACTTTCACTTCTTTCAAGTGACTATTAGCACTAAATAAAAGCTTTTTTGAGGATGTGTCTTCAGAAACCTTGAAGATCTTTAGGATCACTGCCATTATATTAATTTCTTGCCATAGGAGAGGTTGAGGTGACGAGAGAAAGAAGAAGGCAGGGATGGGTGGTTCTTGGCCTCCATGCCCATCTCTCTCACAGGCATGTGCTAGCAATAAGTCCTCAGATATCTCAACTGGGGGACCTGGTCTTTCACAAAAGCTCAAAAGCAGAAAATGAGGAAAAGAGTTGAAACGTATTTTCCTCCTTAAATTGCATATTCGTGTTGCTGGACTATTGAAAAACACAGAGAAAACACAGAACATGCTCACATATTTCTTGGAAATCTCTGCTTTATTTAAATTATATTAAATTTATTCTAATTTTGTGCCAATATAACTAGAAGTATGATATTAAGAAAATTTATCTTTCAAAAATTAAGTTATGAATAAATGCTGTTTTAAATGTGAACAAAAAACCATAAAAGGCCATGGCACTCTTCAACAGTACCTAACACCCCTATTAACTGGGTAGTGTGTGTCTTAGTCACTTAGTTGTGGTCGACTCTTTGTGACCCCATGGACTGTAGCCAGGCTCCTCTACCCATGGGGTTTTCCAGGCAAGAATACTGGAGTGGGTTTCCATTTCTTTCTCCAGGGGATCGTCCCAACCCAGGGACTGAACCCAGGTCTCCTGCATTTCAGGCAGATTCTTTACTGTCTGAGTCACCAGGGAAGCTATTAACTGGGCTACCAACTTCTTTCATATGAAAAATAAAAATCAGCTCTGCTTATTGGACCAGCTGTATTTTTCAAAGAAAATATGAAAGACAAAGACCTTACTGACAAGTTATTCTAACTTTGGTAGCTTCTTTGAAATGAATCAAATTCTGGTTAAGAGTAATCAAAGGTACTACATGAGACAACAATACCTGCTTTCTGCACAGACCACAGAAGTACCCAAGAGATCATCTACATAAGCAGAGTTAATGGAGAAGGGGAAAGATGTTATTACAAAACGAGGACAGGTCGGAATCCATGTTTTGTTAAAAATCCAGGATTATCTGTTTGCCTTCTTTTCCAAATTAACTATAGAGAAGAAGAGAATTTCTATGTTAGGAGGGATCCTTGAGGTCGGCCTGTAGAAGTCCTTCATTATGCTAATGAGAAAACTGGACATGTAACCAAGTTCAGTCTGCGTCCATCATTTTCCCCAGACTGCAGTGAGTGGTCCCTCCCCACCCTGGCTGGTCTCCTGTTACCCAGCCTCAGCACACCAGCAACCACGGCTATGTGTGCCGCTCCTTTTCCCCAGACTGGTTCTCCTGACAAAACACTCTTCGCAGTCTCCTTCCTCCTGCTAATCCAGGCTCATTCTTATGACCCCTCCCAGATGCCTTCCTTAATCCCTTCTTATCCTCCACAATGTAGCCCCAAGTGTTAGTTACACCTTCTCTGCTTTCCCAGAGCATCTCATGCGATTTTCCTCCAACATTCTTCCCACCATTCAAATACTGAATGTCCACTCTGGGGGGCCTGGGGGCTAATGCTGGGACACACAGAGAGAGAGACATCACTTCTACCCTCAACGAGCTGTACTTCGGATGCCACTTAAATGCCTGATGACAGTCCATCTATTCTCACAGAAAGACTAGTAACCATTTTTGCAGCCCCAGAACCTGACAGGGTATACGGCACACAGAGGCTCAGTAGAAGGTTGCTCAATTTCTCTTTTATTGTAAAAATCAGTTTAAATTCTTCTTGTTTTAATAAGCAAAGTGACCCTTGAGCAAAATTTAATCTTTAAAACAATGGAGGCTATATTTACCTTCTTCTCATTATCCATGCTGCTCTCAGTTTTATGTGTCAAGGCATGTTCATTTACAATTCTTGCCAGCTTTGACTTCTACCTTTACTTCATAGCATATCACCAGAGTCTCAGTTATCCTATGACCAAAGGCTAGTTTAGTCGATTCTGGGAAAGCAGGTAATATGCAAAATCAGGATGCTATATTCTCCAACACAACACCAGTCCAACATTTCTAATACTTCTAGGCTCAAAATTATAGCCAATTATGAAAATATGGTCATATATTTAAAATACCTTCCCTATTATTTAGTGAATTAATTGTTCACTTATTCAATAAGCATGTATGTGCCAGGGACTGGAGATGAATACGACATGGTCCAGGGCATAAACAACCTGCTCATCTTTGGAAAGGTCAGCCACATAAGTCTTACTATTAAGTATCGGATAAGCATAATAAGAGGAATATAGAGGCAGAGAAGGCACAGAGGTGGAGTGAGCAACTTGGGGAGGAGGCAGCCCTCACAGAGGAAGCGACGCTGAGATTCTGGAAGGCTTCCCTAACAGCTCCTCGGCCCAAGGAGAGGCCACATCTACACAGATCAGCCCCCGCAGGGTTTACTCAGCAGCAATTTGTTAAGACTCTTACTGAGTGTCAGGCTCTTCAGTGGGGGAGGGGGAAGGCAGTGAAAGAGTCAGCCATGAAGTAAACAATGTTCCCGTCCCAGAAGCGCTGACACACCACTGTGGGCCTAGTGATAAAGGCTCATCCTCCACGCAGAAATGTTATCACAGGATTATAAGCAGGAGCTCAAGTGTGTTCAAGTCTTACATTTTACAAGTGCTAGGTTTCTTTGTTGACTTCTGGCCAATGTTCAGTTCATTTTAAAAGCTCCGCTCTTGCTCCTGCCTTCCTCTCTTTCCACCTTCCCACAGCTAAGCTTTGACAATAGGTTCCCCTGGCTGCCTCTGCTTCCTGACCTCAGTCACTCTCCAACCTGCAGCAAATAGGCTTCCCCCTCTCACTTCCCTCAGACCCAGGCTAGCAAAGGTCTCCATTGTTATCTACACTACAAAGCCTGTGGACAATGTTTAGTTTTGACCTTACTGATCATTTAGATACCCGATACAGCTGTCCACTCACTCTGAGTCTGATGCCTGGGCTTCCAGAAAGTTCCCAAAGAGTCTCCATCAGAGGCCCACAAAGCTTTGCCTCATTCCATCTGGCGCTGCTCCTTGGGTTCCACCTTCGCTCCACAGCTCTCTACAGAGACCCTATAATCTCCTGCCAGATCTCATCCAGTCCCAGTTTTAACTGTCTCTCAACTGTTGAAGTCTCCCATGAGTAAACAGCTTAGAACTCTCAGCCTTGATCTCCTGCCCAAGTTTCCAACTTGTATAGCCAACCATCAGCTGGGTACCGGATGTGAAGAGCCAACTCACTGGAAAAGACCCTGATGCCGGGAAAGATTAAACGCAGGAGGAGAAGGGAACGACAGAGGACAAGATGGTTGGATGGCATCACTGACTCAATCGACATTGAGTTTGAACAAACTAGGAGATGGTGAGGGACAGGGAAGCCTGGTGTGCTACAGTTCACGGGGTCAAAAAGAGCGGGACATGACTTAGTGACTGAACTGAACTGAACGGAGCTGGGTACATCAGCTGAGTTCCAAATTTCACAGGCTAAATTTCTCCTGGTCACTTTCTGCTCATCCATTAGAATTCTCAATTTCAGTTCTTTGAGACCCTATACAGTCCATGGGATTCTCGAGGCCAGAATACTGGAGTGGGTAGCTGTTCCCTTCTCCAAGGGATCTTCCCAATTCAGGGATGGAACCCAGGTTTCCCGCACTGCAGGCAGATTCTTTACCAGCTGAGCCACCAGGGAAGCCCAAGAATACTGGAGTGGGTAGCCTACCCCTTCTCCAGCGGATCTGCCCAACCCAGGAGTTGAACCGGGATCTGTGCATTGCAGGCGGACTCTTTACCAGCTGAGCTACAAGGGAAGCCTCAGTTCATAACACTCCAAAACAAAAACTCAAAAGAGTTTTTCCTGGTTCCCTGTATGCATTAATCACCAAATGACACCAACTTCATTGCTGTTTTCCCCGCAGGCTCCCTTATTATTCCCTTCTATCTGTATCCTTATCTAGACTCTCATCATCTTTACTTGGATCAGTGCATTAGCTTTCCAAAGTGTTTCTCTGCCCCACAATCATGGTGCACCTTAAAGCTATCCATTACTCTCCAGAGAAATAAAGACACAGGGGGATCCTGGAACAGAAGCAGCAAACAGTTACAATACCACAACTGTGAATTTATGGATTTTAACCCAACAGCTCTGAAACCAGATTAAAACTATAATGGTCTGAACTGGGTATGAGCGGAGAGGTAGGGGTGGAGAGTGGAAGAGACAGAAGAAAAAAGAAATCAGTGTAAAATTTAGATTAACTGAAAGAAGAGTTCCTTCTTAAGACCCCCTTCAAAAGTCCTCTGAGTAGCGAAGTATTGTATTAATACTTCCATGAACTCTAAAGAGAATGTGTGCTAATGTTCCTTAACTTCCACAATAAAAACTTTTTTAGAGTATAGATAAGAGTAGTATCGTGTCTATTTAGGACTGTATAATTGAAATCAGCTTCTCCTGGGCTTCTTCTAAACAATGACTCATGTTGTTTTAGCTGGTGTTGACTCACTGCCCCACAAAGGATGACACAGCTTTAAACAAGCAGAGCGTGGCCTGCTTTTTCCAATTACCAGCTTCCAGCAACTGAAGAGGGGGGAGTCCTCTGGCATGGGGCTTTCTGCAACTAAGCACAATTTTGATTTTACCAAAATAGTTGCCAAGTGGACCTTGTAATCACTGAGCTTTCTAAGTGAGGAGGAGAGAAGTGAAGTCGTGGTATGTTAAAAATCACAGGGGCCAGGCATCATCTGTTCTTTCAAAACAGAATCTGCGGAAACTTAACAGTCAGCGCTTTTCCCATTTAATTGCCTGCTCCACTGAGGTCAGCAAATGTTTTTCTTTAAGATGCCAATGAAAAGTCACAGTGAGTGTGTTTTCCAGACTCTCCAAGTTACATCTGGTGAGATAACGAGCATGGGGAGTCGTAATAGTGTTTGAAAGGAAGCTAAGGAAATGTTGTTCTCTTAACGGTCACCACCTTTTCTCCAGTTCTAGACATTTAATGGTCTCTCATCAGGTCTCCGGTTTCCCCCGCCTCCATGTTTTCCTTGCTGTTGGCCTGACTGCTCCCAGAACACATTTGTCCACGCCTTGGGCCAGCGTAGGTGCCGCGGTAATGCAAGCGGGTGACCAGGGGTCGGGAGGACAAACTCAGACCCCTGACGCATTCCACAAGGCCCTTTTCCATTCTTTGCTCCCCAGCTGAACCACAGAGATTAGTCCTCACTCATTACTTTTTTTTCATGATGCTCAGTTCCTATTAGTAATATACTCTGAACAACTCGGCTGGTTAAAAATAGAAAACACTTCTAAAGACATGGCAGTTGGCAGGGAAGCCCAAGCCACACTGTTTATGTATAACTAAAATGATCGTCTAGCCTTTAATAGTTTCAGTGTTCTGAAAAACAAAGCTGATCAAAATGAATCCCCTGGAAAATGAACACAAGTGCCTGGAGGCCACTCTGTGGACTCTGACCTCTCCGGAAGATTCAAGTCCAGACTACAATGAGCCCTGGGTTTGTTTTCTAAACAGAAATCCTTGAAGCCCAATTTCGGTTCAGCATCATCTGTGGCTCCAGGGTCACCGAGGGACACAGACTGTGCTCAGGCAGACAGGAGACCAGGGATGGCCCGGAGTCCAGACTGGACTGCACAATCTAGCTCAACTTATCCTAAGTTTCCGAGCAACATTTACAACAGACCTGGTCTGCACAAAGGCGTGGTCCAGGAGCTGCTTATCCCTTGGTTGGTTTCAGTCAAGATAAAGTGAAAACCTGACTGAATATCAGGAGAGACAAAAGGAAAACCCCATTAATTCTCAGGGAGCCTTGTTTCTTGACCTGCATTAAGAACTGTATGTTATAGATCACATGGAAAGAACAAAATGAAAAATACGTTTTTAGCCATAGAAACCTGTCTTAGTAGTTAGAGAAAATAATTGATAAAACTAAAATGAAAAAAATTCTAAGAACGTGAACCTACAGGTTAAAGGATTTAAAAAATGCCTTCCTTTCCTTCTGCCTAAAAAAGAGCCCTGGGAATATTTCCTATAACTCAAAATTGCTTGGATCTCACTTCCATGGTCAAGCTAATTGACTTCTATAATACGTTTTGTCCATTTTTAAAATACTGCAAGAGGGCAAGAATACAGCTTTTACATTAAAAAAAAAAACATTATTTCCCTTCAAGGGTTAACAAAATTTCTCAAACTGTATCCATTCACAATTAACTCATTCCATGCTTATTCCATTTAAACAGAATAGTCATGATTGCAAAAAATGATTAAATCAACACTAAGCATAATATCTACTGTGGGAGAGTTACTAATGCTGGTTGCTAAGTGGGGATACGATAATGCTGTCCCTGCTCTCAATAAACCTATAACCAAATTGCAGCAGAAAACACTAAATCCGTAATATACAAAATAATGTTTCAAGATTTAAATAACAGGTTATAAGCACCAGTTTTGGAAAGACAGTCATCACCTTGCTATGTGATCTCGGGCTGATTCTCTGTCCCTCAGTTTCCTCCTACATCACTGGATTGTGGGAAGGATTAAATGAGATAGTGTATGCCACGCACGGTAAACTACCAATAAAATGAGGACTTTTTGGGGAAAAAAAAAAAAAAAAAACAGAATTGACACCACAGGACAGTATGTGATGAATTACCAAATGATCATTATTGTTATGGTAGGTGAAAATTCTTCTGGCTACAACTGTCAAGGAAATCTTTAGAAAGGAAGCTTAGTCCTTACTTCTTTAACTACATTTATCCTCTTCTGTTTTGCTTTATATCCCCAGCCACTTAAATATGGATTCAGTCCCAACCACTGACCTGTTAACTTTGGCTACTCTGTGATTTTTTTCAGTATGGTAATGAAGGCAGGGAAAAGTGGGAAGGAAAGAGATCAAACATCAAATTATTAGTTAAAATGGCATTTTAGTAAGTTAAACCTTTTTGTTCTAAACACCTGTCAGGTTTCTCTATAGCTCTATAAAAATATAAATCCATTGATAGGTCTCTGTATAAAGACAAATGCATGCCCATTGTTTTCTAAATACTGAACAGGAAACTTCAAAGGAATTCTTGTCCTTATACATTACAAGAGTTACAAGAGCAAATCTGGTCCACTGACCAGAAAATTTAACATAGGAATAAAGATTACTCTCTTATACATAAAAGATATACAACTTAGAATGACTAACAGTATATATAGATCTCAGGTGTTGGACAATTTAAAACTACTACATACTCCTCTCTTTGGTTTCCAGTTCCTCCTTCTGCTTCCTGTCCTTGGTATTACGTGTTTGTGTGCAGTCATCATCTATCTGTCAAAGGGATCAGAAATGGAATGCACAGGTTTAATCAGTTATTAAGAGCAATATGAGACACCACAGCTGGTTCTCAACTTGACATTAGTAGATGTCCTCCCACGCTTGGAATTACTTGGCACTGAATGTCTGTCAAATGGATAGTTTTATCTGTAATAGTCATTTATTGAAGACTGATGTAAAACATCTGATACTCAAAGAATATGTCATAAACTGCAAATATTTAGGAAGATGATACATAATAAAAACAATCCACTACTTTCTTTAGTTTGCACTCTAAGTTTTCCGACACAATGTTAACATTTTGATGCATATCCTCTCATATTCTCAGAACAATGGATGCATGGAATTCCATGTTATAAAAGACAGAACATTATACAAAACTCACTAACTCAAGTACCCAGAACACAGAAAACATGAACACAAACAAGAAAACCAAAAATTCCTCAAAGAAATGGAAATAAATGCTATCAAAATTTCTCCTTAGATTATATATTTTAGTCATTTGAACAGCATTTTCTTTACACAGTTCTAACCAGCCTATCTAATCAAAAGTAAATCACGAAGCATGTTAAAAATAGCAATATTAGAACAAAAGTACCACTAATGGCTTTAAGATCTGCCTGAAAATAAAGGAAAAAATAGCAACAATAAATAATATTTAAATTAAATTACATAAGCAATAAAACAATACACCAACATACACTATTTACTTTTTTTATCCTTTAACTTTATATTGGAGTACAGTCAGTTAACAATATTGTGATAGTTTCAAGTGCACAGCAAAGCAACTAACTCTAAGCTATTCACTTTTAAAGCAAACAACTTCCACATCAGTCAGTGCCTATACTATAGCACTGTAATTCTCGTCTTAATGATGACAGTCATTTAGGAAAAGTTCTTTTCTGCACTATTTGAAGATACATTTGACTTAATATTTTCATCCAAAGAGACTTAAAAACAAAACAAAGTCTATCGTTTAAATAAACTTTATTGCCAAAATTTTCTTCTGAGAAACATTTTATTCTCTTCCATTGCTTTTCTATAGACCATTTTACTTCTATTCTTGGCTAGAACTAGTATCAAGAGACCACAGATTGAGACAACACAGAATGGAAATGATTTCGGAAGTGAAATAACTTGGTTTAACGATGAAATGAGAAGAAATTCTGATTATATGCAAACTAGAATCTTTATTTTCGTGTGACACATGTGCAAACGTTCCAGTAACATCTCAGCACACTGCTAAGCGGAGAAGATTCCCACCAGAGCATCCTCGGTAGCAAATCCGACAAAGTGGACGCTGATACCCACCCTCCCCGCACACAGCATTTAATTCTGCAACTTTGCTTCCATCATGTCTGACTCTTCGTCACCCCGTGGACTGAAGCCTGCTCCTCCGTCCATTGGATTCTCCAGGCAAGAATACTGGAGTGGGTTGCCATGCCCTCCTCCAGGGGATCTTCCTGACCCAGGGATCAAACCCACATCTCACGTCTCCTGCATTGGCAGGCAGGTTCTTTACCACCAGCACCACCTGGGAAGCCTCTTTCATACTAACCGTGAAATAAAATTTTGCTTCCAAACAACAACGTATTTTGAAAATTAGGAAATTTATCATTATAGGTTTCATAAACTTAGACTAGGTAAAACTAACCCTTTTTATTGTATGCTGTGGCAAAGCTGAAAAAAAAAAGTAGGTTAAAATATATTGGTTGACTTTTTAAGGGCAAAAACGGCACATACAATAAAACTAGGGAGAATACTGAATGTAGATTTTATAGTTTGTAAAATAAATTAAATGTAGAAGGGATGAGAAAAATAGAAAATCATTAGAACATCACTGTAATAAATGTTATTGGCAAGATCCATATATGGACAAGAAAATCAGAGGAAGAACGTCTGAGGAGTTAACAGGATGTTAGCACCATCAAAAATTCTCCCAAGATACTGATTAATTTACATAGGGAAACCTGTAACAACCTGCAGGCAACACCTGAACCAGGTGATGAGAGCTAACATTAACAAGACTGTGACATAGTGAACTCCCAAAATGATGTACTGAGAAAGGCCTGACATCATTCAGTGAAATTCTCGCCCCAAATGCATAACTTCTATCCAATCAAGAGAAGACAGTAAGACCAATTCACAGTGAGGGACTGCCTACAACAACCAACTGGTCCTTCTAAAGTGCCAACGTCACAAAAGACAACAGACTGTCGTGGATTATGCAGGAGGTTTGGGCGTCCTGACTAAGTGCAATATGGGATCCCAGATGCAATCCTACAACAGAAAAATCCCAAGTCTAGTGGAAAAAAACTTGTGAAATCAGAATAAAGTCTATAGTTTTGTTGCTAGTACTGTTATTGTTTAGTCACTCGGTCATTTCCAACTCTTTTCAACTCCATGGACTCTAGCCCGCCAAGTTCCTCTGTCCATGGGATTTCCCAGGCAAGAATACTGGAGTGGGTTGCCATTTCCTTCTCCAGGGAATTTGAAGCAGGGCACTCAAAGCTCTGGAACAATCCAGAAGGATGGAGTGGGGAGGGAGGAGGGAGAGGGGTTCACGATGAAGGGACACAAGTACACCTTGGCGGATTCATGTCGATACATGGCAAAAAACTACCACAATATTGTAAAGTAATTAGCCTCCAATTAAAATAAATTAATTTCTAAAAAATTAAAATTAAAGAGTTAAGGGAAAGTTAATGATTCTACAACACTCTAAGTTCCTTGAATTTGTTTGGAAACATTAAGGATTAATGATCAGGGAGAACAGATCAAGATAAAAATGGACAGAGCAACTGGTAAAATATTGAGCCAAATGACACGATCAAAGGAAATGTGCCAGATGTTTTCCAACAGCTCTACACAAGGAGACACCAACAATCAGCAAGGACCCCGCTGTAAAAAGAAACCAGAGACACCCCCTCCAGTTTCAACTATCATGAGTTATGATCTCTAAATACCTTATTCTCTCCTAAGAATTCTAGTTCCATTATTCTTTCTGAATCCTCTAGAAAGTATACCTACTAGGCCACAGAATTTGGTGTACCTGTGTACATGTTTGTAAGCTCACATGGACCTACATTAATATTTAACTGAATGAGAGTTGGCACCTTGAAATAAATGTCTTTTTATAATTAATTTTTTTCCAGGAAAGTACCCATAAATATGTCACTAAAAGTTGTTAATTTTAGTCTTCTCCACAAATAAAATATTTACTTTCTATTCATCACTAATTCTAGTTTAATCAAATCATCCCCATTAGGATGAATAGTTATGCTATTAGGAAACAATATGCCCTGGACGAAAGTTTTAACATTGCCGTAGAATTAGAATTCCTAGGATAACCTTGGGGAGCTTCTCTATTTGTTTTTGAGGAACAGCTGGCTATTTTTCCTACTCTATTTTTGTCCTCTTTCAGGAAGTTTATGGTATCTTTGGAAAAACATCAGAAATACTCATGGTCATTTAAACTGTACCTTCACCAAAAAATGTTGTATATGATATTTGCATATAATTTAGGAAATCTTTGAAAAACAAAATATCTACCTTCATCTTCAGCTACTTTTCATTTTCTAAGTGAAATCATTTTGAACATACACTTGACTCTCGATTCTGAATAAAGGTCTAAGAACTGAGCTTCCTAAAAACCACATGATTCTAAGGACAATTCCAACCATCTGTTTTAACAGAACTGAGAATTTATAATCCTTCATTCTCTTTTATCCTTACAACAGAATGTAAATATAGATGTCTGTGAAATAAGGAATTGCTTTTTCTCTCCCAACAAATGCTTAGTACTTAAGTCTCTTTCCTGCATGAGTAAGTATGGGAGATAGGTATCAAAAACATTTTACTCCTCTTGACATCAACAACTGTGATTAAAAGTGCTAACAGCAATAAAACAGCTAACAATTATCAATCAGTTGCTTCCTTGGTGTCAGATACTAGTCAAGTAGCTGAAGCAGTCTCCCCAAGGTCACATGGTAGAAAATGGTGTAAGTGATGAACACAGTCTGGCAGTCTGACCCCAGGGCTGAGTAACTGGCAAGAGTACTTTATCCTGGATACTTTAATAAAATAAAATGGGCAGGCCCCCAAAAGATTACAATGGACACCCATCTTCAGTGTTGAAGAGTAACAGGGAGAGGTGTGAAACGGAGAAGCCACTACGCAGCTTCAGCCTGCGGAGGCCTGAGTTGTTGGATCCTTTGGGTTTTTTTTTTTAAATGGGAAACTGAAGTTCATATCTGAAGCCTCTTGATTTTGAAATGTTGCCATTTATTTCCAACTTTTTTCTAAAAATCCTACTGGTCTGAAAGGTACAAGGCTACATTCATTCTCAAGGCGGGCTCTTTCGCTTCATTCATCGTTGTATCACTAATGCCTACTGTGTTTCTGGGACATAGTAGGTGCAAATAGGTTGACTCGTGCTGTTAAAAATGCTTCCATTTTACCTTGGCTATTTGGTAGGAATTCATTAACTTATTGAGCTCCTGCAGCGGCTGGACACTGATCTGGGCACTCAGGATACAACAGTGAAGAAAAGAGAATAGAAGAGAGGGCGAGAGAGAAAGAGAAAGGGAGAGAAACTATATTTTAGTGGGAAAAAATAGGCCAAAAGAAAAAAAAGTCAAAAGCACATAAAGTTAGATGAAGTATAGGCTTGGAGAATAAGCAGATGACTTGCTCTGAAATAAACTACGCTACCCAGAGCTAAAGAATGCTGATACTCAGGATATCAGATACAATAGCCCATGCTTCCTAGTGCCACCCTGGTCACTACTCCACAAATATGCTACACATATGTAAGCAATTTCAAGGAGAGGGTACTGTTGAAAGAGAGAGTGCTCTCTTCATAAGTGGAACAATACATTCTTGCTCCTTGGCTTGAAAGGGAGTATTGATCAGTAGTTAGTGAGTCAAAGGTTAATAATTCAGGCCTGATTATTTCTGTTATCAGATGTATGATTGATGGTGTCCTCGGGCTCCCTGTAAGAACAGGGACCTCCTCTGGATTGCTGTTACTGAGAACCGAGGAACTGAGCTATTCTCTCACAATTCGGTTGCAGGGGGCAGGGGTCATCTATCTCTTGGCTCAGAGGGTGAGGGACACAAAGGTTCCCCCACAGGGGGTGCAGGGCAGTCACCAAAGATGCAAAGTTGGGGCAACATAAGTCTAATTGGCAACTGTACGGTAAAGCACCAGCTGGGATAGGCAACTCCTGCTCTCGTGTATTATTATCCCAGAAGACCGCATGCTGAGCAGATGGAACTTCTCCAGTCTGCTTTGGAAAGGGATGTAATTTCGGATGGCCCAAAGGGCATGATCTGGCTCCACTCTTAGACAGCTGCAGAGGGCTACAGACGGGGGCGGCCACACCAGGACCAGCTAGCAAAGTGCAAACCCGGCCCCCACCTCTCACCAGTATGTCTGTTTAGTTACTCATAATCTGAGTGATTAGAGTCGACCATCAGGCTTAGAAAAGAAAATACCCGAAAGACAAACACGTTTGTACCTTCAATTAGCCTTTAAAATAAAATGTACGGCTCTTAAAACTGGAAAGAAAAATTGTTATTTTCTCATTGTCTTTATATAAAAATTAGATTTCACTCAACCTGCTCTCTTTGAAAGAAATGATATTTTCTTTGTTAGCCAAGCCCAGCCCAGGTCTCATGCCAACGCAGGTTGTTCTTCTCATGGATGTTAGCCAAGAGGATACTTCTTGAAATAAAGTCACAATCTGCTAAAAGCCTTGCAAGTCCATTAAATTAGGAAACAAGTAATCCTTATCACAACTAAAGATAAAAGCAAGAGAAAAAAATTACTGAAAATAAACGTGCAGAAAAGCACACCACTCAAACTCCCCATTGGTAAAGAAAACCATTGCTCAATGGATGCATGGCAGATAGTCACATTTAAACAAATACTATTTCCCCTAAATATGTGTCAGAGACATCAAATACTATACCATCTCACTTACTAGTGTAATAAATCTGAGCATCCAAGGTAACTTTTTGAGGGTCTCACATTTGTTTACTTAACAGAAGTCTTGCCAGCCTTGATCTTGCATCAAATAGATGAACACCAATAAAGTAATTAAGCTAGATCCCTGATTTATGAAATCTAAAATGCACATAGTGAAAAGCCTTCAGACCTCTTTTGACCCAAAGGAAAATTAGAATTGCATTTATAAACAGTCAATATTAGCAATAAAACAACAGTGACACCAGTGTATGTATACATTCGAAAGTTTTTTTTTGTTTTTTAATCTACATGTTAAAATCGTTTTTAAAGGTCTACCGAGATTTCCTTTTTGGAGAATCTCTCCATCTGTGTTTTAGCTAATGTGAAATGTTACTAAAAATTTCTCGATAGTGTTTGCAGGTTTAAGATAATACATTTTTCTTTTCTATTTTCTCCTGCTGCTTCACTTTTTTTTTTTTAATTCTCCAATAGTTCAATAGATGAATCTGGCAGAAACGAGGCATATGCCTATTACCAGCAAGTTGTATCAGAACACAACTCTGCTAACCTCGCCTGGCCAACGTCTTCAGAAGACAATACAAAGAACCACAGGCTCACTCGTCGCGTCCACCAAAACTTGAAACCACAATCTGACGATGGTGGTCCTCTGCTTTGGCGGAAAACCCAGCTGCCTGTGAAACCACCACCCCCGACCCCCCAGCCCAGAAGACCGGTGCCCGGTGGGCGATGTGGGTACCTGCTGCCTGGGAGGCTGGCGGTCGCCCGGGGCGCGCAGCGCGGCTCGGGGCTGGGCGGCTGGGGGCGCGCGTACGAATGGTAGGCGGTGAGCACCACGCCGCCCGAGTCCTCCACTTCCATCGTCAGCCGCGCATGGCTCCGCTCGGGCCGGAGAACAAAGGCGGGGACCAGCATGGGCCAGCGCACCGGCCCGGTCCCCGGCGGGGCGGGGAGGCGCGGCCGTCGGGCTCCCGGGGCCGGGGCTCCTCCCGCCGTCGGGCTGTCAGGGGCGCGGGCTGGCCGCCCCGCCCGCCGCGCGGCTCATTAGCATGGATTCGAGTCCACGCCCACCAGCCCCGCGGGCTGGGACCGGGAGGGCGAGGCGGAGGGCCGGGGCTGGCTGGGGTGTGGGATCCCCGCTTCTGGGAAACTGGAAGCCCACCGCGATCCTCGGAGGCTCGCGCTGGCCGCTTGGGTCAAGTTTTTCTCGCTTTTGTTTCTTTCCCTTTTTCCCTTTCTCGCCCCCGCCCCCACCCCTTCCAGCGGGAGGCTTATCCCGCGGCCGGGAGCGTTTCCTGCTCGGCAGCTTGGAGCCGAGAAAAAACCGCGCCTGGGAGCCCGTGCTGAGCGGCCGAGGGGCCGCCTCAAGCGTGGGGAGGAGAGGGAGAAGATGGGACTCTCTCATTTAAAGCATCCACATCAAAAATTGAAGAAACGGATTACGTTGCTGTTTACTTAGTCCGGTTACACTGGACTTGATTGCCTCTGGGGCAGGTACCGCCCTCCTGCGACAGGCTGAGAACCTCCCTCACCCTGGGTGCCACAACCACCAAACTCTGCCTGGCCCCGCGTCCCTGCCCTCCTCCTCATCCCCATCATATTCAGAGACTGCCTTAGGCATGTCAGAAAACCAGACTTGATCCTTAGGCGAAAAGAGCATGTTCTGCCCAGAGGTGGTTATTGAAGAGGGGTCCAGGGACCCGGCAGGGAGGCGGGTAAAGGTGGCATATTCAGAAATTTGGGGTCTGAAATGCATCTGTAAAGAACACTCTAACCTATGAAAAAGAGAAGCAAAACCTCTCACCTTATAAAAAGGCCCACCCTGTCCAGGCGCTTGACTTGCTGGCACTTATTCTCCCCTGGGAACCTAGGTTACCCCTTACTGAGGGGCGACCTCTCAGGGTCTGTTTCTGTATCCCTGAACCAGAGCGTAATCTCACCAAGTACATGCTGGTTCTCTCTGTTGCTTCCTTCACTTTCACCGAGAAGGGAGACATTTGTTTTCATTGCCCTTTCAGAAACTAGGAAGACAAAAACAAACGATAATCCAAAATGGCTTTTTAGAAAATGTTTGGTTGATTAAAAGGTGGGATAATAATGACTAACATTTACTGATCCTATACATTAGCTCTTTGAACAATCCTGTAAGGTAGGTAGTGGGGCTTCCCCCTGTGGCTCAGCGGTAAAGCAGGAAACATAGATTCAGTTCCTGGGTTTGGAAGATTCCCTGGAGGAGGAAATGGCAACCCACTCCAGTATTCTTGCCTGGAGAATCTGATGGACAGAGGAGCCTGGCCGGCTACAGTCCATGGCGTCCAAAGAGTGGAACATGACTTTATGTCTAAAACAACAACAACAAAAATCCATTTTATTTAGAAACCTGTCTAGTGCAGTTTGGGACAGCACTGCTGTATTCAAATATTTTATTTCTTCAGCAAATAAATGACCCTAAGAGGGATAAATAAGGTCTACCAATAGTCTTATATTTATCAAGGTCAGGTTTGTCACCAAATAACTTTTGACACTAAACTTTTTTAAAAATGTGTGACTTTTACAGCTTTTTGATTTCTGGAATTACCCTAAGGAATTAGAGTAGCGGAAACTTTCCCAGGCATGGGATTTCTCCTTGGCACTTTCTGCTTGTTTCTGAACAACAGACTCACAATTTTAAATACCTGCAGTGTATTTCCTTGGAAATATTTTGGCCATGACTCAGGTCCAACATGGCAGAGAGCTCCCTGATGCTCATTTCAGGGGCCTCCTCTGCTTTCTCTTGAATATTCATATTTTAGACACCCTGGAGTCACTTTGGCTCCTCCCTCCAAACAGTGATCCCAGCTGTCATCTCTTTCTCAGGTCACAGTCAAGAGTCCCAGCCCTTCCTTCTATCATCATCACTGCTGTCCTTGTTCTCGCCTCGCCATCTCTTTCCTGGGTGACAGAGATCTTTCCTCCCTTCAGCCCTCCCCCACATTCCAAGTGCTGGAAGAGTGATTTTCCCTAAACACAAGACCCTCCCCCTACCGCCACTAAAAACCCTCAGTTGTAACCCACTTGCTGCAGAATTAAGTTCAAGTCCCTCAGAACAGTTTCTTTCTCCTGTTTTGGTCACCTACTACTTTCGCACTCCCAAGTCCTCGCGGCTTACACCAGCCTTTCTCAAGTTCTTACCTTGCCTTTGCTCTTCCCTGTCCTTTTCCAGTCTGGAAATCCTTAAAACCACCCACCCACCCCCAAGAAGTCTTCTCAGGTGTTTCAAATTCTAAGGAACCCCTCCTCCTGCCCTCCTGAGGACGCTGCTCCTGCTCCTGTGCTGGGAACCGCCCCATCTTGCCATGCACTGAAAGCACAGTCAGCCAGAATCGTGTGCGCTGAGCACATGCCCAGTTTCTGGACCCTCATCACATGGAGCCAACAGGGCAGAGGAGTGCTCCCCACTGAGTCCAGACGTGGCCACGAAATCGTCTCAGAGGGAAGCCCACAGCAACGGGGCAGGTTTGAGATGAAACTTTGCTAACCCGGGGTGGTATTACTATTCCGCAACAAGTCAGTGTCTTCTCCTAAGTTGTTTTTCCTAAGTTGTAAGCTGTTAGAAATGCTAGTGTCCCATTTTTGTTGCTACATCCCAGAGTCCATGTTTTGCAGAGTCCTGACTCAGTAACGAATATTGCTGAGTGAACGCAGAAATCGATGAATCAATGAATGAGATAGCACTCTTGAATGCAACAGTTCCAATTTTCAGGGTAGCCAAGGGCTTATTATAAGTGGTTCATAAGTCTCTATGGGACTTCCCTCGTAGCTCAGATGGTAAAGAATCTGCCTGCAATGCAGGAGACCTGGGTTTGATCTTTGGGTCAGGAAGATCCCCTGGAGAAGGGAATGGCTACCCACTCCAGTATTCTCACCTGGAGAACAGGCACTGAAAAAAAAAAAAGTTTCACCTGTAGGTATTAATATTTTTTGAATGTGGGTATGTGCTGTTGACTTAATAAATGATGACTCTATAAGCATTTTTGAGTTTTTGGGTTTCATAAAGCTGGTGGGACACATGTATTAGATTTTATAGGATACATGTGTGCACGCAGTCATCAGTCGTTTCCAATTCTTTGTGACCCCATGGACTGTAGCCTGCCAGGCTCCTCTGTCCATGGGATTCTCCAGGCAGGAGGACTGGAGTGGGTTGTCATACCCTTCTCCAGGGGATCTTCCCGATGCAGGGAGCAAACCCTCATCTCCTGCGTCTCCTGCATTGGCAGGCAGGTTCTTTACCGCTGCGCCACCAGGGAAGCCCCATTACAGGATACGCTGCACAAGATACTCACCCTTTGCCCTTTAGATCTACTCGCCACCCTCACACCCCTCCTGGTGCTGGTGGCTCACTTTCTGGTCTGCCTCAATGAGCTCTCTTGCCTTTGGCTTGCAGCATCAGCATCAGCAGGGTGCTATCAGAGAGGCGCCAGCAGAAGATCTCCAGTTCTGTTCAGTTCAGTCACTCAGTCGTGTCCGACTCTTTGCGACCCCATGAACCGCAGCACACCAGGCCTCCCTGTCCGTCACCAACTGTCGGGGTCTACCCAAGCCCATGTCCACTGAGTCGAGGGAGAAGGGAAACCCAGGGTGTGTGTAT
Source organism: Capra hircus (assembly GCF_001704415.2). Classification (NCBI taxonomy): domain Eukaryota; kingdom Metazoa; phylum Chordata; class Mammalia; order Artiodactyla; family Bovidae; genus Capra; species Capra hircus. Next base: position 40,151,843 of record NC_030831.1, on the reverse strand, counting down.
TTCCCAGGCTCTTCTCTGCGGTTCAGCTGCCAGCCAGAACTCTTGACTGTGACCTCCCTTGCTCTCTCCCTGGATTCCTGAACTCTGCCTCTGTCTGGCCTTTCACACCTGGGGCGGTACCAGAGCCTGCTTTATCACATAATCCCTCCCTCCTGCCCTCACGCATCTCTGCTGGTCCTTCACCCACCCACACAGTTACAGACAGTCCTTTATCAGACTCTGCTCATCCACTGGGCCTGAGTACCCCAGACCCTGCCTGATAAGCAGCCCCACGAGATCTAGGTGGTGCCCTGTGAGCAGTAGCAGCAGCACGTCCACAGGCACTTGCGAAGACTCCCACACGAGGAAGAAGTACACATGATAAATAAAGTCCCGTCAGGTCAGGTGCTCTGTCGCCAACTAAGTCCAGGTCTGAACAGGGTTTTACAGTCAAAATGAGTTACGGAAAAGCTTCCAGACCTGAGGGCTTTTTGGATTTCAGAATAACAGATATGGGATTGTGGAACTAGTAGAGTCTGGATTGCGGACGGAGGGGTCACATGTTTGACTTGCTGGAACAACTGGGCTGGGGATGACTGTACAAGAATGTGACCGTTGATTTGCCCCTGGAGTGACCAGGGACCCTGGGAAAGATTCTCTATCTGGGAACTGGGTTGATATATTGCCCTTATGGTAGACAGCGGCCATTCAGCGCACAGGAACAGCATTTCCAGTTTATTTAGACTAGGGACGACAACAGAGGGAAAATGCTTGCTTGCTGCACAGCCCACTCCAGTATTCTTGCCTGGGAAACCCCATGGACAGAGGAGCCTGGCGGGCTACGGTTCATGGAGTGGTAGAGTCGGACACAACTGAGCATGCATGCTTGCATGCACATATATATAATATATAGTTTACCAACTGCTCTTAGAATTCACTGTTTCGTGCTGCCTGGTAAATCAGTCAGTAGAATCACATGTATGAGGCATTAGAGGGTTGTGACATACGTGATCTACACGTGTACAGAGTCTGCACTTTCCAGATAAACAGAGGCGGAAGATTGGTCGACCAAAGAGGGTCAGACAGAGTTGAGTGTGAGTCTGAATTATGGATTTGCTACTCGCTCTCTGTGTTAGTTTTTCCCTGTTTTAATTTCTTAATTTGAAAAGCAGGGAATCTCCAAGAGTTAACAGACAGTCAGATACATGAAACAGCATCTGCCAAACACCAATCCTGCCTGGTACTGAGCTTGTCACAAATGCCAGCAGATGTGGGGTCCCTTTTCTCTCCTACCCCTCCTCTGTCACCTGTCCTCCAGCTCAGCCTTTCTAGAAGCATCATTTGTGTTCTACCTTCAAGACTAAACAGCCTCCTCTTCAGAATTCCAAAGGCATTTCATAACCTATACTGAGGGATGAGTCAGATTTAATTCACATTAATGAAGCTTATCTGGAAAATCCTCACGAACTCTGGGTGCCGAGCATAAGTGACATGAAGCATGTACGTAGCCCTGCATAGCCGACCTCACCAGGAAGGGCAATAACACAGGGCCTTTATGCAGGAGTTCGTCATGGACAAAAGGAAAGTGTCTCTTGTGGCTGCTTATCTGGCAAAACTGCTGCTGGGATGGTCGTTTAGCACCAGAACAGGAAGACAGCTGTGGCTACAGGAGTCCCTGCAATGCTGACTGCTGGTCTCCCAGCAAGAGGGTCTGAGGTTTCAGAGCCAACATAGCTGTACTGCCGGAAATGAAGGCACAGTTCTTACCTACCTAGAGAAACATGCTAATTCTGTCAAAACTCCACCTTACACACACATTCACCATTTCCTCAGTATCCTCTAGAAAAATTGGATAAAAGTAGGGGGAATTAATGCAAAATAATGGAAATCAGTCCTGAATAGTCACTGGAAGGCCTGATGCTGAACCTGCAACTCCAATACTCTGGCCACCTGATGCTAAGAACTGAGTCACTGGAAAAGACCCTGATGCTGGGAAGGACTGAAGGCAGAAGGAGAAGGGGACGACAGAGGATGAGATGGTTGGAGGACATCACTGACTCAATGGACATGAGTTTGAACAAACTCTGAGAGTTGGAGATGGACAGGGAAGCCTGGTGTGCTGCAGTTCATGGGGTCGCAAAGAGCTGGACACGACTGAGCAACTGAACTGAACTGAATGCAAAATTTCATTTATGTAAAGAGGAAATACTTTAATGAAACAAGTATTTTACAAGTATTTAAAAGTAATGAGTAATCCTTTGTCACTAAGTCAGCTGATAATTCTTAAATTTCTACCCTGAAATATTTTTTAAAGCTTATTGGCACTAAGTATACAGATTTATTTTCTGAATGCTCTCAAGAGCACACACAATTTTTAGATTACTCTGAATTTCCTGTTGTTTTCTTGGCATCTAGTTTTTAAAAGACATCAGGACCTATTTTCCTTCAGCGACTGTTCTGTATTCTCTGATCAGTTTTGCGATCACATGAAGCACTGTCATGTGATCAGTGTCACTGTGACGCAGTGAAGCACCGTGTCACTAAGACAGCCTGTCAGCCAGGCCAAGACTTGGGTTATTTATGGGATGGACATAACTGAGCCACTGGGAATGACTTAACTGAGTGGCTTAAGTGACTTTTACAAATAAACTGAATCATTATTGATTGGAAATGAATCACTACTAATAGAGCCAGGCAGGGTGGGAGAAGCGAACAGATATGAAGCTTTGGTCTAAAAAGATTTGCACTATGAGATATTTTCTACAGCACCGTGTTTTGCAATTATACAAAGACTTTATTTATTTATCCATCCATCATAAGAACCTACAACCTCATTGGTACCTACAATGCTAAGCACTAAGGATATAAAAATGATGAAGAATTTGAAAGCACAGTCCCTGCAGGGGGTAGAATGGGGCTTGAAGAAGTAGGTCTCCACAGAACCCAGAGGAGGGAAGTAATGCTAGAGATGGGCCTTAAAAGATAAATAACTGGTCAGCTCAGGAGTAGGTGACTGGAGTTGCAGGGGATGAGAAGAAGGGCAATTCCAGAGAGACAGAGATTAGACTGAAAAAAAAGCACAGAGAAAAGAAACAAGTTGGCACATTCAGGGAAAAGTGTTAGTCGCTCAGTCGTGTCCAACTCTTTTTTGACCCCATGGACTGTAGCCCACCAGGCTCCTCTGTCCATGGGATTCTCCAGGCAAGAATGGATTGCCATGCCCTTCTCCAGGGAATCTTCCCGACCCACGGATCAAATCTGGGTCTCCTTCGTTTCAAGCAGATTCTTTACCATCTGAGCCATCAGGGAAGCCTGCTTTAGTTTAGCTTTGCTGGAGAATAAAGAGTAAAGGAGAGAATGCTAGAGATGAAGCTGAATACAGTGGCCGGGCCCTGGGGGGATCTGAATGCCTAATGAGGAATTCAAATGGGAAATCCATGGCAGGTTCCTAACAGGGTAGAACCAGGATATATTAATACTTGTGCTTGTAGATGGTCCTTCCTGGCTTCTCCATAATGTGTTCTTCTCTCAACTCTCCTGGGCTACATCTCCTGTGCTTTTTGGCCTCCTTTAGAGAAGAGTATACACTGTGGTCTGGGAAAGAAGGAAGCCGATGATAACTGTCCAGATGCTAAGCTCCAAACAGAATCCTAAGTCCAAGAAGCACTTTAAACAGCTGTTGAGAAGTTTAGTTTAATAAACCGTGTAAGTGCCTCAGAGGGGAAGCTGAGGAAAGACTCCATCTGCCACTAGCTCATCCTTACAGGTAAGTTACCTGACTCATGGGCTTCCCTTATGGCTCAGCTGGTAAAGAATCCGCCTGCAGTGCAGAAGATCTGGGTTCAATCCCTGGGTTGGGAAGATCCCCTGGAGAAGGGAAAGGCTGCCCACTCAAGTATTCTGGCCTGGAGATTTCCATGGACTGTGTAATCCCTGGGGTCACAAAGAGTCGGACAGGACTGAGCGACTTTCACTTTCCCTAACTCATTAGCAGGCACGGCGGGCAGTACAGACCACCCAATCTGGAAAGCAATGGAGTAAGGACACGAGGCTGTTGCTGAGCTGGTGACAGAGTGCACAACAGTGAGAGGCTTGGGGACAGATGCGGCCTGTGGGACTGCCAACAGGGAGGGAAGATTTATTACAAGAGTTCTCTGGTTGCAAACCACAAAAATACTTGATTCCGAAACAAGGAAGAATGTTTTAGAACGGTCGTGGGAATGTCACGGGATTATGATGGTCAAGCTAAAGAACAAGACTTGGGGCAGGAATGAGAACACAGACTTGCCTCAGTCGGTGTTTCTTGTAAAATGAACCGATTTTAACCTTTCTCCCATCCTTGCTTCCTTCTCAGAATACGGAGTTTCAGACTATTGCATCAGATTGCCTTAGGCTACACACTTACCTTCAGGAAGCATGGAAATAATGGGGCGGGGTCTTATTCCCTGAAGTTAACAAACAAATGGACCTGTGATTTTGTGATGAGAACAGGAAGGTTCAAATTCATATTGATGAGTCTGTCCTCAAATAGGTCTCAGACTACATCGTTCATTAAGACTTACATGACCTGAAGTGAGCCACTTGGGTCTGGAGAAGAATCATTGAAAGTGTAATCTTAATTACAAGATTTGAATTATAGGTTTGAATTACAAGGTTTGAAGCAAGGCAGACATGCCAGTAAACCCTATTTTTTCCATTTAGTGCCATAGGACTAGGAGCCTTTATTTAATCTCTTTGGTATCTGATTTTTCTTATCTGTAAAATGAGATGACAATATTCAACACACAGGTTGTTGGCCAGGATTTAGAGAGGATATCATGCAGAATCACTGCACACATCATGTTCATATGCTCCTTTTATTATGTACTGATTCCAAGTCGGTCCTTTGAAACTGAGCAGGCATAGGCAGAGAGCAAGAAATTGATGTTTATTAGCTGAAACGTTATTCAGTGATGTCCCTACTTATTATTATCATCTAGTTCAGAAAACTCACAGACAGCCCACTGCCTTGGCATCACTAGGCCAGAATCCTGGCATGGTCTCCAAAGAGGAAGTCTTGACTCACAACACTGGCATTCTGGATTGGTCATTTCTGGTTGGGTTCTCAGAAGCCTGCCAGCAGACTGGTACAGCATCTGGCACAAAGTAGGCTCAAATGGCTACTGAATGAATAAGAAGCCCTTGTCTATTCCATCCTCACTTTCTATACAGCAAACATAAGATGAAATTACAGGGCCGCTACCTCCCTGTGCCTCTCTCAGGAAAGTAGGAGAACTCCAAAGTCATATGAGAGCAGTTCAACGGCCACAAAAATAGAGACTTAAATGCTGTGTAACGTATGCACTTACAGTTGTGGGATACAGCCCTGTTAGAATGCCTTTGAAAAAAGGAGGGTCAGGCTGAATTAAGTAATAGCTGTAGTAATAAAACTTGTGTTGGAAGGAGAGGACAGGGCTGATCTCTGCCCTGGCATCTGCTGGCCGTGAGACAATATGAATACATAATATTTATTCATCTTTCTTCTTGATCCTGGGAACCACTCTAGGTGTCTTCACGCAGGAACCCTCCTCAGGCCCTGGGTTTGGATGGGGCACACGTGGGTTCCTCAGTGTGTATCACATGACATAGGTCTCGGGGCGGGACAGGAATAGGACCAAAGCTGGGTCACTCCCCTGGGACCTCTGCCAGGTCTTTGAAACAAGAATTTTTCCGTTCTCTGTGAGGATAATACAGCCCTGAAGCTGCACACAGCCCTCTTGCTTCCACAAATCTGATCTGGTCTATCCTCAAGCCAAGGAGAAGCAAAGATCCTGGGGGAGGTTTTGAACCTCTTTTCTAAGGCACGTCTGAAGCAAATGCTGCCGCCTTTTCTTTCGCAGCTTCAGCTAGTGTGAGCTGGGCTCTTATTACTTGCAACTACAGAATAATGACAACAACCGACATTCACAGGGTATTCAGTCGGTTCCATGTGTTGCGCTAGGATCTGGACTCACTCAGTACTTACGATAACCCCATGTGGCAGCACCACTGTTATCATCTTCTCTTTGCAGAAGGGAAATGGGAGCCCAGGGAGGTGAACTTATCTAAGGTCACAGACCTAGCAAGAGATGTACTGAGGATTCAACCTGGGTCTAGGAACTTAGCAACACCACCATGCTGCTTCTTAAGTGCCCAGACAAACACTGTCAACTTGCGCCAGGAATGCACCACCTCTAAACCTCCAACATGAGGAGGAAATACACAACATTTTCTCAGAGTGGGCTCTCAGTAAGCAGTAATGATTGCAGTGTTTATAATTATTTACTACTTCATCCATTTCCATCATTCCCTCCATTCCTTCATGAGTGGTGTTTGGTGAGCGGGAATAAATAAGTTCATGTTTATAAACAGCTTTGAGGACTGGGGATAAAAGTTGGGTTCTAAGAATCATGGGGCTTCCCGGGGGGCACTGGTGGTAAAGAACCTGCCTGCCAATGCAGGAGACATAAGAGACATGGGTTCTAGTCGTGGATTGGGAAGATCCCCTCAAGGAGGATATGGCAACCCACTCCCAGGGATTGCCTGGGAAATCCCATGGACAGAACGGCCTGGTGGGCTACAATCTATGGGGTCACAAAAGTCAGGCAGGACTGAAATGACTTAGCACGCAGCACACAAGAATCACGAGGGTCCAGTTCCTTAAAAACAAGTAGCAGTTTTGTTCATTGCTACAGAGGAAGAATGGAACATCAGTTTGGACCTGATGACTTGATTGTATCCGTCCGTGTTGCCATCACATGTAGAAATAAATGGTCACTTGAAGCTTGGCTATTTTTAAAAATCCTCTCAAAGTGACTGAAAAAGAGACTGAAGATGATGAGATACTTGAGAAAGAATTATTATACCCTTAACCGTAGTGCTTCAAAGATCTAGCAACCCTTTGTTCTGAATTCATTTCAACGGTTAATGGTGAAAAGGGGTGTATTTCCTAAAGTAGATGAATTTCTGTTCTCTACGGATCACAAATCTGATCCAAATGAAATACAATTCTGAAAGTAATTTGATGAGTGGCAATTTACCTTCAGGTAACTGCAGGCATTGAGATTCTACCTCTTTTATGATTTTTCTTCCCTGCAGCTTCCCCGTTCTTATTGGAATCTGTTCTCGGCAGACAAAGGACAAACTAGCCACTGCCCTTTTCTTGGCTGGTTTGCTCCTCCAGGTCCCCCTGGAGAAGGGTACTGTGGTCACTGCTGGGTGGAGTCACCTGGCTCTGGGTTTTGAATGGAAAAGACACCCTAATGTATCTCGCTACATACAAACTAAACATAAGTTTATAAATGTATACCTTTCTTGAAAGGATAAATGCCAGATAGCATTCCGGGTTCTGAGGATATACATATAGTAAAACAACATTATGAGATTTATTCATATGTTTTCTTTTTTGTATTTCCTAATATAACGTTCTTCCTATTCAGCCAGAGGTTATAATTGCTTTAGTGTGGATTCTCCGTGGGTGAATCATGGAACAGACGAAAGTGCAAGGTGGTCTCAAAGCGAGTCGATGGCCCACAGAGATCAGAATTGTCCTCTCTCCCTTCGATACCAGTCTGGTCTGCAAAGGACCACAGTGGAAGAGAGACTGCCCCCAGAGGCGTAGGTTTCAGGGGTTGGACTCTCAAGATAAACAGGACTGAAGGGGCCTGGGGGTCTCCACACAAGCTCCCATCCTAATTACACCTGAGGAACCCCAGATATTAATAACTCTGGGGTGCCAATCCGTCAATTTCCTTTTAGATACTGAGGCAACTTACTCCGTGCTTACTGAAGCCCCTGGCCCACTTTCTTCCCAATCCGCTTCGGTAATGGGACTGTCTGGATGAGCCAAAAGATGGGCTTGATAATCTGTGTGAGCCTACTTCTGCTGACTCCAAAAATCCTGAGTCTGCCATTTGATCCTCAAGACAATGCCTTCCTCTCCTGGGCTCACTCCTACGCAGCATTTCACAATCAGTCTAACTGCTGGGTCTGTGGACCACTCCCCTCTTCATCAGTGGAAGGCTTCCCGTGGTGGACATCTCTACTTCAAGGAAAAGACTTTCTCCAAGTCTGCAAATACCTTCAACAACAATCGCATGTGATGCCTCTTCTTAAACTGATGACATCTAACAGTCCTAAGATGGACTGATGTAACTGTGGACATAATATGACTTTTCATTTTGATTTTAACTTGGTTTAATTTTGGACTTCCCTGGTGGCTCAGACGATAAAGCGTCTGCCTACAATGCGGGAGACCCGGGTTCAATCCCTGGGTCAGGGAGGTCACTGGAGAAGGAAATGGCAACCCACTCCAGTATTCTTGCTTGGAAAATCCCATGGGCAGATGAATTTGGTAGGCTACAGTCCATGGGGTCGCAAAGAGCTGGACACGACTGAGCGACTTCACAATGAGTATTTAATTGAGCCACATGCCCCTGTCTTCAAAGCTGTTCTAACAGAGCTGCATGACACACACAGCTCTAGGGGTACACATTATACAGCACCCTGTCCTCTGTTTCTGAGGCCCATCGGCGCTGCTCTCCTTTGACTCTTGGGTTCCCCTACTTTTCAACGGAAGTCACAGTAAGATAACAGCTCTATGTTGCATTTTACATTTGCAGGTGTAGAAACTGATAACAGGTTGTTACAGCTGGAAGAGACAAATGGCTAAAGTTTTGCAGTGCAGACTGTGTCTTGAGATTGGCTCTTGAAGGACATTCCAGATAAGATTAATCAAGACTTCCATGACTAGAACTCGGCACTTGAGTTTCCTAAATCCTAAAAACTCCCTATTAACCTCAGAAACCAAAGTTTGGGAGACTGAACGTGGAGACTATGAAGTTGCGGACAGTGATATAAAGAGAAGGGCAGCACTGCTTCCACACAGAGTGGTCTCGGAAACTCATCATCTCCTCTTCAGAGACAGCATAGAAAGAAGACAATTATACTCAAGAGGGGCTACCCGATCAGCCCTTCCCAAGTTAAATCCTGGGGTGGAGGGTAGCATGAGCAACAGGCTTGAATACTGGAGGATGGAGAGGCTTCTATGCCATCCCCACCTGAAAGTGTGGGGTGAGGCAGTCCAGAGAGAACCCGAGACCACCCACACGTCCAGAAACCATCGTAGAGGGCATGGCAGAGATCAGTTATCTCCCATGTTCCCCAGTGAGAACGGACTGGCAAGCTCTCAGAGGACTCACTACAGCTGAGATGAAACGATCTTGTGACAGGGACTTCCCTGGCAGTCCACTGGTTAAGACCCCACACTTCCCCTGCAGAGCATGAGGGTCTGAGCCCATGTTACAGAGCCAGAAAAAGTAAAAAGAAAATTTCTTGAACTGAATAAAAATGAAAATGCAACATAGCAACTTATAAAAGGGAGACCTTATGGCAGAGGACCTCAGGGTTGACAGACCTATCTAAGGGGTCAAGTAGTAGATCCAGCCACAGGGGACCCGCAAGGCCAGCGAGATCTCAGTCGGAGTGCCAAGGAGCATGGGGACGTGTCAGAGCTCATGACATACTGTGAGTGTGCAGAAAGTGACTATGAAGCTTCACCACCAGTCAGGGCAACATGGATAGCCACCTTGCTCCCCTACCAAAGAGTAAAATAGATGAGCGATAGTCTGGGAGACAGCACACAGCCCCCTGCATCCAGACACAATCTCAGGATCAGGCAGGAGATGAATAACCAGGATAGTTTCACCACAGAGAGGAACCATGATGGGAAGCTGCGATGTGAACTGACTGAGCTTCAGTTCTGAATTTAGTAATTTCCTAAAAAAGACTTTCAATCAGAAGATACTGAGTGTCTTTGAAGTGGTAAAGAGCTAAGTTGATTTCAAGGATGGATGTACACTTCTTGTACATCTGATTTGTGACTGTATTTGAAGTGTAAAACCTACTGCATGAAGATGAATGAGATAAAATCTCTGCCTCAAGAACCTTATAATCTCGAGGTATGTTATAAAAGGAGGCATCGAAGCTGGGATTTTTCTGCCCTACAATTCTGCCAATGATTGATCTTGAAATTTTATGAATAAATACATTTCATGCTCATACATTGGGCCTGTGGGGGTTAAAGTGAGAATCAATCAACAAAGCCTAGGGACAGAAGAGCTACTGCTCAACTGCAGAAATACAATGCCAACTGAGGAAAAACGATGGTAAAGAAAGGACAATGTAAGTGATCAATAGGTTGAGGAAAATGCTTTATGAATAGAAACAGTAATATGATAAACTAGTCAAGAAATGCAAAGAAGGAACAGAAATAAAGTCTATCAGATTAAAAAAAATATTAAAACCATCACAAACCATTATTCAATCTTACTCCAACAAAATTTAGAAATGATAGCTCCAAGGATGGTCTGGTTCACAGTGGCGATTTTCTGGACTCCATAAACCCCACACGCTATCAGAAGTGACACAATCCCAGGTACTTTGTGTTTTATGTGTTAGGGAGGTGGTCAAGGTTCATATGGTATGTTTACTTGTGTTCCCCAGGAAATGCCCCAGCGATGGAGGATCTGTTTTCAGAACAGACAAGAAGGGATTTTCTTCCAAAACACCTTACAGTTAAGACACTGAGAAAACCCAGATGCGATGCAGAAGAATGCTCATTCCCCAGGGAAATTCCGGCGCAGAGGCACTGCCCATGTGGAAGACCTCGGAAAAGGCTCAAAGAGCTGCAGCCTTACACACACTCCTAGGGCAGACAAGTCAGGTCTCACAATTCAGGGTAGGGTTTGGGCAAAAAGGCACAAGCAATGGCCTTGCTTTGTACCCAGGACTTTGAAGCAAGCAGCGGACATCTTAAAAACAGAACAGATTTTGAATTGCGGCAACAATTTGGGGCAGCCAACAGAAGATGCGGCTGGAGCCAGCAAAGCTATTCATTCACGAGAGATAAAGCACTGTCATCAATTTCTTAGCAAAGAAGAAACAGACATCTGTATAAAAACACATTCTGCCTCCTTCAGAGTTACTTTTGCATGTTCTAAATTGTAAGAGGTCTTATTACAGAGCATGCATGGGTTTAGTCATTCTCAACAAATGCTTTTGATGTTGCCATAAAAATCTAAGTTAAATATGCCCCTCTACACAGAGTCTGACTGGTTATTAAAGGCGAGATTCTGGTAAAGAGAGGCAGAGACTTTTACTTTTTGATGAGTATGCTAAATGGGCTGTCCTTATTTATGCTGCTACAGCTCCTATTCCCTATCATCTTTCCAGGCTGTACAGTCTCGAGGTTTTGAATCTCCTGTGTCTCTGGGCTGGGGGAAGTGATTTCCTCCACACGCTCCTTTCTAAGTCAGCATATGAAGTCCACATTCTTGTGTCAGTGGTGTGCTGGAGCCAATTTGTATCAACTCATAAAAGACTATTACTAAACTTTTAGGAATTTCGTGAATCAGTTAGAACTGTTATTCAAATTGAGTTACATAAACTTACAGTTAAATAAATCATAAAGTAGGAAATACTTTCAAATTATTTTGTTATATTTTACTATTTTTTCTGCCTTTGAGGCTATTAACATGTAATGTTCCTGTATAGTGGAAATATATATAATGATGTGCCACTGACAATCTCTTTCCAGTTCTCCTTTCAGGACATTATGTCTGCTGCTTGAAAGTGGTGTTGATGGTGGGTATTTATACCAAGGGAATCAGCAAACTACGATAAAAGAGGGCTTGATTATTTTGTTGATTGCCTAAAATTTTAAAGATGAAGGAAAAAGTCTTCATGATATAGTTTAATCCTAAAACTACGCTTAGTATCCCTAGCCATTACACTGCAAATAACACAAATAACATGAGGAAATATTCTTCCACCAGATTCAGCAAAGTGACTCACATCCTCTACAAAAGAGATGTCCCACTCTGTCTTGTTTCACTGCTGTCTTTCTGGTTAACATAAATGCAAGTATCACTCAACACTCATGTCCAAACTACACTCATTCATCAGTTGTTGCCATAGATCACCAAGAGATACAAGGGTTCAGAAAAGAAAAAAATTAATAGAAGTATTTTATGAGAATCAATGGTTATATGGAATTTATAATAAAGGGCACAGTTATATTATCATTTATAAATCACATATAAAATTTACATATAGAACTTATACATTCTTTTCCAGAGAGACAGTCATCAGATATTTATCAGTATATCACTACTTGTGTCTCACTCTCATCTAGGAAAAGCAAACGATTGGTCCAATTTTTTTGTTGTTGTTGTTAGTTCTGTTTTTACTCTTAGAGAGGACAGTTATCTCTATTGAGAAATGTCCAATTTTGTATCTCTACCTACTGGCCCTTTATTGTTTTTTATGGTGTCAGAAGGAGCTTGCTTTAAGGTCTACATGGGAAAAGCAAGAGAGTTCCAGAAAAAACATCTATTTCTGCTTTATTGACTATGCCAAAGCTTTTGACTGTGTGGATCACAATAAACTGTGGAAAATTCTGAAAGAGATGGGAATACCAGACCACCTGACCTGCCTCCTGAGAAATCTGTATGCAGCTCAGGAAGCAACAGTTAGAACTGGACATGGAACAACAAACTGGTTTCAAATAGGAAAAGGAGTACGTCAAGGCTGTATATTGTCACCCTGCTTATTTAACTTCTATGCAGAGGACATCATGAGAAACGCTGGGCTGGAAGAAGCACAAGCTGGAATCAAGATTGCCGGGAGAAATATCAATCACCTCAGATATGCAGATGACACCACCCTTGTGGCAGAAAGTGAAGAGGAACTAAAAAGCCTCTTGATGAAAGTGAAAGAGGAGAATGAAAAAGTTGGCTTAAAGCTCAACATTCAGAAAACAAAGATCATGGCATCCGGTCCCATCACTTCATGGGAAATAGATGGGGAAACAGTGGAAACAGTGTCAGACTTTATTTTGGGGGGCTCCAAAATCACTGCAAATAGTGACTGCAGCCATGAAATTAAAGGACACTTACTCCTTGGAAGAAAAGTTATGACCAACCTAGATAGAATATTCAAAAGCAGAGACATTACTTTGCCGACTAAGGTCCGTCTAGTCAAGGCTATGGTTTTTCCTGTGGTCATGTATGTATGTGAGAGTTGGACTGTGAAGAAGGCTGAGCGCCGAAGAATTGATGCTCTTGAGAATCCCTTGGACTGCAAGGAGATCGAAACAATCCATTCTGAAGGAGATCAGCCCTGGGATTTCTTTGGAATGATGCTAAAGCTGAAACTCCAGTACTTTGGCCACCTCATGCGAAGAGTTGACTCATTGGAAAAGACTCTGATGCTGGGAGGGATTGGGGGCAGGAGGAGAAGGGGACGACCGAGGATGAGACGGCTGGATGGCATCACCGACTCGATGAGTCTGAGTGAACTCCGGGAGTTGGTAATGGACAGGGAAGCCTGGCGTGCTGCGATTCATGGGGTCGCAAGGAGTCGGACACGACTGAGTGACTGAACTGAACTGATAAGGAAAGAGAAGGTAATAATTACCTTTCTATTTTCTTTACCATTAAAACTGGCTTTTAAGGATAAATGTGTACACAGCACATTATTTGTGCTATTCAAGCTGACCTGAAACATATTAGTGTGGGCTCTGAAACTGTTTTTTATGAGTTTGAAAAGGATTTAAGTTTGAAATAAAATAACAGCCTTTAAGAAAATGGTATGTGCAGTGCTTAAAGGCAAGGACCTGAGAGCCAGAATACATGCATTTCAAACCCGAATTTGCAAACTGCCAACTCTACTATCTCTTTAGATAACCTCTCTGATCTTTAGCTCCCCTGTCTATGGAATAAACATGAGAGTACAATCTACTTCATAGGGTTGTTGTGGTGATTAGAGGAACTGACATGTGTGAAGTCTTCTGACGCAGAGCCTGGCACACAGGGGAAGGTCTGCCATTCTCATTACCACCATCCCCACTATCATGGGGATCACAGCTGTAACACAAAGCAGCCAAGCGACTTACAGATACTAAGGTAAACTGTGCAGAAGGTACCTGATCTTAGACGGACTCTGGTGCAGAAAACGGACTTCCCTAAGATCACACAGCTTTTAGCATTAGAACTCAAAGTAGGTGCCCACATAGGATAATCTGTTTTCTTGTTAAGCTAAATGGCTTCTTTCTCAGCTATATACTGTACTTATCTTGACTAGTTAATTAGTCAATTTCCAAGAACTATATTGTTCTTCATGAAAAAGAATGCTTTCATCTAATCATACTGGGATGCTTTACAGCTGCACTGCCCAGTGTGGTAGCCACACGTGACCACTGACCATCTGATGTGTGACGAGGGTGTTTGAGAAGTGCTGTACGTATAATGCACATATCGGATTTTGAAGACTTCATGTGAAAATAAAGTGTAAAAGTATCATTAATAATGTTTATACTGGTTAAGGTTTAAATTATTGATACAATATTTTTAATACATTGGGTTAAATAAATGACTAAAAATAATTTCACATGTTTCATTTAAGGTGGCTTCTATGAAACTTAAAATTATAGATGTGCCTCACAAGTATGACCTGAATTATATTCATAATGGACAGCTTAAATCTGAAAGCTGAGAATACTTTTTAGTTTAGTAAGTTAGGAAGTGTCCTCCGCCTTTGTTGAGGGCATTATCATCGTCCTGGTCATCCACGCCAGAAATCTAAGAGACATGTTAACTCTCCTCTCTTCCTCGAGTCCACATGTAATAATGGTTGACTCGTTCTCAAATTCATGCCAACGTCATCATCCTTTCTACCAAGCAGTCCTCACCATTCTTTATGTGGGCATTATAAGAGTCTTCACACCACTCTCCCTATTCACCAGTCTAGGCTCCCCAAACGCACCTCCTACACAGTCAAATCTGGCCACTCCGGAGCAAGGTCCTTCCACTGGGCCTATTACTGTGTTCATAGACACAGTACATCCACCACCATCATCACCCCCTGCCCTCGGGCCCATTCGGATTGATCTCTTCTCCTCTGAACTGCTGTATTGGAAATGATGCAAAGAAATTCTTACGTGTGTACATGTTGTTAGGTGTGCATTGAGTTGTGGGGGGCGGGGGCATGGGGAATGGAAGAGAAGGGAGAGGAAATGTGGGCAGTGGTATGAAATAATCACTTATTTATAAACAAATTAATTTTTGAATGAAATACAGAATACAGATTCAACATCTTACTGGATGTCCTGGCCAATGCATTAAAACATTATACAGTTTTATCAGACACAAGAATGATAATTCCTCCGATTTCCTCAGGACTATGACCTCCTCAGATGAAATCATGTATGCAAAGAATTTAACAGTGACTGGGACACAGTATTCATAATCATTTTCTATCCCTTTGCTCAAATCTTGCCTCCACCAAGCCTACCTTCCCCCGCCCCCACCCCAATCTTTGGGTGAAAGCCCAGGAACTCAAATTCAAACTTTCAAAAATAATGGACAGTTTGAGCAAGAGATCACGTTCCAGGTCACAGACCAGTGATTACTGAAGAGCTTAAATATGTTATTGCATAAGACGATCTTATTTGTTGAGAATAGTGAAGTGAGAAAAAGAAAAGGGCCCAGGAGGCAAACTGAGCAATAATTGGTGAACAAGGGAAAACATGTTTCATGTCTGCTTCTTTCCTGAAAAAGTAAACTAACGAGACAAAAAAGAAAAACTGAAGGACCAAGTTATTTATCTCTGTATTTCAAAAAGCATATACCATAATGTATGGAGCTACCTAAGAGAATTTCATTTAGAATTATCATGAAGCTTTCATCTTGTTGACAGGCGATTTGCTTCCTACTAACATTCTCAATAAGTATCCTGCTCAATAACTAATCTTTGTTTTTACTCTCTGGTGGATTCTAAAAATTAAAAAGTAATTATACAAATGATTTAAATACTTCTGTAAAACAGTAATTATGGAAACATCATTGGCTCCAGGATGAAAGTTGCCATCTTCACTTTAATAATTCTTAGACTTTTTCCTTCAAAGACATACAGTCACTTTTTAAAAATTATAAGAATTTTTTATAGTCATTACCCTTGAGACTCAAAAAGATTTGTGTTCAGACTGATGGATTATTTGAAGTACATAATTAATAATTATGTGTACTGTTACCAAAATGAAGATCCATCTAGACAATTGAATTTCTCTATTATTTAGCAGTTGGTCAAAGCCAAACATTCTGATAAGTTCTGTTATGAAGCTGCCTTTATTTGTAGAATCTCCAAGTCTGAAGAATATTTAGAATCCATTTAATCCACCTTCAGACCCAATTTAGGCATCCTGTTCAATTTATCAAGAGGTTTACCCTTTTGCTCTCAGATCTATTCAATAATTCACCAGACTTTCATGTAATGCTTGAAGAGCCTTTAAGCTTTCTATAACTTTAACCATCAAAATGACAAGCCTGGCTAATTACCACACTAAGAGGCTGATTTCCAATATCAAAATTCCCCCTTTGCAAGAGTTCCAGCACAGGGTGGTGCCTGCTTGTAACTGGGTTAAGATTACCCAAGTTTCTGGAAGACTTAGCTTTTCCTGCTCCCGCTTGGGCAAGGCAAAATGAGATCAGCATTCTTTTCTGATTCCTACAACTCATGTTTTTCAATAGAAAAGGTCAGAAGGATTCTGATCTAAGATTTATATACTATTTCTGTAAAGTTACATAGTGGGGACCACCACGCTAGAAGTGTTTGCTCTTTGAGGATGCTGAAATAGATTGTGCTGCTTTGACTTTCCCCCTATACTTCCTAGACTCTTCTGTATTTCTAACATCCCATCTTCCTTCCAATCCCAATCTTTCAGTTCAAGGAGAGGCAAACCATGGCTCATGGGCCAAATCCAGATTGCCACCTGTTTTTGTAGATAAGGTTCTTGGAACAGAGGCGTGCTCATTTGTTTCCCTATCGTCTATGGCTGCCCTCCTGCTGTAACAGGAGAAATGAATAACTGTGAAACGGATCATACACACAGGCTCCGCAAGCCTGAAACATTACAATCCGGCCCTTTGAAAATGTTTCCTGACCTTTGGTCTGGCAAGATCACCGAGTCCTCTTACACCTTCCCTTTCACAACACATATGTGGTGGATGAACAAGTCAAGGGTCACTTTTTCATGAACATGTAATTTCATGTCGTGTCTTTGTCTGACTTACTTCACTTAGCATCATGCCCTCCTAGTCCATCCATGTTGCTGCAAATGGCAAAAGTTCATTCTTTTTTTATGACTGAGTGGTAGTCCATTGTCTATATAATACCACAACTTCTTTATCCATAGGTTGCTTTCATATCTTGGCAATTGTCAATAATGCTGCTGCAAACACCTTTTTGAATTAGTGTGATTTTTTTTCAGCTATATACCCAGGAGTAGAATTGCTGGGTGATATGGTAGTTCTAATTTTGGTTTTTGAGAAACCACCATACTGTTTTCCACAGTGGCTGCACCAATTTACATTCCCACTAACAGTATACAAAGGTTCCTTTTTCTCCACATCCTTGCCAACATTTGTTATTTGTATTCTTTTTTTGATGATAGCCATTCTGACAGGTATGAGGTGATATCTCATTTGTGGTTTTGATTTGCATTTTCCTGATAATTAACGATGTTGAGTATGTTTTCATATTGCTTGTTTACCATCTGCATTTCCTCTTTGGAAAAATGTCTATTCAGCTCCTCTGCTTATTTTAAAATTGTATTGTTTTGTATGATTCCACTTATATAAAATTCTAGAAAAGACAAACTATAGTAACAGAAAGCACATCAATGGTCACCATGGACCAGAAGCAGGAAAAATGGAATAACTGCAAAGAGGCATAAACAAACTTTTTGAGGTGAAGGAAAATAGTTTATATCATGTGTATGGTGGTGTTTACATGTGATATAACATGTAGTGTTACATTCTTCAGAAGTCATCAAGTGATACAAATAAACTGAGCTAATTTTACTGTTTACCATGAAAGCTAACTTTTAAATTAAAAATTCTTTTAAAATATAAATAGTTATATATGGGAAGAGGAAATAGAAGGTACAGAGGAGGAAGCTAGACTCAACTGCATGCACCTTATTTGGTATTTATACACATTTCACATAGTTATAAAAGAAAATTAAGCTTTGTAAAATCAACCACTTAAAATTTAATGCACAATAAAACAAGCTAACCTAATATGGACTCACTCCAAAGCCTAATTCTCTTTGAGGAGCTATTCCATGTGACCCTATAGCCCAATAATTTGACTATACATTCTGAGTGGGTATGCTAGTAGGACAAAAAAATGGTCAAAAAATTATTTTTAGTACTCATATTGTTGATGGCAGTGTTATCACACTAGAAGCTATCAGTAACTACTGAGTCTTACTAAGAATAGACTCAGGAACCAACAAGTGATAATCCATCACTTGTCAAAGATAACAACAATATCAGTATTATCTTTATTATCAATAAGGATAATACCTACAGTGCACTGAAACATGTCAAATATCTTTAAATCAATGAATTCCAAAAAATTCACAATTCTTTATTATTAAAAGTGCTACGTTTTTAAAAATGAATATTTATCCTGCCTTTATTTTAGGAACTTTACTTCAGGGAAATAAAAAGGTTCATGAGGGAATCTTTTCTTATAAGAGAAGTTCAACTAGTAACTGAGGAAGGAGTAATGTTATTAAAATTCTGTAGAGCACAAACATAACATTGTAAAGACACTAAACACCAATAAAAATTAATAAAAAATCCAACTTCTTTACAACTTCTAGTGAAATAATGAATCTAAGATATTGATCATCAGTGGCTACTAATATGCAACAAAGAAAAACACTAAATACTACATGTTTAGGTATTTACCTTAATAAACAATACTGCCTATGAAATAGTCTTGCCAATAAATAAATAACCTATATTCAATCGATCTAGATCTAACTACCAATACAATGAATAGAAGAGTATGTTAAATGATACCATGGGGATGCAATCAACGATACACTGACCAAGCGAGACTCTATAGGACTACAGGACAAACTTGATTTCTTTAATAAGTGAGAAGTTTTCTTTTAAAAAGGAAATAGTGCAAAGATGGCAATATAGGAATTATTGTAGATTTGAAGGGGTATGGTATTGTGATAACATTTAAGAAGTAGTGTTTGTTTTAGAGAAACATAGAAATTATTTAGAGACGAACTTACATGGTATCTGGGATTTCCATCAAAATAAAATGGAGGTAAAAGGGATATAGGTAAGTCATTAGAGGAAGCAAAATTAGTAACGGATTGATAATTGTTGAAAGGTAGATGAAATTCTTCATTATATGATTCTATTTAGTGCATCTTTGAGATTTTCCATAACAAAAAAAAGCTAGAAGATACTTGCTGTCATAATATAGTAGGTTAACAGTTAAATACAAAGAAGATACCTGAGAATAACTTTTAAATGCTTTTTGGAAGTCATCTTATAACTAGGATTTAGAGAATGAATCCTTTAAATAGTGTCGTAAGTAGCAAATCATACTTTCAGATTCAGGTTATTTCGAGGATAATATTTAAATGATAGACTCCCAATTGTTTATGAAACTAAAATGGCATGTAGAATGAAATTGGATTTTTAACTTGATATGAAACATTTTTAAAATGCCAGTCATTAATCATTATTTCCAAAATAAGCGTTATTTTTTTATAGTACTGTAGAGAAGAAAGCACTTATCAGATTGCAGTTACAAGTGAGGCAAAATAGCAATGCTGAGACTAATAAGTATTATTGTGTTCTTATGAGGTGCTCCATTGTTACAAGAATATGTGCTAGAATGAGTATATTAAACTGAGTTTTGCTAAGGAAAATAAACTGAAGTGAATTCACATAGCCCACCATGTCTATCTTACTGTCATGGATAGCTGATGCTATCTGTGCCCCATCCCCTGCCCCCTGAGTGGTCATCACGGACTGTGGAGCTGCATATTCCCAAACGGTCAGCCCTACTAGCTCATCAAATCCAGTGGAGTGAGAGATTTTGCTAATATTATCCAAGACTATAACTACCAATTTAACATCAAAACTAATACTAATTCTTTGTTAAACCTATTATGCTTCTCAAACTTGCTGATTATCTTTATAGCTGAATGCATAGTACTGGATTATGTTGTCTGCTATTTTTCAGAAGTAGCTGTTTTTCTCATATCCAGCTTCCTACCACATATTCACACATACCAAAAACATCATAGGACTTCAGGGGAAGTACTGCTTGATGCCTTGATTCACTCTTGAGTCACAAAAGCAGAAATGAAATCTCCTCCTCCTACTGCCCCTCATTCAGAGTCTCCCCCCACCATTCAGAGCAATACCCGGAAACCTCAAGCAGCAAGGGTTGGCAGCAGCTGGCCCTTGTCTGAGACCTGATGTGGGGAATGTAAAGAGCTCTCCAGAATAAATGGGTTTAGTTATTTTCATAATCTCCTACTGACCAGACTCTGGAGCAAGATTCTGAGTTCTTCATAAGAATCCACATAAATGTAACACTTAACCAAAGAAATGCACAGCCGAAATTTCATCAAAAATATTTTGCTAGTTATAAGAAGAATTTTACTTAATGCTTATTTTAACCTACTACAACCTACGCTGTTGAAGTTGTTTAGTTGCTAAGTCATGTCTGAATCCTTTGCGACCCCACCAAGCCCCTCTATCCATGGACTTCTTTCTTCTTCTTTTTTTTTTTTTTAGTTTTTTTTGTTTGTTTGTTTTTTGCTTTTTGTTTGTTTGTTTGTTTTTTGCCTTTTTTTTTTTTTTTTTTAATCCGTGGATTTCTTCAGGCAAGAATACTGGAGTGGGTTGCCAGGTCCTTCTCCAGGGGATCTTCCTGACCCACAGACTGAACCTGCTCCTCTTGTTTGGCAGGCAGATTCTTTACCACTGAACCACCTTGGAAGCCCGTACTGTTCTCATTATTTTATAAACACTAATTTAATATCATAAACCTATAAGGTAATCAGTCACAAGCTATCACATAATGAAACACCACAGTTTCATTAAAGAAGAAACTGAAGTTCTGCTGCTGCTAAAGTGCAGAGAGATTAAATAATTTATCCCAGGGCACACAGCTAGTAAGTAGCAGAGGTGGGATTCGAACCCAGGCTTAAGTTGCTTAACCACTGTATTCTGCCACCTCTCTGCTGAACTCCTCTGACACTTCAGCTATGCTATTTCACAGTACAAATTCCCTTTCTCTTTATAGCTAAAGGCCGTATTTTAAACATATCAATCAATTTAAGCTTATGGCAGTTTAAAAGATTATCTTTGAACATATTCTTAAAATCCACATAAAAGGAGACAGACTTCAGAGTAAGGGTCAAGGGGAATTTAAGAATAAGTAACTGAAGTAAATATACAACTCCTAATGGTTCACAGATGG
The DNA here is from genome assembly GCF_001704415.2 of Capra hircus. Taxonomy (NCBI): domain Eukaryota; kingdom Metazoa; phylum Chordata; class Mammalia; order Artiodactyla; family Bovidae; genus Capra; species Capra hircus. Next base: position 40,130,480 of record NC_030831.1, on the reverse strand, counting down.
ATCCTTAACTGTTCACTTACCAAAAAAAACAGGGGGCAATGAAAAATGTTCTCAATCTGCTATGCATTATAAAGGCAAAGATTCATCAGTTAAAAAAAAAGTTGCAAGTTTATTGGCTTTTTTCCTTTCAATAAGGTAAGTGCATCTCATTTTACATGCTAAAAGCTTACCAGCTCCTGGAAGATTACAGGAGCACTGCTTGTGGACAGAATTTTGGAGATCCACACAGGAGGAAAGATAGCTCACTTCCAGAAGATGCACAATTGAGACACACATGAAAGTCAGTGACTACACCATAGCAGAAATTTTGTAAAATGTAACCTGTGTTCTACACACTTGAAGACATAATGTGAGAGATAGTTATACTGCTAGATAATTTATTTTTGTGGTTAGCCTATTTTACAATTAATTTGAGAAAATGGCCCAATTACTAGACAGTCTCTTGTACTTTGCAGCTGAACTATACACATTCTATTGCTGCATTCCCTACCCTTGATAATTTGTTGTTGTTCAGTTGCTAAGTCATGTCCAGCTCTTTGTGACTGCGTGGATCTGTAGCCCACCAGGCTCCTCTGTCCAGAGGATTCTACAAGCAAGAAATGGAGTGGGTTGCCATTTCCTCCTCCAGGGGATCCCAAGGATCAAACCTGCATCTCTAGCATTGGCAGGTGGATTATTTACCACTGTACCATTTAGGAATCTCCCTTGCTAACTAGCATGTCTAAAAATATAAATATGTTGAAGTTAATTTAAACTTAAGGGATCAGTGATGTGAATATTCTTGTGCTAAATATAAGTATCCAATGAAAAAATGCCTTTGCAAGTCCAATTCATATACATGTTATAAGAAAAAATGGAAAAGATGAGCAAAATTCCAAAAGCCTTTAAAAAAGATATAGGGTATCCCCAAGCAAAGGAGCAATACTCTTGGTCTTGTGAAATGAAAAAAAAAAAAGGGAATTTAAGTTTTCTTATCAGGAGATCTTAGAGCAGGAGGGGAAATTTAAACAATGGGGGAAAAACTCTATTGAGGGCTATAGACAACCAATAATTTAATCAACATTTTAAGAAATAGAAAATCAATTCTCCTGCTCTTAAGACAAAAATATAATAATCAAAATGTATTTCAGTTCACTATTCAGGCTAGACAAGAGGGAAAGATGACAAAAACCAGAAGAAAGAAAAGACCATCATCTCAGACTTATTCTAATCATTTCTACAACCACAGAAACCACATACGGTACATCTTCTTGAATCAGCCCGTTTTCAAATATTCTGCACTAATGTTCAGATACATTCATTCCTATTTACCACATGTGCTGACTTTTGAAAAATACTGTTATCAAACCCACTTGGACCCAGTGCTCAGGTTCACTCCTGCTATAGTCCCAGTTCCAACTCCCACCAGTAGCTGGACACCTTTGGTTCCCCTATCATTTCCCTCTCAACCTCCCCCATGCCCAGACAATCCCCAGCTCCAATCTGTTTGGGCTCCGTAACCTGACCTTCCTTCTCACTGTGGTAGCCAGGATTCCCACGCTACCACTCTTCAGACCTCCAGCCCTGAATTGTTCTCCCATCCTCTACCTCAACTGGACAACATTAATTTGCTGGCCTCTGAGCCTTGAACTCCCTATTATTCCCCAGCAGCTTTTTGACCACCAGTTCCCTTTCCACAAACCTCAACAACAGAAAAGAGAATTTTAGGTACTTACCTTGGTCATCCAACTAGGTCTAGTTCCTCCCTCTCTGAAAGGTTCTTTATAGTGCAGTCAAGATGAAGAAGTAGTGATGGGAAAATCAGTTTTGAGTTCTCAAATATTTACTGAGCATCCATTATATGTCCCAGGCTAGCATTGCATTCCTCATTAGCTGGTAGGGGGTGGATCTGACACACCCTGACATTCACTGATGTCTCATCAGTGAATGAGACATCTTGGGCTCTCGAAACCCTCAGAATTGAATGGGTAAGGGACAGGGGTGAACACTTAAATAGGATATAAGGGTGATCTTAAGGGAGATAATCTAGCTTCACTGGCAGAATGAATTTCAAAGAGAAAGGGTGAACAAGGGACATACGCTTGCCTACACTATGAGCACAAAAGGAGAAGCCATTATTTCTGAACAGAAGTCTTTGTGGTGGAAATGGCTTTTGGAGCAGCCTGGGAGGGTCAGCGGGTTTTCAGTGAGAGAAAGGAACAGGAAAGTGTTCTTGGTACGCTTGCCCACGCAGTTGCCCCCTTGAATATGTCTGGCTGCTCTCACTCATTTTCCAGTGTGGACGTGTATTACTTTGCTAAGGCTGCTGTTAACAACGTGCAACAACCCGGGTGACCTGAACAACAGAAATTTATTGGCTCAAGTTTCCGGAGGCCAGCAGTTCTAGGTGAAGGGTCTTAGCAGGGTTTGTTCCTCCTAAGGACTGACAGGGAAAATCTGTTCACCCTTCTTGCCTAGCTTCTGGTGGGCTGATGGCCAACCTGTCATTCTTTGGCTTATAGAACCATTACCCTGATCTCCACTTCCCCCTTCACATGGTTTATCTTCCCTGTATGTCATTCTTCAAATTTCCCCTTTTTATAAAGACACTGGTCGCTGCACTAAGAATGGTATTAATATAGATACATACCTAGAAAGGGACAGGTATAGTGAAATGGATTCTTCTGTATGGTTTGTAAAAATCACTCCATACTTACTATGCATACTGTGTAGATAAATTAGGAAGATTTCTTACAGTACAAAGGCATTTTCAGATACACAGATTTTTGTTTGGGGGAATACTGGTCTTTTGCAAATTCTTCACCTCAAGGCCCATAGCACATTGAAGAAACATCTCAAGTTTCATGTTTTTAGATTCTCTATATCTGAACAGACAAGAAAGGCATATTTTAATGCTTACAGATCCCACGTCTACTAGTGACTTGTTTTCTTCCCGTGAGAGGTAAATACACAAAGGGAAAAGATAATGCATTTCAGTACAAACAGGATCCAAACAAAAATATTAGAGCTTGGCTCCTGAACAAGTGATAAAAGGTTTGATGCCATCTACTCTTACTGTAAGTTCTGTCAAGAAGATACTCAGTTCAAAAGGGAGGAAAGTAAGAGAGGGTATTTTCATCCTACCATTTCAGTAATAGGAGTTGGACAGAAAAGTGGTAATAATACTTTAGATTTTCATGGTGCTTTAGAATTTTCAAAGAGTTCTCACATACTCTTATTTCATTTGACTACTGTTTGGTGGGCAAAATAAGGGCAATGATCCCCATTTTAAAGACAATGACATTCAGAGAGTTTAAGGGGTCTCCCAACATGACCCAGATAATAAATAATAAGAAACACAAAGAGTGCATCCAAACCTTCAGGACAGCTTTTTGTTAGCCTTTGGGAACACTAGCCTTTAGGGACAGCATGTAGCTTCTCAATGTCAAAACTGAGTTAACTTACGAAGTTCTTCACCAAGAATTTGTCGCAAAAGATGTTCATGCCAAATGTTTACTAGCTGTTTCAGGTCAAACTGTTTATTAGCTGTTAATCAAAGTGTTCCTGATAAAGCTCTGTATTATTTAATTCATGGCTGCCATACATCACACGTAAACAATGAACTACAGAAAAAATAATAATAAAAGGTCCCTGTCACTCATCCAAAGTATTAAAAGATAATTTAATTTATTCACTGAGTCAACAAACGAGTTGAAGGTTGAGCAACGACTCTGTGCTACAGATTGGGTTACATACTAGTGGTAAAACAAGTGCCAGAGTGCCCCATCTTCATGGAGCTCACTGTCTGGCGTGTGTCCATGGTGGGGGGGTACTTATAGCTGTAAAATGATTAAATGTGAAGGGCACTAGGGAAGAAAATTGTGACAGAAAGACCCCCCTAAGCAGACAGACTGGGATAATCAGGAAAGCCCTTTCTGAGGAGGTGACGTAGGGGCCAAGATTTGAAGTCTGTGGATGAGTTAAGAAGGACCAGGCGACTTCACTTTCACTTTTCACTTTCATGCATTGGAGAAGGAAATGGCAACCCACTCCAGTGTTCTTGCCTGGAGAATCCCAGGGACGGTGGAGCCTGGTGGGCTGCCGTCTACGGGGTCACACAGAGTCGGACACGACTGAAGCGACTTAGCAGCAGCAGCAGTGGTGTGTTAGGGGAGGGTGCAGTAGAGAGGAAGGAGATACGAGGCAGAAGAAATAGAGTGCAAAGGCCTCAACTTGGGACAGAACATAGCACATCTTAGAATACAGAAGAACCGTCTAAAACAGCCGCCTCTACTTTCTCACCTGTTTCTCTCTTTAACACTCTTTAGCTGATCTCCCATCTCCACCACTCCACTCACCCTGTTAAGGTCAGCAATGACCACCATAATGTAAATCCAACCCACACGTCTCTGTCATGTTATTCAGTCTCTCACTAGCATTCATGGCGATCATCGGCCTTCCACTTTAAAAAGCTGGTAACAATCTCTGGGCTCACCTTCTCAGTCTTCTTTGCTATCTTCTTTTGCGTCACTTCTCAATATTAGAGCTATAGGGTTGGATCCTAAGTGCTGTACTTTTTTCTGTCTACATCTTTAAGAGATGTCATCCAGTCCCATGGCCTTAATCCTGCTGTACTGTGAATCTCAAATACATACCTCTGGATCTGATCTGTCTACTGAGATGCAGATTCATATATAATTGCCTCATGTCTCTACCTGAATGCCAAATGGGTCTCTCAAACATATGGAAATAAACATGGCCCTTAAACCTGCTCATCTTCTAGTCTTCTCCATCTAAGTAAATGAGGAACTACTTTTCACACTTCTCTTCCCGTTACTCAACTCCCACTTATACATACTAACAAGTTTCTGTCTCCAAAACACATCCTATAATCATTCACTTCTCTCTACCTTGATTACCATCACCCTAATCTGACAAAACCTGTCCGGACAAGTTCATGTATTCCTGCCAGTCTCTCTGCAGCCATTCCTTCCCTTTGAAATCTAACTCCATTTTTCCAGCTGAGTAATATTCCATGTATACATGTACCACAACTTCTTCACCCAGTCATCTGTTGATGGACATCGAGGCTGCTTCCATGTCCCAGCTATTGTAAATAGTGCTGCAGTGAACACTGGGGTGCATGTGTCCTTTTCAATTATGATTCCCTCAGGGTATTATAAGCCCAGCAGTGGGATTGTTTGGCAAATAGAAGGTTTCTTTTAACATGCAATTCAGATCACGTCACAGTGTTTATTGAAATCCTACAAGGACTATTTCACTAGGAATAACATCTAAATTCCTTAATCTAGCCTACAAGCCTTTCATAACCTGGCCTAAGACCACCTCTCTAACCTCCTCTCCTTCAACACACCTTTCTTCCACACTGCGGTAGGCAGGAATGGCCTCTCTCCCCAGGATGTCCACATCAAAATTCCAGGAACCTGGAATTATGTTGCCTCATATGGCTACGGGGAATCACGACTGCAGATGAAAGCAAGAAGACATAAGAAGGACAGAAAAGATGAATGCTGCTGGGTAACCAAGGCAAAAAATGATGGTAAACTTGGAGTAGGGAAGCAGCAGTGAAATAAGCTAAGGTATTAGAGTGCAATTAGAGCTATAATTTGGAATTAAAATGAACAAGACAAAGTGACAGATTGGGATATAACAGGTCCAAATGAATAGAGCTCAACAATGAGTTGCAGACTGATATTCTCAGCAACTTAGAAGCCTGCCTCTGTGCTCAGTCACTCAGTCACGTCCGACTCTTTGTGACACCTTGGGCTGTAGCCTGCCAGGCTGCTCTGTCCATGGCATTTTTCAGGCAAGAATACTGGAGTGGGTTGCCACGCCCTCCTCCAGGGGACCTTCCGGACCCAGGAATCACACCAGAGTCTTTTGCACTTCCTGCGTTGGCAGGCAGATTCTTTCCCACTAGTGCCACCTGGGATGCCACTAGTTTCCCTATAACAAAATTATCTAAAAGGTAATTTGTCAAAGATCCCTTCTCTCCAGGTGGACGTTACAGGCCACAGCTAAACTCAAGTATCCTGATGGGTTTCACTGTGGAGGTCACGTAGCACCTCCCAATTCTGTGATCCAGAGATTCCCAAAGTGGGAACCCTGGGGTCCCCAAGATCCTTTCAGGCAGTTGGCAAAGCCAAAACTATTTTCATCATCACAAGAACATGTTATTTAAAGCCTAGATGACAAGTGATATCACAGCAGAAGGGACGTTGAAAGAGACAATGCAGTAAGGTGACTGGCAAAAATGTAAAAATAATGCCACTCTTTGTTTGTAGAAATTATTTTTCACAAACATGTTAACATATAAAGAGTTCATTACTGAGTTTTAAGTAAACTGAAATAAAAAACTTCCATGTTTTACTTTCTGACAGTAAATATTAACGAATAAAACCCCAGATGAACAAAAGCTCTTAAAGGTCCTCAGTAATCTTTAGTTGTGAGACAAGGTCCTGGACCAAGTTTGAGAAGCAGTGTCTGAAAAGGCCACCAGAGGGTTCTGAAGATGGGGACAAGGGAAACGGTCTCCCATGCCCTCCCTCTGGCTGGCAGAGCCTCCTCTAGGCTGGAACTGGGGGATGCTGTCTACAAAAGCCCCAGATTTCATATCCTGACCCTGGGTCTCACCTAGAAGCCTCGCGGCCTTGAGCCCAGTCGGTCTGTGGTCCGCTGACCGGGTCCAGAGCGCACAATGACCAGTCACTGTCGCGGGGTCGAGTGTCATCTACTCGCGTAAGGAATAATGCTGACAAACGGGAAAAGGAATCACCGTGGGTGGAGAGGGGCACGGCTGGGTCGAGGGCCCATGTCCTCCCCCTGAGTCTGGGCCACCCCCTTCGACAGGCCACCCCGATCTGAGGAGTCCAGGAGCCCAAGTTCTCCGAGAGACGAGGGGGGCCCGGCCCTCACCCACCTGTTGCTCTTGATGGAATATTCGGAATATTCGGCCCCACCAGGTTGGGCAATTTCGTGGTTCTCTGGGGCCCTTCCATCTCCTTAGACAGGAAAATACTGGGCAAAGTCCTCTGGGACCCTGTCATAGTCGTGTTGTTGTCGGAGTCAACGTGGTGAGACACGTGAGGCGCCCTGAAGCACAGGAAGCGTCGTCTCTAGGTTCCGGCAGCTCAGCTGATACAGGTCGGACTCTGAGCCTGCGCAGTAGCGACCAAGAAATCTACGCCTCACACCCTCCCCTTCTTGTGACTCTGAGCTGGAGTGGGGCATGTTCGGCCCGAGGCGGGGCGTCCTCTAAACAAGACGAGGTGTCCTCAAAAGAAGGCGGGGTTAGCAGGCTTCATTCTGTCTAGCGTTGATAAGCGTTCAGTTCAGTTGCTCAGTCGTGTCCGACTCTTTGCGACCCCATGAATCGCAGCATGCCACGCCTCCCTGTCCATCACCAACTCCCGGAGTTCACTCAGACCCACGTCCATTAAGTCAATGATGCCATCCAGCCATCTCATCCTCTGTCGTTCTCTTCTCCTCCTGCCCCTAATCCCTCCCAGCATCAGAGTCTTTTCCCATGAGTCAACTCTTTGCATGAGGTGGCCAAAGTACTGGAGTTTCAGCTTTAGCATCATTCCTTCCAAAGAAATCCCAGGGTTGATCTCCTTCAGAATGGACTGGTTAGATCTCCTTGCAGTCCAAGGGACTCTCAAGAGTCTTCTCCAACACCACAGTTCAAAAGCATCAATTCTTCGGTGCCAGTTGATAAGAACTGGGGTTATATGTTTGTTTTGCTTCTGTCTTTAGAAGGTGGAAATGTGTTTTAAGGATTAAAAACAAATACTCTAAGGAGCTGAGAATGGCACATGGCACATATGTATAAATAATAGTTTGAAGGACAGTAGATGCAGCCTACTCCAACTAAGGAGGATTGTGAAGAAAGAGAACTAGATGCAGGGAAGCGAAATTAATATCAACCAGTTCTGCATCTGAGGTTTCAACCAACCATCCATTAGAAATATTTAGAAAAAAATTTTCAGAAAATTCCCAAAAGCAAAATTTGAATTTGTGGAGCACCAATAATTACTTACTTTAAAGTATTTACAACCATTAGCATAGCATTTACGTTGTATAGGACTTCCCTGGTGGCTCAGATGGTAAAGAATCAGCCTGCAATGCAGGAGACCCAGGTTTGATCAATTCCTTGGGTCGGGAAGATCCCATGGAGAAGGGAATGGCTTGTTGTTCAGTCGCTTAGCTGTGTCCAACTCTTCACAATGCCAGGCTTCGCTGTCCTTCACCAACTCTTAGAGCTTGCTCAAACTCATGTCCGTTGGGTTGGTGATGCCATCCAACTATCTCATCCTCTGTCGTCCCCTTCTCCTCTTGCCTTCAATCTTTCCCAGCATCAGGGTCTTTCCTAATGAGTCGGCTTGTCTCATCAGGTGGCCAAAGCATTGGAGCTTCAGCTTCAGCATCAGTCCTTCCAATGAATATTCAAAATTGGTTTCCTTTAGGATTGACTGGTTTGATCTCTTTGCATTCCATGTACTCTCAAGAGTCTTCTCCAACACCACAATTTAAAAGCATCAATTCTTTGGCGCTCAGCTTCCTTTATGGTCCAACTCTCACATCTGTACATGACTACTGGAAAAGCCATAGCTTTGACTATATGAAACTTTGTCGGCAAAATGATGTCTCTGCTTTTAAATACACTGTCTAGGTTTGTCATAGCTTTTCTTCCAAGGAGCAAGCATCTTTTAATTTCACGACTGCAGTCACCATCTGCAGTGATTTTGCAGCCCAATAAAATAGTCTGTCACTGTTTCCATTGTTTCCCCATCTATTTGCCATGAAGTGATGGGATCAGATGCCATGATCTTCAATTTTTGAATGTTGAGTTTTATGCCTGGAGAATTTCAGGGACAGAGGAGCCTGGTGGACCACAGTCTATGGGGTGGCAAAGTTGGACATGACTGAGTGACTAACGCTTTCATTTTCTATATTTGTAAGTATTATAAATGATCTAGAGATGATTTTAAATATATGGGAGGATGTGTATAGGTTAAGTGGTTACATGCGAATACTAAGCCATTTAACATAAGGGACTTCACTATCCAGTGATTTTGGTATCTGAGGGGGTCCTGGAACCAACCCCCAAGTTACAACTATACTGAGTTCAACCTCTGTCAAGCAAACCTTGGGAATCACCTGAGACCATCTGGTGCCCACTGTCTGTCAACATCTGAAAGAACACCTACCTTTTCATGTCCTGAGAAGCCACAGAGAAGTGTGTGGTCCAGCAGGAAATGTTCCTATCTGCACTTAGAGATGTCTCTCCAGCTATGGACTACCTTTGTTGGAACACTGGACACCCTCAGTGGCAGTGGTGGTGTGAAACGGACATGGTTAGGAATTAAAGGACCAGCTCAAGATTTACACTCCTCTTGATCCAAGTCCAAGCCAGAATGGTGGTGAAACCTCCTCCCTCTTAGCAAACTCGAATCCGGAAAGTCATGACCCAGAGAACGTGATTACAGGCCAAGGAATGACTTTTAAGTTCAAAGGAGCTAGACAGGATCTGGTTGAGCAGAAGGCTTTGAGAGCTTGAGTTTAAAAGGAAATGATGGGAATTCCCTGGTGTTCCAGTGGTTGGGACTCTGTCCTTCCAGTGCAGGGGGCACAGGTTTGATTCCTGGTCCAGGAACTAAGATCTTGCAAGCCACATGTAAAAAAGTTAAAATTAAAAAATAGAGTGGAAACATTCTCTAACTCTCAGGGCAAAAGTTGCTCTGTCTCACAAATTCTGAACATGGGCTATAATAGCCTCTCTAGCTCCACTCTTTACACTCTCTACTAGACATTTCCTATGTATATCTAGGTCTCTCAATTAAAAAAGAAATCTTTCTTCTTACAGCTTTTTGTTTTCCAATATCCAGTCTAGACTATCTAACCATTATAATTTTTAATATAATTTCTGATGCCAAAGTAGGGTTAACTCAACAAACCATGCTGACAAAATTCAGAACCACATGCATATTAACAAATTATAGTTCTGTTCCTTCTATTGTTAAGTTTAATGATCTGTGTTAACAGGGCAATTTTATATATATATATATATATACATTAAAATACATTCTGGATTCCCAGAGTGAGATCCATCCATCTATCTATCCATCTATGTATCTACCTATCAATCTATCTATCTGTCCATCTATCAATCTATTGAGAGATAAGAGAGCTACAGACTTAGAAGCAGGTGCCCTGGTGGAAACTCAAATTTTCACATCTTATACCAAATGTTCATGGTCACTTGCAGTGCTAATCAATGCTGGATATTTTATATTGAAAAATATTACCCATTTCAAACACTGACCTTCACATTGAAAATGCAAATACTAATTAGAAACCCCTGAGTCAGCTAATGAAAAGTTTTGTATGTGTAAGTTCAAGGTAAATTATAATACACATATCTAAGGCACAGGAAATGTGAAGAAAATACCATAAGAATCTCTGAAGTATATTCCTAGAGCTCAAAAAAAGAATTTGGCAAACGTTAGAAGAACTGCATCCTGGCAGTTCTTCAAAAGCTTGGCAATCCTGAAAAGTTGACCAGTACTCAATCCCTAGCAAGAACTGAGTGAAGTCAGGCTACATATTATGTTCAGTTCTCTTCAACTTTTTCTGTGCTCTTGTATTTGAGACTGCAATAAGGGACTTAGAACGCTGTGTCACAACATATATTTTGACATCTTGGAGACTCTTTCACCTTATCAGATTACAAACATTATCAGGTATCATTGACAATGACACAGAGATTGTGGGATGTAGACAGATGATTGTGTTCTAAAGCACAGAAGCTGAAGCAGCAGGTAATTTATCACTCTCAGCTTTCAGAGTCAGTGTAGCATGGGGGGCTGGCAGTGAGCCTTGAGATCAAATACCAGTTTACACAAGGGAATATTGTACCCAAGTCCACAAGGTTTCTTAGAAAATGAGAACTGTCACTGCGTTCTGCCTCTTAGGTTAAATATTATCCAGCAATGATAGATGCAGAGGGAGAAAACTGAGTTGAAAGGGAGGAAGGTGAGAAGGATGTATACCAGAAGAAAAAGAAGCATTCTTATTTAGAAATTGACAAAAGTAACAACCACATGGCTCCCAGGTAGAAATTTAAGGCAAGTAGCATGATGGTTAAGTATCATCTTAACCAACTCCAACTCCTGGGAGTCCTGGGTTTGAATCCTGGCTTTGTCATGTCTCAACTTTACGAAATGGGCAGATGAATTTCAGCCTGGCTTCCCTGGTGGCTCAGATGGTAAATAATCTGCCTACAGTGCAGGAGACCTGGTTTCGGTCACTGGGTTGGGAAGATCCCCTGAAGGATGGCATAGCAACCCACTCCAGTATTCTTGCCTGGAGAATCCCCATGAACAGAGGAGCCTGGCAGGCCACAGTCCATGGGGTGGCAAAGAGTCCGACACTATTGAGCAACTAAGTACAGCATTAGGGATAATAATGATGGTATCATAAAGAATTGAATAAGGAATATGTACAATGAGTAAACAACAAGGTCCTATTGTATAGCACAGGTAACTACATTCAATATCCCATGATAAACCATCATGGAAAAGAATATGAAAAAGAATATATATGTATATATATATATGTATTCATACATGTACTGAATCACTTTGTTGTACAGAAGAAATTAACACAACATTGTAAATAAGTATCATCGATAAAATTTTTTTAATTAAAAATAAATATTTAAATTGAACTGAATGATTCACTGTGGTAAAAATTGATGGATATACATAGCATACACATATATGAATAGAATATCTATAAATATGCAACCAGAGCTTGATATTTAGAAATAAGTGACCTGGGGTTCAGTCTCAGTTCTGACACTTAAATTGCTCTGTAACTTTAAACTAGTTAAGCATTCTTCTCTTTTGTTTTCTCCAACTGAAGAACACAGATAATAAATCCCTAACACCATTATTCTGAGAATCAAATATACTTGGATGAAGAGTTTATGATTTCTTCTAAAAAATACAATATTAGCAATTAGAATCAATAAGAATAAACATTTTTAATTGTGGTAAAATACAACTAACATAAAATTCACCCTCTTTGTTTCTAAATGAAGAGCTCTACAGTGTTGATCACGTTCACACTACCGTACAACCAACTTTCAGAATTCCAGAAGTTCATCTCGCAAAATCTAAACTCTGTATTCATTAAATAACAATTTCCAATCCGCCTCTCAACTCAGTTCTTGGAAACCACAACTATACTTTCTGTCTCTACAAACTGACTACTCTGGACACCTCACATAAATGGAATCATGTAATATTTGTCTTTTCATGACTGGTTTATTTCACTCAAGCATATCCTCCAGTTTCATCCATGTGTATAGAATGTCCTTCCTTTTCAAGGCTGAATATAATATCCCTCTATTGGATATTAATGTGAATAATGTTCCTTCTTTGGGGTGTTTATTATTTTTAACTCCTGTTCTTCATTCTGGAGACATTTTAAGCTTCAGCCTCTTACCAACATGTGTATCTTTCAATGTGATTCATTTATCACAACCAGCCTGATAAACTCATTTCTTTCACACCAAACACTATTCTGCTTTCTTCTGAGAACATCTGGTTCACAAAAACAGAGGAGCCTGACAGCAGTAACTATAATAGATCAGTGCTGTACCTACCTGACAAAAAGAATTTCAACAAATTCAAAATGATTAATGATAGTCTCTTAATTTAGCTGTGCCCAGAGAAACTGCAATGATTTGATGTGTCTGTCACTATCCTTGAAGAAAAGTCGTTTTTCACAGGAGCTATCTTGTCTGTTGTTATAATTGATAATATGGTCTAATGCTAAAGTTTAGTGTTGCTGCTTCTGCAAAGAGAAAAGTTTGCCTAACCTAAAAGCACTTGTTTTATACAATTTTTTGCAACTGTTTATTGAAGGAGAAAAACCGAAGCACACATACACTTACAGGATATAATACTCCATAGAGATTGGTTACTGAGTGTTTCATTTCAAGAGTTTTAAAAAATTATCTTACTTTCTCACTTCATTAGTAAAGATACTTTTATGTAGCTTTTTATTTTACTACAGATAGAAAACTGAAAGCCAATCTCAGAACATAATAAATCATTTCTAGGAGTTGTTTGAATTTTTCTTTTCCAAATAAGGACACGTCACTTTTTCTTTCTGAGCTTTTTATTTGCATGTGGTTTGAATGGTTTTCTCAAACAGGAAATGTTTCAATACAGAGAGGATGAAACGAATTTGAGATGAATATCAAGGAACTTCCAGAGAGAAGTGTGAACGTTTCGTGGGTCTTGGCTTACCGTTTTCCACTGCAGTGTTCTCTCTCAATCTGAACTGATCATTTTCTCTGTTTATTTCAGCATACATGTGTGAGTGATGAAGAGCACAACACTGATTACAACGTGAAAGGAACTGCTTCTCATTGGTGTGTGTTTTATCCTGTATGTTGAGCAGGGGACGATAAGGTCCCTGGGTGTGGGGCACCCTGGATCATTCCTTCCAGGCTCAGACACGCCCATCCTTAGCTGCTGCTTTGTTTGAGGTCACACTTGTGAAATGGCTCAACACTTCTGTTTATCCAATATTGACTTTACCTGTTCTAACTATTGGCTAATTTCTATAGGTCAAATACTACAGCATGTTCTCTGCATAAATTATTAAGTAAATTCTGGTTGCTGTACCACTGAATTTAAGACTAGACGGAAATTGAATAACTTAATCTCAATGGAATCAAATTTGACAGGATATACCCATATTGCCTTGATTCACGGACCTAACATTCCAGGTTCCTATGCAATATTGCTCTTTACAGCATTAGACCTTGCTTCTATCACCAATCACATCCACAGCTGGGTTTTGTTTTTGCTTTGGTTCCATCCCTTCATTCTTTCTGGAGTTATCTCTCCACTGATCTCCAGGAGCATATTGGGCACTCACCAACCCAGGGAGTTCCTCTTTCAGTATCCTATCATGTTGCCTTTTCATACTGTTCATGGGGTTCTCAAGGCAAGAATACTGAAGTGGTTTGCCATTCCCTTCTCCAGTGGACCACATTCTGTCAGACCTCTCCACCATGACACGCCTTTCTTGGGTGGCCCCACACAGCATGGCTTAGTTTCATTGAGTTAGACAAGGCTGTGGTCCATGTGATCAGATTGGCTAGTTTTCTGTGATTATGGTTTCAGTGTGTCTTCCCTCTGATGTCCTCTCACAACACCTACCGTCTTACTTGGGTTTCTCTTACCTTGGACGTGGGGTATCTTTTCACGGCTGCTCCAGCAAAGCGCAGCCTCTGCTTCTTACCTTGGACGAGTTGCCCCTCCTGACCTTGAACATGGCGTAGCTCCTCTCGGCCCTCCTGCTCCCGTGCAGCCGCCGCTCATTGGACCTCAGGCATAGGGTAGCTCCTCTCAGCCACCTGCTCTGACCTTGGGCATGGGTAGCTCCTCTCAGCCGCCTGCTCTGACCTCGGGCATGGAGTAGCTCCTCTTGGCCACGCTTCCTGCACCGCCCATCGCAGCCAACATTCTAGGAATCAGCGAACTGAAATGGACTGGAATGGGTGAATTTATATTCACCATTATATCTCAGATGACCATTAGATGACCATTATATCTACTACTGCAAGCAGAATCCCTTAGCCATCATGGTCAACAAAAGAGTCCGAAATGCAGTACTTGGATGAATCTCAAAAACGACAGAATGATCTCTATTCGTTTCCAAGGCAAACCATTCAATAGCATGCTAATCCAAGCCTATACTGCAACCAGTAACGCTGAAGAAGCTGAAGTTGAACGGTTCCATAAAGACCTACAAGACCTTTTAGAACTAACACCCAAAAAAGATGTCCTTCTCATTATAGGGGACTGAAATGCAAAAGTAGGAAGTCAAGAAACACCAGAGTAACAGGCAAATTGGCCTCGGAGTACAGAATGAAGCAGGGCAAAGGCTAATAGAGTTTTGCCAAGAGAACACACTGGTCATAGCAAACACCCTCTTCCAAAAACACCAGAGAAGACTCTACACATGGACATCACCAGATGGTCAACACCAAAACCAGATTGATTATATTCTTTGCAGGGAGAAGCTCTATACAGTCAGCAAAAACAAGACTGTGAGCTGAATATGGCTCAGATCATGAACTCCTTATTGCCAAATTCAGACTTGAAGAAAGTAGGGAAAACCACTTGGAGAAGGCAATGGCACCCCACTCGAGTACTCTTGTCTGGAAAATCCCGTGGACACAGGAGCATGGTAGTCTGCGTCCATGGGATCGCTAAGAGTCGGACACAACTGAGCGACTTCACTTTCACTTTTCACTTTCATGAATTGGAGAAGGAAATGGCAACCCACTCCAGTGTTCTTGCCTGGAGAATTACAGGGGGATGGGGGAGCCTGGTGGGCTGCCGTCTCTGGGGTCGCACAGAATCGGACACGATTGAAGTGAATTAGCAGCAGCAGTAGCAGCAGGGAAAACCACTACACCATTCAGGTATGACCCAAATCAAATCCCTTATGATTATTCAGTGGAAGTGAGAAATAGATTTAAAGGACTAGATCTTAGACAGATTGCCTGATGAACTATGGACAGAGGTTCGTGACATTGTACAGGAAACAGGGATCAAGACCATCCCCATGGAAAAGAAATGCAAAAAAGCAAAATAGCTGTCTGAGGAGGCCTTACAAATAGCTGTGAAAAGAAGAGAAGTGAAAAGCAAAGAAGAAAAGGAAAGATATAAGCATCTGAATGCAGAGTTCCAAAAAATAGCAAGAAGAGATAAGAAAGCCTTCCTCAGTGATCAATGCAAAGAAATAGAGGAAAACAACAGAATGGGAGAGACTGAATCTCTTCAAGAAAATTAGAGATACCAAGGGAACATTTCATGCAAAGATGGGCTTGATAAAGGACAAAAATGGCATGGACCTAACAGAAACAGAAGATATTGAGAAGAGGTGGCAAGAATACACAGAAGAACTGTCCAAAAGAGATCTTTATGACCCAGATAATCACGATGGTGTGATCACTCACCTAGAGCCAGACATGCTGGAATGCAAAGTCAAGTGGGCCTTAGAAAGCATCACTACAAACAAAGCTAGTGGAGGTGATGGAATTCCAGTTGAGCTATTTCAAATCCTGAAGGACGACACTGTGAAAGTGCTACACTCAATATGCCAGCCAATTTGGAAAACTCAGCAGTGGCCGCAGGACTGGAAAAGGTCAGTTTTCATTCCAATCCCAAAGAAAGGCAATGCCAAAGAATGCTCAAACTACCGCACAATTGCACTCATCTCACACTCTAGTAAAGTAATGCTTAAAATTCTCCAAGCCAGCAATACATGAACCGTGAAATTCCTGATGATCAAACTGGTTTTAGAAAAGGCAGAGGAACCAGAGATCAAATTGCCAACATCCGCTGGATCATGGAAAAAGCAAGAGAGTTCCAGAAAAACATTTATTTCTGCTTTATTGACTATGCCAAAGCCTTTGACTGTGTGGATCACAATAAACTCTGGAAAATTCTGAGAGAGATGGGAATACCAGACCACCTGACCTGCCCCTTGAGAACCCTATATGCAGGTCAGGAAGCAACAGTTAGAACTGGACATGCAACAACAGACTGCTTCCAAATAGGAAAAGGAGTACGTCAAGGCTGTATATTGTCACCCTGCTTATTTAACTTCTATGCAGAGTACATCATGAGAAATGCTGGGCTGGAAGAAGCACAAGCTGGAATCAAGATTGCCGGGAGAAATATCAATCACCTCAGATATGCAGATGACACCACCATTATGGCAGAAAGTGAAGAGGAACTAAAAAGCCTCTTGATGAAAGTGAAAGAAGAGAGTGAAAAAGTTGGCTTAAAACTCAACATTCAGAAAACGAAGATCATGGCATCTGGTCACATCACTTCATGGGAAATAGATGGGGAAACAGTGGAAACAGTGTCAGACTTTATTTTTCTGGACTCCAAGATTGCTGCAGATGGTGATTGCAGCCATGAAATTAAAAGATGCTTACTTTTTGGAAGGAAAGTTATGACCAACCTAGATAGCATGTTCAAAAGTAGAGACAGTATTTTGCCAACAAAGGTCTGTCTAGTCAAAGCTATTGTTTTTCCAGTGGTCATGTATGGATGTGCGAGTTGGACTGTGAAGAAGGCTGAGCGATGAAGAACTGATGGTTTTGAACTGCATTGTTGGAAAAGATTCTTGAGAGTCCCTTGGACTGCAAGGAGATCCAACCAGTCCATTCTGAAGGAGATCAGCCCTGGGATTTCTTTGGAGGGAATGATGCTAAAGCTGAAACTCCAGTACTTTGGCCACCTCATGAGAAGAGTTGACTCACTGGAAAAGACTGTGATGCTGGGAGGGATTGGGGGCAGGAGGAGAAGGGGACGACAGTTGGCTGGATGGCATCACCGACTCGATGGATGGAAGTTTGAGTGAACTCCAGTGTTTGGTGATGGACAGGGAGGCCTGGCATGCCTTGATTCATGGGGTCACAAAGAGTTGGACATGACTGAGCGACTGAGCTGATCTGAACTGAACTGAAACAACTAACACTTTCACTTCACTCCACTTTCATACTTCAAAGAAATCTCTCATTTTTTCCAAACTGGTTATTTCCAATTTTATTTGGAAATGAAACATTAATTTATATCCTGGGAAAGACTGACTGACCAGAAAATATCATAATTATGGAAAGGAAAACAGGAGTAACAGATGATTCAAGAAAAATGTGGATTTAGAGAATACATGGATATAAAAACTACAGAGAAGCAAAATGGCTGATCAGAGTTCAATCTTTTTTTTTTTAATCTTACTTCAATTTTATCATTTGCAGAAAACAAAATCTCTCTTAAAGATCTAATACGATCTCCAATGATTTTATATCAATTTGCTTATGACTTCTATATAACATAGAACAATGATTATGAGCTATGACTTTGGGGTTCAGACAGATCTGAATTTGAATCTCAGCTTTAGTGCTGAGTAACTGTCTTATATTGGGAAAGATACTTAAGTTTTATGGTTATCAATTTACTAGTCTAAAAAATGGGCCTGACTAATCCCACTACCTGTCTCACATGATTTTTGTGTGTACTAAATAAATAATGCTTCTATGTACTTAGTATGATGTCTGCTCTTAGTCAGTGTTCAGTAAAGTTCAGCTGTGGTTGATGAAATTATTCTGATGACAATGATTATCCATATGATGAAGTTAAGAGTTCCTACTTCAAATATTTTTTGGGTAGTTGCTGAGAATCAGGCTTTTGATTGAAATTATTAAATACCATGTCATTACTTTTTGATTCATGAGAAATTTTCAGAAATTATAACTTCCTAATGCAGGATTTAAAGAAATTGTATGAGAAGAATAAGAATTCTTCACTAAAACAAAATTATAGAAACATTGGAGACTATTCTCTTTATAAATGATTTTAATTTGTCATCTTATAAACTTTAATGTTCTAGACAATAATTTTCAGGGAAGTCTTCAATATTTCCAGTTTGGGTTCTGAAGATTTTAACCTGATGTGTAAGATGACTAATGTCAGTAAAAGATGGTATTTGACAAAGTGTCTTTTGGATTCTAAAGAAAGAATATTTCTATTCACAGAAAGTGAAAATATATCTGGAGTGGGCAAAATCTACCTGCCTGAAGGTTGAAGGCTGAATTTAGTAATTACATTTATTTTTTACTGTTACATAAAACTTACATAAAGGACAATGCAAAAACAAGTAATCACCACCCAAGTCAAGAGATATAATTACTACAGAGGAAACATCAGAGCAAGAAAGACAACATTGCTAGAACCCCAGAAGCCAATCATAACACCATTTTATTTCCTCCTGGAGAAAACTACTAGCCTCATTTTCATTGTTTCCAGCAGGAGTGTTGGTCTAAATAATCTAGCTGGCAATTTGCAGAAATGGAAGGTCCGTGTGACTTTGAGACTCCTCTTAATCTTATCATTCAATAATCAAAAACAGAGGTCAACATGAGGCCAACATATTCTGTACAGGTCTCTAATGTCATAGACGGAGGCTACCCTCAATTTGGAGGTCAAGGACCTCCACTGGACATTGGGCAAAATTCAGCTGACTTGAAAGAAGGGAAAAAAGGTGAAGAATTCTTAAAAATAAAATATGTCTATAATGTAGTTATTCTTTATTACTCTAAATTTCTCAAAATTTGGGTACAACTTGAACATATTGGCCAAGAATCAGTGTGGTAGTCATATTTTCATTACATGTATTTAATAAAGTAAAGTGACTGTAACTCACTGTCACTACTCCTATCCACACCTCTGCCCCATTTATATAAGACTTGGCATTCCTACAGTGTCTGTCCATCTTTATAACTTTATAGCTTCTAGCTTGTGATTGTTTGGGGCTTCCTAGGTGACTCAGTATTCAAAGAATATGCCTGACAATGCAGGAGACTCAGGAGATGTGGGTTCAGTCCCTGGGTTAGGAAGGTCCCCTGGAGCAGGAAAGAGACTCAACTGAGCATGCACGCATGTGAGTGTTTAATAAGTGTTTCTTAAGTAAATTAAAAAGCAAAGAAAGGGACATCTACTAAAATTTTGAGAAAAAAATGGGTCACTGAAATTATTATTGAAAGACGTTTATTGAAATTATTGAAAGAAGTTTCCAAAGAGAGTATTAGACTTAAATAGATATGTAAGATTTCATGATCAGAACAGAAAAGAAGGGGCATTTGAGTTGTGAACAGGTCTATAGAAGTGAGATGGTGAAGTTGCTCAGTCGTGTCCGACTCTTCGTGACCCCATGGACTATAGCCTACCAGGCTCCTCCCTCCATGGGATTCTCCAGGCAAGAGTACTGGAGTGGGTTGCCATTTCCTTCTCCAGGGGATCTTCCCGACCCAGGGATCGAACCCAGGTCTCCTGCATTCCAGGCAGACGCTTTAACCTCTGTGCCACCAGGGAAGCCAGAGATGTTGTGGGGAGGGAGGTGGAAGGGGGGTTCATGTTTGGGAATGCATGTAAGAATTAAAGATTTTAAAATTTAAAAAATAAAAAAAATTTAAAAATTTAAAAAAAATATATAAAAGCAAAAAACCAAAAAAAAGAAGTGAGATGGTGATTGCATCTGAAGGAGATGAGCAGATAAATTTGATTGGATTAGACACAGATGTAGGCTCTACATGGTCCCCCTGCTAATCCAGTGCCTCTGCCATCTGTTTTGTTTATTGGAACATTGTTTTGTTGTTGTTCAGTTGTTAAGTCATGCCTTACTCTTTGCACCTCCATGGACTATAGCACGCCAGGCTCTTCTATCCTTCACTATCTCCCAGAGTTTGCTCAAATTCATGTCCATCAAGGCAGTGATGCTATCTAACCATTTCATCATCTGCCACCGCTTTCTCCTTTTGCCTTCAATCTTTCCCAGGGTCCTTTACAATGAGTCAGCTCTTTGCATCAGGTGGCCAAAGTATTGGAGCTTCCCAGCGTCAGTCTTTCCAGTGAGTATTCAGGGTTGAATATTGGAACATAGCCACAAAAAATTAAATAAAATACTCATAAGTGTCTCCCATGATAAAGTTCCTTCCACTGGAAGGAATTACTGGTGGCTTCCTCTTTCACTGAAAGTGCCCAATATTTATTACACCTCCTTTCCTCTCATCTCCTCCCCTTTTGTCTACCTAAATCTCACCTATTCACTCACTTAGCAATTCACTGGGGAGCTCCAGAGACTTTTTGACTCTTACTTCTGAATTTTAAATTCCCTTATAAACAAAAACCCCTTTTCCTATTGATTTTGTCTCGGTTTTCTGGAAGCTCTAAATGATTCTTGGCTTTTCTACATCAGTCTCAGAGTAATCGCTCTCTTTTCCCTTTGGAGCTTCTTAAAACAAGTCAGCATAATTGTGTCTACTTACGCCTTTAGCATAAAGCCTTCATTCTAGTCGTTAAAGCCACTCAATGATCTTGGAAATGTTTTCTTCACATTTTTTTTGTTCACTCTTTATTTTTAAAGCAAGTAAAAGCAAGCAGTCCAAGTATGTGATTTATTTTTATGAACAAGAAGACCCAGAGAAAAGAAAACCCTTTCTTCCTGAGAAGTAAAGGTCTAACTGACCATAACATTATTGCTTCAAATGTAATTCCTTAAAATATAAGGCTGTCTTTCTCAGGAGACAAGCACATTCAAAGCCAGCATTATTCCAGTCAACCATGTCAGATGAAGTGCATCTTTTTCTTTTCTCCAAGATCAATATAATACCATATACAAAAGGAAAATTATATCCATGTAGACAAAAAAAGGGCTTTTCAGAGGGAAAACTAAAACATTAGATGCTCTGTTTCTCCTTGTAAACATACATACTCTGTTCTGGAAAGGGCCACACAGATCTTTGCAGTGGTTGCTTAAGATCATAGATGAGGATGCGAGTCAGTTTCACTTTTCACAAGAAAAGAAAAATCACTGCTCAGGTACAGCTAAAGGTTTCCAGCACAGATAAGGAATTTACTAAGTGTTTCCCATAAGATAAGTAGCCAGATTTACAAAAGTGTCAGGATGTTCACCACCACATTTCATTTTTTGAATAATAAATCCCAGAAGCAATCTAAAAATCCATTAATACAGAATTGATTAAGTAAACTACGGTCTGGTTAAATATTTGAATGCTGTGTAATCCTTTGACCAATGATGTATAGCTACATCCTTAGACAGGGAAAGAACTATATGACACCTTGAGTTAAAAGCAGATTTTGAAATAGTACATAAAATTCACCTCATCTGAAACTGTGTGCTCCTGTATATGTATATGGGCTTCCCTTGTGGCTCAGCTGGTAAAGAATCTGTCTGTAATGTGGGAGACCTGGGTTCGATCCCTGCGTTGGGAAGATCCCCTGGAGATGGGAAAGGCTACCCAACCCAGTATTCTGGCCTGGAGAATTCCATGGTCTGCACAGTCCATGAAGTCACAGTCAGACACATATATACATATATGTATTATATGTGCAGAGACATGCATAGAGAGACAGTCCTGCAAATGTCTAGATGCCTGATTTAGGAGTAATGTTTGCTTTCTTCATATAGTTTTGAACTTCCTCAAGGTTAAAATTACCGATTGCACACCCGTTATATGTGGAATCGGAAAAAAAGTGATACAAATGAATTTACTTGCAGAATAGAAAGAGACTTACAGACTGAAAGAAGGAACTTACGATTGTAGGGGGTTGGGGGGATTAGGGGAAGGGACAGTTAGGGGGTTTGGAGTGGACATGTACAAAGTACTGTTTTTAAAATAGATGACCAACAAGGACTTATTGTATAGCACATGGAACTCTACTCAATGTTATGTGGTAGCCTGGATGGGAAGGGGCGAATGGATGCAAGTAAATGTATGCTGAGTCCCTTTGCTGTTTACCTGAAACTATCACAACATTGTTAATCTGCTATTAATTGCTCAGTCACTCAGTCGTATGTAGATGGACTGTAACTCACCAGGCTGCTGTGCCCATGGAATTTCCCAGGCAAGAAAACTGGAGTGGATTGCCATGCCCTCCTCCAAGGGATCTTCCAGACCCAAGGATCGAACTCCAGTCTCTTTTTCTCCTGCATTGGCAGGTGAGTTCTTTACTGCTAGCACCACCTGGGGAAGCCCATAGTTAGTTATACTCCAATACAAAATAAAAAAGTTTAAAAATTAAATTACCTGATTGCTCTGTGACATGGATTTCACCAAAATAAAAGCCACGAGAATATATTGTAATTACATTACAATTAATTATAATTAAAATCAGAAAAAAGTGAAATTATCTTTATTTTGGAAAAAAATTATCTGGTTAATTGATTTAGTCATTCATTTTGTTTCAATAGTAGCAACTGGCTAGAAAGTGAGACATAGAGATTTAGAGACAGAATCTCCTTTACCATGGACTATATACACTGTTTTAGAAATGTCCCTATATTTTGGAGCAGATTTTAATTTGGGGAATTTTTACCAAACATTTAAAAATTTTCTCCACATACAAAAGATCAAATGATAGTCAAATAGCTAATTATTACTTGATATTTCTATATTATTTCTTTTTTACAGCCTTAGGAGAAACAGTATTAAAGTCTTGAAAAGTGCTTTGAGCTCTTGCTCTCTTGGTTTTTCTATGAAACTATTTTGGAAGAGTGCCAAGCATATGTTCAACAAATGTTTTATACTAGAAATATTTTGCTGTAATCACAAACTGATGGAATAACCACGATAATTCAAGCGTTCTTTTGTTCATATGCTTCCACGTTTTGTTCATTTCTTAAAATATGTGCTTTGTTTTAGCTGAAATCAGGTTCATATGTGTTGAGAAATAAAGAGCTGTGTATTTCCAGAACCATATTCTTGTAACATGAGCTCTGTAAAAGATTTTAGAAAGAAGGTAATAATTACTTGGCATCAAGTGAAAAGAAAGCTATATATGGGATATGTTTTCACAGTAAGAACATTTGATTTTGGTCAAACTCATGTCAAAGAAGAATTAGAATTAATTTTAGCCTTGGTATGCCTAAGATATGGACAGCCAGATTATCTTAATAAGAAACATATTTATGCATTCAGAATTGCTTACGCTCAGGCAGACTTTTCCATTGCAAATACTGTAGCCTCATGCAGCAAATCCATCATTTATGGGATAACTTCAACCATTCGGATCACCAATGAAAATCAGGGGGAAAAAAAAAAAAAGAGTCCTGAATACAAAAATAGAAGTCACAAATGGTGTTCAGGACACTACCCCTTCTCTTAGAACTGCCATAGATTAAGAAACCTTAAATTCACAAAAACTCATAAAACTCAAACTGAAAATAGTATGAAGTAATGACTGTTGATGTTATAATAGCTCAAGAGGAAATGGCACAGCTATAAAGCAAGCATGATCAGAAAATTGAAGTCTAGGGCAATGTCATGTTGGATCAGTGTACTTTCTAAGGGCAATAGGGATGATGGCAAAGTACAGTTTGGATGTCTTAATGGCATTTATTATTTGCTCCCCAAATCCACATCCTGAAGTGCATGGGTATCAATTCTATGTATTCAGAGGGAAGAAGGATCATCCATGTGTCTACCCTCCTAGGTTATTTTGATTTTATTCTCCCTGCTTGTATTTCTATGAATTAACAGAATGGAAATAAAGAACACAATTTCAGCGACTGCCCTGGCAGTCCAGTGGTTAAGACTCCACCTTCCAATGCAGAGAGTGCAGGTTTGATCCCTGGTGGGGAAACTAAGATCCCATATGCTATAGGGTGCAGCCAAAAATTTAAATACATAAATAAGCAAATAACTAAATAAATGAAACTTAAAATAATAAAAAAAAAACCCACACAATTTCAGTGCACAGTGACTTACCAGTGAAAAAACAGCTAAAACAATGATACGTTTTGGCTTGGAGCATTCTCATATTTATATTGCAAGACATGTCTAGGTTTCTTGGGGAAAAAAAATTGGTCAAGTAGGATGTAATCAGCTTTTAAATATAGCTCATAAAATTATATGGTGATTTTGCAAGTGTGCTATTAGTTCCACTAAGAGAAAGATGACTGGGATGAGTTTGTTTTCTAATGAGCAAAGGCATAGAAAGATCAAGAAAAAGAAACAGGGATCCTGTCTGTACTTGGCACACAAGCCTTTCTTTGCGATCACAGAAGGTAGAGATAAAGGCTATTATGGGTGTGCATACGTACTCAGCTGTGTCCGACTCTTTGCTACTCTATGAGCTACGGTCTCATCTGTCCATGGGATTTTTCCAGGCAAGAATACTGGAATGGGTTGTCATTTTCTTCTTATAGCAGTTAGGAATTCATCGCAAGGGCTAAGGAAAGCAAAATCTTTCTTGGTTTGCTTTTTTGTGGATTGCATAACCCTCTCTTGCTAAGACATGAAGAAACATGGGTTTTACATGGATTTTTACATCTAGGATCAGGCTGACCTCATCATAGCCTTGATTGAAATCATATTATATTATTCATCTTGCTCTGGGTAGAAGCACTACAGTCTGGACATTGAGAGGTTCTGACCAAAGGTAAGAAATTGATGACACAAAGAGCAGTCAGCCTCGGGCAGAGCAGGCAAGCGGGAGTGCTGAATAAGTCTTACATCCCCAAAACAGGCTAGAGAGAAACTAAGCAGTCATGTGTTTCCTGAACAATACCTGCTTCCTCTTGCTCCCCATCACCCAGGCTGCCTTCTCTCCCCAGTGGGTACCACGAGGGCTGTGAGCACACTGAGAGGACACAGACATTTGTAGTAGGCACCTAAAACCTGTATGAATACTGTCTCTGGGAAACTCCAGGGGGGAGCAGAGAGGACAGACAGGCAAGGACAGTAAAGGACTAGTGGCAACAGGAAAATAGAGAAAACTGACCTTTCTGTGTATCCTGATACACAGATATGAATGGTGTTAAATATCAGTGTACAGCTATCAAAATAATTTTTAAATTCTTGATGCGAATGTTAATTGCAGATCCAATTATTAGCATCTATTAGTAAATGTCATTTACACTATTCTTTGTCAAGTGTGTTACGTGCACGCTCAGTCACACAATCACGTCTGACTCTTGGCAACCCCAGGGACTGTAGCCCACCATGGGATTCTGCAGGCAAGAATACTGGAGTGGGTTGCCATTTCCTCCTCCAGGAGATCTTCCTGACCCAGGGATCAAACCCGTGTCTCCTGTGTCTCCTACATTGCCAGGTGGATTCTTTAAGACTAGCAACATCTGGGAAGTGCCAAGCATGCTATATTCTGCTGCAATAGTCAGGAAAACTTGGGTAAAGACTTGCAGTAATTCCCTGAATTAATTTTTTTTTAACACTTGATGTTTTTCAGAAATAATTAGCCTTCATGGCTCACAGGTCCCAACTCCCTGAGCTAGTTTCATTTCTCCTTCTCCTTCTTCAAGTCTTTCCACTTTGGTGTCACCTGCTCAAGGAAGCATTTCCTAAAACGCCTGGTCTGGACTCCAGGAGTTTTGGTTGAATTTGTTGTCATACTGTTTCTGTTTCATATTTTGGGACTTTTGGCTGCAAGGCATGTGGGATCTTAGCTCCTGGGCCAGGAATCAAACTCACACCCCCTGCATTGGAAGGTGAGGTCTTAACCACTGAACCACTAGGGAAGCTCCTGTCCTTTGATTTTGACTCTCTGCTCCACAAGAACAGGCAAGTGATAATTATGTGCCTGGGTTTTGCAGTGCATGCTATGTGCCTTGCGTTATTCTGACTTCTTTGTATAGACGAACGCTTCTAATCACTGTAACCACCCCATGGGAAGCAGGGGCAGACAGAGGTTATCTTTCTGAAGGTCACACAGTCAGTAAGTGGCAGATCCACAATTTGAACTCTGGCAGTTATTTCCACACATCATACTCTTGATTGTAATAAAGTATTGCTTCTTAAATCAGAGTGTCTTTGGTTTCAGAACAAAGTCACTGCTTACTAGTTGTTTTGCCTGGGATCTTTTCTTCCCTGGATAAATCTGTTTTCTCATCTGAAACATGGGAATAAATATTAATAACAGTATTTGCTCTAAGAATTAAGAGGTTTCAATGAGATAATACATCTATAGACAGCAATAACACACTCAGTACAGGACTTGACTTGTAATAATTGCTCAATAATTGTGTGCTGTCTTTTTATCCTTATTCTTATAATCTTCTTCCTTCTGGTCTTCTTCCTCTTTCTTTCTCATCTCTTTTCCCTTCAGAATTGTGTCTTCAACTCTGAACAGAGAACAGACACATGGGTATCAACAAATAACTCATGAAAGGAGATACAAAGGAGTGAATGAGTGAATATAGGAATGAAATAGACAGAGAAATGTCCTTGAAACCAGTTTGCATCAATGCCATGCGCCTTAGTCATACATTTTCCTCTTCAGCAGGCTGAGGGTGATCTTGCCGTCACATCTGCAACCCTGAACAGGATCGGACTGTCAAAAATTGGACCTCTTCTTCCTCACAGCAGCAAACTCTGCTGAAAGGCTGAGTCTTCCTAGGCTGAAAATGTGTCCCCTGGTTAAAAGAGGCTGGGTAGTCAGTGTGTCTTAGACCCAGAAAGTTGGTACGCAAGGTCCATTTGTCAGAGCTTTGGAAATACCTGTAATACCATCAGGTACTGTTTAGCCCCCAGTTTGAAATCAGTAAGTATTCAAAGAGTTTTCAAACAATCTCAAGAATTTGCATTAAATTGTCACTATGATACACAAACATTTTGCTGAATTAAGCTAAGAGATGTAGAAGGAAATAGCAACCCACTCCAATATTTTTGCCTGGAAAACTTCATGGACAGAGGAACCTAAGGGGATATAGTCCACAGGGTTGCAAAGAATCAGAGACAGCTGAGCACACACGCGTGCTCTCACACACACGTGCTCTCTCACACACACACACACAAGCTAAGGCAAGCATCTTGTTAGACCATGACTACAATATTATGTTGTGAGATATTAAGCAGTAGCAATGAAAATAGCTATTGTGACACTTGGTTACATTTATACAAAATCTTTATCTTTTTGCAGTGCATAGCTCCAAAATAGTGTCAACATTTTAAGCTGCCAGATTTTATGGGGCTAAATGTGATTAGCAAGCATTCTTTGCCTTACACACCCAAAGGTTAAACATAAGCCAGAAACCAACACTGAATGTAGTTCAGGCATTCCTGAATCAAATACCTTAGTGAAGAAAAATGATAAAATCTCAAGTGGTCTCATTCTTGGCAAGTGATTTGACATCTCTTTTCTAGTGTGGGTAAATATTTAGGAAAAATTCCCATCCAGGAGGAATTTCCTATAAAGTGGAAATTTCACTGGTGTGTGTTTTCTATTCCTACAAAGTTAATTCACAAAACTTGTTTCGTTCTATCATCAGTGGCTATGATTCATCTGTCATTTTAACCAGCGCTTGTGTTCCCTGTGTGGGCTGGAAACGTAACCCGTACAGAGGTGAAGATAAACATAAGTACCACGCACACCAGAGGGAGCCTGAGGGAGTCTGCTCAACTTGATTGCTATCAACTGGAGTTTTGCCAGTTCTTCTTTGTCAGCTCCCATTATTGCCCCCTCCTTTTTTTTTCTGGGCCCGCCACATGGCACGTAGGATCTTAGTTCCCTGACCAGGGACTGAATCCATACCACGCCCCTGCTACGAAATCTCAGAGTCTTAACCACTGGACCACCAGGGACGTCCCTTCCCCTCGTTTTGGTTTTGGGGGGGAATATGCGACTCCTAGCTTTATTCTTTGGCTTCTTAATCATAAATGGCAAGTAAAAAGGAATCCAAATTTGCATGGAGACCCTGGGTGCCTTAAGAGAGTCCCTCTCTAGATTATTTTCATTGTCCAAGGGGAATGTTTAGAATCACACAGGGAGCTCGGCTAGGTGTGCTGTGACGACCTAGAAGGGTAGGATGGAAGTGGGGTGGAAGAGGGGCTCAAGAGGGACGGGATATATGTATACTTATAGTTGATTCATGTTGTTGTACAGCAGAAATTAACACAATATTGTAAAGCAATTATATTCCAATTTTTAAAAATTAAAAAAAAAAGAATGAACCATAGGCAGAGCTCCACTTTTGGCACTAAGTGTATCCTGCTCTCCTTGACAGAGTTAATGGGCCCAAAGAAGTGAATTCTGTTTCAGCTCAATTCCTCGGCATTGTCTATTCCTGGCAGAATTCACTTACCTTGATTGAATCTGGCATATACCTGAAGGAATTTAAACTTTACCTTAAGTTTTAGATTATCTCTGATTTCTTTGGCCTTGGAAAAATAAAGGCAAGAGAACTTCTGGAAAAAAAGAGAATGTCAGTGGGATTCAGCCTTAAACCAATCAGTTTCATGAAAATTCTAGTCTTTTATCCCCAGAGGATGTTAGGATACATATCCCTACCATTAAAAGGTTCTTCTATGTTTACAAGAAATCTGCATCATTATCTAATGAAATTCAAGCAATTTCTAAAGTCTCCATAAGTATACAGGGATTTAAAATCTTTTGCTCTTCATTTATAGAAAAGAAAACTGAATTGCTTAAATTTAGATTAATTAAATAAATCACAACTGATGACTTACGTTTTAATTATTGAAGGTTCATGTCCCCAGGGGCCAGGCCTATGCTAAGTTTCATAATATACCATAAAAATTATGTATAAATAAAAATAATAAGGTTCAAAAAAGTGAAAACACTTTAACAGTTACTCTGGAATGTGGCTAGTTGCAAAATACAAAGTCTTATTGTTAAGGGCAGGCAAGTTTCTTAGGAAAGGAAAGATTCCTGTACGTTGTATGCCTGAAAGTAATATAATATCATATGACAATTGTATCTCAACTAAAAAAGAAAGAAGAAAGATTTCTAAAATTAGAGCTATATCATAGAAAGAAATTTACAGGAGAAAACCTCTCCATGATACATAAGATGTGTGCAAAATTTCAATAATCAATGATGTTTGAAGGGAAGTCCTAGTGAGTAAAGAAAAGCAAAATAACGTTAAGCCGACTCAAGTAATCCTACCTCTGTTAAGAACGTACAGTGTGTCTGAGGCTGGAAATCTGAGCTCTGGGCAGTGTGTAGTGACAACAGATGTCACTCCTGGGCAAGACGAGCCGGGGCTGGAAAGCACACAAAGGTCAGACCTCCAGCGACGTCTTGTTATGTCTAGCGAGGACTTATAGAAGCAATCAGTGCACGTGCATAAACACACACACACACACACACACACACAAACACATTTTTTATTTTATGACTGTATAGTGCCTTAATGTCTAGTTCCTGTTAATTCCTCTCTGTTACCCTCTCTTAATTCATATCTGTTCTCTTAAGGGTCTGTATATTTATTTGAATCTTTTTAAATTTAATTTTTTAATTTGGGACTTGCTTTGAGCCATATCTTAACCTTCTCTCTCCAAATTCCAGAATGTGGGCCCAGATTCCCAGCATTGCCATTCCTGCAGCCTCACGCTCAGTGAGATATTTTTGGCTTATTCTTTCCCTAAAGAAGGATGCCGGGCTTTGGCTTTGTGGGTTAGAGAAGTGGGAAGTCCCTGGTCACTGGCGTGTGTGTCCACCTTCCCTGTCTCTCTCTTCTATGCCTATAACTCCATTTGTAGCCAATGAGTGGTTTCCCCAGGTAATATTTTTCACTATACTGTTGACCACACTCCTTTCATTCTCTACCCTTCTCCCCTACCATTCTTCACACCCATTAACCAACGTTTTAAAAACAAAACATTATAAAACTATTTCTAGTAGAAAGCACTTTTGCTAATTTGGCTGAAAGTATATGACATTTTAAGTATAGTCAAGCTCCATTGATATGTGCACATAGACACACACATGCACATATACAAACACACACATCACAGTACATAGACACACCAACATGCACCACAACACACACAGACACACACAGCAGTTTCCTGCTGTGTGCGTGTACTCAGTTGCTCAGCTGTGTCCGACTCTTTTGCAGCCCCATGGACTGTAGCCTCTAGGCTCCTCTGTCCATGCAATTTTCCAGGCAAGAATACTGGAGCAGGTTACCATTTCCTACTCCACAACTTCCTTCTAAGCAGTATCAAATTTATAGAGACACCATTCTATTCCTTTTTGTCCTTAAGAAAGAACTTCAACATCTTTACATTTGGTATCTGTAACATTTGCAAAGAACCAACAAGGTGTCCAGCTGTAGAATTCCCAGTCTTAATTACCCTTGCAGAGATGAATGTTCCTAAAACCCCAACCCCAGGCTTTTGAGGAAGCAGATGGCACCTTTTGCCTTCCTCTGGAAAAGGGCTGGCTTCACTGCTCTGGTTTCTCCTGAACCCTTGTCTTTACTCACGAGGGCAGAAGCGTTCAAACAGAGCTTGCAAGATGGCAGCCTCCCAGCCAAGTCTGGCCTTCACATGCATTTGAATGGCCTGCTCAGAAATTTAAAGATAGTTTTCAGTTAGGCTAACATTTCCAAATGAAGACATTTTTTGGAAAAATCTGGATTTCCTTTTCTCTTAAACAAGTGTATGGTCTTACAACCCCAGGGCCATGCTCCTTCTTGGTAACAACTGGTAGGGGCCGCAGAACAGCTCATAGAAACCAGGAGATGCACCTCCTGTTTCCATCACAGCCTCAAGAATGCACTTCTTGTTAATGTCCATCCCAAGACGCTCTTGGCCTCACCTCCCTGACCCCTAGAGGCATGGGAGTTGTTCCTCTGATGGAGATGGCTTAAATCCGCCTGTGAACTGATTTGAGAGAAACAAACTGAACCTTACGTGATTCATAAGTGATGGTAGGTACTGGTGGTGAAGGTAGAGACTTCTGCGAACATGGAATCCAAGATCCCCACTGAACAAATTGCTTACTGGGGTAAATTCTGAGCAAACAGCCTATTGGTCAAAAACTGCTAATACACCAAAAATGGAAAAGTGGGGACAACAAAATAGGAGAGAGATACTGTCATGTTCTTACCAAATTCTAATTCTTTGCTCTTCTGGGCTCTCTGCCGATCACCCATCTCAGCTCTACTTGCACATGGATGTCTCCTCATGACCTTGAAGTTGAGCAGAATAAAGGATGCCACCTACAGGCTTGACCCAGCAAAGCTTCCCGCACAATCTTCCCTGCAACCAAAGGAAGAGGACCCCAGGGACAGAAAGTGGGTGGAAGACGGAAGGGCTCTGGCAACCCACCCTGAGGCCCAACCCCAGATCCCACGGCACACTGAATGTGGCTTGAGTGGGAAATGAGTATTTGTATTCCACAAAGATGCTGAGATCTGGGGATGTTTGTTACAATACTTAGCCTACCCCCGATTAATGCTGAAGGCTCCTGAAAGCCAGCCAGGGAATGGATGGAATAAAATGTTCCTGAAGATAGGCGTGATTGTTAATAAGCATGTCTGTGCCACTAAAGAGATAAAGATCCAAGTAGAATAGATGTGCTTAGTCCTTAACCGGCTAGGAGCCTGCGGCTCCCAGGTTCCAGCTCCCTGCTGAAGAGCAGATGAAAAGCGGTGGGTGTATTTAGGAAATCTTTTACACAAAATTGCTTCATGCAGCTGTGCTTTTCCTACCCGAGTGGAGGGGAACACATAAAGCGAAAGCCCATCTGTTTGGGGACTGTTAATGCTCCCCGAGGCTCCCGGGAAACATACCTGAAAAGAGGAGCAGAGAAAACCATCAAGAAGAGATCCAATTCTGCTTAAGAAGGTGTCTGAAACCTACAGCCCCCCAGAGGGATGCACAATTCCAAGTCAGAACTCTTTATTAGTTGAGTACTGTCGAAATGATAGGAGTTTTAAAATCCTGGTTTACATTAACCTTAAACTAGGGATTCATTGCTCTAACTACAAATTTTCTCTTTTCTGTAGCACCGAGACAGCTATAAGGAGAGTTTCTAAGGGTTTAGCAATTTGTTGCGATAATTAGGAATAAAGAAGAGATGGCATAATAACTAGCACATTTCTTTGGGCTTTTTTTTTTTTTTTCTTCTCTGCTTGTTATGGGTTTTTGGCAATATAGCAGTTTAGTATACAACACTTTGATGTTAATGATCTAATTTCCTGGGGATCTGCCCAAAATAAAAAAGTTGTTTCCTAAGTGGTTCCAGCTCACCAAATGAGACTTGACATAGTAGAGAACTGAGCCCCTTAAAATGGCGCATTTCGGTCCTTAAAAGGGCTGCCTATATCACAGGGTGACAGCTCGCATGTCTAATTCCATCCCAGGGCCTGGCCCATGGAGTCCTGTAGATCCAGTCTAGTTGAAGGGAGTCCTTCCTGTAAGACATTTATTTCAATGTATATACTCTGCTTCTTTGAATAAAATGAAGATTAAGAATATATACACATATGTATATGAGAAATGGAGTATTTCCTGCCATATCAGTAAACAAGGGTGTCACAGTCATCAGGGATGTCACAGTCATCGGTGATTGTAGCCATCCAATGTGAGCTGGTGAACCCTGAGGAAACTCAGGAAGGAAAAGAACACCCACCATCTAGCAGCCATCAGGTTCCAGCCATCCCTATGTTGAGCCCCAGTGGAGCTCAGGATGTGGAAAAACACAGGATATTGGACCTGGATAACTGAAAGTGAAAGTGAAGTCGCTCAGTCATGTCCGACTCTTTGCAACCTCATGGACTGTAGCCTACCGGGCTCCTCCATCCATGGAATTCTCCAGGCAAGAGTACTGGAGTGGGTTGCCATTTCCTTCTTGAGGGGATCCTCCTGACCCAGGGATCGAACCTGGGTCTCCCACACTTCAGGCAGATGCTTTTCCATCTGAGTCATCAGGGAACCCCCCCAAGGAATGATTTGAGTGAGCCCAGGCTCTTGCATCTTCCCATACATAGTAAAGCACTAAATTCCTTAACTTGAGATATGTTTTTTTTTTTTTTTTTCTCATTAGCAATAATCTTTTGATGTTCAGACTACCTGCTCCTTGTTGCAAAACTTGTGTATACCTGACTCCTCCCCTCGCCTCCTCGGAGCGGTTCTCTCAGGGTTACTTGAGTTGCTACCTCCCCTGCTTGAAGGCCTAAAAATTCTCACCAAATAAAACATAACTATCAACTTTTAGGTTGTGAATGTTTTTTAAATCAGCATAAGGAACTCCCTGGTGGCTCAGTGGTTAGGACTCTGTGTTAACACTGCTGACAGCTTGGGTTCGATTCCTGATTGGGGAACTAAGATTCCACAAGCTTTGCAGTGTGTGCCGCCCTCCCCCCGCAAATGTATGTGAAAGTTAATAGAAGAGGAAGAGATGATCAGGCTCTGAATGAAAAATATTACCTGACAAATGAGTAAACAAAGGATGTTGCATTTGTAGCCAACAGTCACCGGGGCCCCTAATGGTGAGCCCTGAGGGGACTCAGGATGGAAAAGAACAGGATACTGGCCCCAGAGAGCTCAGGCACTTAACAAAGGAACGTTTTCGGTGAGCCCAGGCTTTTGCATCTTCCCAAACGTAAAGAAGCTGTAAATTCCTTCCTTTAGAGGTGAGCTTGGGCTCTGCC
Source organism: Capra hircus (assembly GCF_001704415.2). Lineage (NCBI taxonomy): Eukaryota > Metazoa > Chordata > Mammalia > Artiodactyla > Bovidae > Capra > Capra hircus. The sequence goes on along the minus strand of NC_030831.1, from coordinate 40,096,436 downwards.
TAGAGGCGGTACCCTGGAAAGCCACTCTCCTGATCAATAGCCCCGCCTAAGGAAAAGAAAAAAGGTTTGCTTTACCAGAGAAAATCTCAGGAGGTAAACTTGAAGGATACATTGACCAAGTTTGCTATTTCACCACAGGTAAATCAGGAACCTGATTAGATGTGTATAATCAAAGGCATTTTCAATCTAAGTCTTATCTGAGAACCATTCTATAAGGGATGCTTACTGGAAACTAGGTGGTGGGACTGGGGGGGAGTGTCAGATTTCACATCAGTTGCTCCTGAAAGAATGAAGTTAGGTCAGCAATGATGGGAACACGTGAGCTGTCACACACAATCATCTTGTTGGATACCCTTGACCCTGCAAACCACCACCATTCTTATCAAATGACCCTCAGCTTGCTTCTACATAGCATTTTTCGGATCATACATTCGCAAAGAAGGAGCTCCATGGCTTAATCCTGACTGGCTCCTCATGACAGTTTTCCTCTTGGACAATCTGCCACCATGTCTATATTTTGATCAACTATCTTTGTATGCTGAACGCTTTCTCCCTCTTCCTCCTCAGCTCCAACTGTGAGTTTCTACAAACAACCTTGTTCTGAATACTTTCTTCCTCTCTCTCTTTGGGGAGGAGAGTAGCATGCTTAGTCCAACGACCTTCCCAGTGCTCTCCATCAAAGCCCTTCTAGGCCAAGGGCTCTGTGCTTGTCTCCCCTAGTTCTCCCCTGGCCTTTACTTCAAAGAATGACTACAGTTGCTAGACAGGTCATCCAGTTTCTGATGGTTATCATTCAGCCTATATGAATAAGGTCATTTCCTAAGAATTTCATAAAAAGGACCAAAAGGGCTAAAAAGTGAGAAATGAGAATGACCAAAATAATCTCATGGGATAAAGTGTATACAGTTCAAACATATACTTACTCCCAAACAAAAGCTGTTCCATGATGTGGGTCTGGTACTGTTTTTTGCTAAAACACTTCACTAAGTGTAGCAAAGGGATGGGGGGCCTCAGAGTTCTAGCCAGACTTCCCTCTGTGTTCATGACTTGACCCCAGCTGGTTCCTCCTCCACGTGGATAATCACATGCCTTGGGGCTGAATACTGATGCTGGGGGTCCTTCATCCCTCTCACGCTGCAATTTCTCAGTGTTCAGATTCAAAATGCAGACACTTCATCGACCACTCAGATAGTTTCAGCTTTCTAAGACTCTACAAATGATTACACAAATCCCTGCAAATCTCAACGTTAATTGCATTCATTTCCACCAAATTACTCTAGCTCTGTGTGACCCAAGGATAGATTCTCTACCTTTGGGTGGATCTTGCTGTAAACACTCCTCGGTCTGCACACATTCCAAGGAAAGTGCGTGGGTTACAAAAGGCAGGAACTTCCAGCTACAAGATAAATAAATCCTGGGGATGTAATGTACAGCATGTTGACTACAGTCAATCCTTTATGGTATATTTGAAGGTTGCTATGAGAGTGGGTCTGAAAAGCTCTCATCACAAGGGGAAACATGTTTGTAATTATGTCTGGTGGTGGATGTTAAGTAAACTCTTGTAGGGGCCATTTTGTAATATCAATATATCTGCATATGTGTTCAGGCGTGTCCAGTTACTTGTGACCCTGTGGACTGAGGCCCACCAGGATCCTTTGTCCATGGTATTTCCCAGGCAAGAATACTGGCGTGAGTTGCCTTTTCCTTATCCAGGGGATCTTCCCAGCCCAGGGACTGAACCCGAGTCTCTTGTATCTTCTGCATTGGCAGGCGGATTCTTGACCACTAGCACCACATCTGAGAGTGTCACCTCAGGGTAACGAGCGAGAGGGAAAGAAGAAAGTGAGGCAGGGAAGAAGGGAGAACAGATGTAGACGTACACGACAGAGCTGGCCAGAGCTTTTCCAGGAAACACAGCTGCTGCTCTATTGTGAGGGGCACAGGCAAGATGTTATTTGAAACCCCTATGTTCTATTGGAGAGTAAAAGGGGCAAATATTTCATGGACAAGCTTCTCAACTCTAGACCACCCCGAGGAGGGTCTATCTTCCCTGCCCTTTAGGTTTGGGGGCATAGCCCCTCCAGGACCTGCTGGAGACCAGCTCTTCCAGGGGGCTGGGCAACTGGCACAGGGGCAGAGGAGAGAATAGCTATGACTGATCCCTCACTTCCAGCCTGGTGACTTTGTGCTCTGGTTCCTGCATCAGTGAATCCTCAGAGGAAACAGTAACCTCCAGATGGTCCCTGGGTAAAGACACAGGGCTGGAAGCTCTCTTCCGGGTGTGGAGAGACATGAGCTTGTGTCTCTTAGCCCTGGTAGGTTGAGGATGTTCCCGTCAACATCCTCATTTTCCACATGGGAAACAGCCTCAGAGAAGCGTCTCTGTTAGTTGCAGCTTTTAACATTTACGGTTAGCAAAGAACTTTCATACGCATCTTTTCATTTGGTCGTTTCTTTCCACAGCCCTCAAGGGACACGTCAGGTACCATTACCTGCACCCAACAGTCCTAAGAAATACATCTGGAGTCTCTGCATCTGGACTCTGGAGCTGAGGCTCTTTCTATTACGCTTTGGGTCCTATTTTTCTTGCATCCCCTTAAGTTTAAGGAGGCATGGCTCTCAAAGGCTTTCCAATCAACCCTCACTTTGTTGTCTGAGAAGCCCAGTGATTTCCCATCTGTTAATCCACTGGGTACCTAAGGATAATAAGTTTTTCAGACAATGTGCTCAATCTATGTTCCCTGGCAGGAATTCAAGGAGGTTGGCTCAAGTGTCAGCTCCCTGAGCCAGATTGTGCGGGAAGGAATACCTACAATTATTGGCACAAGTTATAAGACAGTTGACAATGGCTGGTTCCAAGACAGGATACCCAGAATCGGAGTTGGAGAATCATATTTGGAGCTTAAATGTGTCGACCGATCCAGTATACTCAGAAGAAGGATTTAGTGGCTAGAGAGCAGAGCCAAAAGAAAAGGATTGAAATAAAGGAGGGAGGGAAAGCTGGGCAGATTACTAAGATGGGATGGTGGCAGGTTTTTGAGTTTCTCAGGAATGAAGAGCATGACTGAGTTGAGCTCACTGGAAGAGCCAGACACAGAACCAAAATAATGCACTCTCTGCAGCCTAGTGGAAAATTCCTAATCTGATAATTATTTACAAAGTGTTTACTTTGGCTACATACTTAAGGGCTCACCCTTGAAATGCTTACATTCTGTAAAGAAATATAAATTGTGTACCCATTGCTAAATCACAAGAGGGTATGAGTTAAGTATCACGTGAGTAGTAGAAATAGCATACTCTAGTCATTCAGAGGGATAAGAGAGGGGAACTTTGCAACCATAGGTTTTTGAAGAGAAGAGCATCACGTTTTTGTGAAGATTTACCTGGAGGCAGAATATAAAACAGATCAGAGATGCAGTGACTGAGACACAAAGATCAGTGAGGAGATTATGGTAATAGTTCACACAGGAGCAAAGAAGCTTTAGTATAAGTCGTGGCAATAAATATATTTTGAACTTACCCACTTATCTCTTTAGATATTTGTCTTTAAGATATAGTATCAAAGGTAAAGTACCTTAAAATTTTTTTTCTTTTCCATTATGGTTTATTACAGGATATTGAATATAGTTCCCTGTGCTGCACGGTAGGACTTTGTTATTTATCTATCCTGTATATAATAATTTTCATCTGTGAATCCCAAACTCCTAGTCCATCCCTGCCCAGCTCCTCTCTATTCCACACTCTCCCACCCCCGCTTGGCAACCACAAGTCTGTTTTCTATGTCTGTGAGTCTTTCTGTTTTGTAGGTCAGTTCATTTGTGGTCATATTTTGCTGCTGCTAAGTCACTTCAGTCGTGTCCGACCCTGTGCGACCCCATAGATGGCAGCCCAGCAGCCCCCCCGCCGTCCCCCCAGTCCCTGGGATTCTCCAGGCAAGAACACTAAAGTGGGTTGCCATTTCCGTCTCCAATGCACGAAGGTGAAAAGAGAAAGTGAAGTTGCTCAGTCATGTCTGACTCTTAGCGACCCCATGGACTGCAGCCTACCAGGCTCCTTCATCCATGGGATTTTCCAGGCAAAAGTACCAGAGTGGGGTGCCGTTGCCTTCCACCTATTGGTGATATCATATGGTATTTGGTTTTCTCTTTGTGACTTACTTCACTCAGTATGATAATCTCTAGTCCATCCCTGCTGCTGCTCATGGCATTATTTCATTTTTTTATGGCTGAGTAGTATCCTATTGTATTTATGTGTGATTATCTTCTTTATCCATTCATCTGTTGATGGACACTTAGGTTGATTCCATGTCTTGTGTACTGTAAATAGTGCATGTAAAAATAACGTACTTAGCTTATGAAGTCCATACTCAACTAAATGTCCTTTGAGCCATCTCTCTTCATACACTGTTTTAGCTTTGTTCATCAGGTCTGGAAGTGAGAAGGAAGGTTCTAAATAAGAAAGAACAACACCTGTTGGAAGAGACAGTGTGATAACATATTTGTGCCTACAGGAGCTTTGGAACCAGAGACAACTGAGTCCAGATTGATTTGCCAGTTTGTAATCTGGAGCAAATTACTTTCAAGTTCTCTGAACCTTTGTTTCCTCATCTATAACGTGGGAATAATAATATTTCCCTCGTGGTGATAAGGTAGGATTTAAATGAGGCTGCATAGTAGCTATCTCTCTCAACAGCCAACAGTCTAGAAAATAACCTACTATGACTTCAGGACTGTTATAACGTCACATCTCTGCTATATTCCATTATAATAATGGCAGCTTATCTAAACTACATGTATTCTGAATATGTGATACACAGTTGAAGCCATCATTAAAAACACTTATTATGTCCATCTATTTCATGTTGCAAATACTAGTTTTAAATTACAGTATGTTCCTCATTTTTATACTTGAAATTAAAACTTGGCAAATCAATGTAACATATATATCAACACAAAGTTATCTTTAAATCCATATTATATTTCTTGGTTCAAAGCTCTAACACTCCAGAAAATTGCTTGGAAATACCAGATATAAAAGTGTATGGTCATATTTGTACCTTACTGAAGCACTTTCTTTCACATGCGCCTGTGTGTACACGTGTGAGTGCACATAGTTTTAATGATTAGATCTAAGAGATGCCTGACGATAATTAGACCCCAGAGAACGTGGAAGAGGATTACCTGTTTCTCCTTTGCTTTCATGTGACTAAGCCCAATCAAGAAGATAATAACCCTGAAAACACTTTGATGCAGACTTTAGGCTTTGAGAGAGGAGGGGGACACATAAAAGTCAGGAAAGGTTCAGGAAAACAGAATTGTTGGTCTCTGACCCATGACGACTGAAGAGAACAGGAAGCTAAGGAGGTCAGCAGTCAGATTGGGTGTCCAGTGTTCTTCATTAAGGAATATTTATTCATTATTCTTCTTTCTCTGTCCCCAAACCTAGCTCTAAATGTCAGTAGTGCCTGTGTATGCACAAAGACAAAAACTCTCAGATTAATATCCATCTGGACTCCTAAACTGTTTGTTTTTGCAAGACAGTGTTAGGATTCATCTAGGAAATACACAAAAATTACCTATAAGAACCTACAGTTTCTTAACAAAGATCAAAATCCCCTCTTCTCTGCAAAGAATGAGGAAAAATCCAACATGTAAAAATAAATTGGACAATAAGTTAGTAAAAATAATTTTAAAAAAAAAGACTTGATATAGAGAACATATTAGTGGTGACTAGTAAGGAGATTGGAGGAGGAGCAGTTTAGGGGTGGGGGGAGGAAGGTATAAACTCTCAGGTGGAATGTGGGCTCAAGGATATACTGTGCAACAGAAGGAATGTGGCCGATATTTTGTAATAATAATAAATGGAAAGTAACCATTAAAATTATATAAACAATAATTTAAAAAAAATTGGACCAATGAATCACTGCCTCCTGTAATTCTGAATGAGCATAAATGATAGCTGCTGCATGTGTAATATCACACGAACATATCTATGACTTTTTTTGCTAGCATCACAGCAACAGCTATTATTATAGCGGTTTGTCATCTGAATTCCGATGCGAACAAACTTTTTTATTTTAGTTTGACCTTAGTAAAAATAATTTCCCCAACCAGCAAATAAACAAATAAGAGTAAGTCAAAGAAAGCTTCAGTTAGGATGTTAACATCTTGGTTTCCAGCCCCTACCCCAACCCCCGCCTGGATAAGTATCTTCCAGATCCACTGGGTCCAGTTCAAAGAGTCAATACAGAAAATGACAACAGAAGGAATGCCTGGCTTATTCAACAGCTCACTGAATGCCGGGGATGAAGTTTAATGATCTGTGACTTTACCAGGCACAGACCACCTAGTCGCATGCCTTTGATTAGCCTGGCCAGGAGAAGTAACCTCCTGAACCCTGAGTAGATGTGGCAGACAGGAACGTAAACATCACCCGAAGCATTAACCTTTCACAAATATTTATTGAATATCTGGCAGCCTCCATTTTCTTATTCCAGGAGGACCTGGCAAACTCAAGAAGGGAGAAAGACAGACGAGCACGTGACCAATCATAGTTTATTTTCACAAGCGCTGCACAAAGGAACAAAGAACCCGGAGAACACATAAAAAGAAAACAAAGCAATATACTCCTCCTGGAGAGTTTTAGGAGCCTGGAAGTACTCACAGAAGTGGTGAGGGCTTTAGGAAGGAAAGAAAGTCACCAAGCAGAGCAAAGGAGGGAGGGCGTTTGCTATGAGACCGGGAACAGCACATGCTGTGGCAGCAAGTAGCCCATGGGGTGTCCATGGGTGGAATATGACGTGTGGAGGTTTAGTGGGGAATTAGGTGAGATTGCATCTATAGGAGATGAGGGATTTTCACTAAACTTACTGGGATAACTATTTCATGGTGTATATAAGTCAAATCATTACACTGCACACTTTGAACTGAAACAGTGTTATATGACAATTATGGGGCTTCCCTAGTAGCTCAGAAGGTAAAGAATATTCCTGTCAATGCAGAAGACCCGAGTTCAATCCTTGGGTTGGGAAGGGAATGGCTACCCACTCCAGTATTCCTGCCTGGAGAATCCTGTGGACAGAGGAACCCAGCAAGCAACAGTCCATGGGATTGCAAAGAACTGGACACGAATGATGACAATTATATCTCAATAAAGCTGGAAGGAAAAAAATGGATGATATCATAGTCTTGTTCTGGAGGAATCTGAACGCCACAGTAAGAAATTTGAGCTTTATTCTGTATTATGAAATCATTGAATTGCTCTTTCAAAGTATTACTCCATTTGCCATAACCTGATAAGTCTATAACCAGAGTACAAAGTCCACCCCACCGTGACCTCCTGGTGGTGTTGTGATTACTCAGAAAGGTGGTCTCCATCACCTTGGAGGGGTTGTTCAGTTCAGTTCAGTCACTCAGTTGTGTCTGGCTGTTTGTGACCCCATGAACCGCAGCAAGCCAGGCCTCCCTGTCCATCACCAACTCCCAGAGTCGACCCAAACCCATGTCCATCGAGTCAGTGATGCCATCCAACCATCTCATCCTCTGTCGTCCCCTTCTCCTCCTGCCCTCAATCTTTCCCAGCATCAGGGTCTTTCCAAATGAGTCAGCTCTTCGCATCAGGTGGCCAAAATATTGGATTTTCAGCTTCAACATCAGTCCTTACAATGAACACCCAGAACTGATGTCCTTTAGGATGGACTGGTTGGATCTCTTTGCAGAGAAGACTCTCAAGAGTCTTCTCCAACACCACAGTTCAAAAGCACTAATTCTTCGGCACTCAGCTTTCTTTATAGTCCAACTCTCATATCCATACACGACCACTGGAAAAACCGCAGCCTTGACTAGATGGATCTTTGCTGGCAAAGTAATGTCTCTGCTTTTTAATATGCTGTCTAGGCTGGTCATAACTTTCCTTGCAAGGAGTAAGTGTCTTTTAATTTCATGGCTGCAATCACCATCTGCAGCAATCTTGGAGTCCAGAAAAATAAAGTCTGACACTGTTTCCCCATCTATTTCCCATGAAGTGATGGGACCAGATGCCATGATCTTAGTTTTCTGAATATTGAGCTTTAAGCCAACTTTTTCACTCTCCTCTTTCACTTTCATCAAGAGGCTCTTTAGCTCTTCTTCACTTTCTGCCATAAGGGTGGTGTCATCTGCATATCTGAGGTGAATGATGTTTCTCCCGGCAATCTTGATTCCAGCTTGTGCTTCTTCCAGCCCAGCGTTTCTCATGATGTACTCTGCATAGAAGTTAAATAAGCAGGGTAACAATATACCGCCTTGACGTACTCTTTTTCCTATTTGGAACCAGTCTGTTGTTCCACGTCCAGTTCTAACTGTTGCTTCCTGACCTGCATATAGGTTTCTCAAGAGGCAGGTTAGGTGGTCTGGTATTCCCATCTCTTTCAGAATTTTCCACAGTTTATTGTGATCCACACAGTCAAGGGCTTTGGCATAGTCAATAAAGCAGAAATAGATGTTTTTCTGGAACTCTCTTGCTTTTTTGATAAGATCTGGCAGGTGTCTGTACGCCTAATGCCTCTTCCCCATTGAAATGTGTTTTCCTTCCTTCCTTTTTCCCATTTCTCCCTTCTCTTCCCCTCCTTTCTCCCTTTAATCCCAAGCTTCTTACTGTTTGTTGTTCAGTTGCTAAATCAGGTCTGACTCTTTGTGACCTCATGGACTGCAGCACCCAGCCTCCCCTGTCCTTCACCGTCTCTTGGAGCTTGCTCAAATTCGTGTCCATTGAGTCAGTGATGCCATCCAACCATCTCGTCCTCTGTCGTCCCCTTCTCCTCCCGCCTTCAATCTTTCCCAGTATCAGGGTCTATTCCTATGATCAGCTCTTCACCGTTAGGTAGTGAAAGTATTGGAGCTTCAGCTTTAGCGTCAATCATTTCAATGAATGTTCAGGGTTGATTTCCTTTAGGATTGACTGGTTTGAACCTCCTTGCTGTCCAAGGGACTCTCAATCCCACAGTTCAAAAGCATCAATTCTTTGGTGCTCAGCCTTCTCACGACTACTGGAAAAACCATAACTCTGACTAGATGGACCTTTGTCAGCAAAGTGATATCTCTGCTTTTTAATATGCTGTATAGGTTTGTCATAGCTTTTCTTCTAAGGAGCAAGCATCTTTTAATTTTAACCCCAAACTAGACTCCTCCAAATCCCAGGACCCTTGGGTGTGTGTGTGTGTGTGTGTGTGTGTGAGCGAGTGTATTTGTGTGTGTGTATTTCAGAAGAGGAACCTAGCAGCTGGGTGGTGGGAGAGAGTCTCAGAGCCCAGGGAGGTCACTTGACCTCTTTGATCCTCCTTTCTGGTTTATAAAATCAGGATGGAGGGAGAATCAGAAGAGATGACCTCTAAGAGTTCTTATGAAATTCTTTGACCTGAACAAAACTCAACAGTGAAATAAACCTGCTACCAAAGTAGTAATGAGGGAACATTAGCGTCTCATAGAACAGAAGTCAGTCGTCATCTGCTGAGTGTGAGAGACTTGGAGGCCATAGCGAATGATCGGCAGAGCCTTCCAAAGAAACATTGTAAAGCTAGAAATGAGAGGCCCCCAAATGCTTGGTGAAGTCCCTGAAATGATACTGCCTAGCTTTCTCAGGACCTGTCCTCCATCCTACAAGGATGTTATCAGTTAATTCCTGCAGATGTGCTAAGTGGTGATACCGGGGAGGTTTATCTCTTAACAAGGACTCTTAAACATTAAAAAACCTTTAAGATCAGAAGAAATAATGAGCTGATGGAGTGAATCCAGGCATGGTGACAAGCATGAGATGGATGCTTGAGGAGTTTTTGTATAATACCACTAAATTTACATGCTGAGCAGGGCTCCTAATCTGTCGACTTGTAAAACAAGACCCCTGCGGCCACTGCAGTCAGAGCTCTGCAGGATGAGGTGGGGCATCAGAAAATAGATTATTGATTTAGCCGATATCTGCACTTACCCACAAAAACCTCAAAGGTTTCATGGGAGGACAAACATATTATTTAAAAATTAACTTTGAAGCTTGAAAATGACAGCAGGTTGCTATTTTCCTGTGTGGAGCGGGGAAGAACAGGGAAGAGTGAGCCTGGATCAGGAGCCCAGGACTAGGCAATGGAGACTTTCCTTCTGATAGGGTGGTGTTAGTTGTTCACTCATATATGACTCTTTGTGACCCCGTGGACTGTAGCTTCTTCAGGCAAGAATACTGGAGTGGGTAGCCATTCCCTTCTCCAAGGAATCTTCCTGACCCGAGAATTGAACCCAGGTCTCCCGAATCACAAGCAGATTCGTTACCTCTGAGACACCAGGGAAACCCTTCACAGAGCAGTGACTGGACAAAGATTCACTCACACCTCACATTCCAGGTACCTCTAACACAGTCAGTTCACATCAGATTTGCCTGCTTCTGGCAAAAATGACCAGGACATTAAAAAATAATGAAATCTCATTATAAAGAAAGGCAATATATAGTGATGTCTAGGCCATTTGCTTCAGCACAAAGTAAAAATGCAATAGTTAGATGGCCTTCAGGTGAACACAGAAGAGACCTTCATCCCTTCCCTTGTTTTCCTGCCCTGTACAGGATAGTATATGGGAGAAAACGTTGTACTGAAAAGTCTCCTTATATTTTTTCTACATTTGAGGAAAGCAAAAAAAAAAAAACAAGGAAATTTAGTTTCAGATAGTCATAGGACTAAGTATCATTTAGATGTGGCTGAATAACAAACACCCTCAGAAATGAGTGACTTAAGAGAACAACAATTTGTTTAGTTCATAGATGCTGTGAATCAGCAGTTTGGGCCCATCTAGATGGTCCTTCTGGAGAAGGCAATGGCATCACACTCCAGTACTCTTGCCTGGAAAATCCCATGGACAGCGGAGCCTGGTGGGCTGCAGTCCATGGGGTCGCTAAGAGTTGGACACGACTGAGCAACTTCACTTTCACTTTTCACTTTCCTGCATTGGAGAAGCAAATGGCAACCCACTCCAGTGTTCTTGCCTGGAGAATCCCAGGGACGGGGGAGCCTGGTGGGCTGCCGTCTTTGGGGTCACACAGAGTTGGACATAACTGAAGCGACTTAGCAGCAGCAGCAGCAGCAGCAGATAGTCCTTCTGGCCTTGACTGGGCTCACCTGTGTGTCTGTGGGCAGCTAGCTTCCAGGGGCTGGCTGCTAGGTGGGGAGACAGAGGCAGCAGCAGAATGCTGGGCAGACATGTAAGGAGGGGAAGGAACTGTATCCACTCTCACAATCTAATACAGATACAATGCTATAACCTTGGGCTTCCTTGGTGGCTCAGATGAAAGAATCTGCCTGCAATGCAGAAGACCCAGGTTTGATCCCTGGGTTGGTTAGATCCCCTGGAGAAGGAAATGGCAACCCTCTCTAGTATTCTTGCCTGGAGAATCCCATAGACATGAGAGGCAAGCTATAGTTCATGGGGTTGCAAAGAGTTGGACATGACTGAGAAACTAAACTTTCACTTTCATGCTATACCTAGACACAGAATAAATATATTGAAGGAGGAAAAAAGAGTAGCTTGGGCATTACAGCTACTTCTTTATTATTGCTCTATTGCAACAGAATCAGTTCTGAAATAAGTTTTATGTATTTCTTTACCATCTTCAATTCACCTTAGTGTATAATAGTACATAAAATTATACACAATCAGCAGAGACTATTATATAACATCGTAATTTTAGTTTGTTTGGTTTGCCTTCTGCCTAAGGCTTTTTCACTTTCCCACTATCTTTGGATCACCTTCACCTGGAGTCACAGTTGGACCATCACTGGAGAGAAAACAAGGATCACATAAAAGACTCAACTTCATGACAGCAATGGACTAATTCACTTACTGCTCAGAAAACAGAAGTCAGTTTGAGGAACTTGCTGGGACCCCAATTTCTTGAGTGTTGGTTTAATACTCTATTCTTTAAACCATTAGCTCAGTTGGTAAAGAATCTGCCTGCAATGCAGGAGACCCCAGTTTGATTCCTGGGTTGGGAAGATTCCCTGGAGAAGGGATAGGCTACCCACTCCAATATTCTTGGGCTTCCTTTGTGGCTCAGCTGGTAAAGAATCCACCTGCAATGGAGGAGACCTGGATTTAATCCCTGGGTTGGGAAGATCCCCTGGAGAAGGGAAAGGCTACCCATTCCAGTATTCTGGCCTGGAGAATTCCATGGACTGTGCAGTCCATGGGGTCACAAAGAGTTACACACGACTGAGTGACTTTCACTTAAACCAAGCTGATTGCCTGGAATGATTTTTATGAATTCAGTCTAAAGATTTACTTACTTTTGAGATGTCCACAGTGCTCAAGGATATAGTGTTCTGCCTGGAGAAGTTCTCTGCTGGAATCAACAAGGCCAGCCAATAGGTCAGGACCAACTTGCTGTGCTAGGCTATTTGCTTCTTCCAATGGCTTTCGTCCCTCCTCTTTGCTGATGGCTGGGAATTCTAGGGATTTCTAGGGATGGGGGCACTGCAGGTGGCCACAGTGGTCATGCCTCTCCTCCGCTAGCAGTAGCACTTAGAATTAGCTGCTGCTAAGTCACTTCAGTCGTGTCTGGCTCTGTGTGACCCCGTAGACAGCAGCCCACCGGCCTCCCCTGTCCCTGGGATTCTCCAGGCAAGAACACTGGAGTGGGTTGCCATTTGCTTCTCCAATGCAAGAAAGTGAAAAGTGAAAGTGAAGTCACTCAGTCCTGTCCGACCCTCAGCAACCCCAAGGACTGCAGCCCACCAGGCTCCGCTGTCCATGGGATTTTCCAGGCAAGAGTACTGGAGTGGGGTGCCATTGCCTTCTCCGAGAATTAGTTTAGGCTGCATTAAAAAAAAGAAAACCTCAAACAACAGTTGTATAAGCATTGTTCTCTTGTGAAATTGTTCTCACACCCTGAAAGTTGAGTCAGGCAAACAGGCCCCAGGTAAGCAGTTCCACAAATTCCTCAGAGTCCGTTCTGTTTCTAACTGAATCTTTTGCTTATTACTTCTGTCCTCAAGAGCATCGTAAGGTTGCTGAATCTTCAGCCACCATGTCTGCTGTCCAAGGCAGAAGGAATGAAGGCAAAAAGAGGACCAGCTTCCTCTAACACTCTACCTGGATATCATATCCAAATTTCTATCTTATTTCTGTTGACTAGTGCTTATTACAAGGTTGTACTTTGTTATAGGGGGTTTCCCTGGTGGCTCAGATGGTAAAGAATCTGCCTGCCAATGCAGGAGATGCGGGTTTGATCCCTGGGTCGGGATGATCCCTAGAGAAGGAAATGGCACTATGCTATTCTTACCTGGGAAATCCCATGGACAGAAGAACCTGGCAGGCTACAGTCCACGGGGTCTCAAAAGAGTTGGACATGACTTGGCAGTTGAACAACAACAACTTTGTTACAAAGAAACCTGGAAAATAGTCTTTTACTCGAACACATCACCAGCTTCAATAAAAGAAGGGTTTTAAATGTACCGTGTTTTAAAACTAAAGACATTATTTCACAAGCTTTCAGAACCAAATCTCCCTTTTCTCTCTTACTTTCTGCTTCCCATGTAGGACGTTCTAAAATTTCATAGAACGTCCTTCAGGACAAGCTACACATAATGAAGAGATAATTTAATTCTATGAGTGCACACCCCAAAGGTCACTGGTATTAGTGTCACATGTACAAAGTGATGACATGCTGAGTTGGCTTTTATGGACACATTTTGTCTTAATTCAGTAATTTTATATCTATGAAAGTAAGGTCTGGATACACATCAAAATAAAAAATTTAGTTTCTACAATTTAGGGTGAATTTTGCACAGTATAAACTTCCAATTTATATTCCTAATTTGTCCACTTGCAGATGCAAAATTTGGTACCAAAATGATCATATAGGAAAGCAGTTTGATGCTGGCTAAATTAACCTTTTTGGGTACCATTAGCCACCTGGTGTTCAGTAGATGTGGTTAACTAGCTGGCTTGCACACAAGAGGAACTATTTTGGTCTTTCTTTCCTGATATCATTTCTGGAAGAAATTTTTAAAGTCATAATGGGGCAAAAATAGGAACACTAGAAGAGCATCTGAACTCTCCCCCAAAGTCACTATATTTTCAAACAATTTCTTAGTGACCATCAGTAACTTGTTTGATCTCAGCCATTTTTAAAGTTTTTGAAAGTTTTAAACACATAGCAAATCCACTGAACGTGCTTGTTATGACATTTTTATTTTCTTTATCAAAAGAACATAAGATTTCTCCTTATTTACCTGTAACAGTTAGATATTTAATCTTGTCAAGAGGTATTAAGTGTAATTCCGTGATTTCTTGTTCATGTGCATGTCTTTAATTTTCAGAGTAGCTCTTTATAATCATCAGTTGACTCTTGTCAGTGACTTTGTAAAAAAACACACACATCAAGTCCATGAAGAAACTATGCTGCGATCACCTGAATATGAGTGTGTAATGCAAGCTCAAATGTTATAGATTTCTTGGTGCATTTTTCTTTCTTAAATCAAGATGCATCTATATTTATATAACCAAAGTAAAATGCCCAAAATTTGCTTTCCAAAGTTATAGACTACTGGACATACATGTTCCTGGTGGCTGTCCTGGGAGTGCCGGGTGTAACCTTGTATTTGATAGTTTATAAATTAATGATTAGAAATGTTAATATTGAAAAAATTGACTTTGTGATTGTGACTAATACCAGGTATTACTACAGATTGCAGACCATTCTGATTAGAAGGAGTCAGTTTAGTGAGAAAATAGTGAAAAGACACAGAGTTAGGAAGCCCTTAGTATTCCTTAGCATTAGGCTTGGTTAGCTCGATTCCAAATATACACTTTATTATTTGTGTACAGAAGTAACATTGAACCCGTCTAGGGTACCTGGCATCCAACTAGTCCATCCTAAAGGAAATCAGTCCTGAATATTCATTGGAAGGACTGATGCTGAAGCTGAAACTCCAATACTTTGACCACCTAATGTGAAGAACTGACTCATTGGAAAAGACCCTGATGCTGGGAAAGACTGAAGGCAGGAGAAGTGAACGACAGAGGATGAAATAGTTGGATGGCATCACTGACTCAATGGACATGAGTTTGAGTAAGCTCCGGGAGTTGCTGATGGACAGGGAAGCCTGGCGTGTTGCAGTCCATGGGGTCGCAGAGTCAGACATGACTGAGTGACTGAACTGAACTGAGTGTACCTGGCAATGTACAGGAATTTATGCAGATTTTGCATAAAAGCATATCAGGCATAAAACAATATTAAAACTTATGGGCATTTGTTCCTAATCACTTTGGATAGCTTGCTGTTGTTCAGTTGCTAAGCTGTGTCTGACCCTTTGTGACCCCATGGACTGCAACACATCAGGCTTCCCTGTCCTTCACTATCTCCCAGAATTTGCTCAAACTTACACCCATTGAGTGGGTGATAGTGTCCAACCATCTCACCCTCTGTCACCCGCTTCTCCTCCCGCCCTCAATCTTTCCCAGCATCAGGGTCTTTTCCAGTGAGTTGGCTCTTCATATCAAGTGGCCAAAGCGTTGGCGCTCCAGCTTCCTAGGATAGCTAGGAAGACCATATCGTTTTGATTTCTACCGAAGGAAGACTGGAAGGAAGGGAGAGGGGAGGGAAGGAAAGATGGAAGGATTGGTAATTTGGATTTCATGCCAGTTATATTAAGGCCTTTCCAAGGGCTTCCCTGGTGGCTCAGAGGTTAAAGCATCTGCCTCCAATGCGGGAGACCTGGGTTTGATCCCTGGGTCGGGAAGATTCCCTGGAGAAGGAAATGGCAACCCACTCCAGTATTCTTGCCTGGGGAATCCCATGGACGGAGGAGCCTGGTAGGGTACAGTCCACAGGGTCGCAAAGAGTCGGACATGACTGAGCGACTTCACCTTCACCTTCAAGGGGATTATTAATTTAAAAAATGCTCACTACTTTGCCCCTGCTGAAGTTTGTTAATGACAACGCAGTTGTGATTTTCTGTGGCAGCATTTGTAAAATGATACGTTTCACATCAGTTGCTTACTCTACCCAACTGCTCAGAAGGGCGACTCCAGAGGATTTGAAAAGACTCAAGAGGTCCAAGCCTCACTCCAGAGTAACTGAACCCTAATCTGGGAGATTCCCCCCACATGATTTTGTGTCCAGATGACTATAGACCCACCAGAGTACAATTCTCACCATTAAAGAATTATTCCAGGTAGTCTCATGAATGTTAAGTAGTAATATTTATGTCTATTTGAGACACTTTTCATTAGAACAAAGTAATATATCTTTTGGAAATAAATGACAGGCTTAGGTCGATCACAGGGGAAAAATCTTAAAATACTCCAGTAATTATCCTTATCAGTTTGCATTCCAATTCTCAAAAAATTGAAATGTATATGTAAATCTATGTAAATTATATATCCTTATAATTAGAACCTTGAGGTTCTTTTGGCAAATTTCTCTTAAGCTGTAGCTATGAAACTCTGAATTCTAAAATTGGCCGCAGAAGGAGAATATTTTCCAATTAGGGTGTTTTCTCTTAACTAAATAATTAAGTAGCTCAGTGGATTTTAACAGACTTTAGGTAAGGAAAGAGAAAAATGATAATGTCCTCATTAGGGGATAATATGTTCATGCAGGAAAAGAATTCACAAAAATTCACAGAAATGAAAGAAACATAAATGAGAATGATTCCTCAAGAAAAAAGAGCTCTGGACTATGCAATCACTTCAAGCCAGGATGAAATTTTGGCATCTCCATATATTTCACAGAAATCCAAAGGGGTTCATTCTAATGCAGAATGTACCATTTCAATAAGAAATATAGAGATTAACAAAAAGTGGAAATAAAATGTATTCTTTAGACTGTATTTATTCTTTTTTATACTAAATAAATACCAGACCAATGTATTTGTAGAGTGCATTCATTTAACTTTGATTTTGAATCACTTAAAAGGGTACAGAATTATTGCAAATATTGCCCATCAAACTTAAGGTGCTTTCCAGTTTCTGTTATCCTTTTGGGTCATACTTGCCCTCACTACATTCGGAAACTATAAAAGCTCAGATAATCAACTGTAAGTTTAACTGTTTCACAATGTTATTTATCAACTGGAAATTATTTTCGGTCCCCAAATTTTGATATCAAAAATCACTTTTAATCTGCCAGCTTAATTTCTGGGATGATTTATTCATCCTAAATGTTCTAAGAAGGCTTGTGGATTAATTACATAGCTCATCTGGTAGGAATCCCAGAGTTCAGAGGACACAGTTAATTCGATCTTCAAAGAATATAAAAATAAGATCAACACAAGGAAATAGAAACTAAAAGAACATAAAATGATGCCATATTTTCTTTCTATAAACTTGTCATGGTTCTCTTCAAATGTCACTTGGTGTTTTCCTCATATTTAGGATGAAAAGATAAGACAAAGGCAGAAAACACGCTCAAGTAGTTAATATTAAAAAGTTTCAATGATGTTTTAGAGTGGAAGACTGCACTCATAGAATGCTGATGCCTCACAGTTTATAAACATGCGCCTCAAGACAGAACGACATCTGTTCAATTAACAGAAGTTTTCCTTTGTTGTCTGGTTTTGGGTTCTGCTTCCCCCTATAAGCTCATGAAAGGAGACAAGAATATTTATGAGGAGAAACAGATTTTACTCAACAATCCCTGAGCAATACGTATCACATTAAGGTATGTCCTCAAGCAAAAAGTGAAGTAGACAAATTGGAAGCATTATGAATAAACTGATCAGATTTAAGAATTTACAGCCAAGGTTTCCTGTTCAACATGGCGGACAGACCATTTACGTCCACATCGCTGTCCACCAAGGTCCCTCTGAAATTACCAAAAAGGTATTTTTATTACTATGCAACCGTAAGTGTACCATCAGTGGCCCAGAAATATTAAGGACTATATGGAGGATGTAAGTAAAAGGAATAAAATTTACAGAGGAGCAAAAAAGAGAAAACTACCTGAAGAAATAAGCCATTATCAAGAAGAATCAGATCTTTGAGGAAAACTAAGAACAAGTAATACCCTAAGGTAAATAATCCTAGTAACTGATCTCAGAGAGAATAGAATTGGTTTGATAAACAGAATAGAACCTAAAAGATTGTCACCAGGGTCTCAGAGAAGTTCTAATCCAGGGGATATTAGGGTAAAAATTGGAAAAGCAGTCATTTGCTTATTTATTCATTCACCAATTTGACATTACATTATTAAGCGCCTCCCACTGTCAGGCACTATTCTAGTCCAAAATGGACTGAGAAGAGGCTAGCGCCAATCTTCTCATTAGTAACTAAATGCGAGGTATAGATGAAACTATTCATTCAAAGTTCTGAGGAAAAAATATTTTTAGAAAATAACTAGATAGGGTTGATAGCAGATTTGACACCACAGAAGAAAAGGCCAAGGAACTTGAAGAAATAGTAATAGAATCGACATAAAATGAAATCCAGAGAGTAGAGAAAATTCTTGGGAAAAAAAAAAAAAGACAGACTCAGTGATCTGTAAGACACTGCCAGAAAAGAGGATTACAAAAAAACTGGCATTGCAACCATTCCCTGTCTTCAGAAAGTGTAAACTAACAGTGATGGTAAGTTATAGTCTCTTTGGGAAGATTATGGAGACGATGAAAATAAAATAAAGATAGAAGATTTTCTTCTATCTTTCTGACGCAAATGAAGGCATTTCTAAAGGGACAAATTGGACATTATATGAAACAAAGTAGGAATTTTGGTCACTTTGATCCACAGTATTTAAAGTTGCTCTTTTTACAGAGCTTTGTCAGCTCCAATATGAGACTTTCTTCAACCACAAGCAGCATCAAAACTGCCTCAATAACAAAAAAAAAAAAAAAAAAGGAAGCAATATAAGTGGAATTTAGCGGCACTAAAGACAAAAGGAGTTGAATTTTCATCATGGTTTCATTTAATCACAGTGATTTTGGTTATGGGAGTCATCCTGCTAAATCAATACTAATATTAACACTTGTCATATCTATTTTTCTCTAGAGTAAAAATTAAGTAGGCTAAATCTGTTGAAAGATTTTGAGAAAAACTGATATAAGAGCACAATTGTCAGAATCATATCTATCAGGAATTAGGTCCAAAGATGAAAGACACTTCACTGCCCCAAAACCACTCACTGCTCAATGAAGAAAGCTCACAGTCTGCTTCAGGGCAGGTTTCCCAAGCATTTTATTAAAAGGGAAAACAATACAGCGAATTGAATTTGACCTTAGGTCCAAAGAAGTCGTTTCAAAAGTTGGCTTACTTGCATTACCACAGTTAAAAGCTTGCTCTCTCACTGAGACCCTCTCCACCCCCACTTTACATTCCACACAGGTCGAATAAAGTCAAATAAATAGCACTTCCCACGGCTCACCACAGTACCCCACAACAGGCTGGCTGGAACAGAGCACCCAGAGCCTGTCAGCATGACAACAAATGCTGTGTGTTCGTCCCAACTGCTCCCAAGGTCACCCCTCACTGATACTTAAATATATCTTTAAAATATTTTAAAGAAAAGATTTTCTGCTCCTGATCTTTAATACAGTGGAACTCAACTGATGAAACCTGGACATTCTGACAACTGAGAAAGTCATAGGACGCAGGCAGAACCTCTGAAAGGACCCATCTCATCATGGAAATTTGATAGAACATTTGAAGCACAAGGATGTTTCATTTCAAACTGTTGAACTGTAGCGGCTGGAGTTCAGAACAGATGGTATGAACACCCTGGTCACAGAACACCTCTAATGAGATTTCAACTGACTTACCTGTCACCTCTCCATCTCCTGCCCAGGAAGCCACTAGAAACCTTTGTCCTTAGCTACCTCTGTCTTGCAAATCTCCTAGCAGATGAAAGCTTCTGGAAGGAATATGCGCAGATCAAGTGGAATATTTGCTGATATTACGTCTCTTATAACTAGATTCCAAACCTTTCCATCAATGAATCAGAGAAGAAAAATGTTAGATAGGGCAGCGTGCTTCTAAGTGATCATGTCAGTAATTGACCTCCCCAAGTATTCCACAAGGAAATCAACAGAGATTGGAGGGATTTATTGCTGATATATTCCTGAAGAAATCATTACTTGAATGTCTTGGAAGACAGGGTCTGCAAATGCATTATATTTTAGTGCAGATTTCTTTTCCCTTTTTATCTTTTATTTTATTTCTTCTTGTTTGTTTCTTTGGCTGGTTGTTTGGTTGAAGACTGCTTGTCTCTTTCATAGTCCTGAGTTTCAAGGCATAGTCATAATGGGCATGCTTTTAATTTTTGCACATATAAAATTATAACACTGAATTTGCTTATATTAAATATATTCTTTCTTTTCTTTCTTTTTTTTTGTGGACTATGCTGTGTGACTTGCAGGATCTTAGTCCCACAACCAGGGATCAAATCCAGGCACTAGGCAGTGAAAGGGTGGAGTCCTAGCCATTGTACCACAGGATAATTCCCTTTATTTTATCTTTCTAAATATTGGATGCAAATTTGATGTTATACTTTTATATTGTATTTGTATTAATTTCAGAAAAGATAGCTCAAGAACTTTTATTGATAGATGACATGTTGAAAGTAAGTGTTATTTTTATATTTGTAAAAAGAAAAATCCTTTTTAAAAATGAAAAGCCTTGATGTAGTCCATTCCTCTTTGACTGGCTGCTCACAGAGTAAGTCACCTGAGGAGTCACATTGCCCTGGCATCATACTTGAGACTGAACCTGTGATGATGGTACTGAGTTCACGGAGATATCTGAGAGTATTAATTCAGAGAGGATTTGGGCCTGATATCTGTGGATAAATAGAGGTGAGCAATGCTTAAAACTCAGCTTTAAATAGAAAGCAGTGTCTGACTCTAGTTGATGATGGACAGGGAGCCCTGGCATCCTGCAGTCCACGGGGTCACAAAGAGTCGGACACGACTGAGCAACTGAACTGAACTGAACTGAACTGTAGTCCGTGGAATTCTCCAGGCCAGAATACTGGAGTGGGTAGCCTTTCCCTTCTGCAGAGGATCTTCCCAACCTAGGGACTGGACCCAGGTCTTCCACATTGCAGGCAGATTCTTTACCAGCTGAGCCACAAGGGAAGTCCAAGAATACTAGAGTAGGTAGCCTATCCCTTCTCCAGCGGATCTTCCCGACCCAGGAATCGAACTAGGGTCTCCTGCACTACAGGTGGATTCTTTACCAACTGAGCTATCAGGGAAGCCCTTAAATAGGAAGTAAGATGATCTGAATGTGTACAAACCTTGAAACATGAACTGGAAATGGTCTTTTAACTAAATTATCAAAATTCTTGTATTTTCTTGCCCTTGGCTTTCTGCTCTATACACAAAAAAATGTTCAGTTATTTGCAGTTTCTTACTCCTCAGCCTCTCACTAATTAAAGTTTTATATATCTGTCTGCAAAGACAGACAGCAGGTTCACTGCAGTGCGATGTTTCATTTGATGGCCGTGTGTTTACGAACATCAAAGCATGTTTTTGATGCGTGCTTCGGTCTAGATGGATGTTGTGGTCAGATATAGCTGCTCCCAGC
Organism: Capra hircus; assembly: GCF_001704415.2. Classification (NCBI taxonomy): domain Eukaryota; kingdom Metazoa; phylum Chordata; class Mammalia; order Artiodactyla; family Bovidae; genus Capra; species Capra hircus. The sequence goes on along the minus strand of NC_030831.1, from coordinate 40,074,906 downwards.
TCTTCAGGAGGGTGTGGTGGTTAAAGTAGAGCTCAGAAAATCCCCAGAGTTGGAGACTCCCCAAATTAAAGTAATAAGTATGTTGGGATTCAAGTTTAAACTGAAGAGAGAGAGAGAGATTTGTGTGAGAAAATTTAACACCCTGTAATATCTATAATTCTGTGATATGGTACCATTTCATTTTTCAATTTAATGAGGAAGAAATGAACGCTCAGTCTCAAGTCAAATAAAAAGACTTTAAAAGCCAGACTATATCCTGAAACTCTGTAAGCCTGACTGGAACTGCTGGTTCCAACCACTGTGGTGGAAGTTCTGACAAAGTTCCCGTGATGAACTTCCAGTGTGAGGTTTTTAATTTTATTCTAGAAACCTGCTAGGGCTGAAACCCGACAAACAGGTTCCCACTTCTGTAGACGTGGAAAACCTGAACGGGAAACAGCCAGCCATGATCTTGTATACACTTTGCAGTTTCTTTGTTTCCATATAGGAAGACTGGGATGTTTGCATTTTCACATAGGCAGGCATCTTCTATTCTTTGGTTCAGATTTTGATGGATTCGCTCAGTGTCAAGCCCATTCTATTGGGAAGGAGATTAATTTATGATATTAAACCCTCGCAGAATCCCTTTGTTTAGAATTCATAGGGTTTTTGCTTTAAAATAATTTCTGATCAGACTATTTTTCTTTTCTCTTTGCTTGCTCCTTCCTATTTTGTTGAAGCTAAAAAGTAATGAGTTTGGACTGTTTATTTATTTTTTTAAAATTTCAGCCTCTGCCCTATTTATGCAAACTCCTCAGCCTTTTCTTTTCTTCTAGTTTTTCCCTAAGAAAAATGAAGCATATCATGCCAAGAGAAATATTTTCTTCACCAAGCATCTTCCAAGAAACTGAGTTTTTGCTCCAAGTTTCTAAATTGCACTTCAAAAATCTCAAGAACCCTCCACATTTTATCTCACCCTTACTTTTGGAAACCTTAGCGCCTTTATCTTTGCCGAAACAGCCGTTTCCAAATGTCAAGTGCGATTTATTCCATTTTAAGTCAAGAATTTCAACTTAATCTATTTTTTCAAATCTTTATACCTATTGGCCCAAACTCTAGCTCTCCCTTGGATAATTCTTAGATGGAAGTAAGCCTTTTCACAGGTTTATCATGTCACTGCTGACCCTCAAGGAATCCTGTCTCCACCTTCCCCTAGCTTTCTATTTAGTTAGTTGAAATCACAGCCTCTAGGTTTCCATTAAGTTGTTAACATTTGCTACTAGTGCGTGTTTACCGCATGACATCGGATATTACGACTGTCAACGGAAAACTTCACAAACTTGGAAAGGTTTGCAAATCCAGGTGCAATTTTTAAAGGCGAAAGAAGGTTACATCCATGGATCCTTCTAGAGGGACATAACCTTCTCCACCTCCACCACCTTTCTCCTCGCTTGGCTAGCCACGGCGTGAACTCCTCACAGAGAAAGGGCAGATTAAGGAGAAAAAAAATGAAAAATAGGAAAAAAAAGGGATGGAAGCCAATCAGGCAACTGTCCAAGGTATGAGATCATTGCTGGGAAAAGGCAGAACTCTAACTTTACAATTAATCACTCCTTGTCCTCACTTACACATTGCTCAGTCTTTGTTTTGAGCCCTGCAGAGGTTAAGAGAGAGAGATGAAATGAATACGTTGTTAAGTGATTCTGTGCATCAGATGGTATTCCCCATCGTGTTCTCACCCTGCTCTTTGCTCTCTCCCTCTGCCATCACTATCACTCAGCAGGGATGGGACAGGACCTGACCATCAATGCCAATGTCATTGCAGATGCCGTATCCTTATTGAAAGGATGTCCCTTTAAATTTACGCCCATGATAGTAAATTTGCACATTTGAGTGGACTGCTTTAGAGAAGGCTGACTTCTCTCATGGTTGACATCCCTGGGCTGAGTTCACTGCCTCTTGTCCTGTCTTGGTTTCTTTGGTGCATGCCTATCTCTCTCTCTTAACCTCTGCAGGACTCAAAACAAAGACTGAGCAATGTATACCCTTGGGATATGAAGCAATCTGTAGGATGCCTGCGTGCTAAGTCATTTCAGTCATGTCTGACTCTTTGCAACCCAATGTACTGTAGCCTGCAAGGCTCCTCTGTCCACGGCATTCTCCAGGCACGAATATTAGTGTGGGTTGCCATTTCCTCCTCCAGGGGATCTTCCCAACCCAGGGATCGAACCTTTTTCTCCTGCATGGCAGGCAGACTCTTTACCACTGAGCCACCAGGAAAGCCCAAAAGAGAAAAATATTTACATGCAAATCCTGAGAGCTGCTTCAATTAAATGAATCTTTTCCCTTTTTATTCACTTTATGGTGGTCTCTGCTCTACTTTATCCCATTATTTCACTTAATTGGTTGTGTTAAAATAGTTCATCATACTTTTTGTGTAAATGCAGTATTGTGAATGGTTTACTGCCTTCTTTTGTGGTCTGGGAACTAATTTCTTTCTCTTTGTTGAAATTAAAAGTCAATTGAAAATATGATTCAAATTAAAAATATTTATACTCAATTTCTTCAGAAATTTGCTTTGTGTAAAGTAAAGTGGCCCAGAGATGGCTGGGCTTTCCTCCCTGCCCACCCCTACCTCCACTCTCACCCAGGCAGAGTGGGAACCATCTGGTACCTGTGGGTGCAGACTCTGCCCCGGGGAGCATGGGTGAGGGTCTCTTGGTTGGCTTGACGTGAGAGGCACTGAGATTCAGGGGTATCTGGTGTGACCCTCATTCCCCCTCTGCATGCATGCTAAGTTGCTTCAGTCATGTATGACTCTTTGTGACCCCATGGACTATAGCCCACCAGGCTACTATGTCCATGGGATTCTCCAGGGCAAAAATACTGAAGTGGGTTGCCATTTCCTTCTAAAGGGGATCTTTCCAACCCAGGGATCGAACATGTGTCTCTTATATCTCCTACACTACAGCCAGAATCTTTACTGCTGGGCCACCAGGGAAACCCATCATTCCTCCTCTACTGATACCCAGTTCCTTGGAATTTCAATCAGTTCTCCTAAAAAGAAAACGAAGGAAAATATGTGTTTGGAATATACAGGGACCGTGGGACTTTGATATGAGAGGGTTCTTGCAACAGTCTTGATCACCCATCTACACCTCCCCTGGCATTTTCCTGTGCACCTTGTGGACTTGGTTGTGCCCCCGCCCCTTGGTTTCAGGAGCAATTCCAGGATTCAGAACCACAATCACGAGGAAAGACATCACCAGATTTTATCCAACTCTTTCCCAAGAGAGGTCTCTGGTCAACCACAGCCTCTCTCTCTCCTGCTGACCTTTAACATAACTGCAGAATCTTTCTCAACAAAACCACTAGTTGCTGATTGGAGCTGATGCTCTGAATGAAGTATATTTGCCATCACTGGCTGGTGTAAGAAGCGCCTCTGGAGGAATCCACTCATACAAGTTAAGTACCGCAGTGTTTGGAGCAGACCCTGCCATGTTCTGCCCATGTGTCCTTGACCTTACAATCTCAGTAGACACTTGCTGGACTCCCAGCTTCAAGCACCTGGATTTCCTTGCCTAAGTTCAGTTCAGTTCAGTTCATTCACTCAGTCGTGTCCAACTCTTTGCCACCCCATGGACTGCAGCACGCCAGAATTCCCTGTCCATCACCAACTCCCAGAGCTTGCTCAAAGTCATGTCCATCGAGTCAGTGATGCCATCCAACCATCTTATCCTCTGTCATCCCCTTCTCCCGCCTTCAATCTTTCCTAGTAGCAGAATGTTTTCCAATGAGTCAGTTCTCCACATCAGTTAGCCGAAGTATTAGAGCCTCAGCTTCAGCATCAGTCCTTCCAATAAATATTCAGGACTGATTTCCTTTAGGATGGACTGGTTTGATCTCCTTGCAGTCCAAGGGACTCTCTCTATAACTAAAGGAACCCACTTTGCCAGCTTCATATGAAAGGCTAGATATGCTGGGAATTAATAATTGATGACTGGGCTTCTTTTGGTGGCTCAGTGTTAAAGAATCCTCCTGCCAACAGCTTCAATCCCTGATCCAGGAAGATCCCACATGCCCACAACTACATCCATGCATCACAACTATTGAGCCTGTGCTCTAGAGACCATGTGCTCCGCAACAAGAGAAGGAACTGCAATGAGAAGCCCTTGCACCGTAACTAGAGAATAGCCCTCACGCGCCACAACTATAGGAAAGCCCACTCAGCACTGAAGACCCAGCACGACCAAAAATAAATAAATTAACTGATTTTTTAAAATGGCTGCATGATTGGTGGGAGCTGGTGTATAAATATCTTAGCTCCCTCACCCCACAGATGCAACTCCTTCTTTGGGTTTAATCTGGGACCCACATTAAACAGTCATCATTTATATTTGTGCAATGGTAATTTGTTTGTTGATGAACCTTCACTTGCTTCTTTTCATTTTCTGTCTTAATTCTCCACTTCTCTGCTGATGTCTCCTGGAATCACTTTCCATATGCAATCTAATTGTGATCTTTAGTGTGGGGAGGGCAGGGTGTTGGCTTTTGGAGGGACCAAAACTGACACAATAGCTATTTCAAAGGTCTAAGGAATGAAGTCACTGTCTTAGCCTGAGTTATGCTCAATGTTTATTGTAAGATTAGGACCTTCTGTTGGGAGCTTCCGAGTAGAGCTGGGTGGCATAGGAAGGTGAGAACAGAGTGGGGCTGAAGAAAAAGACAAGGAGAGGAGGCGATTGTTCAAGAAGTCGGTTCCGTGGGAAGCTTGGAAACCTGGGAGGCAACTGGAGCTGTGCAGAGGAGCAATGTGTGGAGAGATGGGAAGCCTGCCACCAACACATTGCCGCCTTGGAAACCGTGCAATCTAATTGAAACAGACATCCATACCGGGTCTTTTTGTGCCGTGCCCTTTTCTTCTTGGGGGATTTGCATTAGTTGTGTCCAACTCTTTGCGATCCCATGGGCTATAGACCACCAACTCATCTGATCATGGAATTCTCCAGGCAAGAATACTGGAGTGTGTTGCAATTTCCTGACCCAGGGAGCAAACGTGGGTCTCCTGCAAAGCAGACAGATTCTTTACCTTCTGAGGCACTAGGGAAGCCTTGGTTAATTCCCATAATCCCTAACTAAAAGGATATGTAGATTGTGTCTTGAAAAATGGTCAGTAAACCATTGTACAATGCCTTCAATTTTGAGTAAGAACACTGGTTTCTCATTTCCTTTGGCAATCTAATTGAATATTTCTTGTGAAAAATCACTTGAGGATAAGCACTTAAAATACATTGCTACCAGCCATGATCCTAATGCTTTCTTGTTTACCTACATGGAAAGCACATAGACCATGATCAGGGCCCTGTAGCTGCCAAGGCAAAGGGTATTTAGATCATTTTGATTCATTATATTGAATGTGTTTTCATCTTTACTGTAGAAGAAATCACCTGGACCCAAATGATTACTCGAGTCACTAAATCTTTTGACACAAAAATGGTAAAATCTTTTGAAAATAGATGATTTAGTAAGACCAAGATTAAAGTGAGCTCAACAAAAATCAATGGCCATGAGATTGTGTTTGTTTGGTCTGATCATCTTGTCTTTTCTTTCAGGGGAGAGGAGCAGATACCAGAACAGGAAAACCATGGGTGAAGCCATTCTCTCATCCCAAAGGACGTGAAGGGGGCACTGTATGGAGAGAACAGGCCAGTGGGAATCAACTCCCCTGAGGAAAGTCAGCATGGCTACACCACCTGCTGTATGTATTTACCACAGTGGGAATTTTAAGGTGAAGCATGAAGTATGGAGAAACTATGAAAAGCTGTGACTAACCTAGGCAACATATTTTAAAGCAGAGACATCACTTTGCCAATAAAGGTTTATATAGACAAAGCTATGGTTTTTGCAGTAATGATGTAAGAAGGCTGAGCACCAAAGAATTAATGCTTTTGAATTGTGGTGCTGGAAAAGACTATTGAGAGTCCCTTGAACTGCAAGGAGATCAAACCAGTCAATCCTAAAGGAAATCAACCCTGATTATTCACTGGAAGGACTGATGCTGAAACTGTAATACTTTGGCCACCTGGTACAAAGAGCTGACTCATTGGAAAAGCCCCCCTGATGCTGGGAAAGATTGAGGGCAAAAGGAGAAGGGGGTGATAGAGGAGGAGATAGTTAGATAGCATCACAGACTCAATAGGTATGTATTTGTGTGCAGCACAGCTAGAGAGTGAGCTGCAAGGAAAGATCCTGCATGACACAGAGAAGATCCGGTGTGCTGCAAATATAATAAATAAATTTGTGACATGGCAGGAGAAGGGGACGACCGAGGATGAGATGGCTGGATGGCATCACTGACTCGATGGACGTGAGTCTGAGTGAACTCCGGGAGTTGGTGATGGACAGGGAGGCCTGGCGTGATGTGATTCATGGGGTCGCAAAGAGTCGGACACAACTGAGCGGCTGAAATGAACTGAACTGAACTGAACTGATGTGTACTCAGTCATGTCAGCCATGGACTGTAGCCCCCTTGGCTCCTCTGTCCATGAAATTTTCCAGGCAGGAATACTGGAGTAGGTTGCCATTTCCTACTCCAGGGGATCTTCCTGACCCAGGGATCGAAACTATGTCCCCTACATCAGCAGGCAGATTCTTTACCACTGCACCACCCAGGAAGTCCAATAAATAAATATTTTTTAAAAGAAAAAAAAAGAAGGACCAACATCCTAAGGCTGACAGGAGCTCCACGGTGGCCTTCGCTGTCCACGGACTGTGGCTCTCCTCCTCTCCTTCTCTGTTGTTCGTACGTTGGCGCTGAGCCCTTGGGAACTGCTCTCCTTGTCACCTCTGGATGCGGTGGAAGCAAGGGCGTCTGGTTAAGCCCTCAGCTGTCAGGTGGCTGAGCAGCTGCTGCCCAGGAGGCTGGCCAGGAAGCGCCAGGGCCCCGCAGGAACGCTGTGTATTTAAGTGGCTTCTCCTTGTCAGTCTTTCTCATTGCCTGTGGAAAAACACGGCATTGCTTGTTGCTGAGTCTCTTGGGGACCATTCTGGGGGGCTAGGCACATCTCAGTTACCCAGCCAGGCAAGGGAGTGGGGGTATTCTGGTGGCCACATTCCTGGGCTGATGGAAGGAACACTCATCCCTCCTGTGGTCCCTCCCCAGCACGGCTGCCTCCCCTCACCTGCACAACTGTTTCGGTTGATGTTTGAGTCATATTTACTTCCCTTTCCCCAACCCCATCTCCTCAGTCTTTTGATCAAAGGAAATCACCGTAAGATCATCAAAATATTTCTAAAGGCCTCATAAGAGGACACTTTTGGTTTGTCCTCCGTGAGTCTGAGGCAACCGAATCTTGAGAGGAATCAGCGTCCTGTCTCCGTAGATAGGGAGAGAACACAGTCTGGGAGGAAAAGCATGGATTAGGAACTAAGCAGTTGCAGTAATTCTGGAAAACAATGGAGTTATTGTTAACATAATGAGCAGTTAAAATGTAAATGTCAAGTTGCCTACTAATCCCTTTGCCGAGCCTGGTTGAATAAACAAAATTGAAAAGTTGAAATTATTTCCCCTCCCTCCCCTGTTGAAATCAGAGCTGGAAAGGTGGCCAACAGAAAACTCTAGAATCCATGGAGAAATAAATGTGTTGAGTATCTCGGTTTATAGACCAAATCTGCTCTCCAAAACAGAGATTGGGCCTTATCTACAGTAACTTCAGATGCTGTTTTCTTTTCTGTGTAATGTAAAAACAAAAAGTTTTTCACGGCGACACTTTGGGGGCTCAGGTTTCCCAGTCTTCCACAGTAGGCAAGCGGTGGGCATGAATCTGAGAAAGTCCACTGCTGTATATTCAGGCACTGGGGGAAAGCTACCAAGCTGTTTATTTTTTTTTTCCCCAATGTGCAGGTGCTGTCCTGTCCAACTCTTTGTGACTCCATGGACTGTAGCCTACCAGGCTCCTCTGCCCATTGAATTTCCCTCCCCCTTTTTTTTTTTCTGCCATACTGCAGCAAATTTCAAACAGTCCTGTGGTTCAATCTTAATTTGTTCTTCCAAATTATTGTTTCTTTCGGATTCTCTCAAGAACCTAATAAGCTCAAATTAAGTCAGCAGTCTTTCCAGGACTCTGGTTGCCTTTAGACATGTTATCATTACTGGAAGAAGGCTGAGGCCTGTTTTTTTCTTTTTTTGAGCAAACTCTAGGAGATAGTAGAGAACACAGGAGCCTGGTGTGCTGCAGTCCATGGGTCGAAAAGAGTCAGACACGACATAGCAACAGAACGACAATGAGGAAGGAAGGCAAGCTTTACAGAGTAAGTGCTCAAAAAACAGGCTTTCAGTTCCCTTTTATTCTATCTGATGATTCCTTTCCATCCTCAGTTTCACCTAGGTTTTGGTGGTTGTCACTCTTCTTTTAGAAGTTTAAAATTCCAGCTGCCCTATGACCACGGCTTCTCTGATTGGTGAGGCTTTGGAAGGCTCAGAGGGAAGTTTCTGCAGCCAGGAGATCCTGTTACTCAGATTTCACGATGCCATGTTTACAAAGCATTGTACGTTTTTGTGTTAGCTTGTCACTCAAAAATGCTTTTTTAAAAGGAAGACAAGATTCTGGCCAACCCAAACTACCATGTTATGATTTCTACATGCCAAATCTATTTTCTAACTACAGTTCTGATATTTTTAAAATAAATCTTGCCCTCAGGAAATTTGTACTTTGGAGATTTCAGAGCGCTAAAAACAAAAATGCAGATAAAGTGCGGATGACTATTGCAAACCCAGCAGCATCACCCTGCCCTCTCTGTGATGCTACGAGAATGTCCCTTGAGGTGTTCACCAGGTGACCACCAAGCTGCCACTCTCAGGGGTATTAGACCATTCCAAGGAAGTTTCTTTAATTCCCAGCCTTTAGCTGGAAACTATTACATGCAGCTTCTGAAGACTCTTCATTGTATTTTATAAACTATATTATTATTCAGTTATTCAAACTTCCTTGGTAACCTCAACTGATATGATAATAACCATATAACAGAGAATTTGATGGGTGGAAAAATAATGATTTTTTTTTTTTTTTTTTTTGCCTTAAGGGAGCGTTGGGCTGAGCTGCATGCCAGCGAGGTGTTTGTACAGGTTCCCAGAGTTTTCCTTTTTAGCGCTTCTCCGAGGAAATGTTTGCATGGAGAAGAAAGTGGCCAATATGCCAAGCATAGAAGCGATCTCAAAGTACGGACATCTAAGGGATGGTGGCTCAGCTGCTAAAGAGTCTGCCTGCAATTCGGGAGACCTGGGTTAGATCCCTGGGTTGGGAAGATCCCCTGGAGAAGGGAACGGTTATCCACTCCATGGGGTCGCAAAGAGTCGGACACGACTGAGCGACTTTCACTGTCACTTTCAAGGATGGACGGGAAACTGGCCTGTTCCCTCCCTGTGTCTTCTGAAGGGACATATCGTTGCGCTCATGTTTGTAGGTTATACCTATTTTGTTTAGTGCATATGCTCGACATTTAGAAGTGTGTTGTACCTTTTGTTTTACTTCTTTAAAGGACTGTCATAACTCTTATATGGGCTTCCCTTGCAGCTCAGATGGTAAAGAATCTGCCTGCAATGCAGGACACCTGAGTTTGATCTCTGGATTGGGAGATCCCCTGGAGAAGGGAATGGCAACCCATTGCAGTATTCTTGCCTAGAGAATTCCATGGACAGAGGAGCCTGGCGGGCTACAGTCCATGAGATGGCAAAGAGTCAGACACAACTGAGCGACTAATCACATAACTCTTACATGTTATCTGGCTACCAGTTCTCTAAACAATACAAATCCTCAAAAAGTCTTTCTTAAGTGACATTGACAAACGGATCCGAAATTTTCAGAATTGTCCCAGAATTTTGGCTGAAGGGTATTCCCCAGTTGGAGTTGTAAAACCACTTACTTTCAACAGCTACACACTCGATGTTAATACTTTTATTTTTTTGGCATTTCTGATGCTGATTTAAAAAGATGAAGGTCTCACAGTACTTGTTGAGTTTGATGTGTTGTGCAAACGAGGTGTGTTACCATTTTCATGGTGAATGTAGAAACGTGCATAAGCTGGGACAGGTTTGTTTTATGGGGGATTCACACATATTTCAGGTTCATCAGCCTTAGGAGTCTATCAGCACGTATCATAAAATATCCCCTGTGAGTACTAATGCCCATCTAATGGTGTGCACGGTCCATGAGGTGATAACATTCATGGTGTGGTATTAGAATAATGTTCAGTGAACAGCTAGATTCATAAAGTTTAATTAGTCAGAGAACCAACTTCCCAAGCTCTAAACAACTTCATTATTTGCTGGCTTTCAGTGTAATCACTGCTTTCCAAGCAATACTCCCTCTAGGCAGAATGTGCAGGTAATATTAACGACAGTAATAACAGTCCTTTAGAATTTCCAGAGCATTAGTCGCCCTGCCCTGATCCACGGCTCCCTGCCCCTTGCTCCCACCTCTGGCACTCCTGCTCTCAGCTGTGTCCTGTAAGGATGCACTCAGTCCGGCCACTGTTGACTCCGCATGACCCCATTCACTCCACAGACATTTATGGAGCATCTTCCATGTGCTCCATGCTCTGTGTGACCCCATGGAGTTGACAGTGCAGTTCTGGTCCCTTTAAGTCATCCCACCTGACCGCTGCATCTGTGAGCAAGTCTGCAGGATGCCACAGGTCTTCAGGGGTCAAGCAGAGAGGGGTTGACCTTGTATTGATGCTTTGAGCCTGAAACCCCTTGTACTGCAGGCTCAGGTCCGCTCCCAGCCTCCCGGGAGGCAGACCTGGTTGGAGCCAAGAGAAGCTGGCATGGCCTCCTGTCCCAGCTCCCAGGGAGCCAGGCTGCCTCTCCATGTCCATCTCAGGTCCAACTTCCTCTGCTCTGATCGCTGAGCTGCCATGGATGCAGGGCCCCGTCCATGATGGGCCAGCTTGCTGCAGATGGGCAGCTTTGCTGCCTCTGTTACACCTGTTCAGTGGGTCGTTTCTTCCCTATACTTCTCAGTACAACTGTTTGCAGCTCTTAGAGGAAATACTCTGCAGGGTACTGAAAAGTCAGTGACATGTCACTGGGTTCTCCCAATCTGTAAGCAGTATATTAAATTTTTTATAAAGAATTTTTAAAGTCTTTATGTGGTTTGTTACAGTATTGCTTCTGTTTCCTGGGGTTTCTTTTGGCTCCACTGCCTGTGAGACCTTAGCTTCCTGACCAGGGCTCAAACCCGCAGCCCCTGCACTGGAAGGCGAAGTCTTGTCCACTGGACCACCAGGGAAGTCTAGCCTATAAGCATGTTATACTAACTAGAACAAGCAAGAAGCTCCCTTCCAAGTGGACAGACTAGAAATATGTGGCCTCATCTGGGGCAAACGCCACCACGTGGATGCACAGCAAGGTGGGCATCCCTGGGCTGGAGCTTGCCGTCACCTTCCCAGCACAGGACATGAACCCCACTGTGGGTGGAGTGCTGGATTCTTTTACTGGACCGACTGGGCTCTCTGAGCCTCAGCCACCCCCTCTTCAGCAGGGGCGCCCCCCATGGCCACTCCTATCCGGTCTCGGCTCCCACGTCTCCCTTGGCCTGGGGACCCTGCCAGAGCTGCCCACTCTGGCCCTGCAAGCTCTCCTGTGTCATGGGCTTTCTTTCGCTGCAGCCCACAGTGCATCCTCCTGTGACAGAGAATCTGTTTGCTGGTTTGCCTCATGACTGCAACAGCGACCCTGTGAAAGCAAGGACCTGATTTTACTTAATTTTGATCCTGTCTCCTAGCTTTGCCTCACTCTCAGCAGGTGAGCTTGCTCCTGGTTTGAAAAAGTGGAAGGAATTAGGGCAGAGCTCCTTCTGTGTGCTACTTGGACCAAATCCACCCCCACTTGCCCCTGTACCAGGCCCCCTGCATGATGAACTGATGATGAACTGCGTGATGAACACCCCCTGTCCTGATGGACGATGCCGTGGACCCTGTGTTGAGCTGGGGGCCACCCACTCAACTACTCCAGGGTGACCAGTCCCCAAACCACATCCACCTCAGGAAGCATCGTTTTTTTCTCTGTATATCACAGTATCCCTATCAGAATAAGAGTGTCCTATAACACTTCACTTATCTTATTAAAAACCATCTCTGGGCTTCCTTGTGGCTCAGTGGTAAAGAATCCACCTGGCCATGTAGGAGACTCAGGTTCGTATCCATGAGTAGCTGCTCCCTAGACGGTCACTGGATAAATGGATGGATCTTTAGGTTTTTGTTTGATATTGGGCTCACCTTGTAAGATTCATATTTTTGTAAATGCCTGGGGATTGCAGGTAAAATGCCTGAGAAGCTTAGGACTTAGGGAAGGCCTTAGAAAGGATTTCCTTGTCGCTTCTAGTTTATCAGTTTATACACTGACCAGGTACCCTTCCTCAGTATTTGAGGGCTGAAGTCAGAGGATGGAGACAGATGTTACTTGGGGAGGTGGGGAGTGGGGAGACTGGAACATTCACGCCAGGTGAGATTGGCCAGCCTGGCCAGAGGCTTTCCTCCTGGAAATGCAGTGAAAACCCGGCCCAGATCCAGTCCCGGGTTTCTCAAGCACTGACCTCACCTCTTGGCTGACTTTCATTTCCAGGTCACCTGCAGGTTTGCATTCAGAGCCTCCAGCTCATCAACAGTGAAGGTGAAAGTCTGAGCAAACTTGGAGTGACAGGGCAAGGTCACCAGTAACTGGAGAAGACAGCTCGACTGTAAATAACCCCCAGGGCCGCGCCATCCAGAGCGCCCAGTGCCACCTCTTTGCCTTGCAGTCACACAGAGGACCAAAGTCAAAGACACCCTTAAGAAGCTTAACAAGGAATTGCATCATAAAAGCACCATAAACATTGATGTTTATTAACCTAGGAGGAATAAATGCTGAGGAGGATTGCATTCAACAAGGCAGAGATATTTGGCAGGCTTACCGAACAGTAGTTGATTTCCTCTTTGGAGGAATTTGCCTTTTATTTTTCATAAATTTATTCCCTAGTGATTGTAACCAACTGGTTTCAACAGCACAATGCTATTCTCAATCATCTTATGAGTTTCTTAGAGTCACACAGTAATGCTAGAAAAGACCTGAGGTTTATCTTTTTAAATAATTAATTTATTTTAATCAGAGGCTAATTAGTTTATAATATTGTGGTGGTTTTTTACATACGTTGACACGAATCAGCCACTGGTATACATGTGTCCCGCCATCCTGAACCCCCCTCTCATCTCCCTCCCCACCCCATCCCTCTGGGTTGTCCCAGAGCACTGGCTTTGAGTGCCCTGAGTATTCTTGCCCAAACCCATTGTAGTTTCATGGATAAGATAATAAGAGCTCAGCAAAATGAAGCAACTTGCCCTGGGCTGTGAGCGGCATAGTGGGACTCTAGTGATTCATCAACCCACTTGCCTGCCCTCATGAGGAAGCCACACCTAGACACCCCGCAAGCAGCATCCCCGCACCAGAGCCAAGGTCAGAGTAGTCTTCCGCGCCTGTCACCTGCCCTCATCACGCCTACCTCCAGCCCCGACTCTCAGAGCCCTGACCATGCCTTGGCCTGGGGCCAACTCTGCCCTCATTCTCTGGCTCCCTTGTTGTTCAATTGCTCAGTTATATCTGAATCTTTCTGACCCCACAGACTGCAGCATGCCAGGCTCCTCTGTCTTTCACTATCTCCTGGAGTTTACTCAAACGCATGTCCATTGAGTCGGTGATGCCATCCAACCATCCCATCCTCTGTTGTCCCCTTCTCTTTATGCCCCCAGTCTTTCCCAGCATCAGGGTCTTTTCCAATGAGTTGAGTCAGCTCTTTGTATCAGATGGCCAAAGTATTGGAGCTTCAGCTTCAGCATCAGTCTTTCCAATGCATATTCAGGGTTGATTTCCTTTAAGACTGACTGGTTTGATCTCCTTGCTGTCCCAGGGACTCTCCAGAGTCTTCTCCAGCACCACAATTCAAAAGCCTCAGTTCCTGACTCCCTGTCTGAGCACAAAGCCTGGATTTCAAACCCTGCCTCCCTAAACCTTGTCCTGGAAAATAACTGCATATGTCAATTTCCTCCCCTGAAACCTGGGGGCTGATGCTCCTCACCTTGTAGGATTGCTGTGACCTCCATAAGAAACCAAATTAGAGCATCTCCTATAACCTTACAGATAAATGTCAAGTAGATGCCCTTCTCCTGCATCAAGCCCACTTCTTCACTGTCTTGCCTTCAGTCTTTATTGAGCAAGAAGCATCTCTGATAAAAGAACTCACAGCCCCTGTTTGACCTTGAGCAAGGTGCCAGAGGCTGTTTGGACCCTTAGGCAGAGAGACTTGGTTCTTTTAATCCTGAAGCCTGAAAGGGAGAGATCAGAAGCTGCCCTGGACCTGCTGGTCACTGAACACTGTCTAAAAGAGGTGATGCCTCCACTTCCACATCTGAAGTTCCATCCCCCTCGGTATCCATGGTGACAAAAGGCATGTAGGGTCTCTCCTCCACACCTCCCTGCCCATCCACATGCATCCCTGCACTGTCAGAGAAAAACAAAAAACTTCAAAATGGGTGAAAAAGATTACAGGGACTTCCCTGATGGTCTAGTGGCTAAGATACCACACTCCCCAAGCAGGGGGCCAAGGTTCCACCCCTGATTGGGGGACTGAGATCCCACATGCCACAACAAAGACCTAGAGCAGCCAAACAAATAATTAAAATAAAACAAATATTGAAAAGATTACTGGGTTTATTAGTCACTTTCTGCAGAGAAATAGAACCAACATATGGTGTATATTATATATATACACACACGTGCGTGCATGCTGAGTTGCTCAGTCTTGTCCGACTCTTTGTGACCCCATGGACTGCAGCACACCAGGCTTCACTGTCCATGACCAGCTCCTGGAGCTTGCTCAAACTCATGTCCATCAAGTCAGTGATGCCATCCAGCTGTCTCATCCTCTGTCGTCCCCTTCTCCTCCCACCTTCAATCTTCAGGGTCTTTTTCAGTGAGTCAGTTCTTCACATCAGGTGGCCAAAGTATTGGAGTTTCAGCTTCAGCATCAGTCTTTCCAATGAATATTCAGGACTGGTTTCCTTTAGGATGGACTGGTTTGATCTCCTACAGTAAAGGGACTCTCAGGAGTTTTCTCCAACACCACAGTTCAAAAGCATCGATTCTTCGGCACTCAGGTTTCTTTCCCTGGTGGCTCAGAGGATAAAGAGTCTGCCTGCAATGCAGGAGACCAGGATTTGACCCCCAGGTCAGGAAGATTCCCTGGAGAAGGAAATGGCAACCCACTCCAGTACTCTTGCCTGGAAAATTCATGGACGAAGGAGCCTGTAGAAATACAGTTCATGGGATCACAAAGAGTTACACAAGACTGAGCAACTTCATTTCAGCTTTCTTTACAGTCCAACTCTCACATCCATAATTGCTGCTGCTACTGCTGCTAAGTCACTTCAGTCGTGTCCGACTCTGTGGGACCCCATAGTCGGTAGCCCACCAGGCTCCCCCATCCCTGGGATTCCCCAGGCAAGAACACTGGAGTGGGTTGCCATTTCCTTCTCCAAAGCATGAAAGTGAAAAGTGAAAGTGAAGATGCTCATTCATGTCTGACTCTTAGCGACCTCATGAATCACAGCCTACAAGGCTCCCCCATCCATGGGATTCTCCCAGCAAGAGAACTGAAGTGAATTGCCTTCTCCAATCTGTACATGGCTACTGGAAAAACCATAGCTTTGACTAGATGGACCTTTGTTGGCAAAATTGTCTCTGATTTTTAATATGAAGTCTAGGTCTGCCAGAGAAGGCAATGGCAACCCACTCTAGTACTCTTGCCTGGAAAATCCCGTGGACGAAGGAGCCTGGTAGGCTGCAGTCCATGGGGTTGCTAAGAGTCAGGCATGACTGAGCGACTTTACTTTCACTTTTCACTTTCATGCATTGGAGAGGGAAATGGCAACCCACTCCAGTGTTCTTGCCTGGAGAATCCCAGGGACGGGGGAGCCTGGTGGGCTTCCGTCTATGGGGTCGCACAGAGTCAGACGCGACTGAAGCGACTTAGCAGCAGCAGCAGCAGGTCTGTCATAGCTTTTCTTCTAAGGAGCAAGCATCTTTTAATTTCATGGCTTCAGTCACCATCTGCAGAGATTTTGGAACCCAGGAAAATAAAGTCTCTCACCATATCCACTGTTTCTCCATTTGCCATGGAGTGATGGGACCGGATGCCATGATCTTCATGTCTTTAATGTTGAGTTTTAAGCCAGCTTTTTCACTCTCCTCTTTCACTTTCATCAAGAGGCTCTGCCGGGAGCCAGCATGGGGAATCCCACCCGTGGCAAAGGTCATGAAGAAGGGGCCTGTCATGCAAAGGCAGGATCAGGCCTCATGGGGCCCCCCTGGGCTTTCTTAAGTATCTACCCCCCAAACCAGAGTCTGCCTGCCTTACTGCATTATGCTTTCCACCTATTCTTCTGACATTACAGGGGGGCTATCCCTGACCACCTTTCTCTGGAAAAAGTTAACTTAGAGCTCCAGTAAGTCTCCTGCATATGAAAGGAGTGTCTCAGCTCAAATCCCTCTGATGGCTCTCTAACTTGCCTGACAGGTTTACCTGGATTTTTACAACTATGCATGTGATTGTTTACAGCCCCCCAGCTGCGAGACGCACGAAGCTTAAAAAAACATCTTAAAGATATAGAGCCTTTTTTAAGGAGCTAAGAATTATATTGGTGGAGGGTTTTCATTGTTGAGGTAATGACTGCCGCCAGGCCTCCATATCCTTTATCTTTTAGGCACCTGGAGGATATTAATCAATGTAATTGGGATGTAGAAAAAAGAATATAGTAGTTTTGATGTTAGCAATACTAGACTTTTGAGTTAGTGAGTTTTCTCTTTGTTATAAATCACTCTTTCCTTGTTATAAATTGTTGTATCCTTGCTATGTAAGAATGTAATCTTAATTAGTGCTTTCTGAGAGTAGCACCAGACTTTAGTAAGAACAACACTTTTAGGGCAAATAAGTTTTCTGGTTGATGGACCCTTATCAGAAAAGGGCCATAAAATGCTAATAGGCCTCCTGGCCAGAAGATGATGTAAATCACCTAAGACCTGTGTATACAGCTAAGTATGCAGAGAGAAAGCCTGGTCTCGATAAGGGTCAGGGCTGCTGACCCTGCATGACTTTGCATTATCCATTGATCTCTATGTATAACTAAAAGTATAAAAGCTTTCCTGGAAAATAAAGGATGAATCAGTTTCTTGGAAATCTGGCTTCCTCCTTGTCTTCTTTTCTTTTTCTCCTTTTCAGGCTGTAGTGAGAGAGAGGAGAGAAAATAGAAGAGAAAAAGAGGCTGTATTCCTTGGTTTACATAGAAAGCCAAATAAAGCCCCAAGACAAGGGGCTTACACCATCTACATAAGGCCACAGGCGCCCACTTGAATAGCGGAAGGTGCCCCACCTTGGACTCCCTCTTGCGTGGGTCTTAGAAGCCCAGGCAAATAAGTAGACACGGTGAGCCTCTATGTTCCAGACATTATCTTTTAGGATTTGAAATAGCTCAAATATGTCCTATAGCATCCTTGGAAAATTTCCAGGGTTTGAGGAAAATAAATCTAAAATATTTAGATCTTTAATAATGCATAATACAAATTTTCAAGATGTTGTGATCACTCACCTAGAGCCAGATATCCTGGAATGTGAAGTCAAGTGGGCCTTAGAAAGTGTCACTATGAACAAAGCTAGTGGAGATGATGGAATTCCAGTTGAGCTATTACAAATCCTGAAAGATGATGCTGTGAAAGTGCTGCACTCAATATGCCAGCCAATTTGGAAAACTCAGCAGTGGCCACAGGACTGGAAAAGGTCAGTTTTCATTCCAATCCCAAAGAAAGGCAATGCCAAAGAATGCTCAAACTACTGCACAATTGCACTCATCTCACACACTAGTAAAATAATGCTCAAAATTTTCCAAGCCAGACTTCAAAAATACATGAACTGTGAACTTCCAGATGCACAAGATGGTTTTAAAAAAGGCAGAGGAACCAGAGATCAAATTGATAACATCCGCTGGATCATCGAAAAATCAAGGGAGTTCCAGAAAAATATCTATTTCTGCTTTGTCGACTATGCCAAAGCCTTTGACTGTGTGAATCACAATAAACTCTGGAAAATTCTTCAAGAGATGGGAATACCAGACCAGTTGACCTGCCTCTTGAGAAACCTATATGCAGGTCAGGAAGCAACAGTTAGAACTGGACATGGAACAACAGACTGCTTCCAAATAGGAAAAGGAGTACATCAAGGCTGTATATTGTCACCCTGCTTATTTAACTTCTATGCAGAGTACATCATGAGAAACGCTGGGCTGGAAGAAGCACAAGCTGGAATCAAGATTGCCGGGAGAAATATCAATCACCTCAGATATGCAGATGACATCACCCTTATGGCAGAAAGTGAAGAAGAGCTAAAGAGCCTCTTGATGAAAGTGAAAGAGGAGAGTGAAAAAGTTGGCTTAAAGCTCAACATTCAGAAAACGAAGATCATGGCATCTGGTCCCATCACTTCATGGGAAATAGATGGGGAAACAATGGAAACAGTGTCAGACTTTATTTTGGGGGGCTCCAAAATCACTGCAGACGTGATTGTAGCCATGAAATGAAAAGACACTTACTCCTGGAAGGAAAGTTATGACCAACCTAGATAGCATATTCAAAAGCAGAGACATTACTTTGCCAACACAGGTCCATCTAGTCAAGGGTATGATTTTTCCAGTGGTCATGTATGGATGTGAGAGTTGGACTGTGAAGAAAGCTGAGCACCAAAGAATTGATGCTTTTGAACTGTGGTGTTGGAGAAGACTCTTGATCCAACCTGTTCATTCTAAAGGAGAACAGTCCTGGGTGTTCTTTGGAAGGAATGATGCTAAAGCTGAAACTCCAGTACTTTGGCCACCTCATGCGAAGAGTTGACTCATTGGAAAAGACTGTGATGCTGGGAGGGATTGGGGGCAGGAGGAGAAGGGGACGACAGAGGATGAGATGGCTGGATGGCATCACTAACTCAATAGACGTGAGTTTGAGTGAACTCCAGGAGCTGGTGATGGACAGGGAGGCCTGGAGTGCTGCAATTCATGGGGTGGCAAAGAGTCTTACATGACTGAGTGACTGAACTGAACTGAACTGAATACAAATTTTTAGAATTTCCAGCTTGAATACCTTTTTAAAAAGGAGTTCTTATTTTGAAACTAATGGCCTCTAATGAGTGATATTGTTTAGCTAATGATGATAAATAACAGGCACTAGTCAGAGGAATGTAATCCATACCCAGAATCTTTGGTCTGTCTGTCTGTTTCCCTGAATTCTCACCCAAACCTCATCCCTAGCTAGGTGCATATCCACAAAGTGCACAGAGATTTTCTGCTCTAGTTAACCTCACGCTCTCCACTCTTTATTTACACCAACCTTAGCTCCTTCTCCTGACTTCTCAGAGATATGTGGTCATAGTGTGTTGGTACTACCCTTAAAAAAAAATTAATTTATTTGGTTGCATTGGTTATTTGTTGTGACACGTAAACTCTTGGTTGAGCATGCGGGATCCTAATTCCTCCACCAGGGATCAAACCTGTGCCCCCTGCATTGGGAGTATGGAGTCTCAGCCACTGGACCCACCAGGGAAGTCCCCATTCTTTTTCTTCATCCACTCTTGCCAAGTTGTGTCCAACTCTTTGCAACCCCATAGACTGTAGCCACCAGGCTCCTCTGTCCATGGGATTTCCCAGGCGAGAATACTAGAGTGGGTTGCCATTTCCCTTACCATTCCCCACATCCAGTTATAACACAAAATCTGTCTTGTCAGTGCAAAGGAGCATAACTCAGATGAACACATGATTGAGGGAGTGCCAGTCATCGCCCTGACATATATAGAATCAGACACACAGGTCATCAGTTTCTGCAACCCAGGCATTTAATAACCATATACTCACAACTTCTAGATGTTATGAAACATTAGGGTTTTTCTGGTGACAACTATTTTTAACGGAGAGGGATTGTGAACCGATGCCAGGTTGTTGATTTTCAAACAATATCATTGTACATAAATAAAGATCTCTTTCTTAGCACAAGCATATGCCTAAGGAATGTATGGTAGATAAGATAGAAGATGAAACACAAAGCAGATTATCTCTGAAGGATGTTTCAGTTCCCACAGGATAGAATGGAAATTCCTGAAACTTCTAGGGAAAGAGATAAAACAATGTGTTCTCTGCTTTGATGGATAGGATGCTAGTGTTTTCTCTTCCGGAGCACACATCCCTAAGGAAACAGAAGCACATGGTAACTGGCTGAATTTTTACCTAAGTCGCTGCCTTCTGCTTTAGGCACATGGAGCTGTGGGAGTTCAGATTTGTTTTGGTTACCTATTTGTAGAGGAAATCCTCTTTCCTGAAGATAGGAGTTTGAATGGCCTTGAGAACTCTCTTTAGTTGCTCCAAAGCTGTGTCATAACACCCCTGTGTTTGCTTACATGACACACACATGTCTGCGCACACTCAGACGTGCACACCAAAGGCATGGAGAGGCAGGGGCTAAGGTGAACTTATGCTTTGTTTTTTCCCCTTTGTCATTAAGTGTTGCCTGATTCTTTGTGGCCCCATGGACCGTAGCACACCAGGTTCCACTGGCCATGGGATTTCCCAGGCAAGAATACTGGAGTGGGTTGCCAATTCTTTCTCCAAAGGATCTTCCCAACCCAGGGGTTGAACCGAGGTCTCCTGCATCTTCTGCTTTGGCAGGCAGATTCTTTATCACTGTGAAAGTGAAAGTTGCTCAGCCGTATCCGACTCTTTGAGACCCCATGGACTATACAGTCCATGGAATTCTCCAGGCCAGAATACTGGAATAGGTAGCCTTCCCCTTCTCCAGGGGATCTTCCCAACCCAAGGATTGAACCCAGGTCTCCTGCACTGCAGTTGGATTCTTTACCAGTTGAGTCACAAGGGAAGCCCCTGAGCCACCTGGGAAAGGCTTATGCTGGGAGATTATAAATGGTATCATATACCAGGTTCCGAACACCTGCTCATTAATCAAATGAAGGAATGCATGGTTCAACTGTGTAAACAGCTGGACATGGGACACTGCAAGACACAAGCTTGCACACCTGGGAATCCAAGAAGAGGCTGACCTCTTGGGTGAGGGACTGGATTGACTTATTTCTGCCTGTAGGACACCCATAGGCAGAGGATTGCAAAGGGTTAGTCACCAAGTATACTTCCCGTGTGTGGAAAACGGTTCCACTCCATCCCTCCCCTCCGGTTTCTTCTCCACTTTCTTTGGCATGTGGGCTTCCGGAGGTTTCCCAAGGCAGGCCTGTTCCTGGCACACGGTGGTGCTTGTGGGGCACCTGAGCCGAGCAGCGTTCAGCAATCTGTTGGCGTCCAGAAACAGAGCCCTTGTTATTCATCTGTGAGCATCAACCCTTCCCACCACATCTCCTCTAAAGGAGGTGGGCAGAAAGAGAGATGCTTGTGGGTTAACAGGATAAGATTAAACAACAACCAGTCACAGTAAGCATCCAGCTATTCTTGGATAACATTGTCCACTGAGAAAGCATATATATATATATGTATATATATATCAAAGTGAAAGTGTTAGACGCTCAGTAGTGTCCGATTCTTTGTGACTTCATGGACTGTAGCCCACCAGGATCCACAGGATTCTCCAGGCAAGAAAACTGGAGTAGGTTGCCATGTCCTCCTCCAGGGGATCTTCCCAACCCAAGGATCAAACCTAGGTGTCTTGCACTGCAGGCAGATACTTTACATCTGAGCCACCAGGGAAGCCCTACGTATATATACACATATATATTCCTACATACATTGGAGAAGGAAATGGCAACCCACTCCAGTGTTCTTGCCTGGAGAATCCCAGGGACGGGGGAGCCTGGTGGGCTGCCGTCTATGGGGTCACACAGAGTCGGACACGACTGAAGTGACTTAGCAGCAGCATATATACATATCAGTTCAGTTCAGTTCAGTTCAGTTGCTCAGTCGTGTCCGACTCTTTGCAACCCCATGAATTGCAGCACACCAGGCCTCCCTGTCCAGCACCAACTCCCGGAGTTCACTCAAACTCATGTCCATTGAGTCGGTGATGCCATCCAGCCATCTCATCCCCTTTTCCTCCTGCCCACAATCCCCCCCAGCATCAGAGTCTTTTCCAATGAGTCAACTCTTCCCATGAGGTGGTCAAAATACTGGAGTTTCAGCTTTAGCATCATTCCCTCCAAAGAACACCCAGGACTGATCTTTAGAATGGACTGGTTGGATCTCCTTGCAGTCCAAGGGACTCTCAAGAGTCTTCTCCAACACCGCAGTTCAAAAGCATCAATTCTTCGGTGCTCAGCTTTCTTCACAGTCCAACTCTCACATCCGTACATGGCTACTGGAAAAACCATATATGTACATATACGAATAGCGCAAGGAACTCTTTGCAAAAGAGGCATTAGTCTATAGTATTTTATTTCAACTGGATGTATTTGAACTCTTCAGCATTGAAAATCAGAGTCCTATTAACTGTTTAAGACCAAGGCCAAGTGTAGTTTCTCTTAGCTCAACTGTGAAGTTACATTAGGAGCCAAGATAACTGTGTAGAAAATACAACAGAATCCTCTTCTATTTGGAATTCCTTTCACACATTACATGATAATAACTGTTTTTTTCTTCCGGCTCTTGAGTGTTCTCTTTGTCTGAAGCAACGTCTACACCAGTGAGTCAACAGCCCAAGAACCCTTCGCCTTCCTGCACCGTCATCTCTCCTTTGTGTGTTCAAGCCAAAGCTGCTTTTTCGGATTCACTTACACTCTTATGTCCACTGAGAAGTGGATTCCAGAATGACAACATTTCCAGGAGTAATTATTTACTCAGAAAGTGACTAATGGATCCTTAGTGTGTTCTCAATGTGAGACTGATTCCCGTAGCTGGTGAGCTGCTGGGGCCGAGTCAGTGCTGGGGCCTAGGACAGACACAGATTCCCCGACTGTTAAAGAAGGATTAAGATCTCAAACCCATGCAACAAAGCAGTTTTTTAAAAAGAGAGAGAGAAAAGAAAAATATCAAATAATAGAAAATAAAAAGAGATATAATTAGTGATGCCACCCTAAGTTTTGGAAATTCTTAATTAAGAAATTGAATGTGGTGATTTCTTCACTAAGGCAACACACATGTGCTGAATACCTCTCTTTACCAGGGGCTCTATCGTGAGCCTGGCATAGAAAGCTCTCCATCTGAAGTATCTTACAGAGTAATAGTCTGGAGATTTACAGCTCAATGCGCTAAGTACTATAATTGAGGTCTATATAGGGACCCTGGGAGACCAGAGGCCAGGCACTAAGTCAGGGTGGGCCAGTTACAGGAAGGCTTTTCAGATGAGGTGATGTTGGAATTTTCAGTAGACAGAACAGAATAAAGAAAGGCAGGAAAAGGGGGAAACAATTAAATGTGATTAAAGATTGAGTAGGCAGCGTGGTGAACGTTGGCTGGTAGTCATAGCTACTCCTGGATTGATAAATTGAGCCATTGAAGGATAAAGTAGGAAAGCAGAGAGAAATGCTTTCTCAATCTGTGCTGGTGAGAGATGCTTTTGTAGCAGTGTGCAGGGCAGATGGAAGAAAAGTGGGGGGAGGGGACCAGATTGTAGATAGCAAAATATTCCAGGGAACCAACATAAGAGTCTAGATCAAGTGGAGTCTTCAGTCTAGCTGCAGAGGGGAGAAGGTGGATATTGGGAGACTTAGGCAGCGAGAATGGACCACTGTGATGGCCGACTTGCCTGGAAGTGGGGATAAAGGAGGAAGTGGGGGTAGAAGGAGCCCAGGCTTTCGGGCTCTGATCATTCAATGTTTCAGCATCCAGCTGTGACTGTGTCCTGTGGACAAGGACGTGCCCATCTCACCCCATGACCTGGAGCATCAGAGGGCAACAGGATGGGCTGGAATAGGTCCCCTTTCATTTAGAGTTAGGGCACAGGACCCTGCCTGTAGCTGGCACATCGCCACGTAATATACTCAACGGCTTGCTGAGTGAGGAAGAAAGAAGCAAGGCTGGCTCTGGGAGAGGTTCAGTAAGGACACATCGCTATGCTGGTTTGTCAGCAGCCACCCTGGGTTTCTGTAAAGGCTGAATATGGAAGGAACAATGACCTGTCCCTGGGGTGTGGTTCCACCTGGTGATTTCTTTTGTTTTGGCAGAAGAACATTGTGTGGAAGAAAGATCAAAGCCTTAGCAAATGGAGGAGCATAAACTAAAATCTACAGTTCAGATGAAAGGTACATGGACTGCCTTCTCACATCTAGCCATTTCTCTCCAACGTTCACCACGCTGCCTACTCAATCTTTGATCACTTTTTATTGTTTCCCCCTTTCCCTGCCTTTCTTTGTTCTTCACCGCTGTCATTCAGAGGGGACTGTCCCATCCTAGCATCTGTCCCTGTAAGGCTGGCCCATTTAGAGTTGTGAACAACCAAACACCTATTTCTAGGAGTGGCCAAATAATGGAGCTTCTAACATTGATGTGGAAAGAAGCTTAGAAGTTTCAAATGTGGTTTGTGGCCATAAAATTGCCCACAGATTATGGAAGAGGATGAGGAAACGTTGTACTACCTGGGGACATCTCTGGCGGCCCACTGGTCGGAACTCTGCTTACATTGCCGGTGGTAGTGCTAGGGTAGAGGGGTGGGTTTGATCCCTGATCTGGGAATTAAGATCCTGCTTGCCACAGGGTGCAGTCAAGAAATAAAAAATTAAAAACAAACAAAAAAGCAACGAAGCACCTCTGGAGTCGTCCTGCCATGAACAGCGCCCTTCTTATTTGGATGTTGCACGTCTCACTCAGAAAGCATGGAGCCATTTCTGCTGGGAGCTGCTTGCATCCCTCCATCTGCCTGTTGAGTAAATAAGTGTGCTAATCGCTCAGTCATGTCCTACTGTTTTTGACACAATAGACTATAGCCCGCAAGGCTCCCCTGTCCTTGGGATTCTCCAGGTAAGAATATTGGAGTGGTTTGCCATTTCCTTCTCCAGGGATCCAACCCTGGTCTCCTGCATTGCAGGCAGATTCTTTACTGTATGAGCCACCAGGGAAGCCTGTTCAGTAGCTGAAGCCAAAGGACACAGCTCATTCCCCAAAACAAAATGATTTCAGAAGGTGTGGAGGAAAGATCAAAGCCTGAGGAAATGGAAGAGAATAAACTAAAATCTACAGTTTGGGTGAAAGGTGCTTGGATTGCCTCATCACTTCTAGCCTTTTCTCCCGAAAGCCTCCACAACTATGGTTTCCACAAAACACTCCCGTGCTCTTAAGAGCAGACTAGCCTGAAATGTTAGAGCTTCCCTGGTAGCTCTGTTGGTAAAGAATTCACCTGCCAATGCAGGAGACGTGGGTTCAATCCCTGGGTCAGGAAAATCCCCTGGAGAAGGAAGTGGCAACTCACTCCAGTATTCTTGCTTGGAAAATCCCATGGACAGAGGAGCCTGGCAGGCTGCAGCACATGTGGTCGAAAGAGTCAGACTCAACTTAGCAACTAAACCACCACCACAGCCTGAAAGGTTAAACGGACTTTGTTTCCTTCTCATCCGGTCACACCAAGCCACGTGCCCTGGGCTTTTGTTTTGAAATCATATTTTTTTCTTAAGGATATGAAAATAAATGAAAGAGTGCTTTCCCCAATGCATTTCAAAGGCATTTATTAGAACCTTGGTGATAAATCTTCTTTTATTTGAAGTGATAGCAACTTACCATCATCCCTTCAAAACAGAGGATCCTGACAGACAGAAAGCCAAGTGAACCCACACAGTAAATTTGTGGCCCTGGCCTTTTCTGTGTTAACATTTTCCTCTTCGTCTGTTCCTCAAATGTAAATTTAATGGTCTGGAAATGCTGCCAGGCTTTCTAAATTTTTCTTTGCATGGTAGTAAACCAAGACTCATTTACTCAGTGTCCTAAACTATATTACAACCTTCCTAGCAGTGAATTGCTCTAATTATGATAAGACACCTAACCATTTCATGTTAAATGACTTTGATAGCCCAATAGATTGGGAGGAAATTGTACTTTATTCTAGCCTCTCTCTCTCTTCTCTACTTGAGAGTTTTCCCCTAACATTTGAGATGAATGTTTCTATGGTCTATAATTCCTATTTAGCCCTGATCCCAATTCAAAACTTCTAAAACTGCATAACCTTACTCTTACTCAGGGTTAAATTGCAGATTTCCTTCCTGCTTGATACTGGAAACAAAGTTCAAAGTATCTGGCCTTGGGACACTGGACCATCTTTGGAAAAAAATACTTGAAAATAAAAAGCCAGTTTCATATATCTAGGTACATCCCCTTTGGACAGAAATCTTTTACTTAAAAAAAAATTTCAGATTTTCTTATCAGGCTTTTTTTTTTTTTAGCCTTTATTGAATTGGTTGAAGTATTGCTTCTGTTTTATGTTTTGGTTTTTTGGCTGTGAGGCATGTGGGATCTTAGCCCCCTGGCCAGAGATCGAACCTGCACTCTCTACATTAGAAGGCAAAGTCCTAACCACTGAGCCACCAGGAAAGTCCCAGACTTTCTTATTTAAATGAAAATATAAGGATCAAGTAGAGACTTTCACTCAATAATGTTTGCATTCAGTAACAAAATTTCAAGCAAAGTTAAATGACCACATGAAAGGGATGCGTGGGTAGCTAAGAGCCTGCATCTTAAGGGAGAATAACTGATATGCCAATTAACTAGTTTTCCAACCATTTCTGAAGACAATGGGAAAACAAATGCACCCAAGGACAAACTATTCAGTTTGCTCCATCCTATTGGACATCGCCACAGGGTAGGGGTGGGGGAGGTCCTCCCAGCTACTCTCCCCCTCATACAAAATATCATTAGGTGTAAGTCCTCCTGTAAGTTCTGGGATGTGAATCTGAAAACAACCGGAGTTTTCACCACCCTAGGGCTTGCTGGGAAGCCATCACCACCCTCTCCTCACATCAAATAAATGTGCGTGCTAAGTCACTTCAGTCATGTCCGACTCTGTGATCCTTGGACTGTAACCCGCCAGGCTCCTCTGTCCATTGGATTCTTCAGGCAAGAATATTGGAGTGGGTTACTCTTTCCTCCTTTAGGGATCTTCCCAATCCCAGGATCAAAACCACCAAATAAAGATGAAGAGCTCCAAAATCATTATTACAAAACGATTTGGCTCTGCACGTTCGTCTCTTCCCTTTGCAATCGTGCACTGCTGCGTCATGGCACTATGGGAGGTTTTCTGGAAAGATGAAGCTTGGGGATTTTCAGGAAGAAAACGGTACCCAAAATAGAGATTTGCTTTTCCCGTAGATAATCTGTCAACATTTTCTAAGGGCAACTTCTTTCCTCTTTTCAAGGACTTAAATTGTAGCAGAATCACCTTTCGGAAGGGCTGAAACTGAAGTCTCCTCACTCCTCCAAGTGCCCAAGACCCCCAACTCCCTGCTTCTGCCAGCCATGGGATCCCCTCATCATATCTCACAGAGCTTCTTCTTGCCAAGGTCTGCACTCTGTCCCACTCTATGAAGGGTAGGGGTGGGGGCAGGGGAACATACATATCACATTGAGAAATGGAGTATTTCCTGCTGTATCAATAAACAAGGATGTCACAACCATCAGGGATTCCGGCCCTCCAAATGTGAATTTCTGAGTGTGAAGGGTGCCCAGAAAGAAAAATGTCTGCTGTCTGACAGCAATCGAGCTACAGCCTCTTCTTACAGAGCACTGAGGCCCTGAGAGATGTGAAAAAAACACAGGACGTTGGCCCCAGATAGCTGAAAGGCACTTGAAAGGAATGATTTCCGTGAGCCCAGATTCTCGCATCTTCCTGTACATAGAAAAGCACTAAATTCCTTAACTTGAGATATCTGGTTTTCCTTAATTAACAATCATCTTTGATGTTCAGACTATCTTCTACATATCCTGACTTCTCCCCCCCAACTCCTTGTCAGAGCAGTTCTCTCAGGGTCACTTGAGATGCTGTCTCCTGGGCTTGAAGTCCTAAAAATTTCCACCAAATAAAACTTGACTCTCAGCTCTAGGTGATGACTTCTTAAAGTCAATAACATCTAGCCAGTCAAAGCCATCTGGGTTTCTCTTGCTGACCACTAGTTTCTCATGCATCTTTTATTCTTTAAAATCAGTTCTTTTCCTTCTTTTTTTTTTAAATTGGGGTGTACTCTTTGACTGTGTGGATCACAACAAACTGTGAAAAATTCTTAAAGAGATGGAAATACCAGACCACCTTACCTGCCTCCTGAGAAACCTATATGCAGATCAAGAAGCAACAGTTAAAACTGGACATGGAACGACAGACTGGTTCCAAACTAGGAAAGGAGTATGTCAAGTCTGTATATTGTCACCCTGCTTATTTAACTTATACATAGAGTATATTATGTGAAATACTGGACCGGATGAAGCACAAGCTGGAATCAAGATTGCTGGGAGAAATATCGATAGCCTCCAATATGCAGATGACACCACCCTTGTGGCAGAAAGCAGTGAGGAACTGAAGAGTCTTGATGAAAGTGAAAGAGCTAACTTAAAACTCAGCATTCAAAAAACAAAGATCATGGCATTCGGTCCCATAACTTCATGGCAAATAGATGGAAAAACAATGGAAACAGTGACAGAATTTATTTTCTTGGCTCCAAAATCTCTGCAGATGGTGGCTGCAGCCATGAAATTAGAAGACGCTTGCTCCTTGGAAGAAAAGCTATGACCAACTTAGACATCATATTAAAAAGCAGAGACATTACTTAGCTTACAAAGGTCCATCTAGTCAAAGCTATGGTTTTTCCAGTAGTCATGTATGAATGTGAGAGTTGGATCATAAAGAAGGCTGAGTGCCAAAGAATCGATGCTTTTGAACTGTGATACTGGAGAAGACTCTTGAGAGTCCCTTGGGCTGCAAGGAGATCAAACCAGTCAATCCTAAAGGAAATCAGTCCTGAGTGTTCATTGGAAGGACTGATGTTGAAGCTGGAACTCCAATACTTTGGCCACCTGATGCGAAGAGCTGACTCTTAGAAAAGACCCTGATACTGGGAAAGACTGAAGGCAGGAAGAGAAGGGGATGACAGAGGATGAGATGGTTGGATGGTATCACCGACTTGATGGATATGAGTTTGAGCAAGCTCTGGGAGATGGTGAAGAACTGGAAAGCCTGACATGCTGCAGTCAATGGGGTCGCAAAGAGTCGGACACGGCTGAGAGACTGAACAACAAGCATCCCACTGGTAAAATGTCTTGAGCATCTCCAATACATGTGTATATATGTATAAGCTATAACTATGTATTACTCTCTGAATATATTATATGTATTTTTAAGTATATACAAAAATTGAACTTAAAAGTATTAAGGTAACCATAAGTAGAAGTTCTAAGATTGTCTTTCTTGCACTCCTGCTGGGATCTAGGTAGGTGACTGCAGACCACTGGACGGTCAGTGGTGGCTGGTGGGTAGTGATTCCAGAACCGAGAGGTGATGCAGATGTTCACAGGGGTGTGGTGCGTGACTGCTGACTGAAAGGAGGCAAAAACATGCTGACCGAGACTGGGCTTTGTGACTTGCCTGCACCAGGACTCACTGAGTCATTTTTTTTATAATCTCAACTCCCACTCAGCTCAGAGGTGTCATGCATCAGAATGACTAACCGAACTAATAATAAACCTATCGAGTTACGCATTTCTCAGAAATGTCTCCACAAAACTGTAAGGAGTTGGGCGAATATGACAGTCCTCGACTCTGTCTGCTAGAAACACAGTTCTCCCAGTTCTTCCTAAGAGCTGATGTAAAATTAGACTCTTAGGACATGCCAGGATCCTAACCGGCAACTGCAAACCACGTAATACAAATTATCCCCATTTCATTGAAGGACTGCCCTGACCTTGTATAGACACAGATGATGAACTTTCAGAAATGTATTCAAGTTTTATTTTTAAAATTTTTTTAAAAGAATTGTATTTATTTATTTTGCTGTGCTGTGTCTTTTTTGCTGGGCGGGCTTTTCTCTAGTTGCGGCGCGTGAGCTTCCGGTTATGGTGCCGCGGCTTCTCTTTCTGTGGAGCACGGGCTCTAGGGCGCTCGGGCTTCAGAAGTTTGGGCACATGCGCTCAGCAGTTGCAGCTCCCAGGCTCTAGAGCACAGGCTCAATAGTCCTGGCGCACGGGCTTAGTTGCTCCAAGGCATGTGGGATCTTCCCAGATCAGGGATGGAGTCTGTGTCTCCCGCACTGGCAGGCGGATTCTTTACCACTGAGCCACCAGTGAAGCCCTATTCATGCTTTATTTATTTATTTTGAGGTCCAGCATGTAGGATCTTAGTTCCCTAAGCCGGGATTGAATCCATGTCCCCGGCGTTAGGAGTGTGGAGTCTTAGCCGCTGGGCCTCCAGAGATGTCTCATCTGTGTTTTAGACAAAACATTCGAAACAATCTATTCTGTTTTCATTAACATTATGAAGTCATTCAAACATCAGTTTCAGTTGTGTTTTTTTTTTTTTTTTTAAAGAATGATGATTAAAAAAAACTTAAGAGCTTTACCGGTTAAATCTTAAGGAGTGTGTTTGCAGTTGGGTTAGAAAAAAGATATGATCACAGATGTCTTTGTCTTTATTACTTCTAATATCACCTCTGATCACTACAAGAAGAGGCAGAGATGTGCTCAGGCAAAGGTTTACTTCAAAGAAAAATGTCAAGGGAACCACTGGCTGCAGAGAGAGATCAAAGGAAGAGTGTTGCTTCATTCCCTGACATTCACATGTTCCCTCATTCAGCAGGTGTCCACTGAATTCCTAAACTGTGTCAGGCAGTCAGGATGGAGAGCAGAGAGATGCTCCCTATCTTCAGTGAAGGGACAGGCCAGTGGCAGAGGCAGGTAAACCAGCAGGAGGTTAGTTTCCCATGAGAAGACCTTATTCCCAAGAGTGCCCAGGGTGCTGTGATGGCCCAGAGGGGCCAGGAAAACCCACAGCCTTTGGGCGGTCCTCCACTTTGGCTGCCTGGATTGAAGTCTAAAAAACAGAATAAAGTTAAGAAAGAAGATAACCATAAACATTTACCCAGCAAGCAGCGCTGTGTGCCAAAAACCCTGCTACAGATTTGATGAATGCAACTTCATGATGGGAATATAATGAGGGAAAACATGAGGAAAAGCCTGAGAGCCAGGCTTCTTAAATTCAAACCTAGCTGCAGCATTTCCTAGCTGGTTGTTTTAGGGTAAGTTAGCTCACCTCTCTAAACATCACTTTTCTGGGTGTGAAAAGGGATAATAATAACCTTTATCTCAGAGGTAAATCCTACAGTTAAGAGAATAAACCAGATGATCTAGGTAAAACATACAGGACTACGTCTGACATAGCAAATGTTCAGTAATTGTTAGCTATAATGTAACTGTTAATCCTAATGACCCATGAACTAGCTGTTAGTGCTATTTTTTTTTCTCCATTTTATAGACGTAGAAACTGTCTACTAAAAAATTAGTCACAACCTGAAAGCAGAGAGTTATTTTATTTAATGGAGTCCTGTTAAGGACTCCAAGCCTGGCAGACAACATCTCAGTAGCCCTGAGAAAACTGCTCAGAGGAGGTGGGAGAGGGAGTCGGGCTATGTATAAGTCTGCAACAAAGGGGGTGGGCAGTCTGAACATCAAAGATTATTATTAAGTAAGGAAAACCAGATATCAAGCTAAGGAATTCGGTGTTTTTGTGTATATGGAGCCTCTGGGCTCACTGAATTCATTCCTTTCATATGCACCTCAGCTATCTGGGGCCAAATCCTGTTTTTTGATTGTTTACATCCTTAATTTCTAGTTCACCATAAGAGGTGGCAGCTGTGGCCGATGGCTGCTTCCTGTATCCCTCCCCACCCCCATCCAAGCTCCTCAGCAGTCACTGCGGGCGGGTGATGGCATCTGCTGGGTCGCAGGCATTGTGTTCCCCTTTGGGAGCCCTCATTCACTTTGGAGCCCCGAAATGGCTGATGGCTGTGACATTTCTTGCCGACTGATATGGCAGGAAATAGTTCATTTCACAGAACTCAGGTCTAGAGAGCTTGAGTAACCTGGAGTGGAACCCAAGCTGTGTGGGGACGGGCAAGCAGCAGAACTGGCCCAGGAAATGGAGTGAAAATGTTAAAAACATGGCGAGGCAGGAAAGAAGGGAAGACAGGGTGATTCTAAAGGGTACTACTGTGATTATTTCAGGAAGTGGAGGCCAGTGGAGGCCAGAGTGTTCCACAGAAGTAGGTTGGAGATAATTTCTATCATGTGGATATTAATAGATTATATGAGTATATGATCCACATGAGTAGATCAGAGGCATTATCTTAGAATTTCAAAATTTTAAGTGGATTTTGGCTTTTATCCACAAATCAAAAAGGAAGAGGGGAAGGAGAAGAGATTTAAGATGTGTAGCTAAGAGAGGTCACAGTTGCAAGGCGTGAGGATTAAAAAAGTTAATACATGGTATAGACTGAGGGTTCATTTCACTTTTTCGATTGGTTCCGTATTTTGTTGCTGTTTTTTAAAATATTTATTTGTTAGGCAGCATCAGGTCTTACTTGCAGCATGTAGGATCTTCACTGTACCATGTCAGATCTTTCATTGCATCAGGACTCTCTAGTTGTGGCCAGTGGGCTCTGTAGGTAGGGCACAGGCTTAGTTGGCCATGCCATGTGGGATCTTAGTTCCCCAACCAGGGATTGAACCCACATCCTCTGCATGGCAAAGCGAATTCTTAACCACTGGACCACCAGGAAAGTCCCTTTTGTTGCTGTTTGATATTTAATTGTAAAGACCATAAGGAAATCAAACTAGTCAATCCTAAAGGAAATCAACCTGGAATATTCACTGGAAGGACTGATACTAAAGCCGAAGCTCCAACGCTTTGGGCACCTGATGTAAAGAGCTGACTCACTGGAAAATACCCTGATGCTGGGAAAGTTGGAGGGCAGGAGGAGAAGGACCAAGGATGACATGGTTGGATGTTATCACCGACTCAATGGATGTGAATTTGGGCAAACCTCAGGAGACAGTGGAGGACAGGAGAGCCTGGTGTGCTGCAGTCCATGAGGTGGCAGAGTCAGACACAACTTAGCGACTGAACAACAACATTTAATACAAGGAATATTGAATTGGTTCTTGTTAACAGAAATTCCTATCACATGAATGTTTCATACCCTTCAGGATTTCATTTCTTGCCCCATTGTGTGGTAGTTTCCTAAAAACAGGTATTCTTTAGAAAAGTGAGATGGAGGGCACATGAAGTGAGGCTTTATGGGCAGGTCCCTGGGGACAGGCACGGCTTTCTCTGCTTCAGAGGATTATGCTGTCGAAAGCCTTTCTGTGGCATTGTCTCTCTGCAGTGACTCATTCCCTGCCTATAGTGGAGCGAGGCCACTTTCTGCATGACCAGTTAAGAGGGACACCAACCAGCACATGCTTAAATGTCTGTGGCAAGGAAAATTCTCAATCTGTCAAACGTCCAGACAAGGTTGTCGTCTGGCCTTCCCACTGCTACTGAAGGGACTGAATGAAATACGATATCTGAGTTCGGGTCTCTGTGTGACGATCTGCTGGGTAATTCAGGACACCTTTGCCTCTGACTCAGGAGACCTAATGAAGTGGGAGGCAGCCCTGCCAGTTTTCTGAAATGCGCAAAAGAAGGGTTATAAATAGTCACTTTCCATCAATTCATATTTAATGTCTCATCTAAATTAAAACCAATTTCTTGCAAGGGCCTAAAAAACTCTTTCAAATTATACTTTCTGATCTAATCCTCTTATAGCCCACTGCATGAATGAATTTTGACTGTCACAAATACATGATTTGTTATTCAGAAAAGATCCTAAACTTTTTAGATACAACATCAAAGGCATGATCCATTGAAAGAAATAATTGATAAGCTAGATCTCATTAAAATTTAAAACATCTACTCTGTGAAAGACCCTGTCAAGAGAATGACAAGGTAAGCTGCAGACAGGAAGAAAATATTTGCAAAGACACATCTGATAACGGATTATTATCCAAAATATACAAAGAACTCATAAAGCACAACAATAAGAAAATGAACAACTTGATGGGAAAGTGGACAAAAGACCTGAAAAGACATCTCAACAAAGACGAAACAAAGATGGCAAATAATCATATGAATAATGCTCCTCTCATATCTATCAGGAAAATGCAAATTAAAACAATGAGCCACCCCTTCACGCCTATTCAGTTCAGTACACTTCAGTTGCTCAGTTGTGTCTGACTCTTTGCGACCCCACGGACTGTGGCATGTCAGGCTTCCCTGTCCATCACCAACTCCCGGTGCTTACTCAAACTCATGTCCACCAAGTTTGTGATGCCATCCAACCATCTCATCCTCTGTCGTCCCCTTCTCCTCCTGCTTTCAATCTTTCTCGGCATTAGGGTATTTTCCAAGGAGTCAGTTCTTCACACCAGGTGGTCAAAGTATTGGAGTTTCAGCTTCAGCATCAGTCCTTCCAATGAACACTCAGGACTGATTTCCTTTAGGATTGACTGGTTGGATCTCCTCAAATTCCAAGAGACTCTCAAGAGTCTTCTCCAACACCACAGTTCAAAAGCATCAGTTCTTCAGTGCTCAGCTTTCTTTATAGTCCAACTCTCACATCCATACATGACTGCTGGAAAAACCATAGCTTTGACTAGATGGACCTTTGTTGGCAAAGTAATGTCTCTGCTTTTTAATATGCTGTCTAGGTTTGTCACAGCTTTTCTTCCAAGGAGCAAGCGTCTTTTAATTTTATGGCTGCAGTCACCATCTGCAGTGATTTTGGAGTCCAAGAAAACAAATTCTCTCACTGTTTCCATTGTTTTCCCCATCTATTTGCCATGAAATAATGGGACTGGATGCCATGATCTTTGCTTTCTGAATGTTGAGTTTTAAGCCAACTTTTTTCACTCTCCTCTTTCACTATCATCAAGAGGCTCTTTAGTTCCTCATTGCTTTCTGCCATAAGGGTGGTGTCTGCATATCTGAGGTTATTGATATTTCTTCCGGCAATCTTGATTCCAGCTTGTGCTTCATTCAGCCCAGCATTTCTTATGATGTACTCTGCATATAAGTTAAATAAGCAAGGTAAATATACATTAGCCTTTATGTACTCTATTCCCTATTTGGAACCAGTCTGTTGTTTCATGTCCAGTTCTAACTGTTGCTTCTTGACCTGCATATAGGTTTCTCAGAAGGCAGGTCAGGTGGTCTGGTACTCCCAAGATGAAGAATTTTCCACAGTTTATTGTGATCCACACAGTCAAAGGTTCTGGTGTAGTTAATAAAGCAAAAGTAGAAAATTTTCTGGAACTCTATTGCTTTTTCTATGACCCAGCAGATTTTGGCAATTTGCTCTCTGGTTCCTCTGCCTTTTCTAAATCTATTTTGAACATCTGGAAGTTCAGAGTTCATGTACTGTTGAAGACTGGCTTGGAGAATTTTGAGCATTACTTTGCTAATGTGTGAGATGAGTGTAATTGTGTGGTAGTTTGAACATTCTTTGGCATTGTCTTGCTTTTGAGTTGGAATGAAAACTGACCTTTTCCAGTCCTGTGGCCACTGCTGAGTTTTCCAAATTTGCTTGCATATTGAATGCAGCACTTTCACAGCATCATCTTTTAGGATTTGAAACAGCTCAACTGGAATTCTATCATCTCCTACACCTATTAGGGTGGCCAAAATCCAGAACATTGACACCAACAAATGCCCAGGAGGATGTGAAGCAAAAGGAACTCAAAATATGATTTAGCATTTTTGTACCAAACTAAGCATACTGTTACTCTGTGAATCAGCAGTCTTGCTCCCTGGTATTTACCCAAATGAACTGAAAATTATGTCCACCCGAAACCCTGCACATGGACATTAACAGCAACTTCACTCAGAATGGCCAAAACTAGGAAGCAATCAAGATGTCCTTTAGTTGTTATTATTGTTGTTGTTGTTCAGTCACTCAGTTGTGTCCAACTTTTTGTGACCCCATGGACTGCAGCACACCAGGCCTCCCTGTCCATCGCCAGCTCCCAGAGCTTACTCAAACTCATGTCCATTGAGTCAGTGATGCCATCCAACCATCTCATCCTCTGTCGTCCCCTTCTCCTCCTGCCTTCAATCTTTCTCAGCACCAGGGTCTTTTCTAATGAGTTGGCTCTTCACATCACGTGGCCAAAGTACTGGAGATTCAGCTTCAGCATCAGTCCTTCCAATGAATATTTAGGGTTGAATTCCTTTAGGATAGACTGGTTTGATTTCCTTGCTGACCAGGTGAATGGAAAAATCACCCTTCGTATATCCAAGCAATGGAATATGACTCAGCACTAAAAAGAAATGAGCTATTAAACCATGAAAAGTCATGGAGAAACTTTCAGTAGATATTGCTAGTAGAAGAAATCAATCTGAAAAGGCTGAAAACTGTAAGATTCCAAGTATACCACATTCTGGAAAAGGCAGAATGATGGAGACAATTAAAAGATCAGTGATTGCCATGGGAGAGGGCCAGAGGGGAGGGATAAGCCAGTGGAGCTCAGAGGATTTTCAGGCCGAGGATGGTACTCTGTATGATACTATAATTGCAGATATATGTTGTTATACATTTGCTGAAACTCACTGAATTTGCAGCTCTAAGAATGAACCCTAACCTTGTTGACTACTAATTGGCCCTTGCCTTGGGTGCTTGCCATCTACCTCTACAAGGATGACATCATGTGCTGCTGCAGCTGCTGACCTTCAGCACTTCTTGAAGGAGTTCAGAGTGGAGGGCAGAAATGAGGCACTTTGTGCTCAGGGGAAAAACTGGCCGAGCAACTCTTCAGATAATTAGATGTTCTCAGTAGCCGCTTTTATGAGCCCAGTTCTTGTATCTCCCCACATCTAGAAAAGTGCTAAAATCCTTCATGGTGACCCTGTTGCTTGTGACTAGGAAAGGCTTCACGAGACTAATAGAAACCTTCTGGAAAATATGTGCTTGATTGCATGTACTCCCCCTTCATCAAAAATCACATCTATACTGACCTCCCACCTCCCCACCACCACAACCTCTTTGGAGCAGTTTTTCAGAGTTGTCTGAGGTGCAGTCTCCCAGGCTGCAATCCTTATTTTGCCCCCAATGAAACTTAACTTGCAACTCTCACATTGTGCAATTTTTTTTTTTTTAATTGTAAACTGTGGACTTTGTTATGGGCTTCCCTGGTAGCTCAGATGATAAAGCCTGCAATGCGGGAGATGGGAGTTCTATCCCTGGGTTGGGAAGATCCCCTGAAGGAGGAAATAGCAACCCACTCCAGTATTCTTGCCTGGGAAATCTCATGGAAAGAGGAGCCTGGCGGGACATAACTGAGTGATTAACAGTATGGACTTTGTTTGGTAGAGATGTGTCATTGACTAACTAATGCATTGATCTGGAGCAGGGGGTGGGGGTTGGAGGGGAGGGTATTGATGATGGGGAGGCTGTGCATGTGTGGAGGGAGGGAATACATGGAAATTCTCTCTGTCCTCCTCACTCAGCTTTGTTGTGAGCCTAAAATTGCTCTAAAAAATAGTCTATTTAAAAGGAAAAAAGAAGGATCCTAGATCTAAAGCAAGCATATAAGGAACCAATGCTCTCCCATGTAGTCTAGACTTATTATTCTACTTCTTTTCAGAGAAAAAAGAAAAAAAGTTAGATGACTGATGATCCAACCAAAGAATAGAGATTGTACGGTTTTTGTTTTCAGTGGAATCAGTGGAATTATTCCACTGAAATAACAAGTAATAATTTATAAGACTATTCTCAGGTGTCCAACAAACATGCATGTCTTTAAAAACATTTATGTATTTATTTACTATTTGTCATTATTTTTCACATAACATAACGTTTACCCCTTTAATTAAGTGATGTTCAGTATATGCACATCTGCATGTTCCCTGGAGAAGGGCATGGCAATCCACTCCAGTGTTCTTGCCTGGAGAATCTGGCGGACCGAGGAGCCTGGCAGGCTACAGTCCATGGGGTTGCAGAGTTGGACACAACTGAAGCGACTTAGCACAGCACAGTATACACACAAAGATGGACAATCAACAGTACTATGTGACTGAAGAATATTTTCATCACCTAAAAATAAACACATTAGTAGGCACTCTTTTTTAATAATTAAATTTATTTATTTTTAGTTGAAGGATAATTGCTCTACAATATTGTGTTGGCTTCTGCCAAACATCAACATGAATCCACCATAGGTATACCTATGTCGCTTCCTTCTTGTTTTAAAGGAAGTTTTAAAGAGCGTGTATTCCCCTGCATCTGTGGGCTACTGGAGACCCAGCATCGACTGTGAGTCAGGACCAGGTCCCAGCCTGCACCCCGAATCATGGTGACGAGGGCAAGTGAGTCATCCTCTCTGAGCCTCTGAGCCTTTCTTTACTTTGGAAATGAAGATAATAATCCCCCGAAGATTGTTGAAGGCATTAACTGAGATAATAGTAATTGTTAATTTCCTTTCCCACTTCTCATCTCTCAGCAACACTTTAAAAGAAAGAAAATTGAGGTTTCTTGATTTTCAAGTTTTCTTGCTCTTCACTCCATGCCCTTACATTATGCTCCCCTGGCAAGTTGTGATCTACCAACAGAGCATCAGCACAGAATTATAAACCACCAGCTGGGTCGACTTTACTTTGAGAGTTGTTTTCTAAGACAATCGACTGGCTGCCCAAATTAGGTATATGTAGACAGAACCTTGTGTTTTGCAAATGAGGATGCTGGAGACTAAACAGGATGTGGGAAGATTGCCTTTCCTACTCTTGAATATATTTCTTTTAATGTTTTACCATTTCAAAGACTTTAAAAAAATGTTTTGTCACCAATCAACTACTTAGCTTGTAAATTTTAAAATGATTCTAAAAAATTTTTTTATTAAAGCAAAGGCCAGAACATGTTGCATGGAATAATGGCCAGATACTGGGCTTCCCTGGTGGCTCAGTGGTAAAGAATCTGCCTGCAATGTGGGAGACCTGGTTTTGATCTCTGGGCTGGTTAGGTCCCCTGGAGAAGGGAATGGCTCCCCACTCCAGCATTCTTGCCTGGAGAATCCCATGGCCAGAGGGTACAGTCCATGGGGTCACAAAGAGTGGGACACAACTGAGCGACTAACACTTTCACGTTTTCACTGGGCTTCAATTATCGCTTCTGTTGCCTCTCCTCTTTTCAAGCAGTAGCTCGCATTCTTTGCTTTGCTCAGCTTGAGTTTCACCTTGGGTGCTTTTGTGACTTTGTCTGGAAACAACATGAAGCAAGCTTTTCAGCAGAAGATTCAAAAACTTCCTCTAAGGTAAAAGTTAAAATACTCTCAGTGATTCATCTGTCAGGAGATTGTGACCCTCAGCACCAATGATAATGGGCCAAGTAGTTAAGACCATAGCGTCTGAGTCAGATGCAAAGCCTCCAGTGGTTTGGGTCAGGTTACCTAAACTTGCCAGAAAACGGAGCTAATGATATTGCCTAATACATGATGTTGTTATGGGGACTGAGTAAAGAAATGTACATGAAACGCCTGACACATTGGCCAGAACAGGAAGAGAACTCAATATGTGTCAGTGTCTGACTCTACGTGGATGGAGATGTTGCCTATATGCCGGGGGTCTAGGATGGATTTATGACGATCAGTCTGGGGCTGCAGCTGCAGAAAATTCCAAGCAGAGTTCTTTGTTACCTGACGGCTCTTGGAGTCAATACTGCTCACAGACAGAAACTTATACATTTGTTGGAGTACTCTTCTACCGGCCTGTTCTGGGTTGTGCTCAGAGATCACCTGGGATTCTTGGAAGCTGGGCAGAATTTCCCTAAAGGAAAAGTTTGAAAACACTGTAGGTCAACATGGAGGAGAGGCAGTGTGGGCTTCTTCTATGTGGGTGATAAGACAGTGGTGATAGTCATGAGTCAGCTTGAAGCAAGGCGTCAGTTCCATCAGATTTTGATGTTTTTTATGACGATTTCTAATCCTGAACTTTGGAAAAGAGTGTCCTGGATTCTAAAAATGAGCCTCCTTTGACAATTTCTAATCTTGAATTTTGGTAAAGAATATCCTGGGTTCTAAAAATGAGCCTCCTTCTTCCAGTTCATGTGAGCCTTTCCTTCAGTGTTGCCTGTTCAGAAACAATAGCGATCCCCCCGGAGATAAGACAAATCACTTGAGAACATCTGAGAAAGTGCCTCTCTGTGGAGCAGGTTGGTGCAGGCTCCATTGTTCTGACCGTGTGGGCAGAAGGAACCACGGAGATACAGTGCTGTTTGTTTTCACTCTTGCCAAACAGGCTGTGGTGTCAGTACTTGAGGCTCCTCGTGGATAACGGGAAAGATGACTTTCACTTCCTTTCTGAAGCTTTGAAGCCTCGGTTTCCTTCTTCTACCAGATACCAAAACATGGGTAAACTGGTCTGGAGAGAGTGCCGTAGACTTCAGTGTCATCATGGGGCTCTGGCTGATGGTGTTAATATGAGTGTTTAGACTTAATCAATGAAGGAAATGTATATACATGTTGATGGCTTTCCTGCATCCAAAGAAAGTCCATTTTATTTATTTACTCTTAAAATATTTATTTGGCTACGTCAGGTCTTAGTTGTGGCACATGAGATCTTCATCTTTCATCGAGACATGCAGGAGCTAGTTCCCTGACCAGGGACAGAAGTCAGGCCCCCTGCACTGGGAGCCCAGAGTCTTAGCCACTGGACCACCAGGGAAGTCCCCAAAGAAAATCCACTCTAGATGCCCAAATTCAATGAACTGTTCTAGCCCATACAGCAGTCCTTCCACGTGACAATACTGTCTTCACAGAATGAAAGAGTTTGGTGAGCTACAGGTTTCCTGAACGGCAGGATGGTGATTAAAGGAACAGCACCGAATGAGGGTCGAGTGGGCCAAGATCTAATTTCCTCTGTACCACTAAATAATTTTAGAAGCTCTTCCTACTCAGATCAACTCCATCTCTATGGTTCACGGTTTACTCACTTGCAAATTCAAGAGCAGAATAAACTAAGTTCTAGAATAATAAGATTTTTATGGACACTAGACAAACCACTCAGTCATGTTTGACTCTTTGTGACCCCATGGACTATAGCCTGCCAGGCTTCTCTGTCCATGGAATTCTCCAGGCAAGAATACTGGAGTGGGCAGCCATTTCCTTCTCCAGGAGATCTTCCCTACCCAGGCATGGAACCCAAGTCTCCTGCGTTGCAGGCCAATTCTTTACCATCTGAGTCACCAGGGAAGCTCAGATAAACAACTTTAAAAAATTGACTTCTGGACTTAGGAATGCATTTCACATTTATTGAAATTCATAATCCAAGCAATAAAAGTAATAAGGAAAAGGACTTTTCTAAGACAGACATGATCTGTTTCATTTCCTTTTTATATTTGCAACTGGTTGGGGCAGATAGTTCTGTGTATTCTTGTGTGGGCATACACCTGGTAATGGATTTGAGATGAAAAATCAATCTCTCATAAGAAAGCTCTCCTTATCACATTTTATGTACACCTATACCCTCTTTTGTTTGAGATCCAACTTTGAATAAACACTGCTCTCAGCCAAGGACGAGCAAAGCCCGAATTAGTCATCATTGTCTTTTTCCACCCACATGGAAGAAGCTCACACCCTTTCGCCTCCACGTTGCCCTATATTA
Source organism: Capra hircus (assembly GCF_001704415.2). Lineage (NCBI taxonomy): Eukaryota > Metazoa > Chordata > Mammalia > Artiodactyla > Bovidae > Capra > Capra hircus. The sequence goes on along the minus strand of NC_030831.1, from coordinate 40,033,205 downwards.
TTTTCAAACTCTTTCTTTATTTAGGGAGATTCAGCCCAGATTCCAAGACTCCTAAATGATCTCTGAGCACAACCTATAACAGTCAGGTAGAGTTCTCCAACAAGGTTCTACGTTTCTGTCTGTGAGTGGCATTGACTCCAAGAACAAACAGGTAGCTTGGAATATTCTACAGCCTGATTGCCATAAATCCACTCTAGACACCCAGCATATAGGCAACATCTCCATCCATGGATAGTCAGAGGCTGACACATATTGTGGCCACTTCCTATTCTGGCCAGTGTGTCAAGCATTTCAGGTGCATTTTCTTGCTTCGGAGAACTTTGGAATCTTATGTCTCATGAAGAGTCCTTAAGGTTGGGGATGTGGATTGGGAGTTTGGGATTTAAAGTTGCAAACTATTATATATGTGTGTATAAATGATGTGCTATCGTATAGCACAGGCAACTATATTCAATATCCTGTGATAAATCATAATAGAAAAGAACAGAAAAAGAATTACATATTATATATGTATAACTGAATCACTTTACTGCAGAAATTAATACGTCGTAAATCAACTGTGCGTGCTGTCACTTCAGTTGTGTTTGATTCTTTGTGACCCTACAGACTGTAGCCCGCCAGGCTCCTCTGTCCATGGGATTCTCCAGGCAAGAATACTGGAGGAGGTTGCCATATCCTCTTCTGGGGGATCTTCCCAATTCAGGGATTTGACTTGCGTCTCTTGTGTCTCCTGCATTGGCAGGTGGGTTCTTTACCACTAGCGCCACCTGGGAAGCTCAAACTATACCTCAATTAAAAAAAAGAAGTTGTCGTTGGCCATTAACACACACATATACACACAGGTACTAGACTTCATCTCCGAGTTAGAATGCTGATCTCAACCCTCTCCTAATTTTACCGCCAAACTTTCATTAGACTGACTTTTTGCCTCTATTTCCTCTGCCAGAAAATTTTTGAGCAATGATGACAATTTTAGGTAACAATTAAGAGCCTTGTATAGCTCCGATTTCCAAAAGTTGAAGCCTTTTATTCTATCAGGGAAAATAGTCCCCAACAACGAATTTCCAAAATTTCCTTTGGCATCACCATAAGTTTCTCTGCTGCTACTCTGTAGAAATGTGTTCAGTCTGCTACCTAATTTTTTTTCTAATGACTTGGGGGAAGAAACCAGGACTATGAAGCAATAGATTTCTTGTTTACAGCACAACGAAACTCTGTCAATGGTACGAAACTTTTGATAAGCTACATAAGTACTTAAACCAAACACTGCCTTATGTTTGTGCAACAGTATTTACGATCTCTGGGACTTCTTTCTCAAGTTAAAGGTTGTCGCCTTTTGTAGGAGAAAAGCTAAATTGTCAGCATACTTGGGAGCATTTTGCTTGCCTCCTTTGTTTGCATGACTGAGTTGAGTATTGCGCTTTGCATGACATTCTCTGGGTTAAAAATAACTAGCTCAACTGGTTGCATTCCAAGGATGAAACTTGTAAACAGAATGCATCAATTCATGAGAAACATGCCTATTTTCATGCGAAACTTAAACCAAATAAAGCTTAAAAAATAGTTTAGTGCTGGTTTTCTTTTTAGGAAATTAACAAACAACCCGCCCTTCAGCAGTTTGGAAGTTAAACCCCCTTCCCTCCAACAGGATGAAAACATGATTTGCTTATCAAATTGGATAGAACTTATTTGGGGAGTCGGGGGGCGGGGGCATGATTCTCATGTTCATCTTAGTTCATCAGTTAGGTTTGAAATCAGAAGCAATTACCAACCATGTGAGCGCTTTAAGCCTTGGGAAAGTCGTGACCTAGATGTGGTATGTACAACCTTGAGTAGATGGAACAAGGCTGAGGACACCATTTAACCCAAGTTTGCATTTGTATTAATAACATGCATCTGGTTCTGCCCCAAGCCAGCCTTCATTCTCACTGTTGTTTTTACTCTCACATCAGAAGGAGAAGAAGTTCACTTGCACATCTTATCCCCACCCCAAACCTATTCTTGAGAGACAGCACAAAACCCCACCTTTTCCATTTCAACAAGGCCTATGTCTTTTTTGCTTCTCTCTGTAGGAAAGGAGGTTAAAATATTTTTCCCAGACACATTAAATGGCGTGACTTGCAAATGGTTTTCACTGTTCCATTTACATAATCTATGAAACATTCATAGTATTTGTGTCTCAAGAGAAAACAGAAATTCAATTATACTAAAATTTCCATCAGGGTATTATATAATAAGCTAACAATTTTCTTATTGTGTTTTTACTTATTAGTAGAAAGATGTGTCAGAAAAAATCAGTGAACATACAACGAAATAATTGTCATAAGTGTGAAATGTGAGTAAAAGTATTAGTCACTCAGTCATATCTGACTCTTTGAGAACCCCATGGAATATCGCCCACCAGGCTCCTCTGTCCATGGAATTCATCAGGCAAGACTATTGGAGCAGGTTGCCATTCCCTTCTCCAGGGGATCTTCCTGACCCAGGGATCAAATCCAGGTCTCCTGCATTGCAGGCGGATTCTTTACTGTCTGAGCCATCAGGAAAGCTCATCACAAGTGTAATGCTTAATAAATATAATATCTTATCCTCTAATACAATGATCAAAATTTGAGTTAACTCTATAAACTTTGATGAGCTCATGCTGCTGCTGCTGCTGCTGCTAAGTCGCTTCAGTCGAGTCCGACTCTGTGCGACCCCATAGATGGCAGCCCACCAGGCTCCCCCGTCCCTAGGATTCTCCAGGCAAGAACACTGGAGTGGGTTGCCATTTCCTTCTCCAATGCATGAAAGTGAAAAGTGAAAGTGAAGTGGCTCAGTCGTGTCTGACTCTTTGCGACCCCATGGACTGCAGCCTACCACGCTCCTCCATCCATGGGATTTTAGGTAACATTATTTTTATTTTCTTAATTTTTAATTGGAGGGTAATTGCTTTACAATATTGTGTTGGCTTCTGCCATACAACAGGGTGAATCAGCCATAAGTATACATACATCCCCTCCCTCTTGAACCTTCCCCCCACCCCAGCTCACCCCTAATTTTGGTGAGCTTATAGATGACATTTTAATGATTTCTTTCAGTTCAGTCACTCAGCCGTCTCTGACTCTTTGCAACCCCATGAACTGCAGCACGCCAGGCCTCCCTGTCCATCACCAACTCCCGGAGTTCACTCAGACTCACGTTCATCGAGTCGGTGATGCCATCCAGCCATCTCATCTTCTGTCATCCCCTTTTCCTCCTGCCCCCAATCCCTCCCAGATTTCTTTCAGCAGATACCAAAAATTGTAACTTAAAGCACACAAACTCTTTGGAATCACATTTTCTGTATGACCTTTTGTTTCAGATCATGATTTACAAGAGATTTGCTGTAGGTCTCTTTCCTTGGGCAAGATTAAGATTCTCTCTGGTTTGTGTGCTGAAATTGTGTAATAGAAATGTATTGAGAAGAGTTCCCAAGATCAGCACCGCGAGGAGTGAAGGAAGATCAGGGCAAAGGAAGGAGATGAACTGTGATGTTAGTGTCTCTACTACAGGAAGCCCTGGAGCTGAGACAGCTTTGTCCTACCTTGAACAAAGAAGTCAGGACGTTATGCACCCTCTCTTCTTCCCCACCCCTACTCGGCACGCCCCTTCCCCCCAGACCCATGACAGGGGGCTTGTCTTTGGGTAAGGTGGCAATCTAGCCCTCACTCTCTCCCTAGTTTCCTCTTTGACATGGACTTCATTCCTTGCTTCTCCTACAACTTTGGACCTGACGACTCCATGGGGCAGTTCCCCTGGGCATCGCAAAGCTGAACTCTGATTTTTCCCACCAGAATGAGTCCTTTCTTTCGTCTTTATTTCTGTCCCTTTAAGGGCACTTCATTTTTTTTCCCCCCATCCTTCTCATAAGCAACCCAGAGACATGTTTTAACATCATCTTCTATTATTCTATCATTCTGTCACCACATCGAAGAGGTTTGGTCACCAAAATGTATCCCAGATTTGTCCACTTTTCCTCCCCCTCCTCCACTGACATCACATCAACCCAGCCAGCATCTCTCAGCTGGACTGCTGCAACTGCTTCCAGAGTGACATCCCCGTCCATTCTCTTCTCCTGCCCCCTCCCATTCATCATGAGCCCAACCCAGGTCACTATATCATCTGTTGCTTGAAACCCTTCAAGGTTTACCACTGCACTCACTTGAAGTGAGCCCTTTCTTGCCTCTCCACCCTGTCCCTTCCCCTCTTGTAAGTGTTTTTTCCACTTAACACCGTCAAGTGCCACGCTCTCTCTGATGGAGGGATCAGGTGGTCATGTGGAGAGCCACCATCACCTGGGACTGCAGCTTAGAGGCCAGTCTGGATTGGATGGAAATGAGATCCAGTCTTCTGCTCCAAGCCATTTTCTTAAGGAAAACACTTCATTCTAAAGGGAAACCCTTTTCTTTCAACACTACTGCTTTCTCCAAACCCTACAAAATAGCACATCAGAATCAAATCTCAAGTTAAGGTCATCCGTGTAGATTTGCTGTGCTGTAGGATGGATTTAAGAAATCCCCAAGTCTTTGAGATGCTGTTAGGTGGTAAAATAACTTTCACTAGGGATTTAATTATTCCTCTTCTGTGAAGTCTGGTCTCTAACAATGTCACTACAAATAATCCCTCTCTCAGCTTGATACTGGCATAAACAAATATAAGAAAATATCTAAAGTCTTTTGTTTCTATAATGGCCTGTGATCTTTTTTTTTTAAGCTGAGAACAAGCCAAAGGTAGGAAGAACAAGACTAAGAAAAGAAAAAAACCTCTGAACCTGTAAGATTAGAATCAAACTCTAGAAATAGGTAATGCAAGAAGGTGTAGGGGGTGTTCTTTCGGAAAGTATGTTGATAGTTATCTGCTAACTTGCTAACCTTCAAACTACAGCTTTATTAGTTTTAAAAAGCATCATCGGCCAATAAGGTCAGCAGATTGTATCAATGTCCATTTAAAGTTGTGACATTGTTCTTTGTTATGCAAAATGCCATCCTTAGCGGAAACTGAGAGAGGGGCCTCATAGGATCTCTCTGGTTTTTCTTTCAAGTGCATCTTACATAATAATATATGTGTGTATATATGTATATACATACACATATATAATTCCTTTATCTCAAGATAAAGCAATTTTAAAGTATCATCTAAGTAAACTGATAAGAGTTTGACAGACAGATCTATATAAAGAAAGAAAGTGAAAGTGAAGTCACTCAGTCATGTCCAACTCTTTGCGACCCCATGGACTGTAGTCTACCAGGCTCCTCCGTCCATGGGATTTTCCAGGCAAGAATATTAGAGTGGGTTGCCATTTCCTTCTCCAGAGATCTTCCCAACCCAAGGATTGAACCCAGGTCTCCCTCAGTGTAGGCAGACACGCTACTGTCTGAGCCACCAGGAAAGTTCAACCTCTTCATCCTCTGTAATAGCCAACATAGTTAGTTGGTTAAATGTGTAACTGTGTCTTTTCATCTCAAGCTCACATTTTATTCCGAAGCATTACAATTATTCTTAAAAACTGCCTCTCACTCCTGAAAAGCAAACATTGTTTTTGCAAAAAGGAAAGGCTCTTTTTAAAAGCAATTATGGTAAATGCATTTATCTAATCTCAACATGTTTTCCATCCAAAGTCACAAAATTTTCAGTTTTACCTAGATGCTGTCCATGAGAATAAAATGCATTAAACTACACAAAAACAACTAAAAACTTACCTTCATATTTTTCACTAGAATTTAGTTTGTTGGTTTAATCAACCAAAAAATATTTTAAGCTCTGAACTAACAAACTGAAGTACACTGTGTCTGTTTTCCTACATTTTTTTAGGTGCTATAATGAATAATTTATAAAATAAAGATTTTTAAAAGACCACTTTGGCTTTTAAATACTTTTAATTATTTTAAAAATACAAATGTTGAGTGCCTTTTAAAAGTAATATGTGGATTTCTTCTCTTGTTACTTTTCTAAATTTTTTTTATAATTAGTGAAACTTTGAGATATACATTCACATTCAATTATAAAAATAAAATACAGAGGGGTCCCATGTAACTATCACTGTTTATCCCAAAGGCAACATCTCATAAAACAATGGCATAATATCACAACCAGGAAGCTGAAACAGATACGATCTGCTGATCTCACTTAGATTTCTTCAGTTTTACTTGTATTCATTTGTTTGTGTGTATACGTCTATTTCCATACACAAATGTCATACAAATATTTTTTAAATTCCATTAAGTGTTCAACCAGAAGCACATGGAACTTCATTTGTGTTCCTGCTTCTGGGAAGAGGAGATAGAGATGTTTTAGGCACAGAAAACAGAATCCACCCTAGATGTGCTGTTCCCCTGTGATAGCATGAAAATATTCCACAGGGCTCTACAAAGAGCAATCAGCCACTGCAGAAAATACAGGATGGTTTTGGTGGTTTTTTAAATAGATCCAACCTTCCAGTGAACAAATCCAAACAATTTTCTAAAAATAATAGATTGCTGATGCTTTATTATTTATTTATTATTTAATTAGAGTATAGTTGATGAAAGATCTCCTGGAGAAGGAAATGGAAACCCATTCCAGTATTCTTGCCTGGAGAACTCCATGGACAGAGGAGCCTGGTGGGCTACAATCTATGGAGTTGCAAAGAGTTGAACACAACTGATTGCCTGAGCACACACATAGTTGATTTACAATGTTGTGTTAGTTTTAAGAGTACAGCAAAGTGATTTAGTTATATACACACATGTATAATGTTTTTCAGATTTCTTTCATTATTGTTTTTACAAGATATTAGCTAGAGTTTCCTGTGCTATACAGTAGGTCCTTGCTGTTTATCTACTTTGTATATAGTAGTGTGTATCTGTTAATCCCAACCTTCTAATTTATCTCTCCTCCCCTTATACACTGGAAACCAGAGTTTGTTTTCTATGTCTGTGGATTTATTTCTGTTTCTACATAAGTTCATATGAATCCATTTTTAAGATTCCACATGTAAGTGATATCATATGATATCTGTCATTAATGAAAAACACAAAACTATGAAAGGTTCGGAGAATAAAGATGAAGAATGCATTCCCTGCAAACAATGATGATTTCTTATATCTCAGGGTCCTCAGCTTAAATTAACACACATATACACACACACACACACAACACACATGAACATACACATACTTACATGCGGACACGTCTCTCACGCACAAAAAGGCCAAGGGCCAAAGACGAAACCAAACACCCCAGCTAGAATGGTGGTTTTCCCAAGTCGCAGATTCTGTAACTCCTGTAATAAATGGAAAAAACAAAAAAAGGATTTTTGTTGGCAAAGTGTGGAGGATGGTGATTATTTTCTCAGGAAAAAAAGGTTAGATGTCATATTTCCCCTGTTTTAACACCAATGAAAGAGCATTTAGAAAAACAAGATGCTTAAATCTTGTTAGGATAGGTAATCTCGTGTTAGCTTAACAGTTAAACCCTGAATCTATTTGCTCCAGAACTTTTTCCACCAGGACGTGTCATTATCACTTGATATGATTTTCCCACCAGCCTTTTTTCTTTCCATGCTTCCTTTAGAAGATATGCTAGAGAGGAAAAAATAGGAAGAAATACAAAAAAATAAAAACAAAAAAAGAAGGATCTAGAATGAACTGTTCACATAAGCCAGCCCATTTGAGCTCTTCATTCATCTTGGAACAATCTGAGACTTCATGCTGTGAAGTCAACGAGTATGAACGACGGAAAACAGACCCACGGGCTCTCAGAGGTCTGCAAATGATGGAGTTTCAGGAGGAATTCATGACACATATCTGCTTCTGGTGCCGGGTCCTGATCCATCGCTCTGTGAGCCTCTGTTGTTTTGTGTTTGAACTTTCAGTTGAAAGTTGAGTGAGAGAAGTCCTCAGGTTTTGTGAATTCCGGGTATCTGTGAAGCGGGACTGGGAGCTTTTGTCCGCCCGCCGTGCAAGAGTTGCCTAGCCAGGGAAGGTGTTCTGAACCGTTTCTGTTCAGACCCAGGGATTCTGAAGCCCACAGAGAGGTTCACAGGATGAGTTCAGAGGATTCTCTCTTTGCACTCAGAGATGGACACCCTGCCAGCAGCCGGGTCACGAAGGCCAGGCGCTGCACTTGAGTGTCGGCACAAGAACCTCTGAATTTGTCAGCAGGACATCATTCTGCATTAATCATCAGAGAGAGGAACCTTTAAAAACCATCCGCTCGACACATCACCGGCGCAGCGATTTGTAAGCCAACGGCATCTTTTTTCGCTTATACAGACATGGAGGCTTTTCCAGTGATGGCAAACCAAGCACCATCTGACGGTTGCCAGGCAGCGCGTGGGAGCCTGAAGGCAGGGTTTCCCACTGGCCTCGGCAGAACTGGCTGGTGGAGGAGAAGGACCTGTTTTTGATTAGCCCAGTTCACCCAGTTCCAAAACGGAGCCTGGCTGTTGCTCAACCTGGCAACAGAATTCTTAAGAAACATCGGTTTCGGGCAGCATCCCAGAGCAGCACTCAGAAGAAAGATTTTCCTGTGAGGGCGGGGGAGGGGGGTACAGAGCGGGGAAAAGCCCCTCTTCCTGTACACACAGCGTCTCCTAGTGAGGACTTAGTCTCTGGCCTGAAACACAAGGTTTTGTGGCTCACTTCTCCGTTAGCAAGTTCCCGCTGCCATTTACATTCACTTACAGGGACACTTCAACCGAACTGATCTGGATAATACATGACAGCAAGAGACTCTTAGTTTTCGAGGCTCTGCAGCTGAAAACCATCTCTCTTCAACCCATAGAAGCCTCGGCTCATGTCCGGAATCAGAGGCTAGATTTAGGCTTATCTCTGCCCCACAGGCTGGACAGGCCTTCACAATGCCAGGCCAGGAGCGGCATTTCCAGGGATGGGGGATGTTTAATGGCTGCTTGGGGTCAGTAGGGCAGGGCTCAGAGGCTGCGACACTGACAGCTAAGCCCCTGGTCTCCTCTCTCCTTGGGTTTCCTTTCTATTCCTGGACAACTACGTCTTTATTCCTGCTGTATCTCTGTTTGAAGCTTGCATGAGGGAACACACACACACACACACACACACACACACACACACGCACACACACACACGCACACACACACACACGCACACCAGAAAACCTTCTGTTAGTCTTTAAGCGTCAAAGCTGATATCTGATCCTGCAGTGACCCGCTGATGAAAATGTTTCCACAAAAATGTGGAAAAATAAAAGTATATCTTTTTCTTCCCTGGTTTTTCTCAAATAAGCATTTATAATTATTATTTATAATGCTTGTTATAAATAAGCATCAAGATATTAATACTTGATGTTACAGAAAACATTATAAATGCTTAGAGGTACTAATATAAAATGCTGATTTCTAGCTTAAAGAATGATACGCTATAGTACTTGATAGAGATATACTATATGACCTTCCCTGGTGTCTCGGATGGTAAAGAATCTGCCTCCAATGCAGGAGACCTGGATTTGATCCCTGGGTTGAGAGGATCCCCTGGAGAAGGGAATGGTAACCCATTCCAGTATTCTTGCCTGGAGAATTCCATGGACAGAGGAGCCTAGCGGGCTAAAATCCATGGGGTCACAAAGAGTCAGACATAACTAAGCAACTAACACTTTCACTTTCATAGTGGCTTACGCATTCAGGCAACCAGAACCAGAGTTTCTGGGTTGAAACCTAATTCTGCCACTTACTAAAGATGGAATTCTGGTGAAGTTACTTGTTACCAGGTTAACTCACCTGGATTTCCTTATTTGTACAAGGGGCCTAATGTCACCAGGACTTACCTGGGGGGCAGTTATGAAGACTAGTACAGACGGAGGGCTTTGAACCGTGACTGGCCTATGGCCCATCAGTGAGCTGTTACTGTTTATTGACTATTATTGACTAAAGCACTGCAGGCAGGCTCCTGTGGACACACTTAAGCATCAAGCCACTGTTGACAACATGTCACTGTTTTCAAACTACAAGCCCATCAATTATGCTGTTACCCAATCTTCATTGCGAGTCTCCTGCTGGGTGTGCTGTCCATCAATACCTTTATCTACTGGCTGCAAAAAATGAATCTCAGGTGTTTCAGATGCAAACTTCACAGTCGGAGTGAACCTTGGCTTTCCAACCTTTGGACCAGCACTCTTCCAGTAACTTTGAGATAGTCAGCATACTTTGCTGTTAATGTAAATTATAATTATGGTATTCTTTGCTGTATAGTAAGGTATCATCTAGTACTCATAAAAAGAAATCAGTTCCATTTTTCATGCAAATACAAAAGAGCCCTTTGAAAGATTTGTACACCCAAACTGAGCAATGACTTTGAAACTGTGGATCACAACACTTTAGTGGATAATGACATCAGTGTAGTGAGTGGTAACCAGCATTTTTAAGGAAAAATAAAATAAGATAAATTATGCTCCAATAAAATGGAAAATACTAAAGTGAAAGTTTAGTCATTCAGTGGTATCCTACTCTTTATGCCCCCATGGACTGCAACCTGCCAGGCTCCTCTGTCCATGAGATTCCCCAGGCAAGAATCCTGGAGAGGGTTGCTATTTCCTTCTTCAGGGGATCGTCCCAACCAAAGGATAGAACCAGGTCTCCTGCATTGCAGGTGGATTCTTTACTATCTGAGCCACAAGGAAAGCCCTAGAAAATATCAAGTTACTGTATTATTTTTGAAGCTTTTATTTTAATTATTCCTTATGTGTGATTACTAGGTTGTAATATAAAGTACATATAATTTTAAGTGTATTTTTCACACACATTAGGATGGCTATATTTGAAAAAAAAACATGGAAAATTACAAGTGTTGGCAAGGATGTGAAGAAATTGGAAAACCTGTACATAACTGGTAGGAATGTAAAATGATGCAGTTGTGAAAAATAGCTGGGCATTTTCTCAAAAAGTCAAGCATTGAATTATCATGTGACTCAGTGATTCCCAGGTGGCTCAGGGGTGAAAATCTGCCCGTCAATACAGGAGACACCAGAGACATGGACTCGATCCCTGGATCTGTAAGTTCCCTTGGAGTAGGAGATGACAACCTGCTCCAGTTTTCTTGTCTGGAAAAGTCCATGGACAGAGGAGACTGGTGGGCTACAGTCCACAGGGTCGCAAAGAGTTAGACGTGACTGAGCACACCCACACACATGCCAGCAATTCCACTCTTCAGGAGGATTGAAAATATGTGTGCAGACAAATACTTGTACTCCAATATTCACAGCCCCACTCGTCATAAGAGCCAAAAAGTAGAAACAAACCAAAAGTCATCAGCAGGTGAAAGGATAAACAAGATGTGGTATAGCCATACACTGAATTGTTATTCAGTCACACAAAGGAATAAAGTATTGACAGATGCCACAACATGGATAAACCTCAAAAACATTACGATGAGTGCAAGAGGCCAGACATAAAAGCTCCATAATGTGTCGTTCCACTTATATGGAATGTCCAGAATAGGGACAGCCATAGAGATAAGAAGCAGATTAGTGGTCATTAGAGGCTAGAAAGTTTAGGGGGTGACGAGTGGCCATTTAACTGGTGCAGTGTCCTTGGGGTGATGACAAGTTTTGAAACCAGAGAGACATCATGGTTGCATAACAGTGTGAATGTACTAAATACACTGAATTATATACTTTAAAAAGAAATAGAGATTGGAATATCTTTTCAAACTATTAAAAAAAAAAACCTACCAAATACAACTAGGATCACACCAAAAGGATTCAGTGTCCTAATTAAATAAGCTCCCATTGGCTAAGAATAGGGCAATTAGAGCATCATAAGGATCACAATGCAGAGCATTGAAATGTATCAACTATGTTTAGTGTTTGGTTACCTCTGAGGATATTAGCAAGCCAACTCATTGTGCTTGTCATTGAAAGGAAAGAATCGAGCATGTATCCTATCTTTCCAAGGGTCCAGGCAATGATGTCAAAGCAGGAAACACCAAACAGAGTCAATCAGACAGTATCTATTTCCTGGTGGAAGTAAGTAGTATAATCTATGAAGAACTCTTGGGGAAAAAAGAAAGAAAATAACTGAAACCCAATCAAGAATCTAGATAA